>NC_133386.1:184295918-184923742 GCF_047511655.1 Castor canadensis | reverse complement strand
TCCTCGTCCAAGAAGTCCTAAGAGAAAGTATTTTACAGGAAGAATATTATATAAAAATATTTTCAACATAATTATTAAAGGATGAGAAAAGTAGAGACTGTGTGGGATGACCACATGAGAGAAATGGGTAAGAAAAATAGAGAACATCCCATAGGATGATATGTAATTATAAACCAAGATTTAAAAAATTTATGTAATATAGGAAATTCTTAAGTTGTAATATTAAATTGGAAGTCTGGAATGCAAATTTAGATATATTATATGAAGACCCCAAGATAGATTTACTTCTAATTGGTAGAATTATAATGGATTCTATGTTTCCTAGTGTTTCACAGACTGAAAAAGAGACTTAAACCTAGATTGGTGGGGATAAGGGACGAGTCTGTCATTTGTATTGGTTTATATTAATTATACATTTTATAGGGTTTCACAATGACATTTCATATATGCATATAATGTATTCTTATCATAGTCAACCCTTCATTGCTCCCTCTTATCCCTTTACCACTTTTCCCTTTCCCTTACACCTCCTTCGAATATGATTGTATGATTTTAAGGTATGTTTAATCTTGAAAACATATCATTATATGATTTCATTTTTTGAAAAAAATCTCAACTATACAATTGTCTGACATAACTTCATGTCCACAGTCCAAATAGTTGCTCATAAAGAAAGAAATAAAACTTGTGAGCTTAAAAATGTTTACTAGCTCAGCCACAATAAGTCTCTGTTGATTTATTAACACTGCCTTTGGAAAATGCCTTTCTCTGGAGCTCTACCAAGAGCTACCACACACCTAGTGAAGGAGAACTTTCCTGACTGTGTCTAATTAGACCTCAAGGGAATTTCAATACTGTTAGCAGACCTTGCTTACAACCCAATTACTTCACTGTACTTAATATGAGAGGAAAAGCTTCACAGCATTCATCTTTAATTATGAACTTTTTTCTTGAGTACACACAAAGACAAATTTACTGTGCCCAGAGAAACTAAAAGAAAACTGTTGACTTCTAATGAATTTGGATATTTGAAGGCAAAATGAATTTAGTATGTTTGTATAGAGTCTGGACATTTGATATTGCATAAATCAACATTTCAGTGGGTAACTATCAGTCCTTTAAACTTTTTATTAAAATATTTTATCTTGTGCCAACTCAACCTTCATTATTACCACGATTTAAAAATATTGTTTTGGGGTATACATTAAGTGACAGTTACAGCCCATCATATTACAGCAGCAGTTCACAGTAGGTTTACAATACCTCTCCAAAGGAGTTGTTACTCATGCCAATGGATTAACATGAAAATGATGAAAATAATTGCATTCTTGAATTATATTCAGAGCAGTAAAATGCATTTTTATTCATAAGTTTAATATAACAGTATCCCTATTGAATAGGAAAAAAACATCAATATCCCCACTTTACAACATAGAAAACTAAATCAGGAAATCAGAATATAATCTACCAAGTGAATATAAGAGCCAAACTTTCTGAATCTTGGCCAAGGGTCCTTATTTTCAAATTATTTTTTTGAAACTAATATGTCCTAACACTTTTATGCTGTCACCAATTGTGAGATGTATTGGAATTATCTATTAAAAGAAGCACATGTCAATATTTAAAATAATTTTCTTTAAATGTGCTATCAATCCTATATCAAACTTCATTCATCCAGGTTCAAATACGTTTTCTAAAATATGAGAAAAGACAAATTGTACTTAAATAAGAATTGGCTTGAGAGAATGAAGCTGCTGTGAGTAGCATGTGCCATGTTAAAAAATTGATGAATATTATAAAATCGTATTATGTATGTGTACAAAAATAGCACAAGGAAATCCATCAAAAATGATTTATAAGGAGGAGGGAGAAGGAAGGGTCGTTAAGAAAGAGTAATATACACTGGGAGAATTTGATAAAGTAAATTATATATATGATATAAATATCACAATGAAACCTTTGTATAATTAATCTAAAATTTGAAAATATAGAAAAAAAGAAGAAAGAAAACTGAGACCATCTGACTAAAGTAAATTTGACTATACACTTGAATATTGTAGTGTCATGATAGTATTTGTGATGGCAAGAGATAAAGTTTGAATGAGGATTTATAGCTATCTTTCTTAACTCTCAAATGTGAAATTGTTGTAAATGTGTCTTTCAGCATGGGGTGATGGCATGAAGTCAGATAAGATAAAGAGCATTATGATATCTGTTAACTGTTCATCAAGCCTCTACTTAGCTAGAGTGAAGATGGAGAGAGATTTTTGAAATTCTCACACCTTTCTAGTTGAGTTCTCCTGAGGCTGAAGTAGCATGAATTGGAAAAAGGACAAAGTTTGTTGAGTCGGTGATGACTGTCCATGAAGTGCCAGAAATTTTCAAATGAAGAGTTTCTGGGACTAAAGGCAAAGTCTGTTTCCAGTATAGGAGAACAAGGAGTGAGTGGACAAAAACACTGAGAAACACAGCAACACAGATAGGTCAAACTGAAGTGTAAGCCAGATTTTTAAAAAGAGAAATGAAATGTGAATTAGATCACAGTTGGTAAGAAACCAGCTAAGTGATTCATATGATGTTTGACAACTTGGTGATCTAGTAAAACAAAATCCAAACACTTGCCTAAATGGTCTTATAGACAGTATTATGCACAATCAAAGAAAATAGTTCTTAAAAGCAAGTCTTTGTTGTGAATAACTTTTGGATCTTTTAAACTATCTTTACTGTTTTTACAGTAAAAAAATATGAACATCATGTTTATAGATTCGTATTTTGACATAAAGATCAACCCTCATAGCTCATAGGTAATATATGTTTTATTGACAAAATTGGTGGAGTTCTTCAGTGTCCAAAGGAACACTCCTCAAGGCAACCAAACACTCAAATGCAGGGCTGATACGCTACTGTAATCCAGTCCTTTCATCTCAAGTTTCATCTAAACAGTTCACAAAAAATGAACAAGTTTAGAGATGCAGTAAATTGCTCACCTGTTATGTATAACCTCTCAAAACCTTTCTAATTTGATTTCTACATGGAGTGGAAGCAAATAAAACAACACTTAAGTTAATAAGTATACTAATATGAACCGAATCACAGAACATATGCTTCTAAATGTACCAAGTAAATTGCTTATCGAAACAGAAGAGTTTGTTAAGATCCTGGAGTTAGATGGATCTAGTTGAGGAGAACTCAACTAGACAGGTGTGAGAATTTCAAAAATCTCTCTCCATTTTCACTCTAGCTAAGTCTCCCAATCCTGGGGCTGGGATTCTTGTTCTTCATCGTGTTTCTGCTATCACATTGTGTTTGCTAAATATTGTTACATCAAATTAGATATTGATTTTAAATTAGAGATATTGAGAGCATGCAAAGAGATTACTGACAAGTATCTTTCTTCTTATTTTCATTCCACTGTCTTAGACATCAGTAGGCATTACAGTAACAACAGCTGATATATTCAGGCACATTGTGCAACTCTGCAATGAGAAAAGAAACATTTTCATTTTTTAGTGGTTTTTCTCTCTGATACTTTTTGAAATGTTTGAAAGGACATAAAATTTGGATACAAAAGAATGCAAATTAATCATTAGTTTTATTATATGCCTTTTAACTTCATTTTTCCTTTACTTACAAGATATTAAAAAATCATAATACCCTCCTTGAAAAGTGCTTTACGATGAGAGAGAAGTGAGAAAGGAGTTAAATACAGAAATATACACTTATCTATGAGTCTCTGATTAACCATGAATCAAAAATATTAAATGGAAACTTCCAATGTTAACCAGTCATAAGTTTTTAAACTGAATGTCATTTTTGTAGTATGAAGAAATTTGACATCATTCCATTCCATCCAGCTTGAGACAAGAATCATCCATTTGTCCAATATACCCACATTGTATAAACTACTTGCCCATTAGTCAGTTAGTACCTCTCTGGGTTATCCATCATGGTATCATAGTGCTTGTGTTCAAGTAACCCTTATTTTAGTTAATAATGTTCCCAAAGAGCAAACTTTTATTACAATATATTTTTGTAATTGTATATTTGTTGCTGTTAATTTCTTATTATGATTAGTTTACAAAATGAATTATATCCTAGAAATATATGAATAGAAAAAAACACTTTATATATATATAGATAGATAGATATACATATATATTTTCACTTTCATCATATCCTTATATGTGATTTAGTAATATCCATGGTTCCAGGTATCACTGTAGGTGTCTTAGAATTTATCCACAATTGAGTAGGGAGGTTTACTCTGTTAAAATATAAAATTGCAAGGGTATTTTAGAAATAAAACATGGTAAATGATATTATACCATTTATTATTTTGAAGTACATTCCTGTTTAATAATATTCTAATGGCATTTTTTACTTCTGCATTCCTTAGAGTGTAGATACTTGTGTTTAACATGGGAGTGACAACAGTATAAAATACGGCTACGGCTTTATCCATGGGAAATGTGGCTACTAGCCATAGATACATAAAAACACAAGGTACAAGGAGAAAAAGAACAATGTGATATGGGAGTCACAAGTAGAAAGGGCCTTTTCCCTCCCCACAGAGCTCTGAATCTTCAAGGAGCACAGAATGACCCCATAAAATATCAACAACATTACAAAGGTTATCACAGGGATAACCCTGCCATTGGCAGCACCAAGAGACCAAGAAGGACACTATCAGTGCAAACAAGTCGTATGAGAGGAAAAATGTCATGTATGAAGTGATCTAGGTTGTTGGGACCACAGAATGGGAGCCAGTAAGCAGCTAGAATCTGCCCAAAAGAGTGGAGAAAATCCACTGCCCAACACAGCCACATTAGTAGGTAACACATGTGATGATTCATCATGGTTACATAATGCAGAGGTCTACAGATGTCCACGCAATGGTCATAGGCCATGACCACAAGTAAAACAACTTCTGAATCACTTAAAAATATTTAACAAAAAGGTGTATCATGCAGCCAGTAAATGAGATAGTTGTTGTTTCAGAAAGCAAATCAGCCAGCATTTTAGGGATTATGGAAGAGGAATAGCATGCATCTATCAAAGATAAAAAGGCCAAAAAGAAATACACCAGGGAATTCAAGGTCTGTCTGCCCCATTATGGTAACCACAATGAGTAGGTTTCCCATGATGGTGATAACGTAGGTGATAAGTAACAGCAAAAATAGAATTTTCTGCATCTGAAGATTCTGTCAGTCCCATTAGAATGAATTTGGTCACATTCATTTTGTTGATTCAATGTTGATGTTGAATTCAGAAGTGGTAGATTAACCTGTAAAAGCAATATCGTTAACAGCAAACGTTGAGATGAGCCAAATAAATTTTAGTAATACAAGCTATTTTGTTTCATGCAAAGTCAGAAGAGAAGAAACATGCTATTTTTCCATTTCATAAAAAGATATTTGAATAAATGTCCAGTTTTTTACTTCGACTTCTTATAAGGATGCTGAAGCCTGCCTTTACAGTATCTTGTATCAAATGGTCACTACGTCTGTGTTGAAAGAATCATAAAAACCTACCAGGCATTGTGGTTCCCTCCTGTAATCCCCAGCTACACAAGATGCATAGGAGGGAGGATCCCAGTCTGAGGTGAGCCATGGGCAAAAATATGTGTGATTCAATCTGGAAAATAAAGACAAAAGAGTTGGAGTCAGGGCTTAAGTCATAGAGTGCCTGCTTAGGAAGTAGGTGGTCTTGAGTTCAAACCACTGTGTTATAAAAAAAGAATCACAAAAATACACATATTCTTATTCTACATGTTACTTTATCATGGACTTTTCCTATTTACTATATTTGGTATTTGTATCTATTTTAAGTAAATGGAAGTAAAGTATGCTATTAAAGAAGATTTTTACGAACCTCCCATCTCCACTCCCTCCTAGACTTAGCCAATATGAGCTAAATAAATCAAATAAAACTGAACTCTTGAACAAATTGACTCTTGTCAATTTGGCCATAGTGTGTGTGTGTGTGTGTGTGTGTGTCTGCACAGGGGAAGAGCTACCTAAATGGAACATACTTTTAAATTTTGTTTAATACTCTGTTTATAAGGTCATTTCAAAATATTTGCTGATCATCTACCATGTGCCTGCCAGGCTAGGAAGTAGAGATATAGTACAAACTATACAGATAGTGATTTTCATTCTTTCTCTCTAGAAATGACCTGCTTTCAGTCTATTGAAAGTGCGTTCTCTTCCTAACAAACTTTACTATCACTTTCACTTCCAAAAAATATAGTCAATTTTTGTGTCGTAGCAGAGGGAGACCATGGCAAATATGAAAAGAATATATATAGAGAGATAGATATACAAAAAATATATAATAAATATACAATATATAATAAAAGAATATATGTACATTTATATACATATATACATATATATGTATATAAAATGCCAGATTATAGTACCTGTTATGGGAGAATTAAAGCAGGGTAAACAAAGCATGAAGTCTGAGGAGTGGGATCATTCATTTTTTTTAAGGTAGCCCCAAAGACTTCATTGAGAAGAAACACCTAATAACCAAACTGGAAAGTAGTAAATAAGGAGCCAAGAAGATATCTAAAAGAAAGCTCCAAATAGAAATATCAGCAAAGGGATATCTGGGAAGAGGCACCAGCTTAGTATGCATGATCTAAGGGATCTGATAGCTGAGGTGAAAAATTGTGGTAGATGGCAGATCTTCTTTCAGAGCTTTGTAGACCATTGTAAGGGGTGTGAATTTATTCTAAATGAATCCTAAATGCACTGGAAGGTTTTCCACAACCCAATGGCTTGATCTGACTTAATTGTCAGACGAATCATTCTGGCGACTATATTGAGAATAAGTTATAGAAGAGCAGGAGAAGGAAAGAGACTAATTCAGATTTTATTGTTACAATTCAGCTGAAAGTTGATTGTGATTTAGACCAAGGTGTCAGAAGTGGAAATAGATCTATTGTAGAGGTAAATCTAATAGAATTTGATTGACATAGAATATAAAAAGTGATGACAAAAATTACTTCCTTTTTGTCCATATCACCTGAAGAAAGCATTTCTACTTACTGAGACAAATTTATGTGTAAAAGACACAAGCACACTCGACATTCGCCTGAGTCCTTATCAAGTGCCAGACACATTTAACCCTTATATCAACATTGAGTCTGACATTATTCTTACTCTTCTTTAACAATTGAAATAAGTAAGGCTTACAGTCTGTAATGAAGCTGTTCAGTGCTACTTAGTAGTTTACAATCTTAGCTTTATGATAAAATAAATAGCAAAAATAATTATTATAGAAAGTGCAATTATCCTGTGAAACTCTTGAATATTTTTGGTAATTTGAAGATAGTTTGCCGAGGTTTAACTGTAAGAATGAAGGACAGATTTGCTCACTAACTTTAAGTGTGCCAGGTAAGCAGATGCAAATATCGACTATCTAATTTTATTGAAAAATTTAGAAGAGAGGGATATCATTACTTACTAGGAAAATGGATGACAGGTAAACATGACTATTAAAATCATAGTGTCCTTTCTACTAGGCTGCATCTATGTATGTTACCTAGAAGCAAGAAATTATTTAAAAGAAAAACATGCTTGTCTATCATTTATCTGCATGTTTTAGTCACCAAAATGATTTTTTCTTCTATACAAATAGACTGAACTATTTAACACACAAATACACACACAGATAAGATATATTGGATAATTTTGACATGAGGCAGAATCAGACAGTAGTCATCAAACATCATTACATTTCTAACATGAATGTCGAATATAATTTTCTGATATGAAGAAACATATTTACTTAGAAAGGTTGTTATTCATGAATACCCTTTCCCATTAAACATTTCTTTTGACTTTACTATTCAGTCACTTTCCTATACTACAAAAGAAAGTGAGGTCTACTTGTTTACTGCCTTCTATGCTCTTATAATTCTTCTATATTTTCATATTATTCCCATGAAGATGGGGAATAGTATTTTAGCTGCTTAATCTTGAAAGATCCACCTGAATTTCCCATCACTTTAAAATATAGACAACTTACTTCTTGTGAAAAGAGATTTTGAACTGTGGATAATGAGGGTTCAATTATTTACTTTTTTTTTTTCAAATAAGATTATTTCAACTCTTGGAGAGAAAGGAGTCCTTAGATTTGACTGCTTTCAAGTATGATACCAGAAGCCACAACTCCCACTAATAACAATGGCGTTTTCACTATCCTCTTGTCCTATAGGAACCATACTGAACAACAAAGTGCACCTATCCAAACAGTGCTCTCTCATTAAGAAACAAAGTACATGGATGTGGAGAAGAAACAGTGCTACTAAACACCCAATTTGTAAAAAAGCTATATGTAATTTCATTGTGTTTTTGAAAGACAGTCCTTTTTGTATTCAGTAATTAATCATTTCTTCAAAATCTTTTCCTTGATAGAAATGTTATTTGGCAAATTATTAAACATACTAAATCATTAAATTATTATTATTTTGGGAGAAAATATGCTTAACTAGATAATGTTTTGCATAGAAAAGTATAGAATATAGATATAGTAATTCAGCATTATAATGTTATAAAATAACTTTTATTTACTTGTACTTAATATTTTTAGTACTGCATTATTCTCATTTTAGAAGACACTCAAAGACATTTTAAAACCCTATCAAATATTCCAATAATTATTTCTTATATCTCTTTTCCCTCTTCTACCACCTCAGAAATATTTACAAGTTTTGAGAATTTTAAGAACTAGGGAAATTCAGTCTACTTCCCTCATAATCATATGAATATCTTGATGAATTATAAATTTCTGTCCAAATGTTAACCATTAAAAATAATGAAAAAGATAATAGCAATACTTTGCTTAATATATGCAAAGCACTTGATATAAATTATTTTTAAATTTATTTTTAAAAGAAGCATATGTGTCACAGAGGTTACTCCTATTTTAAAATGAGATTTGGACAGGTTAAATTTGTACTCCAAGGAATACAGTTACTGAAGAGCAGAATAAAGATATAACTTAAGTTTATCTTCCCTTAAGTCTTGTTCTTTACTATGCAGCACCTCCCATGTAAAAACTTACCTAAATAGGTAACATTATCCTTCTTTAACATGGCCTTTCAATTAAGACTTTAAAAAGATTGTTTCTCATCTTAACTCATGGAGGCATAAAAAACTGATTTGATAAACACTTAGGAATATGAAATATGTCAACTTCTCAGATTCTTTTGCGAATTTCTCATCTCCTCTGGAAATTTAGAATTAACAACTTGTTTATTATTAATTTTGCTAAGTCAGTTAATAGCTCAATATTATCCCATTCCTAATAGCCCTTCCAATCTACCTAATTTCACAATTAAGAAAATATACATCGAACATTCATTATTTTAAAACCATTTAATATTAATTACAAAATAAATTATTTCCAATTCATAAATAGAAAACTTAGGTTCAGAATGTTTTATTTCACTAACCCAAGATGGCAAGACTAGTAAGTCATAGATCACAATTTCATTTGAACTATATTATCTGCCTATTTTAAGATATATCAAAAATACAATATCTCTGGAAATTATTGGGCCATATGGATCCTTTTGATTTTGTTTTTGCTTGCTTTTTTTCTTTTTTTGGAGGTGGAGATCTATGTCTCAGGTTACCTCTAACTCATGATCTCATGATTCTCACTCTATCCTACATGGAGAACAGAATTTGATCTGCAAAGAAATAGACAAATAATAAAATATTAGAGACCAAGTATTGAGTGGGGTTTTAAGGTTATCTAATTAATTTTTACATTTTAGTCACAAAAGCCTATGAGACTTAGAGAAGAAAGAACATTCCCTGAATTGAACAATAAGATAGTGACAGATAAGCACTCCAATCCAGGTGTCATGGCACCCAAGATTGGTGACCCCTGGAACCCAGTAGATGACTCCAGGGTCTGAGGACTTACCCACCCCATAGCCTATGACCTTGCTGATATCACCCCACCAATGGCACACACTAAAACTCGTTATGTTCCCCATGGTCAATATCATTGACAAAATAGATGAAAAATCTTACACAAAATGCTATCAAGCTGAATCCACAAATACTTTGAAAACTGTATATACCTTGATAAAAATAAGATTTATCCTAAGATACAAGATGGTTCAATATATAAAAATCTAACGTGGTACATCACATCAATGGAATGAAGGAGAAAAACATACAATCATCTCAAGAAATGGAGATAAAGCATTCAATAAAATTCATCATTCTTTCATGATAAAACAATCTCAAGAAATTAAGTATAAAAGGAATTCAACAAAACACAAAAAGGCCATGTAAGTCAAACATAGTTCTGAAAAATGATAAGAATTCTCATGTATATCATTGCTATTGAATGTACTTCAGGAGGTACTAGCTGAAGCAGTTAGACAAGCAAAAGAAATAAAAGACTTTCAAAGTGGAAAAGAAGTCAAATCATGCCTGGTTACTGATGACAAAAAGCAAAAGGCTCTCCATCAAAAATTTATTAGAATTGATAAGTGAATTTACTAAATTAGCATGATACAAAAACGACATACAAAAATCAACAGCATTTCCATGCATGTTAACTTTAGAATATGGAAATCTTTCGATTTTTAGTAACATGGATGACACTAGAGGACATTATGTAAATTCAGATAAGCCTGGCTCAGAAAGACAAATACTATACATCAAGCCACATCTGTGTAAGCTAAATGAGTTGAGCTCATAAAAATAAGGAACTGGCTGAAAAAGATATCAAAAATGCAATCCCATTTACAATAACTACAAAATATGGAAAGTCTATAAATGAGAAATACAAGTGTTTGATAAAAGAAATTGAAAAATACATAACAATGAAGGGCATCCTACATTCATGGATTGCAAGAATATTGTTAAAATATCCATATTACTCAAAGGAATCTATAGACTTAATGGAATTTCTGTGAAAATACTAACAGAATTCTTCACAAAAATGAAAAAAATCCTAAAGTTCACATGGAATCACAATACCCTTCAAATAATCAAGGCAACAGTGAGCATAATGAGCAAAGTTGTGACCATCACTACACTTGACTTCATAACATACTACAAAGTTATCACAACCAAAACAGCAGAGTAGTAGATTTAAAAAAAGAACAATAGTTCAAAGAAATAGAATTAGAACCCAGAAATATATCTAAAAATTATATCCCACTGATTTTCAACAAAAGCAGCAGAACATACGTTAGAAGAAGTTCAATCTCTTCATTATGTCATACTGGGAAAAATGAATATCCACTTGCAAGGAAAAAAACCATATCCCTATCACTTACTGTACACTATGAAACCTACTGAAAAGTATTGAACAATGCAGGATAGGAGGTAAAGGATAAGGAAGAGCAATAGAGGGTTAGAGTGATTAAAGTACAATATATTTACAGGTAAACTACCAAGGCAAAACCCCACAGAAAAATGAATAAACACTAAAATAATGAAGGAAAGGAAGCATGGCATTAGGTCATGTTAAGGTAAGGGTACCAGTGGAAGGAAGGAGGAGAGTAAATGAAGAAGGCAAATGAGGGTGTAAATGGTCACTGTATTTTCTTTAAATTTATCAACATGGAATATTGAAACCTGTCAAAGTCATTTAAGAAGAGGAAAGAGGAAGAGGAGAATAATGGAGAAGAGGAACCAAACCAGGATACATTGTATCCATATATGGAAATGTCACAATGACACCTCCTGTACAGCTGTCATATACTAATAAAAACATTGAAAAACAAAAAGTACCCTAAAATTTTGCAATGAATACAATAGTAAATAGTAGAAGTACAGCAACTGAAGCAGACATGGACAAATAGATTGCATATAACTGAAAGTTTTCTGCACAGGAATAGAAAAAATCAAGAGTAAAGAGGTAGCCTAAGGAATGGGGGAAAGTATTTTGAAACTATTCATCCAGCAAAGATCAACATCCAGACTATAGGAGGATCTGAAAAATTTGACAATGCATAATCTGATTTTAAAATGGACAAGTGATAAGAAAATGTTACAGAATGAAAAATACTGCAACTATCTATATATGAATATAATATAATGTGATTCATCGTAAGCTGTTGAATATTAGGGGAACTGGTTTATAAAGAGTAAGTGATGAGGGGGATTAAATTGATTAAAGCACAATTTATACATGTCAGAAATGCCAAGGCAAAATTTCTTTGAACTATCAATATACACTTTTATAAAAGTGAAGGACAGAAGGGCAAAATAGGTCTTTTCCATGACTGGGTACCAGTGGGAGGAGGTGGGCATAGGAAAGGGTGAATGAAGGTGAATATGATGGATGTATTTTGTATTCATATATGAAAATAGAAGAATGAAACCTTTTGAAATTGTTCTAAGAAGGAGGATGGGGGAGGAAGGAGAATGATGGAGGGGTAAATCTAATTAAGATATATTTTAATTACATATGTAAATATCACAATGTAGTCCACTGAACAACTATTACATGATAATAAAAATATTTGTTTTCTTTAAAAAAAAACAAAATAGATTAACTCCAACAGCTACAAAATTAATATCTTACTCCTTGTGAGATAAACATTATGCTTCCTTAATTAGTGAAGTAGTAAAATACATATAAGCACACATTTAATTCTGAAAAACTATCTGATATGATCTAAGTTACTGTGGAAGAAAAACAGGAACTAAAATGTGCATGAGTCACAATTCCCTATGCTCCTTCTGGCTGAATTTAATTAACTACTTATTCTTGCAGTTTATCTGAATGAAATTAAAGCATTTGTTATATCAGAGGGTGTCTTCAACAGCTCATATTAATATTTATTAAATGATTTATATACTGTACTACACAGAGATGTTCTGTAGCCAGTATCTACCGCCACACTAGAACATTAACAATGGAATATGTATTCATTGTCTCTAAAATTAAAAAAAATCACTTGTTCCAAATAAGACTAACCAGAAGATTTGGAAAAAATGTAAAATATTTGTGTTTGAGAATATTAAAACCATCAAGAATGAAGAGCTATGGATTTAATATTTTGTAGGAAAATCAGAAAATCAAACCCTGAATTCAGGTCTCTTTTCTCAAAGATGTGAAATAGTTCTAAAAGCCACAAATGAAAGTGTAAAAATCAGAATGGAACTTTCTATAGATGCTTTATGTTGAGGGACAACAAATGAAATTCATGGACTGCCAATAAGAAGTATTGGCAACTAAGCTTATGCTTGAGAACCACAAAAGGCTTTTCTCCTGAAGTAGCAATATTAGAAAGTATAATACTAGCTTGACTGTTGGAGGAGACTAGGGGAGGAGAGGAAGGACAGGATGATAGAGAGTGAATAATATTGGAATACATCACGTCTGTCTAGGAACAAAATACAGCAAAATTCAAAAAACTATTGAACAGTACAGGTTAGAGGAAACGTGTAAGGAAAAGTAATAGAGGGAGTTAGATTGATTAAATCACAATACATTTACAGATGAAATACCAAAGCAAAACCCCAGTGAACAATGAACAGACACTTAAACAACGAAGGACAGGAATGTAAAACAAGTCATAATAAATAGAGGGCACTATTGGAAGGGGGAGAGTAAAGGAGGGTAAATATGGCTGATGTATTTTCTACACATGCATGATTATGGAGCATTGAAACATCTGGAAATCATTTTAAGAAAGGGAAGTAAGAAAAGGGAGAATGGAGGAGATGAATCAAACTGGGGTATATTGTTCTCATATACAGAAATGTCAAAAACGAAACCTCCTATACACCTACTAAATGCTAATAAAAATGTTTTTCAAAAAGTTTTGAAAGGAACTCAACCCCATTTTGAATTGTCCAAATTCTTGAATAATTTGAAATTATCTTCTGGAGACCTAGCTTACAGCTAGAAACACAGGAAAAGTTCTCTTTAAAAGAAAAAGAAACACTTAAAAAAGTCTTGAATTGTCATTCAAATTTTTTCATACACAAACACTGACACTCAAGAAAATATTTTAAAAGTATAAAGCCAGAAAATGTTGGCTCACGCCTATAATCCTAGCTACGCAGGAGGCAGAGATCAGGAGGGTCACTGTTCAAAGCTAGCCTGGGCAAATACTTTGCAAGACCCTATTTCAGCAAAAACCCTTCACAAAAAGGGCTGGTAGAGTGGCTCAAGGTGTAGGCCCTGAGTTAAAACCCAAGCACTGCAAAATAAGTAAATAAAAAGTACAGAAGACAAAGCAAGATTCAAAGGTAACAGCAATAAAAACAAATATTGCCGATATAGATAAAGGGAGCTGTAGAGTAGATATACTGAAATCACAATATGGTAATATATTCAATTTTGAAGATTAAAACATTAAAATATACAGTAACTGAAATGTATTAAATGTATTTAATAGTAGATTAACAACAGATAAATGAAGATTTGGTGAATTGGAAGAAATATTACAAAAAACAGGCATACAAAGAAGAAAGAAAGAAAATAAATTCAGGGCATAGTACTAAGGAAGTAAAACTTTTTTAAAAAAGGCTAGAGACATAGCACAGTGGTAAAGCAGTACTTTTCTAGCACACAAAGTTCAAAAATTTTATTTCCAACAACCACAATAAGTAATTAAGCACAATCAATTAATTTATTAATAAAAATCACCTGATTATATTTAATTTAATTATAATTTCAGAAAAAGAATAGACAAAATATTTGAAGATATGATTAATTTTTCTCTAGCAGTTGAAAGATAACCTGTGAATTCATGAGATGTTAAATTTTCAAGAATAAAATGTTAAAATAAGTTTTGCAAAAATATAAGTAAGCCCAACAAAACCAAACAAAAAAGGAAATGTAATATTAAGAGTATATTGCATTCAGGAAAACAATGCTAAGAATGACAATCTACTTCTGAAAAGCAAGTGGTAAAAACCAAAGATAAAGATTTAGTCAGTACTAAATGAAAATAAGTATCAATATAGAATTAAATACCAATTTAACACCTTACAGAAATGAGACAAAATGTACTCAACCAAGCCATGCTTTCTAGAAATCTACAAAATGATATTCAGGAAGAGGAAAAAAATTTGAAATGTAAAAGTGCAAAGCAAGAATGTATGGAGGCTGATTATGAAGTTCAGATGTACAGGACCTGATTAGCATACACAGGCACTGAATTGGATGCTAACACCAACAAACAAAAATAAAAAAGGAAGAAAAGGTAATGGGAACTAGTAAAAAGGAGAATTGTGGAAATAAGCCAAAGGGTGCATGAATACAACAACACTACACAGGCATTAATAAATGCAAAATAGTAAGAAGATGGTGGATTTAAACTCAAATGCATAGCAAGTATTTTTAAAAATATAAATGTTCCTTATTTTAAAAAGCAAAAGTTAATGAAAACAGACTCAGCAAATAATATATTATGTAACAGGATAAAAATATGAAAATAAAATAGTGGAATAAATTAAAAATATCCTGGAACTGTTATTCAATACTGGTATGAGTACAACTTATAAGACAGAAAATACTATCATCTACAAATCATCTATAAAAGCAAATCTTTAAACACACTATTTACATGAACTAGATTTCCTCATTAAGAAGGAAAAGTCTTACAAAGTACAGCAGATGTTCCATTCACAAAGAAAGCAATCCTATCTTCTGCTTCTCAATGATACTCCAAGATGGCTGCAACTGAGGAACACTGGGGATTTTGCATAACTTTGAGAAACAAAATTTTATTTATGCCAAATCAAATCATTTTAAGCCCATGCATAAAGTATTTTAGCTGAATACAACTTTTAGGGAATATAATGTTTATGCCTGATGACACATTTATTTATTCAGCATCATGAGGACAAAATAGGAAGTGTTACTCATTCTTCAAAGAGTGGTGAAAATGTATGTGATAACTAGGGGGAGAATCACAAAAATACCTTTAGAAATAGAATTAGATGGTTTTCTAAAACAAAGTATCCAGATTCTCACCAAATCAACCACATCTCATAGAACAAAGCTGTTCCATGTCAATGTTTCATTTTTTTGTGGTGCATTGTGTATGTTGTGTTGTGTTGTGTTTTAGGATTCAGGATCTCACTGAATCCCAGGCTGAACTTGAACTCACAATCCTCATGCCTCTGCTTTCCAAGTGTCTGAATTACAGGTGTTAGCCAGTTTGCAAGACACTACTAATGCCTTTAACCAAATATAATATCATCTGCTGTCCAAATTTCATGAATAGAAAATGCATATCATTGTCCTAAAAAAGGACAGTAATCTTAAGACAAAATGTATAGTGCAGCTGCAGAATGGTGTCATGCTGATATAATAATGACCATTAATATTTAAAATCACTCTTTTGGTACCAAAAGTTAATGTAAGTATTAAATCATTTACCAATAATTTGAGTGTTGATGAGTTTTCAAAAAGTAATTTGTTTTCTATTAAAAATAACACAGTTTCATTTAAAGTCATTTAATTTACTGAATTAAGACATAATTAACTAAATATGTCTTAATTCAGTATAAATTTAAAATAACAGCTTGAAGGCGAGTTTATATTTTTTTACTTGGAGTAGAACAAATACATGTACATCTGAGTTATCTACAAGATTGGTCCTAATTTCAAAAGATAATTTCTCTTTGATAGTTTTGTAAAAGCAAAGAGAATTTGAGAGAATACATTGAGTTGAAAACCTCCTAGTTGGTTAGAATTTACAACATGTTCGCTGATTCAAAAATAATAACAATTGTATTCAGTATGGGGGATATAGTCTTATTCTACCCATAGTTAACTTTCTACACCAGAGGTTTTTCATTGCATGTTTCATCTCTGAATTTCTCAAGGTGTATATTAAAGGATTCAACATAGGAGTGATAACTGTAAAAATCACACTTATGGATTTATCAATGTGAAGGTTGGAAACACTTCTAACATACATGAAAATACAGGGAACAAAACAGAGGACAACCACTGTGAGGTGTGAGCTGCATGTTGATAGGGCTTTGCGCCTCCCTTCCAGACTGTGGGTTTTCAGAGAGGTCAGGATGATACCATAGGAAATTAGGAGAAGGATAAAGACCACCATACAAATCGCTCCACCATTGGCAACCATGGTGAGCCCTATGAAGTAGGTTTCTGTGCAAGCAAGTTCCAACAATGGGTACATGTCACAGATGAAGTGATCAATTACATTGGGCCCTCAGAAAGGGAGATGATAAACAAAGATTATTTGCACAACAGAGTGTGCAAAACCTCCAACCCAGGCCACCACCAACACAAGGATGCAAAATCGTCTATTCATGATGGTCAAATAGTGCAGTGGCTTACAGATAGCCACATAAAGATCATAAGCCATCATCACCAGAAGAAAAACTTCAGCACCACCAAAAAAGTGTGCTATAAAGAGCTGGCCCATGCAAGCTGGGAAGGAAATAGTTTTTTTCTCAAAGAGTAAATCTATGATCATCTTGGGTGAAATGGCAGTGGAATACACGGCATCCATGAGTGACAGATAGGCAAGGAAGAAGTACATTGGGGAACCCAAAGAGGGGCTGGCAATGACAGTCAACACAATCAGCAGGTTGCCCACCATTGTCACAATGTAGCTGAGTAAAAACAAGACAAATAATCCTTTTTGTCCATCAGCATTGTGAGTAAGACCCAGGAGAACAAATTCTGTGACATTGTTACTCTGTCCCATGTACTCTTCTCTAAAGCTTGATTCAGAGCTCAGGAGAACAGGACCTGCCAGGAAATTGTGAACTTGTGAACAGTATCATGAATCCATTCTGTCATGGAGCACATATTCATCACCATCTTCTACAGTGGTGAATCCATATTAAACACTTAGTATCTATTTAGTTTGTCTTCTGAAAACCCCAATTAATTTTCCCTTAACTATGTTTCTTCAACCCAATTAATTGATTTTGGGGGTACTTAGTAGTTTTGGTTCTTAGTAGATAGTCTATACAGAAGAAGAACCAAACAAGCAACAATTATTTATACAGTTAACAACTCCTTATTAAAATATGTCCTACCTTAGTACAGATGTCAGTGATGAGAAACAGGGAATGTGTTCTTATTTCAACAAAATTATTCTTTACATATGGCAGTCAATTCTATGTAAATAACAGGATAATTAACAGTATTAATTGCAAATAACTTTTTCAATATTATCAGTGTAGTATCAAAAATATATATCCCTTAAATATCTCCCAAATTCAATTGCATTCCACCACACATTAGGTGGCCATTCCATCAAATCTCAAAGAATGTTCAGTCTTTTTAAATTGCTCATTAAAACTTCATACACTGGAGGCGCACGCTCGGCGCTGGGCAAAGACTAAAGGAGGCGGGCCAGATTCGGTGGAGCGTAAAAGGGTCTAGGGGCTGTGGTGCTGCGGCTCTGACCCGCTCCAGACTAGCGGCGACTACGGACTCTCAGTCCCTGAGCTCATTGAGGACCAGGCCGCGAGGCCGTGTCCAGAGTAGCACAAAGAGAATGAAAGAAGTAGATAATCTTGAAAGTACAAAAGAAGAATGGGTTTGTGAAACAGGATCTGACAATCAATCTCTTAGTGATAATCAACAAAGGAATTGTGAATATTTTGTTGATAGCCTTTTTGAGGAAGCTCAGAAGGTTGTTGCCAACTGCTTGTCCCCCACCGAACAAAAGAAACAGGTAGATGTAAGTATAAAATTATGGAAAAACGGATTCACAGTCAATGATGATTTTAGAAGTTATGCTGATGGTGCAAGTCAGCAGTTTCTAAATTCCATCAAAAAGGGTGCTACACCAAAAATTATTTCAAAAGCAAAAATTATTGAAGCTGAAAATAAAATTACTTTATCTGCTGTTTCACTGAACAACTTGGAACCCATCACTAATATACAGATCTGGTTAGCCAATGGGAAGAGAATTGTCCAGAAATTTAACATTTCTCATAGAGTAAGTCACATCAAAGACTTCATCGAAAAATACCAAGGATCTCAAAGAAGTCCTCCCTTTTCCTTGGCAACAGCTCTTCCTTCCCTCAGATTGCTAGATGACACTCACCCTGGAAGAAGCAGATTTACAGAATGCTGTAATCATTTAGAGACTCAAAAAGACTACTGAACCTTTCAGAAAACTTTCATAGTATTGATTTTTAAGAAACAAAGTAGAAATTTTGGAGAGAAATGGTTGGGAGTGGACATGCAAAAGCAGGAGAAAGAAGTCAGATTCACTGGACTTTTGGTTTGAGTGCTATCTAAAAATAATTACGTTAGGAAAGTGACATGACTACAAACCATTCATACACATGATATTAGCCATTCATACACCATTTTCAAACAGCAGGTATTTATATAAATGTTTGCTGGCTCAGAGTTTTTAAAAAACAATACATTATAATACAGGCAGGTTAAAAGCATCAGTGTAGAGCTGATGTTGTAGCTCAAGTGGTAAGAACCCCAGTGCCACCAAAAAAAATAAAAATAAATCAGTATAATTATTTTATAACTTGGATATACTCAAAAGGTTGGAAGGAACTATTTTCATCATAGCTATATCTAAACTTCAAAGTCTCCTCAGTTTTCCCTCTGTCCTGGCAAGATATATATTAATTTGGCAACAGTATCTAAGATATATTTTCATTTAGAAATAAATTTTGAAGTTTAGTATAATATCTATCAATCTGCCTACTCATATTTCTATACCTTTTAAATACGGAATTTAAAAATTCACTCTCCCCCCAGGAACCCGAACTTATTCCCAAAAATAGAAATTTATTTTTAGCTGATATTTGGGGTTAGCCATTCTTTTGCCACCACCCACTTAGAATCTAATACCTGGCTTGTCACATTGCTAATTTGTAAATATTTTTAAATTAATCACATAAAGTGTGAATTTTCTGTATCACGTATCAGAGGCAACCTGTTTGTATGTTAGAGGATTTTTACATTCTGATGTCACAAAGGAAAACATGCTTTGTAATCAGAACTAGTGAGACTTCAGCATTTCAGTCAGATTAAACCTTCTTGTTTGGAAAAAAAAAAAAGCTTAAGGAGCTCTTTTGCAAATATCTGTTGAATCACATTAAAAGTGGAGTACACATTGAGTGTGCTGAGAATTAAGTGGCCCATATCAGCAGTTACGCTCAGAGGGTGTTGGATGTATGCTACAAAGCTTTTGGTCTCAAGACCTTATATTTATGTGAGCTATATATAGCAATATTGTATTAGAATTTCTAGGGCTGAAGGCATGACTCAAGCAGTAGACAGCCTGTCTAGCAAGTGTGAAGCCTTGCTCATTACTGCCAAAAAACCCAAAATTCCAAGTTTTAAAATAATTTAATTTCCAAGCCAGGCACAGTAACATGTACCTGAAGTCCTGGCTACATAAGAGGAGGATCATTGAGCCCAGAAGTTAAGAGGCAACATAGTGAGACCCAAGTCACTTAAGAAGCATAAAAAGATTTAGTGAGAAAAGTAGCATTGTATTTCTTTCTCTACAAATACCTTTACTGTCTGACTTAATGAAGAAATGTGGGTTCTCATCTGCTTCTGTTACAATGCCACACATCTTGCAGCATCCAGAGGACACCACTGGCACGTTGATGAGAGAATGTAAAGAGGTACATAAGATTATGAAAAAGTTCTGATATTGTACACCTCTGAATATACCCATGGTTCACAGTGATGCTGAAGCCTTAGTGTAAGAATGAATCACTTGGGAATCTTCAAAAATGCTTGGTCCTCCCACCCACCACAAACACTATCAGTCTTTATATCCAAAATGGGTCCCCAAACGCTGCATTTGGAACTGTGGGTGATTCTTAAGGCTTGGTAGAAGTACCACTCTACTAAGAAGTCCTGTACTAAGCTTCTCTCCAAGAACATAGAGTCTGTATGCTTTACTGTGGACAGTGGAAGACTCCACTGAAGTAGAGCTAGTATGCCTCAGGTTTTGTCCTCATCCCCTACAGTTGACTCTTAGGCTGTCCCCTTCAGCCTGAAGCAATCATGGCATAAACCTGGACTTTGTCTCATAGCACAGATGAGACAGAGCTAAGGCATTCGAGTGAGGTTTTTAGTGAAGGCTCAGGAAAACAAAAGGGAACTGTCCTGCCTTATCCTTCCTGTTTGCAGTCTGTTCTAAGGACTCTTCATGGCTCCCAGCCTTCCACATAGCAAAGGTCTTTTCATTGAGAAGGCAGAGAACTAAGGAGAGCTTTCTCCCTTTGTCCTTTACCCTAGGAAATGAACAGGTATGTAGTAGAAAATAAGTATTTATTGTCAGTAATGTTTACACAGCCATGTCATAATGAATCCTGAAAAATAAAAATGAACTTATCTTTCAGCTGTAGAAAATAACATTGTAAATATGTCTATTAATCTGTAAGAAAATGTTCCATATTATCATGAAGCATTTTTATTTGTATAATTACAATCAATATATGATTCTCTGTGTGTTTCTGTACTGAGCCTCTTTTATGAGAATGTTTTTTATGTACCTACAGAAAAGCCTGCTTTAGGGGTTTTTCAGTTTATAATTAGGTACCCAGAGGACACAATGGAGGTTCTTGTGTATACATGTAGAATACACTCCAGTGAGAGGTTCGTATAGGGAAAGAACTGTCATCAGCAATAACCTTCATTTTTTTTTTAACTGTGAAAACTTTTGTTAATGTGACTAGTATTCTCAAGGGTTTTCTAAGGATAATCATCTGATAAAAGCTTTTTCCTTGAAAGTTTAAGTTGTTTAGTTGTTAATTAAATTGTATAGAATCCTTAATGCGGTTGACTTTGGAAAACAGAAATTGCCAAAGAAAAGAAAATCAGTAAACATCTTCTGTGTGGAATGCAACTTGACATAAACGCTTATTTCAAAACTATCATCAGTTTCTTGAAATAATTAGAGTAGACAATTTAGAAATACATTTCTAATTATACAAGTTCTGAGTTACTGGTTAAATTACTATGCATTATCAAAGTTCAAAAATCTCAGTCAGTATACTTTTCTTGATGCTTTAGTGTATTGATAATTTGGTAAATATGCATTTATTTCAGTGCCTTAAAGTATTTTGAGTGCAATATTTTACAAATGGTTAACAGAACTGTTCTCTCAAGGATGAAATACTGTTTGTTGAAAGGATCTATGAAATAACTTACACTTGTAAAATAGTTACATGTGAATGCATTTGTTTTTGTTTGACAAAGTCATTCAGTTTGAGAATTAAAGAATTTTAGATGCCTTTGCTTTAAAAAAAAAAAAACTTCATACACTGGACTTTGAATGTTATCATCAGATAACTACCAATTGTTTAGCACATTACCACCTGGAGCAGCTACTGCTTATAACTCTATCAGCTTTCTTAAGCTCGATAACTCTGTCTACTACATCTTTGCTTGTACCAAATTCACAATGTACAAAAAGTCAATAGTCCTATTTTTAGCAAATATTTTAAATAAAGTGCACAAATCATGACTATTAACAATTACTTTTCTTTTTATATTATGTGGGTTAGCTAATGAATGGTGTGGCAGAGTTAAACTATAAGATTTTCTATGTCTTAGTGCTCAAAACTGCAACTTTAGTTCTAATTTAGTTTGTGTCATTTTAAAGGTAATCAGAATATGCCTCCAATTACACATGGAAAGATGAAGGGATTGAATGAGATTATTTCAGAATCCTATTAAAACTATCTACAACAAAATTAGTGCAGCACTACATTGTTCTATTCTGTTGACTTTTTTTTTTCATTTTTCCTACTTTATAATCAAATATCAATTTCCAAGTTGATTACTGCTCCTTTAAAAACACCAGCCAATAATAAATGGGATGTGATGACTCCAGTGATCAAGTAACAGTGCTGCTTCTCAGTCATTGTACACTGAGATAGGCCCCAGCCATTCCTGGAGGGAAAGAGCACCACAGTTGTGTGAGCTCTGGAGCCACACTGCTTGAGTTGCAATCCCGCATTCATTTCTTCACTATGTATATGACCTTAAACAAATCAATAAACTTCCATTTGATATTTAGGATTTTTGCCATAGAGACACCAGTAGTATCTACAATTTAGAGCTATTTTTTAATTATAGGTAAAGTGCTTAGAACAGTGCTGGGAAACTGGTAAAATCTAAATAAATGATAACTATTATTAGTATTTTAAATATTTCATTATGTGCACTTGATCAGAATAAATCATCAGGATCATGGTCAACTTAGTAAGAATTATAAATATGCTTCAGTATAACAAGAATACTATAATTGTAACTCACATAGTCCTTTTGGGACATAATATACAATTTCATCTATTGGGAAATATACAATTTTATTAAATGTTAGTCAGAGTAGTATTTACCTATAAAGAAATTTATCTTGACTACAAGCTAGCAAGAATATTCCTTACATAGGGATTTGTTAGTGGAGGAGTATAAGTGCAGAGAGCTTGAGATTTCTTTCGAAGCCAGCTGTGATGAATATCCTATGACTCAGAAGATTGTACATTCTCAAAGCTGAAGACTGATGAAGGCACAACCTGTGGAAGAACATAAGACTGCAACATAGTTTGTATCCAATTCACTTTGTGTTATATCATACTTTCTGCAATGTTTATTCCCCTCAATCACTAATGTTGGTTTTGATCAAAATGCATACCTTATTAGGAAGCTTGAGTATTTATATATCAGAGTGAAAACTGAGTATTTAAGCCATAGTACATAATCTAAGAGTTTAATACATAAAAAATGGATGAATATTATTACTAAACTTTCAATAAAAATCATTAAGCTCATAATTTTTCTACAAAAAGTATAGGTCCTCAACAACACAATTTTTCAAAACGTAACACAATAATAACAAAAATACTACACATAGCACTATACAATAATAATTTTATGAGTATCCTTAGGTAAGAATAGATGACATACCATACATCCCATCATGGTTTCCAATATGTATACATACTAAAAGTTTTGCTGGAATCATTTTAAGATCCTACATGAAATTCCATATAAGCTTCTAGGACATAATATACAGTTGTTCCTTTACATTTTATCACTCTTGTTATGTCATGTAATTATTAATTTTATATTTTAAATATCTATGGAGAAATTATATAGCTTTATTAACACATTATGCAAATGTTATAGACAAAAGTTCATTCATTTATTTGTTAAATGTGTGACATGCATTATCTGTTATTTGGCCAAAGATAAAATAAACACCTATCAAGTGTAATACCAAAACCAAGTATATTTTGCATGTTCTATTTAATTTCTGTTTCACAGCCTTCATGAGCCCAATTCCTCCAAAAGATTGTATGTTCAGGATGTTATATTTCAGTATATCACAGGAAATTTCACTTAGTATCATTGTCAGTTGGGTCTGTGATAGATCTGGAAAAATCAATGCTGCTTTCACTTGGATAGCTCAATGTCTTATGTAGCTATGTGTGCTCATAGAATACATGATAATGTAAAGCTGATGAGAAGATCTACAAATAACTCCATCTACTATAGTTTTTATATTTATATACAAGTTTCAAATTACCACAGTCTTTCAGAGAAGCATAAAAGTGTCCAAATTGGATGCTTAAGATAAAAGACATATATTAATGTTTACTATGTAGAGATAGTTGAATATTTTCACCTAGCAGAAACATTTCTTCAAGGACAAACTAAGAAGCTGTATTTTGATGACTATGTAAAAATGAACAAATTATTGGAAATTAACTTGACCAAGTAAATGATTTGGCAGCACAAATAAACAAACATTAAACACTAAAATTTGTTATATAAGTTTTGTTCTTTTCAATTAGTTAAAGTAACAAAAAGGTCATTTGATTAAATATTTATGAAAACATTTCAGTGCTTACCTATTATGTTCAGTATTAAGCAAGGCGAAGGCTGGTATTTAATTTCTTAGAAAAACTAATAATGAGGTTTCTCACAAGTCAAAATCAGGACTCCTCATTCTTGCTGTCATTCACAAAGCTTCTTTCTAAGGACTCTTCCTTCCTAATTAAAATTATTCCATATACTCACATCTGTATACCATATGCCCCCAGTCTCTTTTCAGGAAATTGAGACATTTTACAAACTTCAATATGAAATGATGGATATAAAAAGAAAACGAAAACTCTGAACACTGCATATGGCAGCTTGGGCAGTATTTGAGCTTTCCAAAAACACTTTGGTCATTCCATTTGCATGTACAAGTACCCATTATGATTTTTTACATTGTAACTAATTTAAATGAAAAAGACTGTAAGGTCTTAGAATATGTGGAACAAATTCAAATGAGGCAATCTCTTCTGAACAGGTTTATTACTTTGAACAATCCCTAGAGAAAAATGATTTGATTCATGCAAAGAAAGACTAGCTGATTGCCAAATTATATGAAAAATCTATAATCTGAAAGCAAAGCTTTTAATGTGTCTTGACTTTATAATGTATGCTTCACATTATGAAATACATAATCAAGAAAAATATTTCATGTAGGCTAAAGGAGGAAGCAGTATCTATCCAATTACCAAACCACACCCAGCAAAGGATAGCCTTATGGTGACTGTGAGACAGACTGCACAAGAACCTCTGAGGATCACAGGCAGAGCACTTATAACTGGATATTCTTGTAGGTAAGGTTCTGTTCTTGAAATACAGGCAATTATAACTTTGGACTTTGGTTGGAGTGTACGCATTTTGTCAAGTCCTGAGTCTCTGTTGTGGTAGAATTGTAATGATCTTCACACTACTAATTCAGTACTTTAATTCCAATTTTTAATCAAAGAAGAGTTTTAGATATATATTGGATCTTTAATATAAAAAGTGTTTTGATAAAGGGTCACACAAATACCTACCTAAACCACCTAAAGATTTTCATCAATTGATGGATAGCACTAAAATTTGTCACTTTTCAAGTTACCAAACAAATGAATTAGCTATACCAACTCCATATGAAAGATGTATTTCCTGTAAAACATTTTGCTATCTCAATGGGTTAAAATGTAAAAATTCAAGAACAAACCTTTAATTCTGAAGGACTATCTGATATGACTTACTGAGCTACTGTGGCATAAATTGAGACTGCATTATAGCCTCTGAATAATTAACATTAGGATTATAGGTAATAAAATTGTACTGTTTTGGAATTTATGCTAAGTCAGGAAGTTTTAGCATAATAAAAACTAAAAATTAATGTTAACAGATGAGAAAATGAGTATGTTAATTTACATCATTTCAGTAACTTTTTATCTATATGTGTAACATACTATAACATGTGTATATATTGTATATATATTGTAACATGTGTATATATTGTATATATTTTATATTGTATGTATTGTATATATTGTATATATAATATACAAGGGAATATTTATCTCAAAAAAGGAAACAAACTGCTATGGAGAACAGGTAATATTTCCGTATTGCAGTGAATGTACTTCTATTTTCTTCCCAATTTGTGATGATACAAAATGACTACAAATTGATAACAAACTTGTTATTTTAAATATAAATGTAAAACTAAAATTTTATTATACCAAAATACATTCTTTAAGTTCATAATTAAAATATTGAAATTTAATACAACATTTAAGAAACATGCTATGCCACAAAAACACATTTTTGTCACTTTCTTCATCACAATCACGATATAATGAAAATATCTTTCAAAACAGAAAAAAAAATCCTCATTAAAGTATGATTAATATAAAAACACATGCTTACAACTGGGTTTAATATGACTTTCTAAAAGCACTGTTTGGTTTCATCAACTGCTTTCTCTCTAACAAAATTTTTCATTGATGGTGTCATTAGATAAACACAGTATTATATGCCATCCAAATATCCAATGCATAGACATTGACCTAATGAACAGAAGAAGTAACCTAAGATAATGTACATAATGCAAGTCCATAATTCTCCCATTCAGATAAAATAATGAACAATAAAATTTATCAGCTCTTCTCTTAGTCCCAGAAATCAGAGTATTGACTATATTTCTTCTAAAGAATGAGGGTGATATTAAACATAAAAAGTATCTTATTTTACTGCTTTCAAAAGGATAAACCACTTACTTCTAAGTTCTATTTCAGTCTAAATTCAGACAAAATTATAAGGTAAGCTTAGTTCCATTTTCACTTATAACATGCAAAAACCTGTGCCTTGTATTCGTCATCTGAAATTCTCTATTAGATTGATTCTGATCTCAAAGAATGATTCAAGTTGACTTTTTGAGGGCTGTGAAAAAAGAGGAGCATCCCTACAGAATCCTACATCATCCTTTAGATGATTTCCAACCTGTTTGTTGCTTTGAAATTAGTATCCTTTTCAGCATAGACATACTCCTGTTCTACCTGTAGTTAACATTTTACACCAGTTTTTCCATAGAATTTTAATCTGTGAATTTCTCAAGATGCATACTAAAATATTCAGCACAGGAGAGAAAACCATATAAAAACTGTCATAGGCTTATCTATGGGAAATTTGAAAATAGGTTAAACATACATAAAAATTCAGGGACCATAAAGAACACAATGACAGTGATGTAGAAGCTACCAGTTAATAGAGCTTTGTCTCTTCCTCTCTGACTATGAATCTGAAAAGAGTTTAGGATGATGCCATAGAAAAATTAGAATATGGATTAACACTACCATATACATTACTCTTCAACTGGCATAAAGAATGAGGATTGTAATGTCAGTGTAACCCAAAAAGGGTTACATGTCATAGGCAAAGTGGTTAATGACCTTGGGCTGCAGAAAGGGAGACTGTACTTTTCTCACAGCATGAAACTATAACCAACTCCAGTTAGATGGCAATGAAATAAGAAGTATTCATGTGTGACAGGCAAGGAAGAAGAACACTAGGGAGTTCAAGAAGGGCTGGTCATCAAAGTCACTGTAACGAGCAGGTCGCCTAACTTGTAGATGAGTAAAAACACCACAATACTTTCTTCCCATCAGGAGAAAAATTAAGACCATAGCAAAGAATTAAGTTATAGCATTTGCATAAAGTTGATGCAACTGGACATCTCATGTTAAATTAAATAAGCCAAACACAAAATACAGGTTTTCACTCACATAGAGTGAAATATCTATAATCTAGATTAAATAATCTAGATTATTTTTTAAAATAAAAATAACAGTAGAATTGGGACAATTTGGAAAGAGGAAAGGGAAAATGGGGATGGAGAATAGGGATAAATCTGAGTAATCCATGATATACTGTAAGACATTTTGTAAATGTCATAATGTGCCCCATTATAATAATAATAAAAAATAAATTAAAATTTGAAAAGACACAGTAATAATCTGGGAACGTGGGTTTACACCACTAATCTCACCTACTCAGGAATCAGAGGCAGGATGACTAAGAGCTCAATGCCAGCCCAGACAAATTTATCAAGACCCTACCTCAGAAACAAGATATAAAAGCAAATAGGTGCAGTTGTCACTCGAGTGATGGAAATGTCATAATTAAACCTCTTACTTTGTAAAATCAACAAAGAAAAATAACTTCATCTAGTTAATCTGTATTTAAAATAAAATGCTTTTTAAATAAAATAAATGTATTGTAAAACATGGTGGAAAAGAGAACAATAATCAACAATATCAAAATACATTACATTGGTGCAGGTAGAGGGCATAATGATATGTACCAAAAGCTGTTGAATAATGGGAGTTAGGAGAGAAAAGGCAAGGGAGAGAGAGATGTGCCAAACTGATCAAAATAACATAATTAACAGCTGGAATACATCAAGAAACCCATTTAAACACTGACTTTGAAATTATAAATGAATGGAATGTCAAATAGATACGGTGGGGAAGAGATACTTGTGGGAGCAAGGAGGGTGAATGGAGAAGATGAAGTTGAGGAAATATGGTTAATGGGCTTCATATACATATACGAAATAGAATGAAGAAAACTCTTGCAATTTCTTTAAGTGGAGTAGGGAAGGGATTGAGGAAGGAAGATTGGGGGCTATCTAACCAATGTACAATATAAGGCTATTCAGAACTGTCACAATGAATCCTCCCTGTACAATGAATAAATGCTAATAAAAATGAAAAATAAAGCACCATGCATATCTAATAATGGTCAACAGTAGGCTATATTGTCACCAGAAAATATAGCCATGTGAAGTAATGCATATTAACACATACGAAAATTAGTTTGATTCGGCCATTACACAAAGTACACATTTTCAAAACAACATGTTGCTCATCATAAATATAAACAAATTTTATTTGTCAATTTAAAATAAAGGCATAAAATTAAAAATGAAATAAAAAATAAATTTCCATCCATCTAATGAAATAATGTGCAAAAAGAAAAAAGTATGAATTCATAATATATAAACAATGAAGTATAATAAAGTTTTCCTAAATATTGACAACACTTTAACAATAATGGTAGAACTGGGCAGGGTGGTTCACTTCTCTAATGACAGATACACTGAAGACAGTGTTCAGGAGGATCACATTTGAAGAACAGTCAATGGAATAAATTTATCAGCACATCATCTCAATAAATAAGCCAGGCATGGTAGTTCTGTAATCAAGAACTAAAATCTGTTTTCATCATCAACCAAATCCCATATAAACAAACTGTTTACATCTACTACCTCAATTTGTTTTGATTTCTCTTGTTTTGTTTTGGTCTGGTTTGATTTGGTTTGAGTTGGGTTGGATTTGGTTTAGCTTCATAGACATGTTCTCCATATGCAAATCAGGGTGTCTTTGTCCTCCCAATGCTCACGCATCAGCTTCCCAAGGGCCTGGATTACAAGTGTGAGACAGCTAATATCTTTAAAAAAATAGAATACCATCTGTCATCTAAAGTTCATGAAGTGAGAATGCATATGCCATGATTTAAAACTTAAAACAATCTTATGACAAAGTATATAATATAGTAACACAGAGCTAATAAGGATATCAGAATTTAAAATGCACTTTTTGGTGCCAAAAATTCATCTAAGTATTCATCAGTTATTTCCCATTAATTTGCAAGATTAATTTTCAAAAGTATCTTCTTTCCTAGTCTTTAAACCAATTTCATCTAAAGTCTCATTCAATATAAATTAGGAAAATATAAAGCTTCAAGGTGAGGTTTTATTTTTACATGTACTAGGATAAATACCTCCACCTTTAATTTATCTTCCAGGGTTCTCCATGAGATTAACAATGAATTTCAAAACATAATTTACTATTTGAAAACTTTGTAAAAAGAAAAGGAAGTCTTCTAGAGAATGCATTGAGTTGAAAACTTCATTTTTGTTAGAGTTTAACGTATCTTTGCGTACTCAAAAATAATAGCAATTGTGCTCAGTATTTTTATTCTACTTTGTACTTTACTTTCTAAACCACAATTGTTTCATGGCATTTTTCATTTCTGAATGTCTCAAGGTATACATTAAAGGATTCATCATAGGAGTGATGACTATAAAAACTACACTTATGAATTTATCACTGGGAAAGTTGGAAACAAGTCTAACATAAAAGAAAAAACAGGGAACAAAAAAGGAGACAACAACTCTAATTTTCGAACTGCAGGTTGATAGAGCTTTGCATCTCCCTTCCTGACTCTGAGTCTTAGAAGAGTTTAAGAGATTCCATAGGAGATTAAGAGAAGGATAAAAACGACCATACAGATTGCTCCACCACTGGCAATCACAGTGAGGCTTATGAAGTAGGTGTCGGTGCACGAAAGTTCCAACAAAGGACACATGTCACAGAAAAAGTGGTCAGTGTCATTGGGACCACAGAAAGAGAGACCGCCCACAAGACAATTTGAACAAAAGAGTAAGCAAAACCTCCAGCCCAGGCCACCAAAAACAGGAGGATGAAAACTCATCTATTAATGATAATAAAATACTGCAATGGCTTACAGATGGCCCCATAGTGATCATAGGCCAGCATCACCAGAAGGAACACCTCAGCACCAGCAAATAAATGCTCTAGAAAGAGCTGAACCATGAAAGCTGGGAAGGATATAGTCTTTTTATCACACAGCAATTGTATAATCAACTTTGGAAAAATTGCAACAAATGTATTTTGGCATTTCCTGAATAAGTAATATAAAATAATCTTTACCTACTTATACATCCATACCTTGATGAATATGTTGATAACAGACAGATAAATATACTAACACATTTGTAATTTTTATTTTTATGAATTTTAGAAATAAGAATGGCACAATACTAGCATGAAGCAGCATAACAGAATAAAGAAATTTACTTTAGATTAAAATCAATCACAGTCCATACTATTTTATACAAATTGCCATTGCAGAAGACTAAAATCTGCATCCTCCTATATTCTTGTCATCATCACCATTGCCATGGAGCATTTCCTGGACCATCCAAATAGATATTATTTCTATTTAATTATCTCTAAAACCCCCATCTATAATAGCACTTACCTCAAAGTGACCATCACCATCAGGAGCTACCATGCATGTCTTTTATCTGTACATTCCCAAATTAAATTGCAAAGCAATCCTAGAAAAATCATTCAATGTCATGTCCTTCCACATATGCCTGCAATGTTTTAGAGACTGGTTGTGACATTAACGTGCTTATTATTCTGCAGGAAATAAGCAAGTCTTTATTAATACAAATTTTACCAGCTCTGATAAGACATTAAGCAAAGTTAATGACTAGTTGCCCTTATTTCTTCCCAAAATAGTTTGGAAGCCACTTACGGAAATGAGAATTTTTAAAGTGCTTCTAAATTAATGTCTGATTCTTACAGAATTGGGATCTTCTTAATCTAACTCAGAAATTTGGGTTTTCACTTGTTTCCAAATTGATACAACGTTTTCTGGAATCGACCCTTACTCAGGGGTTTTGACTAGTAACATTTTCCCTTGTTCCTTCTTTGGAGATGTATTTAATGTGAATGAAGCAAAATACAGGAATTTGGGAAAGTCATTCCCTAATGAGCCCCTTCCCCCACAATTGAGAAACATGAGGCAGATTTGAGGAAGAACATTATCTTCCATTTGTCATTTATTATGGGGAAACAGGTGAGCTATTATTTCAATTAAAATGTTAATTAGGAAAATAACTGACAGTTTTCACTAAGAAAAAAATCAGCTAGCTCCTAGGTCTTTGTTTCTAATACTATTGGTCAGCGAAACGACCAGGACTACTTGCAGGCCTAGGATGACAGTGTGCAGATGAACCAGAGCGTCTTGGAGTGGTTGACAGTAAGAAAGTAATAAAATTAACATGTGGATAAAAACATCAAGGGGATTTTCCACTGGGGATAAAGTTCAACTGAAAAAGCCAATTATGGCCATAGCTGTAAAGAATGTGAACATCTAAAAAAACAACATGGTACTAAATATAGCCCAAAGTGCCATATATATATATATATATATATGTAAATTTATAAAATTTATATACACATAAATTAATGATCATAGTCACAAATAGTATGATAAATAAACACATGGAGGGAATAAAGAAACTTCCTGAGGCTATAATTCCAAATTTTTTATGTAGATGGTCTCCAGAAGAATTTGAATAAAGCTCTTATTTTTAAGTGTAGCCTACACATAGTGACTTTCTTCCAAAGAATAAAATATGGGGGAGATAGTCAGTAAAGATTATAAAGATGACAAACACTTCTTCAGTCAGGAGATCGTTAGTATTAAAAACCTTAAGTTCTGTCAGTAGCAGATACCCAATCATAGAATCTGATGAAATTTGTCAATATCGCAGAGGTCCTTGACCCTAAAGGGATCAAGAAAGGAATGAACAAGACAGGACATATGAAAGGACTCACTCACTACTGAGGAAGGGAATGACAAAACACATACCGAGAGGGCCAGCAGGCTGATGACCAATTGGCAAAACTTTTATTTTTCTCAGCAAGTTTTATACAAAAGAGGAAGAGACTTAAACATCAAAACACTCTGACCTAGTTACAACCTTTCTGTTTTGTGCCATCCTGTATTCTTACTGCCAGTGTCCTTGACTAAGTGTAAACTTCTTTGTAGTAAAGGGAAACCATTTAGCGTTCCTTCCCACCGTGATAGAGGCATGGTGCACCTGCAGGTTCCGAACTTGTTGGAATGCTGCTGAGCTACAGCAACCTTGTCAGACTGTGGCTTTTGGTTCCCAACAGAAACTGACAATGTACCTCTCAGACATTTCCCCATCAAATCCATATCTCTAGCCTAATCTTTTCTTTCTTCTCTTTTTTTTATTTAACTGGGGTTTGAAGCCAGGGCTTGGGTCTGACCAGGCAGGTGCTCTTTTGGTTTGAGCCAAGCTTCCAGCCCCGTTTTTTGCTGGTAATTTTTGAGATAGGGTCTTGCTTTGTGCCAGAGCTAACATGGAAACTGATGCTTTTGGTGTCAGCTTCCTGTATAGCTTGGGGTGCTAGGTGCCACCATCACACCCAGCAATTGATTGAAATGGGGTTTCACTAACATTTTCTGTTTTTAGCCTTGGCTGGTCTTAAACTGTGATCCTCCTATTTTGTTTCTTTAGCTGGGACTACAGGCATGCACCACACACGCCATTCTTTTTTTCTGTTTAATTGGGGTCTTGTGAACCTTTTTCTTGAACTAGGCTTAAATTACGATCCTTTCTATCTCAGTGTCCCAAGTAGCCAAGATGACAGGCATGAATCACTGGCATCTGATTTTAGCTAGGCTAATCTTGAGAAAAATGTTTGAAAAGTTTTAACCAAGGACTCTTCTTAAAGTATCTTACTTCAAATCCTAAAGAGACATGTGGAAACTTTTCCAGGAATTGGGGGAAGAGGGATAAAGGAGAAGGATGGAATGAATGAATTGAACTATGATATATTATAACAACTTTTACAAATATCACAATCTGTCCCCAGCACAATAATATAATAAAAAATTATGGGTCATATATAATAAAGAAATTGTTCTTCAATTTGTCTTCTTAAATTACAGGAAAAACAGGTGATAGGTACATATAATTATAGATATTAATTTAGGCAACACATTACATTTTATAAAAATTTATTAGCTGATATGAATTGGACAAAGTAATGCATTCATTTTTCATACATGTGTATGATATACTTTGGTGATATTCACACCCCCATTATCCTGTCTTTCTACCCTTTACCCTTCCACTGTTCCCTATTATTTTCATGTCTTTGTCATTTTCTGCATTTTTGGTTTTGCTGTTTTGTTTTTTTGGCACTGCTGAGGGTTGAATTCAGAGCTTTATGCTTGCTATTCAGGCATTCTACCACTTGAGCCAGGCTGCCGGCCCCATTTTATTTGTTTGTTTTTTAACTAGATTAGGGACAATATTGCAAGGATAGGAACACCATAATGTTGGAGTTTTCTTTAAACAGCTACACCTGGCGAGTTTTTGTCACATTTTGTCATATATTATATAGTATAAAAGTAACCTAGCATTATTATTTTTTTTCATTTATCTCGTTGCTTTTCATAACAGCACTTGTCTATGAAGGGTCATTTATTTTCTTCTTAATATTTTTTAAGTTGTGATCTTACTAATATATACACACATATATATGTTGTGGGACTGATGTTTGTACTCAAGACCTAGTGCTTGCTAGGGCAGTGGTCTACCACTTTAGCCACTCCTGCGGCCCAAGATTTTACTGTTTTTCTTGGTGTTATGTGGGATTGCATTCAAGGCCTTGCACTCTTCATAGTCAAATGCTCTACCTTTGTGCTGCATCCATAGTCATTAATACTTTCTAACTCCAAATCTGCAATTCATCTAGTGCCCCATGTTATTTTTAATCCATTATCCAATACAATATATTGCTTCTTTAAAAATGACTGACTTATTAACAGTAGTGTCAGCACGCGGTAAAGCAAATGTCTCTTCAAAACAGATTTCATTTCCTTTGTATATATACCCAAGAGTTGGATTGCCTACCAATATTGTTCTCTTTTTTAATTTTTCAAAGGACCTATGTGTTGTTTTCTATAGTGGCTGTACTTATTTACATTCCCACCAACAATGTACAGTGTTGACTTTTCTCACAATCCTCATCAGTATTTGTTCTCTTTAGTCTTTTTCATGATATCCATTCTACAAATGTGATGTGTGTTCTATTAGTGTCTATTAATTGTACAATGGGGTTTTATCATGATATTTCTATTCATGCATATAATATACTGGAATCAAATTCACCCTCTATTATTCTTTCTGACCTCCCTAAGCCCCTTTATGTTGCACTTTCAAAATACATACATGCATGTAAGTGTTTTGGTGATATTCACCATGCCTTCCCTTTTTTTCCTCCCCCAGTGGTTCCCCTCTCCTTTCAGGAAGTCCCTGTTTGAAACATTCATGTCAATGTTTTTTGGTCTAGATTCTAAATATGCAGTATTTCTCTTTCTAGTCCAGTTTATTTTGCTTAATCTGATGATCTGTAGTTCCATCCATTTTCCTGCAAATGACATATTTTCATTCTTCTTTATGGCTGAATAAAATTCCATTCTGTATACATATCACATTTTCTTTATCCATTCATTGGTTGATGGGCACATAAGCTGATTCCATAGTTTAGTTTTTGTGAATAGGAGGGCAATAAAGATGGGTGTGCAACTATTTCTCTTGTCTGCAGACATACTCCTTGGGACATATGTTCAGGAGTGCTATTGTTATATAATGTTGGGAACCAAAAGCCACAGTCTGACAAGGTCACTGTGGCTTAGCAGCATTCCGACAAGGTCAAAATCTGTAGTTGCACCATGTCTCTATCATGGTGGGAAGGAACGCTAAATGGTTTCCCTTGACTGAAAAGAAGTTTATATTTAGTCAAGGACACTGGCAGTAAGAATGCAGAGTGGCAAAAACAGAAAGGTTGTAATTAGATCAGAGTGTTTTTGATGTTTAAGTCTCTTCCTCTTTTGTGTAAAGTTTGTTGAGAAAAATAAAATTTTGCCAATTGGTCATCAGCTTGCTGACCCTCTCGATATGTGTCTTGTTTTGTGTTGTTCACTCCTACCCTGAGCCCTTTTGGGTTAAGGACCTCCACCATCCCTGCAAGATAATATGGGAGTTTTAATTTTAATTTAGTGAAGAAGCTCCATGCTGATTTCCATAGTGTCTGTACCAATTTACATTCTCACCATCAGTATATAAACCTTCTTTATCCCCTCTGTATCCTCGCCAGCATATGTTCTTGTTTGTTTTCTTGATGGTAGCCACTCTGATTGGGGTAGATGGAACCTCAGTATCATTGTCATTGAATTTGCTTTATGATTAAGAATATTTGTCCCTTTTCATGTATTTATTTCCCATTTGTGCTTCTTATTTTCTACCTCCTTTGAATAGTGTCTGAACCTACTTTATAGTGAATCTTGAATGTTTCAATCTCTAGAGCGATGAGAAACATCTCTCTCTCTCTCTCTCTCTCTCATCTCCTCTCCTTTGCAAATTCTAAATCTCATGCATTTTCTTGTAGTAGCACATTAAAAATAATTGAACTTCTCTCTGTTTTTCCTGTCTTCTCTCTTCCAACTAATACAAACTCATGGGGGAGTTTTCTGTGAGGAAAAGAACACTTGAGCTTAAATCGAGGAAGGTTTGGGAGGACATGCAGAGACCATCTAGTAATGAACACTTGTAGTACTTTAGACACTTTCATGGGCATATCTCAAAAATAGTGGTACAGTGCCAAGCAACATGGCCCATGCTTCTAATCCTAGATACACAGAAGGTAGAGATCAGGAGGATCTCAGTTCAAGGCCAGCTTATGCAAAAATCAGCAAATCCCCATCTCAACAAATAAGCTGGGAGTAGTGGCTCATGTCTGTATAGAATCCCAGCTACACAAGAGTTAATAAGTAGAATGATCACTGTCTAAGGACTGCCCTGGCCAAAACCCTGAGACCCTGTCAAAAAAGTAACTAAAGTACAAAAAGGTGGGGAGCATGGCTTAAGTGCTTGACTAGTAAGTGTGAGACTCTGATTTCAAACCCCCAATACTATCTAAAAAACACTACAGACAGCTCCCCAAAAAGAAATGCCAGTGGCAATGGTTAATGAGTTCTAACACTGGGCAGATCCTAATGGCTGCCACCGTCAGGGTAGTATTCATGGATAGAGCCTTAGTAACAGCCTTCATGTTAGGCGGAGACCCAGAACAGAGTATACTGCGTTTTAATACCATCCAACATCACCAGTGACTCATTGCAGAAGTCATGGCCATGAGTTCAACTCAGTAGTGGGTGATCCATAAAAGTGAGGGTATTAGACCTACAAAGTATTCAACTCATCTCATTGGGCTGTGGACTCAGTGTGTGACACATCACTGAAGTGTTGATAATCATAGAGGTGGCATAGGTGCATGTGGGAGATCCTGCTATGATGATTTTGCCCCAAACTGGGAAGAATCTTGTAGTACCTAACCACAAGGTAATGACTTGTGGGACTAAACTGATCCCCTGACAGAATTTCAGGGTAGGTTACTCATTTGTGGTGTCCCCTAATTTAAACTGACCAAGATATCACCTGTAAATTCGGGACAAAACTGAGACTGGATCATTGCTAGGTTATAAAGAGACCATACACCAACAGTGGACTTGTAGCTAACCTGCACATAAAGCATCCTCTAGTTTAGTGAAATAGCAGAAGTGACTCCATTTTAAGAAAATAAGCAGTATACTTCATTTTCTGGAATGACAGGTGTGTACAAAGCCAGATAATGAAGACAGGAATAAATACCTCATCCATCAATTCCCGGATGATGTTGCACACCAACAAGCATTGAGAGCTTTCAGAAGCCATAACCACATACAGGAGTCAAAATAACACACCAGAATCTGACAAGACAGGAAACAGTGTGAAGAAATCCTTGGATGGAAATTTAAAAAGAGCTCTTTTAAGTAAACTCAAAAAATTCCAAAAGAGCACAGAGAAATTATTGAATATTATAACCAAGAGGTGAAAGCAATTTAAAAAATACAACAGAAATACTTGAGTCACAAATATTCTAAGTGAAATTAAAAACATGAAAGAAAGCATAAATAGCAGAATAAATCAAAAAGAAGACAGAATGAATTAACTCAAAGACAGGCTACTTAAATGTCTACAGGACATTTAAGACGGTAGAATTGGTGAAGTCCCTTCTTAACCAAAGCTAATGTTAAGATTAATTGCACTTGAGTACAACAGCTGCAATGTTTTTCAGAGGTCAAAAGAAATAAGCAGAATGGAAAGCATTTATCAAATCCTTGGGACACCATTATAAGAGCAAATATTGAAGTTATCAAGGTTCAAGATGGAATTGAAAATGCCCCAGGGATGGACAGCTATTCAAAGAGATCTTGACAGAAAACTTCCCAAACCTGAAGAAGGCTACGTACCTCCAGGCACAGCAAAGCCACAGGTCATCAATCAGATTGACACAAGTCCCACCAATATATATAAAATCAGGCTCTCAACAGAGAAAGACAAAGAGAAGTTTCTAAAAGCTTCAAGAGAAAAGAAACAACAGAGAAATTTGCTCCAGTTTCCTCACAGACACCTCAGTGGAAACTTTTTAGTACAGATGAGACTGACACAAGATTTTCATAGTCCTGTAAAACATTTCCAACCAAAAAAGATTTACTAGAAAAGTTACCTTTTAGAAATGGAGGAGAGATAAAGGCATTCACACACAATAGAATTGAGAAATCATATCTCAACCACACATTCTACTAGAAATGCTAATAGTTCTTCAAACAGAAAGAAAAAAATGTTGATGAATAAGATAAAAATATTAGAATAGATAAAACTCATGACTAATAGTAACGATACAGACAAGTTCACAGTATTGTAGTATTGTAAATGGCATGAATTAAATAATGATATCTTTGGAATGAAGGTTAAAAACAGAACAATTAAAATAAATAGGTGTACTAATATGTTAAGAGACAGGTATTACTGAAAGATATAACAGTGAGACATCAGTACTTGAAAATGTGTAGAGGAACAGCTTGCAAGTACACATATACTGTGAAATATTATTCATCCATAACAAAGAATGGAATTAGTCCATCTTCAGGATAATGGATGAAAGTGGAGATCATCATTCTAAAGGAAATAACCTAGATTAAGAAAGACAAAGGCCACATATTTTCTGTCATATGCAAAGTCTAGACCTAAACAAAATGATATGCATGTGAAATAGAGAATGGGGGAGTGGGAACCAGTAGGAGAGGGAGGGAGAGAGGAGAGGGTGATGGGGAGGAAATTTTATTGAAGTACTTTATATGTATGTATGAAAATAGAATCACAAAACTGATTAAGTTATTTTGAAAAGACATGGTTGGGGAATAATTTGATTAAAGCACATTATATGCATGTATGGACATTTCACAATGATTTCCCTTGATAAAACTAATAAACACTGATAAAAAGAACCTGTTCTTAAGACAGTTTACTCTTTCCCTCTTCCTGTGCATGAGTCTTGCCAGCTCTCTTGCTTTCTAAGAACATCTTCTTGATTTCACTCTTCCTCCTTCTTCTTACTCAGAGTAAGGGCACAGCTCCATCTGTGCTCAATAACTAGGTGCTCCTGGGAGTTTCCTCTGTTTATATCCTTGGAACCTGACACTATGTGTGGAATGTGTGGACAACTGTTTCTCAGATTTTCATATCTTGTAAAACATTTTATATAAAAATATCCTGAATGTCAACTTTGTTCTTGGCATTTACTCCCAATCATTTACTCAGTTAGATATCATCTTTTAAAAAGTAGAAGTGCTAACTGCCTATATTAATATCATTTCTGACATTTTTACAAGTCAGTGCTCTGACTATGTAGGTTATATAAGTTATCTTCATGTACCATCTGGATAATTATACTAGCAATTTCAGTTCCACTCTTAGGGATATATGCAAAGGAATGTTAAGTCAGGTTACAATAAAGGCACCTGCACAACAATGTTTATTGCAGCTTTATTCACTATAGTTAAGGTATGGAAATAGTTAAACTATGGAAATAGTAAAGATGGCCCACTATTGATAAATGGATTAAGGAAATGTGGTATTTATATAAAATGGAATTTTATTCTGCCAAAAAGAAGAAGGAAATTTTTTCATTTTCAGGTAAATGGATGAAACTGGAGAACATCATTTTAGGTGAGCTAGCCAAATAATAGATGCTATAAAATTAAATTAAAAATTTTAAATACATTGGATATTTGACATATTATCTGAGACTGTATAAAAGAAATGCAGAAATTTGTTTTAAACTGAAAATTATATGATTGATTTTATTTAAATTTGATGACATGATTATAATAATTTAAATCACCATTGATATTTTAAAAGCAGTTGTCTCTAGTTATTGGGGTTATAATCAAGTATTGCTATAGCAAGTCAGTTTCTGTATCTACTTGTATTGTCTTCACAAAGGGGTTATATAGATTCATTCCTGAATTTCACAGAGCAAATTAATCGCTGCACTGTAATTGTGTAAATCATGGTATACATAATGAACTTTTAATATTCTTTGACATCTGTGTGTTAAAATATGACATCTATAGTGAATGTTTTCAGATTCCACTTTATTTTTAATCTTGTTCCACACTAATGACTGGAAAAAAATTATCCTTAAAATTTAGGATAACCTTAACATTTGTTGTTTAATCACATTTGTATCTTGTTTAAAAAGTATGAAGTTAGTATTTCAATTGAATAATGAAATTTCCAGGTGGTAAACCTGTAGGTAGAAATCGCTGAAAAGTACCAGTTTAAGATTTTAAATCAGTTTTTGTCTTTCTTGCCTGATCCTACTTTATCCCTTAAATATCCTTCTAATTGCATAACACTCACAAACTTTAGAAAGTTAATGTCAGAACATAAGCTTTACATATTTTAGTTTTAAGGTGGATGGTAAAATATAAGGACTGAGTATGAATCTGAGGACTGAAACCCTAGGACTCAGTGGTAGAGCTTTCTTATTTTGTATGTACGAGGCCCCAGGCTTAATCTATAGTAACACAGTAACGCATACACACATATTTAAACTCTAGAATCAGACTGCATCAATCCAAATTTTGGCTCTACCAATTTAAAGACCTGTAACTTTAGGAAAAGTATATGAAATCTTGGATCTAGTTTTTGACCTATAAGTCAAAGTAGAAAATACTTCCTATTTTGTTGGCTTATAATGAAGAATGAAAAGATGGCATTCATAAAGAGTTTTGAAAATGAAAGTTTAATATGTGATCATAAGTTCCGTGGAGAAAATTTTATGAGTAAAAATCTTTTTGCATGGCTGCATGGACTAGAAGACAAACATTCCTTGGCAGGTATATATTTATACACACACACAAATACACATACATACATACAGGTATCAGTATCTATACCTATATATCTTTATGATGTATCATCTATATCTATCTATTTATATATATATATATATCTCCATCTAACTTATCACAGACTGGTTGGTTATGTTTGTACACCAATTACTTTTCCATTTTGTATGCTAACGACTTTTGGGTGCATTCATCAGTAATCCACAATAAACTAGACAGAAAAAAAAAGATCGTTTCTTTCCAACCTAAGGACTAGAGGATGCTATTAAACATACACCTCTGGTAATCTGCCCACCTTGCTTGGGATATGCTCATACTTCAACTAAGATGCAAAAATCCAATGGAAACCTCATTCTTCCCTGGAAATTCTCTCAAACATCTCTGAATGTTGAAGGAGAGAGCAGCATTCTGTTTGGATGTGACATCCTGTCATCCTGGGGTCTTTCACATTATCTTACAAAGAACCTTGGAGGTTTGGGCAGTTGGAATATCCACAGAAAAGATGAATGTTAATGAATGACTAAGAATGTGATTGAAAAATGTTGACTTACTCTAGGTGGAAAGAAAGAGCTTTATGATTCTTATTTCTTCTTAATCACTTTTGACTATAAGAATAATTGCATGATAAGTGGAGTTTCAGTAAATACCTGTATCCTTGACTTAGAGTAGTTCATTTTCTATGATGCCATGCTTATTTGAATACCATAAAGTATAAAAGAAGAATTTTTCCTTTTAATACTAACTTGCCAATTTAAAATTCAGACTTCTTAAGAAAAATAATCACATCTAGTGTTTTTTACCTTTGGACTTTGGGTGTTATATTTAACTATTTCATCTTGAAATAATCTGAAATGTATGTATAATGCACACTCACAGCCACCACCTCATAATCTCATGATCAAATGCTGCCATCTATTTCTGTACCTTAGCTTATGATTCCAATCAAATTGGTACCCAGTGGTCATACTTCATGTAATGAGGGCTAGTGAAAGTGAACGTGATGCACTTTGTATGTTTATAAACATTTCCAACTGAACACAAAATATTATGTTTCCAGGATTCTCAACAACTTTAATATGAGCAAGTTGCAACAGGGTACACACTTACATTCCACAAAGAATATTTTTCAATTCTCCCAGTTCCATATTGAGAAGAAGCAAATTTGTTGTCCACTATGCCAGATCAATACAATTTTCCTTATTTTGTGTCTTTGAGATCTTTTTTCAGATCATTGATTGTCTGGACCTATGTAGATGATATTTAAATGTAATTGCTTGTTAAATAAGCGGGACCTAAAAATTAATTGTCTCTGGCTATTCTTTCACAATCATTGCAATGTGAGATTTTATGAGTGTCTGAATGCAAGCTCACAAAGCTTTACCAATTTTCCTTTCACTGTAGATAACACAGATCCCTAAATCCACAGATTTCAATATGCCTTCTATTGGTACTTTAAATGTCCAATACAAATTACCCCTTTAATTATTAACATTTACTGTCTGTCCCCTCTTACCTATAGCACACTAAGATAGATATGGCTGACAAGAGCCAATTGTCTATTTCAATGTACCTATTAAAAAAATTACATAGAATGTTGCAAGCACAAAGCCATGAGAATTGTTTGAGAGAATGCTTATGCTGGTTACCCTGTTCTGTTCACTTCAAATCAAATATATGCATTAAAGAATTATAATATTTCCCATAATATTGCATGATTAATATATGTTCACTAAAATAAAAATATGTTAGAAGTAATTCTGGTTATAATACATATTTACATGGAAAAGTCACAATGAAACTCTCCACATAGCCATCTTAAACAAATGAAAATATCTTTCCCCAAAAATGGAGAATAGGAAGGTAAAACACGTTGGAGAACTGGCACCAATGGGAGGGGGAAGACTATAAGGAAAAGGTAGCTGAATATGGTGAAGATAATATGTGCTCATGAATGAAAATGAAAAAAAGAGACCCACTGAAACTGTCCCAGAAATGTGGTGAGGAGAGATAAAGGAAAATGATGGAGGGTGTGAATTCAACTATGACATATTGTAAGAATTTTGGTAAATTTCACAATTTTCCTCCCATACAACAATAATATGATAATTTAAAAAGCTGAAAAAAAGAAATAAATAGAATGATATAAAGACACTTAATTTGTAATTTCACATGTATTGTTTTGAGTCAAACTTTCATATTTAACTAATTATTAGATAACAAATGTTAATTCATAAATAATTTGATTGTATCAACTAAAAAGTTTGAGATACTCCATTTTCATTTATAAATGTATTTCACATTGCTCTAATTCAATGACTATTTCTTTACATTCACTTTAAAATACATTTTACAGACAAAAATACATAAGCCTAAATTATATCTGAAGACAAATAAAATGAAGACCATTTTTTGGAGACAATAATGAGCACTGTAACAAAAAAAGTTGTGGGGAGAAGGAAACAATGTCTGAAAATGAACTTTGATTGGGTTAAGGGAAGAGGTCAAACAATGTGGCCTCATAAAATACCCAAGATAACTCCTTTAAAATCATTTTGTGATCTATATGGTGAAAAGATACATTTTCAATTCCACCTCCTCTACATTAAGCTATAAGTCTTAATCCTAAAATGAGTCTCAGAATCCTAGAAAGTATCATTACTAGGGTGTCAATAGACAATATGAATAGGCAGTGTTGGATGTCACTACACATTGCTGGGTGACATAAGTCCCTCTATACAGCCAGGAGAGTGGCAAACATTCATAGAGTTTTGGCGATACTACAAAGATCTCTCATCTCTTCCTATCTCTATCCTATGAGTTAGAAGGACTGGTTCACCTTAGAACCTAGAATGTTAGTATGTAAATAAGTAGCATAGAATGGGGAATTAGAACACTATCTTGTAAACTAAATATACCTAATAAATCCATCAGGAAAGAGGGCATTTTTTTAAACTATCAATTCTAGAAAACACTGATATTTCAGGGAAGGTCAACTAACCCTCTCTGAAATAATAACTGCCATGAGTATGATGGGAGTGTCTGATTTTCTACGACTAGATCATGTGACTACCCTTTAGGAATGGTGGAGGTCATAGTTAAACAATATGTTCAGAGAGTGCAACAATGGAATTATTAAGAAAAAAAGTATGATGAAGAAAAGAAAGGAAGGAATGATGGAAGGGCCAGGACAGGAGGGAATGAGAGAGGGAGATAGAAGAAAAAAAGCAAGAAAATGGTTGTTTGCAAATGAAATAAAAGATAAAATATGTATCCCAGATTTCGATCACTGTGCCTCAGCCATCTTCACAACTCCTTTGTAAAGTTCGATAGCTGCAGACATTTCTGTAGCTGCCTCTGTTCACATGGTGGGAACCAGTGGAAGAGGGTAGGTGAAATGAGAGGGTGATGGAGGGGTGAATATGATTGAAGTACTTTATATGCATGCTTGAAAACGGAACAATGAAACCCATAAAAAGTTATTAAAAAGGAAGAGAGAAATATGAAAGAGTAATTTTATAGAGACAAGTAATTTCATAAGAAATTTGAGAGGCATATGTATGTGGAAATATCACAATAAAACCCCCTTATACAATCAATACATGGTAATAAAGTTAGAAAGATGTGCTTCATTCTAAAGATGTTTAACTTCCCTATATGAGGAATACTTACTATGTACTACACTCTCCTTGATTACATCTACACTGCTAACAGGATATATAAATATGTAGACCTTCATGCTAATGAATACTTCCTTAGATGTGGTGCCCACAAGCAGATGACAGACTTTACACAAGTGTGTGGCAGATTCAAATGTCATCTTTAGCAAAACCATGGCTTTTAATTGATATTATTCTATAAAACTATCCTTTCATATCATTTACCTTTGTCTCCCAAAGTTTCCTGTCTTGGAGATTTCACCAACTGTGAAATGTAAAGTGGTAGGCCAACGAAGAGGTTAGAACTAGTGGAAGATAGTTAGATATTCAGAGGCATGCTGTTAAAAGTGGCTCCCTTTATTTGAGACTTAATCTTTTCCTCCCACATAACCTCCTACAATCCATCATGAGGTCTTCAAGAAACCTGAACTGATGCTGGGATCATGCCTTTTTTTTTTTTTCATTTTTCTTTTATTATTCATATGTGCATACAAGGCTTGGTTCATTTCTCACCCCTGCCCCCACCCCCTCCCTTACCACCCACTCCGCCCCCTGCCTGTCCCCTCCCCTCAATACCCAGCAGAAACTATTTTGCCCTTATTTCTAATTTTGTTGTAGAGAGAGTATAAGCAATAATAGGAAAGAACAAGGGTTTTTGCTGGTTGAGATAAGGATAGCTATACAGGGCATTGACTCACATTGATTTCCTGTGTGTGGGTGTTACCTTCTAGGTTAATTCTTTTTGATCTAACCTTTTCTCTAATACCTGTTCCCCTTTTCCTATTGGCCTCAGTTGCTTTAAGGTATCTGCTTTAGTTTCTCTGCGTTAAGGGCAACAAATGCTAGCTAGTTTTTTAGGTGTCTTACCTATCCTCACCCCTCCCTTGTGTGCTCTCGCTTTAATCATGTGCTCATAGTCCAATCCCCTTGTTGTGTTTGCCCTTGATCTAATGTCTACATATGAGGGAGAACATATGATTTTTGGTTTTTTGAGCCAGGCTAACCTCACTCAGAATGATGTTCTCCAATTCCATCCATTTATGGCTGCATAAAATTCCATTGTGTATAGATATCACATTTTCTTAATCAATACACATTGGTGTACAGTTGCCTTTATTGTAACATGGTTTACATTCTTTAGGGTATATCCCTAGGAGTGGTATTGCTAGTGTAATTATGCAGATGGTACATGACAGTAACTTATTTATCCAACATTGTCAGAGCACTGATGGCCAAAAATATCAGAAATGACATTGATGTAGTCGATTAGCACTTCTACTTTTCAAAGGATGAAATCGAAGTGGGTAAATGATTGTTACTGTAAAAAAAGGTACTTTTTGATTTTATAAAAGTATATCGTTATGGTATGTTCATATATATATGATATGTGGTTTAATCAAATTATTCTCCATGTCTTTAAAATAACTTAATGTGTTTCATTATTCTATTTTCATATATACAATTCCATAATATTTTCTCCCCATTGCTCTCTTCTTTGTTCCTCCCCACTTCTGCTGCTTCCCACCCCCCCAAACATCTTCTATTTTACATGCATGTCACTTTGTTTATGTCTAGATTTTGCCTATGACAGAAATATGTGGCATTAGCCTTTCTCAGTCTGTGTTATTTCCCTTAAAATGATGCTCTCCACTTCCATCCATTTTCCTTCAGATGACATAATTTCTTCTTTATGGATGAATAATATTCCATAGTATATGTACACTTGCATGCTGTTCATCTTCAAATTTTCAAGTACTCATGTCCCATTTTTATATCTTTAAAGTGTGCCTCTCAACATATTAATATAGCTATTGATTTTTAATTTCACATCATTTACAATATTAGAACAATGTGAACTTGTCTGTATCATTACTGTTACTCATGAGTTTTACTATTGTAATATTGTCATCTTATTCATCAACATTTCTTTAGGTTTGAAGAATTCCTATTATAATTTATCACTTGTGGAATGTGTCTGGTGGTGATATGATCTCTCAGGTTTTATTGCCTGGGAATGCCTTTATCTTTCCTCCATTTCTAAAGGGTAGCTTTTCTAGTAAATTGGTCTTGGTTGGAAGTGTTTTCCAGGACTATGAAAATCTTGTGTCACTTTCATCTGTACAGAATGGTTTCTACTAAGAAGTTGTCTATGAAGATATTAGAGCAAATTTATCCACTGTTTCTTTTCTTGTGCAGTTTTCAGAAACTTCTCTTTGTCTTTCACTGTTGAGAGATTGATTATACATATTGTGGGTTCCTGCATGACACTAGGGCTGTGCCCAAAGCTCTATCCATGATCACTAGTCTGCTCGTAGTAGCTGTTAGGATCTGCCCAGTGTGAAGACACATTAGGCCAGCATTGAGCTACAAGGCAATGTTGTGCTTCCAATGTGCCTTTCTCTCAGTGAATAATGTCCTGATCTAACCTTTCATACCTGAGGTTAAGGTAGTATTGTTCAAGGCAGTGACTTCATCACCAAGACTGAAGTTAAGCTTAATTACACCTGAGTTCCATAGTTGCAAGTACCTGGGGAGTCTCAGGAGTATACCCAAGTCCGTGCTGTACTTGCAAGGCAAAGTGTGAGTGCATCCCCCAAGTTCACTGGTCTCTGTTAGGTGTTGGAATAGGTCTGGAACTCTGCACAATTAGCCTGAGGATTTCTGTCCTGCCCTGAGATTGAGGAAAGGGGATCAAAACATCCTTGTCCAACAAGGCTGATATATTTTGGGTCACACTTTATTCTACCAATTGCAGAGGCTTGTGTGGTCTTAAGGTTGGGTGTGTCTCTGACTCACATGAAGACTGGAAAGTATTCAGACCAAAACTCCAGTCTATCCCATGAGTACTGACAACTCTGTCTATTACTGGGAGGTCAATAGGCTCTGTCTGGGGGCTCTAGAGTGGGTAGAGGGATATTTGTCTTTTGATGTGGTTCAGGCTCTCTCCCTGGTGGGCCCTGTACTAAGCACAAAGGTGAGGTCTTGTTCTAGTTTTTGTATCCTGTTTCTCAGTAGTTGGAGTCTGTCTACCTTCTCTTCTTACCAAGGTTGGAGGCAGGGACATTGTAGCACTTTATGGCAGTTCGGTCTATTGGTAAAAGCCTAAAGAAGAAGTCAAGGGGCTCCACATGGCACTGAGCTTCGGTATTTCCATCCTAATACTGGATTTCAAATTGAAGACATGCACTTATTTTCTTCTTCCCACAAGCATGAGGCATCTTTCTATATGCTGCTTAGTGTACAGCATGGTTTGATGCTGGCAATTTTTCCGTTCCTACCTTTCTCAGTATGTATTTTCTTTTTATTATACTAAATCCAGAAACTATGTTCTCCCATTTGACTTCCTTATCTATTGTAGAACTGTTTTTTTTTCCCCCAGGGGAGTTGTGGGATTTTTTTCCTATTTTTATTTTTCAACAGTACTGGAATTTGAACTGAGAGCCTTGCCCTTATTTGTCCAGCACTTTAGCCATGCCCCCAACTCTTTTTAACTTTAATTTTCAGACAGGGTCTCAGGGCCCAGGGTAAGCCTTGCACAGTGATCCTTCTACTTACTGTCTCCCGTGAGCTAGGAATATAGCCATATACCGTAACACACAGCTTATTTGCTGAGATGGGGTCTTGCTGACTTTCTGCTTAGGCTGACCTGATACTCTCAATCTGTACCTTCTGTTTAGTTGGTATTACAGCTATGAGCCACTGTGTCTGGCCCCTGTACCACTGTTTTTTTTTTAAATATGTCCCAGAAAGGGTCTGAAATACTATAAGTGTTCATTATGAAGTGGTCCATGTATTTCCAACACCTTTCAAAATTTATGTTTGGGTGTGATTTTTCTGAGAGAAAACTTCCTTATGAGTTTGTGAGGTTTAGTTAGAAGACAGCAGGAAGGAAAAATAGAAAGAGGTCAATAATTATAGCTAATGGGCTACTTCAGCAAAATGCCTGAGATTTAGAATTCGCAAAAACACACACACATATGTATATGTGTGTATGTGCCCATCAACCAACGAATGGATAAAGAAAATATGTTATATATCCAGAATGGAATCTTATTCAGCTATAAAGAAGAATGAAATTGTCAATTGCAGGAAAGTGGATGGGTCTAGAAATAATCAGATTAAGAAAAATAAGCTGGACTGAAAAAGAAACATACTGCATGTTTTCTCTCATATGTGAAATGTAGACCAAAAAATAATGACATGAATGTAAAAGGGGAACTTCCTGGAAGGGAAGGGGGATGGTAACCATTGGGAGAGGAAAAGCAGAAGGTGATGGCATGGTGAATATCATCAAAACAATTTATATGTATGTATGAAAATAGAATAATGAAACCCATTGAAAGTGCAAAATAATGCAGCTGAGGGAGGTTAAAAGCAATAAGAGAGGGTGAATTTGATCCAGATATATTACATGCATGATTGGAAATATCACAATGAAACCCCTTTGTACAATTAAGGCACACTCTTAAAATATCACCTTGCATTTGTAAAAATGTATATCATCAAAAAGACTAAAGAGAGCAAGTGCTGATGAGATTGTGAGAAAAGTCAATGCACCAAATTGTTGGTGGAAATGTAAGTTAGTACAGCCCTATTAAAAACAATATGTAAGTCCTTCAAAAAATTAGAAAAAGAACACTTTTCAGTGTTGAAGTCACATAATATTTCAAGCAAAATCCTCAGTTAACATTTTTCTAATATTTTTCTCAAGATTAGCCCACCTAGAATCAGATGTTATTGACTCATGCCTATAACCTTGGCTACTTGAGGTGCTGAGATAGAAAGGATCACTATTCAAAGCCATGCAAGCAAAATGTTTATAAGACCCCATTTTTGACAGAAAAAAAAGAATGATGGGTGTGGTGGTGCATGCCTGGTTATCCCAGCTAAAGTGAGAAACATGAAATAGGAAGATCACAATTTAAGACCAAGTCAGGCCAAAAAAAACTGTTAGTGACACCCCATCTCAACCAATAACTGGACATGGTGGTGGTGCCTACCATCCTAAGCTATACAATAGGCTGAGATCAGCAGGATCAGTTTCCAGGTCAGCCATGGCAAAAAGCAAGACCCAATCTCAAAAATTACCAGAGAAAAACAGGATTGGAAGTTTGGCTCAAACAGAAGAGTGCCTGCCTGGCAAGCACCAAGCCCTGATTTCAAACTCCAGTACAGCAAAGAAAAGGTTAGGATAGAACTATGGATTTGATGGGGAAATCTGTGAGAGACACATTGTCATTTTCATCATGTTCTGTGATTGGATACATGCTACTGACAGGACTTAAGACTTTTAATGTTAACCTTGATTTTGTGATTAAAGTAGTGTTTGTCATATTTCGACTCTTTACTTACTGTCTCCCTCATATCATACTGTATTATTTGGAAGGAAGTCACTATATGTAGCCCAGACTTGAAAGGAAAAGTTCTATTTATGTTAGTTCTAGAGATCATGTACATAAAACATTTTATATATCCTCAGGAATTTTCTCTATTCTTACTTCTTTATGTGTTCATTTATTTACTGAATTATTTGTAACTGTTATCTCTAATTTATGTGTATATATTTTATATATCTACTTATAAATAATATATATAAATATATAAATCATGTTTGTATATATGATATACTTTGGGTTATATTTAGTACTGTACTGCTTAGTTAGATGTTCATGCTCTTCACAGCTTTTGCCAGAGTAGACTCTTTCAATTGCTCTTTGTCCCCACTTCACAATCCCATCAGTGTTTGTATGCCTGTGTGTCTATACTTCTGTGTTCACTTTATCACTTTCTACCATTCCAAGATTCTCCAGTTCATGTGTACATTCTCAGCCTAGGCCTGTAAGAAGCATTGCTCATTTTACTAAAGATTAGTATCAGAAACAAGGAACTACGTGCTAGGTGATTTTTTTCTAGCCAAAAAATGTCATTGATTTTCCTAATTAGCATCTTTTTTTGACTTTCTACTGGGCCTTTTTTGAAGGAATGGAATCTCTGCACAGATTGTTTAGCACTTTTAATTGGAATAAGAGCCCATACATTTTCCTATAATAAAAGACAATTGAAGTCTTTATCAAATCTGTTTCATGTTTCTCAATTGGGAGGGAAGGGGCATATCAGGGAATAACTTTCCCAAACTCCTGTATTTTGTGTCATTCATATTAAATACACCTCTGGAGAAGGAAAAAATGGAAAAAATTGCCAGTCAAAAACCCTGTGTGAGGGCTGTTTCAGAAAACATTGTTATCAGTTTGGAAACTAGTGAAAACACAAATTTCTATGTTAGATTGAGGAGATCCCAATTCTATAAGAATCAGACATTAATTTGGAAGCACTTTAAAAATTCTTATTTGATTAAATGGCTTCCAAAATAGTTGGGGAAGAAATAAAGGCAACTAGTAATTAACTTTGCTTAGCATCTTATCAGAACTGGTAAGATTTGTATTAATAAAGACTTGCTTATTTCCTGCAGAATAATAAGCACATTAATGTCACAGCCAGTATCTAAAACATTGTAGGCATATGTGGAAGGACATGACATTGAATGTTTTTTCTAGGATTGCTTTGCAATTTAAAGTGGCAAGGTGGAGATAAAAGACATGCATGGCAGTTCATGATGGTGATGGTCACTATGAGGAAAGTGCTATTATAGGTGGGGGTTGTAGACATAATTAAATAGAAATAATATCTATTTGTATGGACCAGGAAATGCCCCATGGTGATGGTGGTGATGACAAGAATACAGGAGGTGCAGATTTTAGTCTTCTGCAATGGCAACTTGTATAAAATAGTATGGAATGTGATTGATTTTAATCTAAAGTAAATTTCTTAATTCTGTTATGCTGCTTCATGCCAGGCTGTATGCCATTCTAATTCTATAATTCATAAAAATGAAAATTATAAGTACTGTACAAATGTGTTAGTATATTTACCTGTCTGTTATCAACATATTCATTAAGGTATGGATGTATGAGTAGGTAAAGATTATTTTATATTACTTGTTCATGAAAGCCCAAAATACATTTTCAGTTGTATGCCAGCAATTTCAGAAAGAATGCATTTGGAAAACATCCAATCAAGCAGGTGAACCTGTAGTTATTGGCAGTGTAGTTGTTTATTATATATTTAATGAGCCCTGAGTTTTACAACTTACTCCACAGCTGACTCATCATCTTATACAAGCTTCTGGAGCTTGGTGGCCTACAAATGCCACTGTACCTCCTGTCTACAACAGAAGAGAGTTGTGATAGCCCAGTGATAAAACAATGTGAATAGCAATCTTCAGAAGTAAGATTTAAAGCTTTACTTTTAATGCAAGGCAATACACATTCAAATATGTACTGATTGGATACTTTTAAAGCAGACATATCTTCCATTCAGAATGCCATGAATGCAGAGTACCCTCTCAGAAACTACAGATATCATGATTTTATTAATATACTTTTATATGCAACTCATTTACATAAATATGTATTATATAAGTACATACAACATACCATTTAGTTAAAAAGAATGCATTGAGATGAAGATTGATCTAAAAAAATCACCTAAAGTAATATTTACTTTATTTTAAGAAGAATTTTATCCTCCATTATTTTTATGTACAATCTGGTCAATTAATATTTAATAATTGAAAATTTCTAGCTGATTTATTTCCATAAAAAAGCAAGGATAGTAAGTGATTACTAGTGGAAAGTTACAGTTTCATCACTAAAAGTATATATTCAGCCTGCAAGTGAAGTATTTTTTAATAGTTTTTTACTCTTCTCCTGTGCAGATTATTCTACACCTGTGATTTGCCAGCCTCTACTGGAACAGTGTAACAAAACAGCAGTGTGACTGTGTTTATATGGTTAGGATCGACACAGGATCCTATGAAGCAAAAAATGGTGTTTATAATCTTAATTTTCTGTGGAGGAACTATAGTGGGGAATATGCTGATTATTGTGACCATCAAGTCCAGCAAAACACTTGGGAGCCCCATGTATTTTTTCCTATTTTATTTGTCCTTTGTTGATTTCTGGTCTTCAACATACATACCCCTAGACTAATTGTGGATGCCCTGTCTGCCAAGAAAATAATATCCTATAATGAGTGCATGACAAGAGTCTTTGCATTACATTTATTTGGATGCATGGAGATCTTTGTCCTCATCCTCGTGGCTGTTGATCACCATGTGGCCATCTATAAGGCCTTGCACTATCAAACTATCATAAGACAACATAAGACAGGTATGTGTTAGCGGATTGTTTTTCCTGGATAGGGTCTTTTATCCATGTCACTACTCAGATTCTTCTACTTTTGTGATTGCCCTTCTGTGGACCCAATATGATTGATCATTGTTGCTGTGATTTGCAGCCTTTGTTGAAACTCGCCTGCACAGACACTTACATGTTTAACCTATTGTTAATATCTCACAGTGGGGCAATTTGCTGAAGCAATTTCTTGATTTTGATGATTTCACCTTGCACTCACTGGAAAATCATAGTGCAGAAAGGAGGAAAAAAACTCTCTCTGCTTGTACTTCTCACATCATTGTAGTTATCATATTATTTGTTCCATGTATATTCATGTATACACGTCTCCCAACCACTTTCCCCATGGAGAAGATGGTGGCAGTATTTTATACCATTGGAACAGCCTTTCTCAACCTCCTTATTTACACACTGAGAAATGCAGAAGTGAAAAATGCCATGAGAAAGTTCTGGCATGTCAAAATAAAGAGCAAATAAGTACAAATATTAATATGATAATGTCTGAATATTGTGGTATTACGTACTATCATATATAAATATCTGTGAGCTTAGGTTCATTGTAACATTAGTGTTTTATCTTCTGAATTTTCTCCTTCCAATCCAGCAATTTCAAATGTATAAACCTAGTTGCTTCTTGCATTCTTATCTGATGTATTTGATTTCATGTCTCCTTTTCTGTGCTTCTGGCCATAGATTGGTAGTTTCTCTACAATCTTAAGTGTGACTCTTTCTTTTCCTGAAAGGTCACTTCTGGAATTGCTGCCTATAAATTACATGTCAAAACTCAGTCTACACCATGATTCAGCTATAAGAAAGACATTTATGTAATCATATTTGTTCAATCCTGTGAATATCCTTAAATAAGATGCAGTTCTCTGTATTTAATTCCTTCTGTAACACATTTCTAATAAATGTGTTAAAAAAAAAAAAAGCTTGCTCCTGGTCTATTCTACTGCAAAAAACTAGTGTATCAAGGCTGGATGGTTCATTTTTATCACTAATTTGTCTTCAATAAATAGTTTTCAACTGTAGACACTTCTTATGATATTCAAAACCCATTTTTCTTATTGTTTTCTTTGGCTACTTATAGCAATGGCATTTATTTATGAGATAGTTTCATGTACTGTTACAGTGACTTGAAACATTTAGCTATTTAAGTGATCAGCATATTGAAGGTACAATGACAACAGAAATCTGTGACTCCAAGAGGTAAAATAAAATTATAGATGCTTCAAAATTAAATTAAAAATTTTAAATATCTTGGATATTTAACATATTATGTGAGACTGTGGAGAAGAAATATAGAAACTTGTTTGAAACTAAAAAGGATATTATCCTTTATATTTAAATTTTATATGATTATAATAAATGAATTCACTGTTGGTATTTATAAAATGCAGTAGAATCTAGTTATTGGAATTAGAGCCAAATACTGCTACAGCAGCCACTTTTTGTATCTATTTGTGTTGTCTTCATAAAGGGTTATATAGATTCGTAAAATTTGCAAGACTTTCATTCTTAAAATTCGCAGAGCCAATTAATTGCTGTATAGTAATTGTGTAAATCATGGGTTATGTCATGAAATTTTAATATTCACTGACTTTGGTATATTGAAATATGACATCTATAGTGAATGCCATCAGATTTCATTTTGTTTTTTAACATTTTTTCTCACTAGTGACTGGAAAAATATTACCAATTGTCAATAACCTTGTAACTTAGGATAACCTTAAAATTTGTTGTTTGATCATATTTGTATCTTATTTAAGATACAAAGATATAAATACTTTTTATTTATATTTATTTATATTTAAAGATGTAAATACTTTTTATTTAAGCAGTGTAAATACTTCCTAAATACTTTTTATTTAAGAAGTTAGTATTTCAATTGAATACTGAAATTTCTAGGTGAAAACCTTATAGGTGGAAAAATAAAGAAATTCCTATAAATTACCAGACTGGTATTTTAAGATTTTAAACCAGTTTTTGTCTCTCAAGCCTGATCGTACTTTATCCCTTAAACATCTTTCAAATTGCCTAAAACTCAGGAAACTAGAAAGTTAATTCAATGAACTTAAGCTGCACATATTTTAGTTGTAAGGTGAATGGTGAAACATAATGACTGAGTATGTGCCAGCACTTCCTTGCTTTGTATGCACAAGGCACACACACACACACACACACACACACACACACACACACACAGAGCACACATATGTAAGCTGTAGAATCTGACTGTATCAATCTAAATTATGGGTCTACCAGTTTATAGACTTATAAATTTAGGAAGAGTATATGAAATTTTGGATCTAGTTTGATGTATAAATCAGTAATGAAAATACTTCTCATTTTGTTAGCTTGCAACTGAAGAATTAAAAGACTATTCATAAAGAAATTTTAAAATTAAATTTTAATACATGCTGTTTTCATCATAAAATATTTTCAAAAATAATAACTAAATTTATTTTATATTAATACACAATATCTATTTATTGTAAGTGCTATATTCTAAATTCATATAAGATTTAGAAATATAAGGAAGCAATATTTAGCTGAAAATATCAGTCATGTTCTTCTACCTGTTTTTTTTACTTTCTTGAAACAGTTTTCAAAAAATTTTATCATCACACTGAGTTTCAGTAACAACAAAGGGTCTTAGTTCATAATGATCTTTCACAGTTGTTGTTGATAACACACTGATTAGAATAATAAAGTTCAAGCATGTGGGCCAGTCTCACTGAAGTTCCTAAACTGTCACTGACTGTGTTAGTTTTATTACATTAGTTTCAATGGTCATAAGTTCTCTGGAGAAAATAATATGTGTAAAAATCTTTCTCCCATCTAAATTTTCTGAAATTAAACATATATACATATATATATATATACACATATATATATATATAAATGTATGTATATTTAAATCTAGCAAGTGTTAATTGTGCATAGTAATGTAGTCAAGTGTGATATTTCAACAACTTCTACAGTGTGGAAGGAATAAATCTGCACAATTAGCATTTTCACTTCCTCATGAAGTCTTTGTTTGGAGTCTTCCACCTCCTGTCCTGATGATCTTCATCAAATACTTAAGGAGTTGCTGTGTATTGTGGTCCTTCTAATTGTATGTAGAATTGCAGTACTTATAATGAGTTCTAATATCCATTATGCAACCTCTTGTTATCGATTCTTTCCATCCCCTCCAAAATATGGAAATAAAAGAGAATGTTAAGTGCATGAGTGTTTGCATTATATATAACAAGAAGGGGGATAGATGAAAGCATTCATCATGAAAACGAAAAAGTGTAATCATAAAGTCATCATTCAACGTTTAAGTGAAGTTTGAAAAGAGAAGAGATAAGAGATGAAAAGACTCCATAATATCATTTAGGCACAGTTAACAGCATCTCACTTTTCTCAGTGTATTCCCACAAGATATGCTATTCATATCTCCACTTCCATCTCAATTGTTTATTTCTACTAAATGGTGGGAGGAGATGAAGGAGAGAGAAGAATGAGAATCTATTAAAACTGAAGATTCATAATTAAAAGTTTCAGTTAATGAGTTGGATCATTGAAAGGTTTATCTGTTTTTCTTCCTCTCAAACTCTTTCTTTTTATTTTCCCCCTCACACTTACTTCTCATCCTGGTTTTGACACAAGAATTTAGAAGACAACTGAGAGTCAATGTAATTGAAACAAAGAAATATTGGTGGGATAACACTAACTTAGTGGGATAACAGGCATTAGCAGGATAACTTGCTAATAGGCAAGTGAAAATATGCTCAACACTATATGTCATTATGGAATTGCAAATTAAAACAATAATGAGATGCTATTACAACTACTAGAATGATCAAAATTCAAAACATTGACAACCCATATGGTAAAGAAGTGAAACAAACTAACATTTACTCATTGCTGCTGAAAATGCAAAATGGTACACATTGGAAGACAGTTTAGCAGTTTATTTTATAATATTGAGCATAACTCACCATAAAGTCCAGAAACTATGCCCAATAGTATTTAACAAAATAAGCTCTAAATAAGTTCACAAAACAACATGAATACAGATAATTAAGGTAAGTTTATTCTTCATTCTAAATACTGGAAGAAATAACCATATTCTTCTGTAGGTATACTATGTGACAAGTAACCAATGAAACATTCCACAGATGGTTCCCACTTTACTATGAATAGAATTACAATTTTTTGATGGTACAATGTGTTTATTACCCCAAAATAAGTAATGGAGCAATTGGAATTTGGTGGTTGAACTTATGTTTCAATTATTTTCCTTTATTATAGAATTATTTGAGATAAACTCATTGTAAATCACAGAGAATCTGTATAGCACTATAAAGAAATGAGCGATCAAACCATGAGGAGACATGAAGAAAACATAAGCACATATTACTTAGCAGAAGAAGGCAATATAAATATGTTACTTACTGTATGATTCCAGCTATCTGATATTCTAGAAAAAAACCCTATAGAAACAGTAATTAAAAATCAGTGATTTCTTGTGATTGAAAGACAGAAACGGATGAATATGCAGGCCACTGATAATTTTTTACTGCAGTGAAAGTGTACTTTACTGGATATCTGCCATTATACATTTTGCAAAACTCATTAATAACACTGAAAGTAAACCCTGATATGGACTATAGATTTGATGTGTTAATAATAAGTTAATAAAAATACATTGATTTTTATCAGTTATATCACCCTGCAATGGTATGTTGATAGTAGGGGCTGCTATTCATATTTGAGGGATAATGTACATGAAAACTTTCTGCATGATAAATTTGATTTGCTGCAGAATTTACTCTAAAAAACAAAGTATAAATTAAATAACCAACATATTAGAAGACAAAATCGTGTGGCATAATAAGGTAGGCACATGTGAACGTGTATGAAACAAACAGAAACTGAAGTTGGATTTTTTTTTTACACCCCTCAATGGTTGAGATTCTCTCTTACATCATCTGGAGAACTAACAAGTATGGGACAGAGAAATCAAGAGATCATTAACTTCCAAAAAGTCAGAATGGAGGCTTGAAGGTACCTGAGAAAAACATTTCAGAATTTCTACCTAACCTGAGTGTTAAGGTTATCCTTCATAAAAGGTCAGTAAGTCAAGAATATCAGAAAAGATTATTTCTTTAAATATACATATATATACAGAAATGCAAATTCAAATCTTCAAGGAACATAATGGTAAACAAAGCCAAAAAAAAATCACCAACTAACACTAAAGAATTAGAGATGTATATTGCCTGAATTCACAAATCTTGAACGCAATGATTTGCACAATGAAAATAGGTCACTAAAATTTAAAAAATCATTGACTAAGTAAATAAAACTTTAAGAAACACAGATGGCAAAGAAGAACTTCACAGAAATTCTAAAGCAGAAAAAAATAAAAACCAAAACCATAATATCATTAAATCTATAAAAGAAGCTTGATTGGGCCAAACAAAAGATCAGAGAATTAACATGAAGGTTATTTGAAATTGTGTAATTAGAGAGTCACAAACAATGAAAAGGATTGAAGAAAAAGTCTAAAAGAATCAAAGGTTATAATTAAATAAATTAATATACACTTCAGGAGACTTGAAGAAGGAGAAGACAGAGAAAGCCACAAAAACCTTATTAAAATAAGCAATGCCTGGAATTTACCCAAATGTTGAGACACAAATGGAAACCTGGATTCCTGAGGCATGACAGACCTTAATCAAATAAATTGAAATTAAGAAATTTACACAGAGACATATTATAATTAAAATATCAAAATGAAAGACATGAAGTTAATTTTGAAAGCAACTTGACTGTTCATATCCAAGTAGCTATAAGAAGACTATTAGTGAATTTCTCAAAAGAAATTGTAAAAATAACAAAATAGCATTTGATGTCCTCAACGCAAAGGAAATAATGCAGAAACTTTAAAGTGACAGAAGCCAATAGGAGAAGGGGACCAGGAACTAGAGAAAAGGTTAGTTTGAGAAGAATTAATTTAGAATGTAACACATATGTACAGGACACCAATGCAAGTAAACTCCCTGTATAGCTATCCGTATCTCAACTAACAAAAACCCTTGGTCCTTCCTAGTATTGTTTATACTCTCTCTTCAACAAAATTAGAGATAAGGGCAAAATAGTTTCTGCCTGGTAGTGAGGGGGCAGGGGGAAGAAGGAGGATGTGGGGGAGTAAGGGAGGAGACGGGGGCAGGGGGGAATGACCCAAACATTATAGGTACATATGAATAAAAGAAATAAGAAAAGAAGACTATTAGTGAATTTCTCAAAAGAAATTGTAGTATGGTAAAGAATGGGCTGATAAATAAAAGTGCTGAGAAAAAAAACACTGTCAAAAACCAATACTACACTTGCCAAAATGATGTTCACAAAATGGAGAGGTAAAGATTTTCCCAGACAAAATTTAATCACTAATAGTCATACTTGACTGCAAATATTCAACAATGTTTTTCTAGTTAAAAAGAAAGGATGCTTATCAGAACATAAAAGAACACGAAAGCATAAAACTCAGTGATAAACTTAAAAGCACACACAATTGTAAAACACCGTAATAACATAGTACTCGTGTGCAAAACGATTTTAGCTTTACTTTGCATTGTGGAGAGAGCCCTTCTGGAGCCCTTCTTCCCCTCCTTAGATGAATCCAAAGGAGCGATTTTAGCTTTACTATAAAAGCTAAAGTACAAAATTATCCCAAAGTAACTATAAATACAAAAATGTGTGAGTGGATGCACAATATAAGGGGGAGTAAAGAACATACAATGGACACGATCAGTGAGGCTGAGGGGAAAAGACAAGGTTGAGAAGGGTTTGAATATGATCAAAGTATGTTCTAGACTTGTGTGGAAATTTGATGAAACCTGTTACTTTGTATAATTCATATAAGCCAATAAAAAGATTTTGAAAAATAAATATAATATTCCACTTAATCCTTACAATTTTCAAAAGATAAATATTCAATTTACTAACCAAATAATATGAAGCATTTTTATTTAGATTGTTGGTTCAACTCCAAATCAGTAATGATTTGATTTGGAATAGAAGCAAATATAGTAACCTTAAACTACATGGCCAAGACATACATGATTTATGTATGTTTTCTGTATTATATTTAAGTACATACTGTTTCAGTTTATAATTTTATGTTCCCTTAGTTTTTCTTCAAACATAATCCTGATCAGAAAGTTCTGGTAAAAGATTTTGTTCCTGGAAATAAGATTATGATAGTATTTCTTTATTTGGTAAATACATATCATTGGAAAGGTGACATGTCATTGTTAAATAATGAATAACTTTGATAGGAGTGAAAACAAATTGAATAGATTCAGTTTCTGCCTCTTTTAAACCACATTTCCCTCTCATTTCTGCTCCTCTGGTGAGCCCCAGTAATGCTAGAATTAGGATATTGGAATCATGGTTTATCCTACATCTACATGTTGTCCTGACACCTACATGTTGTTGGTGTCAACAAACAATACGACAACCTGACACATAAAACACCTAAGTTACACACTTGAATCACAAAACCATGGACTCTAAGGTAGTATCACTCTCTCTTTAAGTTTGAAATGTTTGCACAAGGCTCTGACTACTCTTGAGCTTACTTTTCAGAAAATAAAGAAAAATAAGAATGGTGATATTTGAGATATTGTAAACTATTAAAAAGCACTCACTTCTCTTCCCTATATTTCAAGTATTAAATAGTAAAATGATATTTTAAGGCTGCAAAAGAATATTTAAAGATCAAGTGTCATGTTTCTCTTTCCAGTTGGGATATACGAGGGAAAGTATGCTGAGAAGTGGAGCATTTAATACAGATATAAATAATACACATTTGTGTAAATATGCTTCATAATCATGTGGTATATAAAAGTACAGGGTTGACTTTGCATTTATACCATGAACTCCAAGAACAATCAAATATCTCCAACATGCTGAGTGATATGCCATGCAATGATGAATCAAAATACTTTTTGATGTGAACAATGATTAAGGAAATAGTAACATGGATAAATATTTCTTAATTTTATGCTGATTAAAGGAGAATATAATCAGAATCCTGTCACAGCTAAGAGTGGGTTGTACTTGAAGTGATTTGTAGGAAATTGTCACATTTATAAATTTATTTGAGCTCATAATAACCTGTTAATTGTTCACTAAAAATTGAGAATTAAAGTTTTGAGGGGAATTACTAAGAAATAATAGCTGAACACACCTAATCAATAATGTTTATTGCTGCTTTGAATGTTCTATAATCTTTCAGAGCACCATGAATTGATTTTCTAAAATATTTTATGATTTCATAGGAAACCCCTTAAAGAAATCCATTGATCTGTAGATAAACCATTTCACTATCACTCTTTCTTATGAATGAAACAATGCAGCTGAGAGTAATAATATTATTGAATCCATTCTGCTTCAGTTGACACAAGATATATTTAGTAACAAAGCAGTGTTTGTCATTTTCCTGCCCTTTTCCTGTCCTTTTTTATTGAACTTTCTGATTATTACTACCACCAATATCAGCCAGGTGCTTAGGACTCCAATATGCTTCTTCTTTTTCTATTTTTCTTATCTCAGGCCTGCTTTTCTATTCCCTTACCCCAAAGAACAATTGTAGATGCCATTTTGAAAAAGAACACCATTAATTTCTGTGGATACATAATCCAAATGTTTTCACTGCATTTCTCTGAGTTCATGGAAATCTTCACCCTAATTCTCATGGCTGTGGACCACTATGTGGCCATCTGTAAGCCCCAGAAATACATGGCCATCATGAGCTGATGGATGTGTGAAATGTTGTTTGTCATGGCCTGGGTGGTATCCTGTGTGTATTATTTTGCTCAGATTTTACTGGCCTTGAGTTTGCCATTCAGTAGTTCTAATGTTACCAACCTCTAGTTATGTGATATGTAGTCCTTGTTGAGCCTTGCCCATTCAGATACCTGTGTTTATCAACCTAGTCTTGATGTCCAATAGTGGGTACATTTTTTCAGTCAGTCTTATCATGCTGTTCTTCTCCTATATTATAATCCAAATTCCCTGTGAAACTACAATGCTGAAGGGAAGGGCAAAGCCCTCATGCCAGAAAATGACATGAGGAATTTGTTGAGGAAGAAATGGAACTCAGAGGACAAAAGATGAATGGAAGTTTGAAACACTTCCTCATTGTTTGTATTAACCTAGAAGAAGTCAATAAAGAATATTATATTCTTATATTGGATTTAATATTATACTTCCTTGGAGTATGTGGATGTCTATCTTCAGGAAAAAAGACAATGTGAACATAAAATTTATGTTCAAAAAAGGGACGTCATGAAGAACAAAGAGAAATGTAAAGCTAATGCCTTAAACATTGTTCACTGCTTGCATCTCTGGCTCTCTTATCTCATTATTATTATCTAGTGTTTTCTTCCTAGTGTCCCTGAATTTTTCGTGCTGATGCATGGAGTGTTCTGCATCATATACATGTCCTTCAGTGTACTCATATCCACAAACTGACAATTTTTCTCTCAGCCAAACAGTTTCCTGTATGAGAAACTTCACTTCCTCATTTCTAATCACTAAGTAACTCAACTTAGCTGTTCTTATAGATTCAGTAGAATATGCTATATTTAAATAATTGGAGAAGCTACATGCTTTCATGAACATTATATACAATCTAGGTAATCCCTTACTGAGTACTTGGGTGCATACTTTGGATATTTACCATATGTTTAAATAGAATCATCTAGAAACATTACACAACATAGAAAATTCACAAATTTGAAAGGGTCCTATGAGATTAGGAGGCTTTATGGACTTTTATACTAACAACTATACTCTTATTTTAAAATATTCTTTATTGTCCTAATTTAATCTCTTCTAATTTGAGGGAGCATCAGAATTTCTCTTGAATAATAACAGTAATAATAATTTGTATATAATATGTAGTTATGATTTCAGCATATGAGGCCCAAAAGCAAGGTGATACATTACATATACTAGAGGCTGAGGTTATCAGTTGAAGTTAGAGAAATATTAAGAGATTAAAAGAAAGGGAACTCAAAAGAAGATTATTAGGTTTTGTAATTAATGGTTGCAGCAAATACATGAAATATCTTCCTGGAAAAGGTAAAACTTTAGACAGTGAAAGAAAAGTATGTCATTGTTTCAGGATGAGCAGAGAAAGGAAGGATAGGTGAAGCTCATGATACTTTCAGGAGAGTGGGACAATTCTGTATGGTATTGTAATGGTGTTGTCAAAGACCATAAAACTATACAATATGAATAGAAAACCCTGAAGATCTTTAGGAAAATTTATTGAGATGGCTTGATCAATAAAACAAATATATCACAGGATTGAAAGATATTATAACAAGGCAAAGTGAGAAAGACATAGTGCAGATGTTAAGTAAGGTTCTGTAGTTTTTGTGTGGACCTAAATCTACTCTTAAAACTCAAGTTTATTCTTAAAAGATATGCTCAAAAGAGAAAACATAAATTTTCACTTTTATTTTAGAAAACGTGTCATTGAGATTGTGCACAAATTTCAGGGATGGATACATTTTTTATTAAGTCTTGAATTGATGTCCTCAAATCCCTTATAGTTTACGCTAGAATGCTATATGACATCATTAATTAGGACACAATATGATACGTCCTGTATGACTGTTTTTTTGGTAATACTAAGATTTGAACTCAGAGCTTCATTTTTGTGAGGCAGGCACTCTACAACTTGAGTCATACCTGCCGTCTTATAAGGCAATTTTTTTTAAATTGAAAAGTATGAAAAAGTCACAAGCATTAATTTGAATGCTAGTGATGGTGATGAATGATTCACATTAAAATTTAGCTATATTCCAAAGAATATCCTTTAGTGTAGTTAAATTCAAAAATCTAAAATGTGATTTTACTACACTTGCCTTCTTAGTTTTCTTTTTTTTCAAATACCTATTTCATGGACATCTCATTACAAATGAATAGAGGAAGATACAACTGTGTGAATAGCTGAAATTTCCAATAACAAAATAAATCACAGTAACCCAAGTTTATATATAATAACATACAGACAACAAAATATGAAATGACAGATAAATGAACTCAGGACAAAAATAGACAACATTAAAGAGGAAACTACCCAGGACATGGAAAACCTCAGAAAAAAGAATGAAACAGAACAGAACAACAGAAGGCCAATCCAGTGGAATAGAACAAACAGAAGACAGAATCTCAGAACTTGAAGATGAAATGGTAATTAAAGGAAAAATTGAAGAACAATTAATTAAACAACTTAAGACCTATGAAAAGAAAATGCAAGAACTCACCAACTCCATCAAAAGACCAAACTTGAATCATGGGGATCGAAGAAGTAGAAGAGGTGCAAGCGAAGGAAATACGTAATATATTACTCCAGAGGCACCTGCACACACATGTTTATTGCAGCACTATTCACAATAACCAAGTTATGGAAACAGCCAAGATGCCCCACCACTGACGAATGGATTAAGAAAATGTGGTATCTATACACAATGGAATTTTATGCAGCCATGAAGAAGAACGAAATTTTATCATTCGCTGGTAAATGTATGGAAATGGAGAACATCATTCTGAGTGAAGTTAGCCCCGCCCAAAAGACCAAAAATCTTATATTCTCCCTCATATGTGGACATTAGATCAAGGGCAAACACAACAAGGGGATTGGACTTTGAGCACAGGATAAAAGCGAGAGCACACAAGGGAGGGGTTAGGATAGGTAAGACACCTAAAAATTTAACTAGCATTTGTTGCCCTTAACACAGAGAAATTAAAGCAGATACCTTAAAAGCAACTGAGGCCAATAGGAAAAAGGGACTAGAGAAAAGGTTAGATCAAAAAGAATTAACCTAGAAGGTAACACACAAATTAATGTGAGTCAACTCCATGTATAGCTATCCTTATCTCAACCAGCAAAAACACTTGTTCCTTCCTATTACTGCTTATACTCTCTCTTCAACAAAATTAGATATAAGGGTAAAATAGTTTCTGCTGGGTATTGGGGGGTGGGGGAGGGTGGGAGGGGGTGGAGTTGATGGTAAGGGAGGGTGTGGGGGAAGAAATGACCCATGCCTTGTATGCACTTATGTATAATAAAGCATTAAAAATTTTAAAAATAAATAAATAATACAAAAAAATATGAAAGGAAAGACTGGGTGAATTGTGCAAAAATTCATAAAGACATGTTTCTATGTAATTAATAGAATAAGTCACAAATCATCAAGGATATGGAACTCAACACCATCTACCATTTGACACATACAGACCACTCTATTCAACAGTAGAACATGTTATTTTTACCTCCCAAAAAATATGTATCAGAATAAGTAATGTGATGAAGCCCCCAAATCAATTGTTTGTTATATAAAGTATTACAATTATGTAAAATGTGTTCTCCAACTGCAAAGTAAAATAAACAGAAATTAATACAGGGCATTTACAGGAAAATCTCTGAATTCTCAGAGTTGAAGACATTTCTAAACAATCTTTAGATAAAAGAGAAATCCTGGTTGGATTTTTGTCAATTCTTGTCCTAGAGGGTAAATTGATTTTATAACCCTAAAGTGATGATACCATACTGCACCTGGAAACATATGACCATAAATTGTAATAAATAAAATCATAAGCATAACAAAAAGTAATTAGATTTTGACTTAGATGTTCAACTAGAATATAAAATGTTCCCAGCATTCTCCTTACCCCAATAACATGTAGTAATTACAATTACCTGACTTTCTCTAATCATTGTCTATCACTATAGAATACATAGAATGTAATATAAACAAGTCATATTCAGGAATCTGACTCATCAATATAACTTAGCAATGTCCCCATTCAGTGGGTGATTTTGCAACTGAAATGAGGATGCCAGTAGTGCTTAACTCTTTTTTAATGTTACGACGATTACTATTCACTACTGATATTTTCATTTTTTTTTCTGTTTCTGAAAGAAGACAATTATTCCGTTTATATATTTGGATTTGAAAAGCTAAATCCAGATTTGATAGGATTATCTAAAAGACAAAGATATTTCCTGTTACTTTCTATACATAATACTAATGTGCTGTATATTTCAAAAATATAAAAGTATTTTGAATGTTATCCTCATAAACTATCATTAACAATTCTGGAGGTAAATATGTTTATTCTGATTTAAACATTTTGTAACATACACATATATACACATATGTGGTGCCAAAGCAATCCTGAGCATAAACAACAATGCTAGAGATATCATAATACCTGACTCAAAGTATTCATCATCATGTTTGGTCTTGTTAATGTGTTGTTGAATTCATTTTACAAGTATCTTATCAAGAATTTTGCATTTGTGTTCATCAAGGATATTGGTTATAGTTTTCTTGTTCTGTTGTTGTTGTGTCTTTACCCAGTTTTGTTATCAGGGAAATCCAGTTTTCACCTTTATCTTACAATTGAAAGTGAGGAGTACCAGTGTTGGTTCTTTGTTAGAAGTATGGAAGAATTCAGTATTGAATCTGTCCTGTCCTGTGATTTTCTTTTTTTTCAGGAAGACATCTTATTGGTGCTTCCACTGCTTGTTGTAGACATTTCAAATATTTCAAGTCTGCTTGGTTTTGATGGTGATGTATACTTAGAAATTTATTCAATCCTTCTAGATTTTCCAATTTATTGAAATATAAGTTTTCAAAGTATTCCCTAAACATCCTCTGTATTTAATTGGCATCCACTATAACATCTCCCTTTCCTTGCAATTTGTGTTAATTTGGTTCTTCTCTCAATTTCTTTTGGTTAGTTTGGCTAAGGGTCCATTTATCTTTTCAAGCAACCATTTCATTGTCTCATTGATTCTTTGTGTTATGCTTTTAATATGTTTCATTATTTTCTGCCCTGATCTATATTATGTTTTTCTTTCTCTTAATTTGTTCTTCTTCTTCAAAGAGAAATAAAGTAACCTCTTAGAATGGCCTTTGCTGATTCTCAAAGGTTCTAGAAATTTATCTTTTCATTTGAATTTTCTCTGAGATTTTTTAAATTTTCCTCCTTGATTTCTTCAATAAGCTACTGCTTCAAAAGTGTACTGCTTAATCACCAAGGGCTTGAATGGTTTCTATAATTTCTCTTGCTCTAACTTTATTCTATTATAGTCTGTTACAATACAAAAAATACATTTTGTATTTTTGAAGACTTTCTATATAAACTAAAATATGGATTTTGGAGAAAGTTCAATGGGCTACTGAGAAATATGTGCATTTTGATGCTGTTGAATGAAATATTCTTTTTTTTTCTTTTTTAAATTTTTTTTATTATTCATATGTGCATACAAGGCTTGGTTCATTTCTCCCCCCTGCCTCCACCCCCTCCCTTACCACCCACTCCGCCCCCTCTCTCTCCCCCCCAATACCCAGCAGAAACTATTTTGCCCTTATTTCTAATTTTGTTGAAGAGAGAGTATAAGCAATAATAGGAAGGAACAAGGGTTTTTGCTGGTTGAGATAAGGATAGCTATACAGGGCATTGACTCACATTGATTTCCTGTGCGTGGGTGTTACCTTCTAGGTTAATTCTTGTTGATCTAACCTTTTCTCTAGTACCTGTTCCCCTTTTCCTATTGGCCTCAGTTGCTTTAAGGTATCTGCTTTAGTTTCTCTGCGTTAAGGGCAACAAATGCTAGCTAGTTTTTTAGGTGTCTTACCTATCCTCACCCCTCCCTTGTGTGCTCTCGCTTTTATCATGTGCTTGGATGAAATATTCTATTGGTATCTGTTAACGCATTTGATCTATGGCAAAGCTTATCTCTGAGTTTCTCTGCTGATATTTTTGTCTAGATGATCTGTCTACTGACTAGAGTGAGGTATTGAAATCATTCAGTATTATCATATTTACATGTATCCTTCTCTTTATATCTACTAGTGTTTTTTAATGAAACTCAGGGCAGAAAAATTTGGTGAAATATACATTTAAAAACTTTTAAATATACATATAAAATTTTTATATCTTCTTGGTATGCTAATATGTAGTAAATTTCTTTATCTCTTCTTATTAATGTTGGCTTGAAGTATACTTATTTAGATATGAGTATAATCATATAAGCTAATATGAAGATGCCACATATAAGCTTGTATGTGGCGTCCACTCTCTTGGAATGTCATTTTTTATCTTTCACTCTCATTCTACAGTTAAGTACATGTAGACAAAAAACAGGTAGTTCTTATTTTTTAATCCAATCAGCCAGTCTGTGTCTTTTCAGTGTACAGTTAAGATCCATTTACATGGAAAGTATTTGCATATTTCTGTAAATTTTTCCCAGGATGATTTAGGTATTTGTCATCTTTTTCTCCTCTATTCCCATTAGAAATTTCCTGCTTTACTGCAGTGAACATATTTGATTCTTTCCTAATTCATGTGGTTACCAATTCCTTTCAAGAAAATTATTCTTTGCAAAGCTTTTGTGTTTGAACTTTCTTCCTCATCTCTGTGTTGAGGACCTATAAGTATGTTCTACAATTCTGGCTTTGTTATCATAAATTGCTCTAGTTTATGGTCATTTGGTAGGTTTTATTTATCCATCAATATTAAACGTTAAGTTTTCCTTCTATTAATTGTGTCTCGTAGTCATTTATTGTTAGGGATTTAAATGTATCCTTCCATGCCTTCCTGATTTACAAGCTTCTGCAGAGGGGTCTGATGTAGTTGTGATCTGTTTGTCTGTTTGTAAGTTGGTATTTTCTCTCGGAGCTTTCAGTGTTTATCTTTATTCTATAGTCTTAACATTTTAACTATAATGAAGCATGGAAATGTTCTCTCCTGGTAATGACTATTTAAGATTCTAAATGCCTCTTTTACTTGGTGTTCAAATCATTCTCTAGACTTGAGAAATGATCCGCTATACTTTCATTGAACAAGTTTTCTATGCTTTCAGTTAGTATCAGCTACATTTTCTACCTGATGGATTATAAGTTTATCCATTTTGCCATGTGTAGGAAATATTAAAAGTTGTGGACATGCTTGTTCACTTTTATTCTTTATTGCTATCTAAATGTAGTATTTCCTTGCATTTATCTTCACTCCCTGATATTTTTTCTACTGCTTGATCTAGTCATTTGGTGATCTTTCCTCTGGTGCTTTTTCTTTTATTCATTTATTTTTTTTTTCATTTCCAAGATTTCCACATCTTCATTCATTTACATCTTCATACTCATTTCATACTCTTCATTTTCATACTCTTATTTACCATGCTGGTTTCATCATACATGTTGCTGGCTTTCTAGAATATCTTGAATTGACTTCCTTATTTGATTCATCTTAACTTTGAATCCTCTTTAAGTTCATTAATTATTTTTTAATTGTGCTGGGCAAGGGTACTTTGTAGCATTTACAAAGGTTCTTAAAATGTGTTAAATATATCATACTTGAATTCACCCCTCTACTGCTCTCTTTCATCCCCCCTCCACTGATTCCTGGAACAGTTTCAACAGGTATCATTTGTGCACTTAAATACATGTGTATATATTGTTTGCAGTGTATTCATTCTCCTACCCCATTCCCTACCTCCTCCCCCCAACATAAATGCCAACCCCTTTCCCACCACCAGGCACAACCTTAACCCCTCTTCTGTACTCTGATTTTGTAGACGAAAAACATAAAAGATAGTAAGAGAAACATGGCATGTTTCCTACTTTGAGATTAATATACCTACACAGGGAGTTTCCTTGTGTTGTTTCCATAGATAGATAGATAGATGTATATTACAACCAAAAATTGTTCACCTCCACCAGTCCTCTTCACTCCTCCCTAGTCCACTATACGAGGTGACCATGGATAGTTTAAGATTTCTATTTTCATTCCTATACTGTGACCACAAGAACCACATTCAAGATTTTGGTTTCCTTCCCTTGTCCTATCCCTCCCATGTGTGGCCTCCCATTAGTGAGACCCATGCCCCCTAACATTGCTGCATTTGATTTAGATCAATAATCCGCATATGAGAGAGAACATGTGGCTTTTGATCTTCTGAGCCTGAATAACTTCACTTAAGATGATGTTCTCCAGTTCAATCCATTTACTTGCAAATGGCAAAATTTAATTCTTCCTTTGGCTGAGTAAAATTTCACTGTGTGTAAATACCACATTTCCTTAATCCATTCATCAGTAGTGGGGCATTTTAGTTATTCTCATTGCTTAGCTTTTGTAAATAGTGCTGCAACAAACAGGAGTTTCCAGGTGCATTTAGTAAACTGTCTCACACTACTTCAGCTACATCCCTAGGAGTGGTATTACTGGATTGTATGGCAGATCTACTTTATATTATTAAGTAGCCCCTATAAGGAACTGCCAAACAAAGAATCACACCACATGTAGAAAAGAAAGAGTTATTGGAAGCACAGACTGCTGGGCTGCCTCTCTCAGGTTCAAAGTGCAGCAGCTTGGCTGGAATGGGTAGTGGGCTTTATAGGAGGGGCCACACCACAGGGAGGGAGAGTGTTCCTGGTCCCCGATTATCTGTGATCACCAGATGGAATGAGTCAACATGCGTAGCTAGTTGAGAAACTGGAAGTTCCTGCAGCTTTGCAAGCAGGGAAACAAGAACAGGAGTTTTGCAAGTGGTCATAAATCAGGGGATATGGTTTCAATGTTAGCCTCAGGACCCTCCACCTACCCCAAGAATGCCAAGGACCTAACATTCCAGCCTTTTGTTGGTATTATGGGCACCGATTGATCTAGCTGCTTCCTGCTGGATGGGGGCTTCATTAAGGCAGGGTTCAGCCAGATTTTGGAAATTTGTGAGGTCCCTGGGAGTGGAGGCAGATGGTTTTTCCCAGGCTTCATTTGCAGACAAGGCCAGTTGTTGGTAGGCTGGAGAAGGTTGTAATAGCATCTGGTGGAAAGTCTGTCTGTTGAACTCTCTGAATGATCTTGGAGGCATCTAGGGTTAAAGAGCATTTTCTTGATTTAAGGTTTGTATTTCCATACATCATTACATGTGCAGCCATTTTTCTTTTATAGTGACCTCTATAATGGATCTAATAGATCATATAACCAAGGGAAGTAGACAGGGAAGTATTGTGCATGCTCCCAGGATTAGGCCCACTGCCCCTACCAGCATTTTAAATCCACCTGTGACAGAAAACCATCCATCCTCCAAACAAGTCATTAGGATCCCATCCTTTCCAAATCTGGACAGGGACATGGGCAAGCTTTGCCATTCCATCTGTGATCTTCTCTATGGTTTTTCCTTCAGCATCAATCTGCAGGCAGCAGCTGCTCAGATTAAATTTTCCACAAACTCCTCCCTCAGAAGCTAGCAAATAATCTAAAGCCAAGTGGTTTTGATAGATAGCATTGTGCATCTTAGTAATTTGTTTTGCCAGCAAATTGGGGGCTCTTACAGTCTCATTAGTTATACTTTTGACAACAGCCTGCAGCTTGATGATGTTGTTGAGCATACATATAGGGATACAGTAGCCCCAGGACTCATCCCCTTCCTAGTTGGCAGGACCATAGTATTGGATGATTCGCTCAAGGGGCCATTCATCCTCCTTCCAAGTGCCTATTTGTAAGGTTCCCCATTTTTTTTCTATTTAATCTTTGTTCATATATGGGGACTCCCAGATTTTCACCTTGTCTGAGGGGAAGCAAGAAGAAGGATGGTCTGATGGGGCCCAGCACACAAGACCCAAACCAGCTTCTAGGCAGCACCATATAAGCTTGCCTCCCACAGATCCAATATAGCCCCCTGGGAGCCTGCAAATTTGTATCTGCAGTAAGATCCTCCTACACTTTTTTGAGATTAGAAAAGCTGGCCAGTGAGTGGGACTGGGGCTCCGTATTGTTTGGAGTACCCCACCACTGAGTCTCTTGGGCTGTGTCATTGTAAAACTTTTGTCCTACACAAGTTAGGTCCCCCACTGAGGTGGAGAATTTTTTTCTTGATGGGAGATACAGGAATTCCCAATAATGGATGTTTTAAGAAGCCAGACACCTGTCCTGTGTCATGGGAAGGCACTCTTATTGAATGGTACTGTGGGTCTAACTCCCTTGCCTCCCAAGGCCAGTGGTCTCCCATGTTGGCTCCCCCGCACACATAGCACAAAGTGCATTTGGTGTCTGGGCTATAGATTCAGCCAGTGTGAGGGACAAGTTTTTAGTTGTAACAAAAATGGGGAATTTATTTGTCATTTCCTCATAAAAGGAGTGGAAAACCTAGTATGAGGAACTCTCATGGGTAAAGTTATTAACTTAAGGTGTAACAGACTCCTGGGGTCAAGGCCTTGGCCATCTATGTTTATGCTAGTTATCTGTCCCGTGACCAATCAGATGGCTTAAGTACAGTGAAATTTACAGGGTTACAGGTTCCTTGATTGCAGTTAGAGGTAGTAATGCCCTTTTGAAGGAGGGCTGAGTGTTTAGCCCTGTGCCATGTGGCCCATGAAATGCAACTCCAAAAAGAACAAAAATGATAACCCTCATCATCACATGGCCAAGAGTTGTCTCCCCAGCACATATACTTTTCATTTGATGTTTAGGTCCTTTCCCAACCCAGGCCCCCAGAGCCACAGGCTGTACCTTCACATAGCCTTGTTCTATGGCCACACATGCATCAAACAATAATGACACTGGTTTATCAGGATCAAACACCTGGGTGTGAGTAACAATGTTCCCAGTGAGGTGGCCACTCCTGAGTTCTAACCATTGCTCCACAGGGTGATAAGTGGGGTTGAAGCAGGTATATTGATTATCATGAGAGCACAATTGATAAGTGGTGTGATTGTGAGTGCATGACCCTATGACAGAGCCTGTACAGAAAAAGTAAGTATGGAACAGTAAAGTCTTAGTAACAATACTTCCTGCCTGCGCAGTGTGCATACATGGGTCACAGGAGGAGAATTCTGGGGCTGCAAAGGGAAACCAGATCAAGAGAGAGATAAGGACTAAGAAATTATGTAGGAATGGAAAAGTGAGTTTGTGGGAGAGGTGTAGCCATGTGGGGCCCAGCAGTACACAAGTGTACTCATCCTTTGCTGTAGCAGAAGAGTCTGAGGTTAGTGGACAATGTTTTCTCCTTGAAAGGTGCTGCCACTGGGGGATCCTGTTGAGCGTGACAGTGATGGGCATTGTGAGGATGACCAGATGAGGTCCAGTCCACCAAGGTCCCAAGAGAGATGGTCAAAGGTCCTTTAGGAGAACAAGATCCCCTGGTTTAACAGAAATAGTTATAGGGCCCTCTGAGGTGTGTGGCAGGATCTGGTCAGCATGCTCTCTGAGAAGTTCCCTAAGAAGGTTAAGGTAAGGCAGGTAGTCAGCCAAAGGAGCAGGGTCCATTGGAGGCAAGTTTCCTAAGAGATATGGGTGACCATACATTATTTCAAAGGGGCTCAAGAAGGAAGGGCTTTGGGGGGTGGCCCTGATGCAGGCCAAATATAAAGGCAAGAGCTGAGTCCAGGGTAAGTGGGGCTCAATGGAGAATTTTTTTAGATGATTTTTTATTATTCCATTTATTCTCTCCACTTTTCCTGGTGATTGAGGATGATAAGGGATATGTAGGTTCCAAGTTGCTCCCAGGGTAGAGGAAACAATTTGGGTCACCTTTGAGATGAAAGCTGAAACATTATCAGATTGTAAAGTCCAAGGCAATCCAAAGTGGGGGATAATGTCATTGATTAAGTGGTAGACACTACATCTGCTGACTTGCCTGTAGTAGGAAAAGCCTCAAACCACTCAGAAAAGGTGTCAGCCCGGGTTAATAAATATTTAAGTTTTTTATGAGCTGGCATATGGGTAAAATCAATCTACCAATATTCCCCTGGTATGGAGTCCTGGATCTGGTGAGCAGAGAAGGAAGAGGGTGGCCTCAGGCCACCCTGGAGGGAAACCTGGGCACAAGTGTGGCACTCTTGGGTACTCTTTTTTATGAGAGATGGGAGACAAAGATGATAGAATAAGGGTTGAAGAAAGCAGAGAAGGGTTTAGCACCAATTTTGTGAATGGCCCTTGGAACCCCCTCTGCTTGTGTGCTGGGGAGAACATGCTTTCCATTTAAAAGGAACCATCCTTGTGAACCTAGCATGGCTCCTAGATTTATAAATCTATTTTCCTCTTCTGATGTACAGGTAGGGTTTATCTTAGGGGTAATTATGTAAAGTGCCATGGGGGAAGTCTGAGCACTAACACTTTTGGCTTCTATGTCAGCAAAGGCATTGCTCTGGACAGTCTCTGTAGTTTTTGGTTGGTGTCCCTTGCAGTGGATTACTGATACTTTTGTGGGAAGGTAAGAGGCCTTTAGCAGTTTAAGAATTAGAGACCTGTTGGTGATGGGTGTGCCCTTTGTAGTGAGAAAGCCCCTTTCCTCCCAGAGAGCAGCACACTGGTGTATAATGTGGTAAGCATATTTAGAGTCAGTAAAGATGTTGGCTGTCTTACCCTGACCTAAGGTGAGGGCTCTGGTTAGGGCTATTAGTTCTGCCTTTTGAGAGGTGGTACCCCTTGGGAGAGAACTGGACTCAATACCGTTTGTGAGGGACACAGTAGCATAGCCTGCTCATCTCCTGCCTGTGGAATCCAGTGAGGAACTGCTATCTATAAACCAAGAAATGCCTGGGTTGGGAAGAGGTGAGCTTGACAGATGGGGTTGACAGTAAGTTAGAGTCTCTAAGGATTCTAGGCAAGAGTGTTCCAGAGGTGCGACATCAGGAAATAGGGTGGCAGGATTCAGGGGAGGGCAGGCTTGTAAAGTAACATCAGGGTTTTCCATAGAAGTGAGGTGGAAGAGTTGTAGTCTCAAGGGAGACAGGTTAGAAAGGCAGCAGTGGGACAAGAAGTCAGTCAGCCAGTGGGGGTACAGAACAGTGGTGGGTTTTCCAAAGGTGAGTTTGGAGGCTTCTTGAGTTAATAGGGCTGCTACAGCCAAAGTGTGCAGGCAAGGCTGCCAGCCCTTGATGGCAGGGTCAAACTGATTGGATAAGTAGGCTACATGGGTGAAGGTGGGACCCTTCATCTGTCCTAACAGTCCCAATGCCATTCCCCCTCTCTCAGTGATGTATAGCTTGAAAGGGTCATTTAAGTTTGGGAGGGAGAGAGCAGGGGCCTGGATGAGGGCTTGTTGAAGTTTAAGAAAGGGAATTTTGATAAGCTTGGCCAGGTTGAGAGGCTCAGTTAGAGGGCTCCTTGCAGTCTCATATGGGGTTTGGCCAAAAAGGCAAAGTTGGGAATCCACGTCCTGAGGTCACCAGCCAGTCCCAGAAAGGAAAGTCCTTACCCTTTAATAGAGGGGACCATTAATGGCCTGATGTGGGCCTTCTGGTCTACTGTAATCTGTCTGGACGTCGGTGTTAAAAGAACCCCAGGTATTTAAGCTGTGGTAGGGAAAGCTGAGCCTTGGAAGGAGAAACTTGATAGTCCTTTTGTGCTAGAAAGTTCAGTAGCAATGCAGGGTGGGGCTACAGAGAAGGAGATCATCTACATATTGGAACAGAGTACTGGGTTGAAGGTCAAGAGAGTATAAATCCCATGCCAGAGCTTGGCCAAAAAAGCGAGGGCTATCCCTGAAGCCCTGGGGAAGGACTGTCCAGGTTAGTTGTTGTGCTAGCCCCTGGGTCCTCCCACCTGAATGCAAAGAGATTGTGACAATCAGGGTGAAGAAAGCATCCTTATGATCGAGGACAGAAAAATAGGAGGTGTCTGAAGGGATATGGGATAATAGTGTATATGGGTAGTGTACCACAGAATGGGTGGGAAGCACAGCTGAGTTAACAACTCTCAGGTCCTGAACCAGTCTGTCTGAGCCATCAGGTTTTAAGACAAGTAGGATGGGGGTGTTACATGGGGAGTGGGTGGGTTTAAGAATCTCCTTGTCTAGGAGTTTGTCAATGAGAGGCTTTAGTCTCCACCTATGTTTTAGGGAGATGGGATATTGTGGCCTGTTTAGGTGAGACTTAGCGTCTTTTAGATATACTTTTATTGGTGAGTGGAGGGAAGCCATAGATGGGGAGGAGCTATCCCAGACTATTGGATTTACTATATCAGGAGGTAGAGGGAGAGAGTTTGGAGCTGATGAGGGAGGGCAATTTGTAAGTACCATTAGGAAAAGGACATGGGACTGGTCTTAAGTAGTGAGTGAGGTTGTAAAGGAGAAGGTGAAATGAAGTTTGGAGAGAAGATCCCTTCCCAAAAACAGAGTGGGGCAAGAGGGCAGGATAAGGAATGAATGTGTAAAGCAGATACCTGATAAGTAACAAGAGAGTGGGCTGGTAGTTTTTGGCTGGTGGAGGACACTGTCTACCCCCACCATGGAGATCTGTGAAGGATAAAGCTTACCTGAAAACTTAGGTAGCACTGAATAACTGGTCCATGTACAGCAGAAATGAAATTTGCCTACTTTCTATTTGAATGGTTACTGTGTGCTCCTCCAAAGTGATCTTGAAGGGGGCTGAAGTCCCAGGGCCACATCAGTCTTCTGCTGCCAGGCACAGAGATCTGAGAGGCCTTCACTCTGTTGAGAGGGAGAATGGGAGACTGATCTACCTTGCAGAGACAAAGAGGGGCTGTCAAATTTCCAGTGTCCGCTCTGGCTACAATGTGGACAGAGTCCTGGAGGCAGGCGAGGTGAAGGGCAGTTTTTTGCCCAGTGTCCAGTCTGGTTGCACTTAAAATAGGCCCATGGAGGCATGTGATGTTGTCCAGCTCATCGCAAAGTCAGAGGAGGTGGCCTCAGGGCAGCCACCAAAGCTGGGACTTTCAGTGGTTTCAGGCCTCATCTCAGTTATTAAATACCTCAAATAATGCCATTTTCTCAAGATCTCCTTGGGGGGTTTGAGGGCCATCCTTTCTCTGCCTGTTTAAGTTTTCTTTAAATATAAGGGAAAGATTGGGAAATAAAATGAGATTTGAGAATAATTATTCCATGCTTGGAAGATGGGTCTAGCTTCACTGGGGTTTTTAGTTGAGCATTAGATAATTTCTCTAAGTTTGTCAAAATTGACTGCCCTATGGGAAGCAGTCTGTAACCATGCAAGGAGGCAGGTAAGCATATAATTCTGGGTGGCTAACATGGTGGGGTCTTGATAGTCCCAATGTGGGTCCTTATATGGCACAGCAGTAGATCCCACTGGGAGAGTGATCAGTGAGATGGATGTCATCAGAATGTGCCTGGGCTGCCAACCAAACTCTTTACTTTTCATCTGAAGTTAAAGTGGAGGAAAGAATAACATACATATCATGCTAAGTCATATTGTATGCTTGGGTTAGGTATTTAAAGTCTTTAATATAGGAGCCTGAGTCATTAGAGAAGGAGCCAAGTCTCTTCAATTTGAGAGAGGTCAGTTATGGAAAAGGGCACATGAATTCTGATAATGCCATCAGCTTCTGCTACCTCCCAGAGTGGATATAGATAGGCTGGGCATGCTTGGGAGGAGGTATGGAAGCGTGTATGGGATGTGGGTGGGGAGGAGAAGGGTGAAGGTGTAACAGAGGCTGAGAATAATGTTGATGGTGTTGGTCCCTGAGAAGCTGATGGCTCAGGGTCAATAGTGACTTCTGTGGAAGGAGAATATGGTGGTGGTTGTTTAGGAGAGCCAGCAGGGGTTGAAGAAGGGAGGTCTGAGCCATTGGAGGATGGGGTGGGAGAAGAGATTGATATAGAGTACTGGTGGGAAGAGAAGTTGGGAGGCAGGGAGACAGAGCCTGTGAGGTCACAAGTAAGGGAAGAATCTTCAGGAGAGGGGTCAGGAAGAGTTTTGAATTTTAAGAGGGGTTTGTCGCTGGCAAGGAGGATTTGAATGGCATTACAAGGTTGGAGCAGGGCAGATCAAGAGTGGAAAGAGAGAAAAGCTTGGACGTATGGAATTTTGGACCACTTGCCATTGCGATGGCAGAAATTGTCAAGATCTATAAGTGTGTGAAAATCAAGAGTACTGTTTTCAGGCCATTGGGATTGATTTTCTAGCTTGTACTGAGGCCAAACAGTATTGCAGTAATAGATCAGTCACTTACGTTTTATATCATGTTGGAGACCACGGTTCCTGAGGGAGTGGAAATGGCATCCCAGGAGCAGGGGCATGGACAAGTCTAATTTAGAGTGTGTGGTCCCCATAATGTTGTTGGAAAACAGAGAGAGAGAGAGAGAGAGAGAGAGAGAGAGGTGCCTCTGTGAGTTTACTCTTCAGGCCAATATAGATCTAGGTTAAGATCTAGCCTCCCTTATATGACTCAGGCAAGGAGAGCAGAATTGTCCAGTTGTTGTTTGGTCAAAGCAAGCTGGAGGGGCTGTTGAATTCTCACCCTAGCACAGAAAAGGAAGACAGAGAAGGAGAGTGTGAGAGAGAGAGAAAGAGAGAGAGAGAGTGAGAGTGAGGGGGAAGTGTCACCCAAACAGGTTCCCAAGGGAGGGTGTCCTCAGCCTGGGTCACCGTCCATAGAAAATGCCCAACTGGTTAGCCAGGCATCCCTTTACTAAGCAGTGGGCACCCCAGCAGGCAGAGGAGGTGTACCTGGCATAGCACTATGACTTCCAAAACTGAGAGAGAGAGAGAACAGGCAGCCCCCTTCTTGGGGACTCAGACACTGAGTCTGAGGAGAGGAGTAGGTCAGGTGGAGGTCAGAGGAAGAGAGGCTAATGCTTGCTTGCGAGAGCAGGCAAGGCAGTAAGGTCCAAGATCCACAGTCTGTAGACATGTGGGGTCAATTCATCAGTCTGGGTCTGGGAGAGGGCAGGACACAAAAGCCAAGGGACCAGCCCCAGGCCTGAGCATCCTGTTAACCTCTCCCAGGTTTCAACACCAGATGTAAGGAACTACCGAACAAAGACCACACCATGTGTAGAAAAGAAAGGTTTATTGGAAGCACAGACTGCTGGGCTGCCTCTCTCAGGTTCAGAGTGCAGCAGCTTGGCTGGAATGAGTAGTGGGCTTTATAGGAGGGGCCCCACCACAGGGAGGGAGAGTGTTCCTGGTCCCTGGTTATCTGTGATCACCAGATCGAATGGGTCAACATGCCTAGGTATTTGAAAAACTGGAAGTTCCTGCAGCTTTGCAAGCAGGGAAACAAGAAGGGGAGTTTTGCAAGTGGTTATAGATCAGGAGTCTGGTTTCAGTGTTAGCCTCAGGAACCTCTGCTGGCCCCAAGAATGTCAGGGACCTAACAGCCCCCGTATTGTTTTCCATAGAGTTTATACTAGCTTACATTCCCACCAGCAGAGTATGAGTGTTCCTTTTTCTTCCACATTCTCACCAACAATTGTTGTTTGAGTGTTCATGATGGTAGCTATTCTAATAGGAGTAAGGTGGAATCTTGGTGTGGTTTTCATTGCATTACTATTATGGCTAGGAATAGTGGGCATTTTCATGTGTTTTTAAGCCACCTGGACTTCTTTTGAAAGAGTTCTGATCACTTGGCCATTTCTTTATTGTGTCATTGCTTTTGGGGGGAGTTTAGTTTGATGTGCTCCTTGTATTTTCTGGTTATCAGCTAGCAAAGACTTTCTCCAATACTGTGGGAGGCCTCTTCAATTTTGACACCATTTATTTTGTTGTGAAGAAGTTTTAAATTTCATGTACTCCAATTTGTCAGTCATTTCTCTTAGTTGCTGAGCTGCTTGAGTTCTATTGAGGAAGTTCTTGCCTATGCCTACTGCTTCCAGTGTTTTGCTTGCTCTTTCCTGTAGTAGCTTCACAGTTTCAAGTCTTATATTAAGGTATTTAACCCACTTTGAGTTGATACCTGTATAGGGTGACAAACAAATTTAGTTTCAGTTTTCTGCAGGTAGATAATCAGTTTACACGGCAACATTTATTGAAGAATCTGTCCTTTCTCTATTGTATGTTTTTGGCAACTTTATAAAAAATTAGGTGGGTATAGCTGCAAGGATTTGCATCCAAGTCCTCTATTCTGTTCCACTCATCTGCATATCTGTTTTTGTGCCAGTACCATGCTGTTTTTATTGCTGTGGCTCTGTAATATAGTTTCAAGTTGAGTACTGTGATACCTGTAGGATTGTTCTTTATGCTCTGTATTGCCTTGGCTATTCCTAGTCTTTTGTGTTTCCAGATGAGCTTTAGGGTAGAATTTTCAATCTCTGTGATAAATGTCATTGAGATTTTGATGGGAATTGCATTGAACATGTAGATTGCTTGTGGTAATATAGCAAATTTTACTATGTTGATGCTGCCGATCCATGAGCATGGAAGATCTTTCCACCATCTGTGGTCTTCTTTGATCTCTTTCCTCAGTGTTTTGTAGTAGTCATTCATACACACTTTGTTAAGTTTATTCATAGGTATTTGAGGTTTTTTCAGGATATTGTACATGGAATTGTTTTCCTATACTTTTTCTCAATTTGTTCATTGTTGGTGTATAGAAAGGCTACTGATATTTGTAAGTTGATTTTGTAACCTGCTATTTTGCTGAAGCTGTTTATGTTGTCTAGGAGTTTTTGGGTAGAGTCGTTTGGTGCTTTAGGTATAAAATCATATCATCTATGCATAGGGATATTTTGACTATTTTTTTTTTACCTATTTGTATTACTTTTATTTCTTCTCCTTGCCTTATTGCTCTGGTTAGAAATTCCAAGATTTTGTTAAATAGGAGGGGAGAGAGTGGGCACCCTTATCTCATTCCTGACTTTAGGGGAAATGGTTTCAATTTCTTGCCATTAAGTATGAAGTTTGCTATCGATTTTTCATACCTATCTTTTATTATATTGAGGTATATTCCTTTTATCCTAGTTTCATCAGATCTTTTATCATGAAATGCTGTTGAATTTTATCAAAGGCTTTTTCTCCATCTATTGAAATGATCAAGTGGTTTTACTGTCTGCTTCTGTTAATATTACATTTAATGGTTTACATATGTTGAACCATCCCTGCATCCATGGAATGAAGCTGACTTGGTCATGTTGTATAATCCTTCTGATATGTTGTTGGACTCATTTTGGCATGATTTTATTAAGTATTTTTGCATTGATGTTCATTAAGAATATTGGTCTTTAGTTATCTTTTTTGGATGTGTCCTTTTCCAATTTTGGGGTGAGTATAATACTGGCTTCATAAAATGAGTTAGGCAGTGTTCTTTCTCTTTTTATTTCATGGAAAAATTTAAGGAGTGTTGGTATTAGTTCTTATGTAAAGGTCTGGTAGAATTTAGTGGAGAATCCATCAGGTCCTGAACATTTCTTTTTTGAAAGACTCTTTATTGCTACTTTAATTTTATTGCAGGTTATACACCTGTTTCAGTGATTAATATCTTCTTGGTTAAGTTTTGGATGGACAGACGTATCTAAAAATTTGTCTATTTCCTCTAGATTTCCTATTTTATTTGAATATATGTTCTCAAAGTACTCCCTCATGATTCCTTGATGTTAGATGTTATCTCCCCTTTTTCATTTCTGATGTTACTATTTTGGGAATTTTCCCTCCTCATTTTAGACAGATTTGCCAGGGGTTTTTCAAACTTTTTTATTTTTCAAAGAACCAGCTTCTTATGTCATTGATTCTTTGTATGTTTTGTTGTATATTTTGTTGATTTTAGCCCTTATTTTTATTATTTCTCCCCTTCTGCTTGTTTTGGGTTTTGCTTATTCTTGTTTTACAAGGAGTTTGAGATATAGCATTAGGTCATTTATTTGAGATCCTTCTGTCTTTTCAATATATGCACTCATGGCAATAAGCTTTCTTTTTAAGACTGCCTTTGCTGTGTGCCATGAATTCTGATAAGTTGTGTTTTCATTTTCATCAAATTTCAGGAATCTTTTGATTTCCTCTCATTTCTTCTATGACTCACTGATCTTTGAGAAATATATTTTTTAGCCTCCAGTTGTTTGCATTTGTCTGCTGCTTATTTTGTTGCTGAGTTCTAGCTTTATTGCATTTGAACAGATAGTGTGCAGGGGGTTATTTCAGTTTTCTAATATTTGTTGAGACTTGCTTTTTGCCCTAAGATATGATCTATTTTGAAGAAAATGCCACTGGCTGCTGAGAAGAATATATTTTGTGATGTGGATAGAATATTCTATAGACATCTGTCAGGTCCATTGGATCGATGGTGCCATTTAGTTCTTGGATTTCTTTGTTGATTTTTTGTCTGGATGACCTATCTAGCAGTGATAGAGAGGTATTAAAGTCTTTCACTTCCACTGTTTTGAGGTGTATATGTGATTTTTAGTCCTTTAGTGTATGTTTAATGAAATTTGGTGCCTTGACATTAGGTACATGTAAGTTAATAATTGTTATTTCTGCTTGATATATTGCTCCTTTTATTTGTGTGAAGTGAACTTCTGTGTCTCTTTTGGTTAATGTAACTTTCAAGCTCACTTTATCTGATATATGTATTGATTCCTCTGCTTGCTTTTGGGGGCCATTAACATGATAAATCGTCTTTCATCTTTTCACCCTAAGCCAGTGTTTGTTTCTGTTGATAAGTTGGGTCCATGTAACAACAGATTGTCAGATCTTCCTTTTAAATGAAGTTTGCCATTTGGTGCCTTTTGATGGAGAGTTGCGTTCATTGATATTCAGTGTTAATACTGACAGGTTTGTGATGATTTCTGCCATTAAGTTGTTTTTGTTTGTTTGTTTAAGGATTTGAGTGTGTGCAGCTAGTTCAGTGCTACTCTCTGAGTACTTATCTGTTCATCTCCTGAAGTTTAATCCTTCCTGTAGGTTTTGTTTTGTTTTGTTTTGTTTCATTTTGTTTTCATCTTCTGTGTTTAGAATTCCTTGTAGAATCTTCTGCAGTGGTTGCTTGTTTATCCTGGGAGACTTTTATTCCTCAATCATTTTGAATGATAGTTTTGCTGGATAGAGTATCCTAGGGTTGAAATTTTTTGTGGTGGCATTCAGTTTTCTGCTTTGCCTACAATCACACAAGGATAGCTCAGTGATCTGCCATGACCCTACTCTGGGAGGTGGCTTACCAACCCGCCCCTGCTCACAGTTTGGCTTCTTGCCACACCTCCATTCTCTGAGGTTGGTTCAGTGTTCTATCCTGCCCCCTCTATCAATGGTAGATGACAATTCACTGCCTATGATTTTCAGTTTTGTTCATAGGGGTGCAATCTGCCCATGAGCTGTGCTGAATTATGTTCTGCATTGGTGTGAGGTTATATAGTATGCAGCACTCACTTGTTCAGTTTACAGATTTATGCAGGCAGCTTTGAAACTGGGCCAGTGGGAAGAAATGATGGGTGACTTTTCCCAAGGCAGACGCTCACTGGGAAGGGTTGAGCCCAGTGGGGCATAGGTAGACTTCCATGGGGTAGGGGTCCAGTATGTCACAGGGTTCAGTTCTGTTTGATGCTCTATCTTCTACTTTTTGAAGAAAAAGAAAACAGCAGGGATAAACAGCCAGGGGGCTTTTCCTAGGGCAGGCATGTCCAAGTGGCCTTGCAGCACTGGAATTCCCCAGATGTTAGGTGCAATTAAACGCTGTTTTAAACATCAGTCCTTGAATTTTCTGTGCACCATATGTGTTAAAAGTTATCAAGCTGGCTATAAGGAATCAGAATTACCCAAAAGTTGCTCCTACATCTTTAAGTGATTTCTGAAATACCAGAGCTCAAGAATTCTGATTCCCTCTCCTATCTCATCATGAATCCTCCCATTGATCATTTTTTAATACTAGACTTTTGAATTCTTTATTTCATATCTTAGCCATTTCTATAGCTTTTAGTTCCAGCTACTGAGGAATTATGAGATTGTGGAGAAATGATATTGCCTTGCATGTTAATATTTCTTGTGTTTCTACCTTGAAAATTGTGCATCTGTTGAGAAGGAATTTTTTCATTTTTTTTTGTTTTTAATCTTTTGTGGCTCTATTTAGTTTGCATCCTTCTCTTTTTTCTTCTGTGTTTATAATCCAACATGCACCTGGGGAGAGATAAATTAGTTAGCAATAAAAAAAGCAACAGGCCAAAACAAGTAGATATCTAAATGTAGTAAAAAAAATTTGGAAACATTAAATACAACCCAAATAAGATATAAAAAGAAAGGAAATATGATACTTATGAGATAAACTAGAAGTGTAAAAGTTATTAAGGGTATATTTATTAATAATTGTGTAGCAAAAGAAAGGGGATAAACAATAAAAAAGGAGAGAAGAAACAAGAGGGCAGAAGTATGTGGTATGAAAGTATAAGAAATAATTGGCAGAACATACTATGAGTATAGAAAAAGACAAAAAAGTCAGAATCAAAACATCCAGACAAAAAAATCACCACAACTACATGAATATAAAAACATCTGCCAGTCAATATTTCTTCCTTCCTGAGGAGGAGGCTATATTTACGCCTGGTTTGTCTGTTGCATTTTTCTTTGGAACATGACACCTCTCTCCTCTCTCTCTCTCTCTCTCTCTCCCTCCCTCCCTCTCTCTTGTTTTTTTCCTGTTTGTAACTCATTTTAAAATTCAAATTTATTTATTCTGAATATGTTGCTTTGAAATTTGTACTAACACAGATTTTCATCAGTATTGCAAAATACACAAGAAACATGGAGGAAAAATGATTTCAGCTCATGGATTCTGAAGTTTCAGCACATGGTCACGTCATTCTATTGCTTCAGGACCCATGTAAAGTAAAGCATGACAGAGACCATGTGGTAGAGCAAATGTGTCTTCTTATAGGGAACAACAGGCAAAAAAACACAGAGGAAGGACCTGGGGACAATATAGTCCCTTCATAGGCATGTCCCCCCAAGAACTTGTAGGACATTTTATAACTAAGCAATAACATTCTAACTGTGGCCCCCAAATGCAGAATACATTTACTCCATCACATACAACACCCCCAAAACTCTCAAGAGTTCAATGTTTCAAAAGTCCAACTTCAATGTCTGCTCTGAGACTAAAAACAAACTCATACTGTTAGTCTTAGTAAAAAAAATTATAATTCATAATTCCAAAATAGACTGGTAGATCAGGGTACATATTCCCACTTCACAAGGGAGGAATGAGTGCAAAGAAAGGAATAATGGGATGAAAATAAGACTAATACTCAGTATAGAAATTAACTAATGTAGGTAGGCATTAAATAATGTAGGCACTTTTGGCTCACTTTAGAATAATGTGAGCTCCAAAGGGCTTGGATGTCTCTGTTACCATTCTCTTGTCAGCTACAGTGCCTACTACTTGGCTGGCTGTATTCACTGCCTGTGGCTTTCCTCAGCCACATTCCTCAAATTTTAACTTCCTGAGTTCTCCACTGTACTTTAGGATTCACTCTCATAACTTTATACATCACATTGTCAGGGATTCTGATTCTGCCTGGCTTTCCAAACTTTCCTTTGAAATCTAGATAGAATCCTTTCCACAACTCTTATTATTTGCTTGTCTATGAAATGAGGATCACATGGATTATGCTAAGATCCTCCACTAGCTTGATCAATAGCAGAAACCATTTGAACGTCATATCAGCAGTTTTCAAATGACTGGATGGATGAAAGGATGAAAGAAATTATGGATGAATAACTTAATATACCATCCTATGTGATCAGGGTGCCCTGCTGGTACTCTCTTCTGAACAGAAAGTTTTTAATTTCATTTCCATTTTTATACCATTAATCCTGCAATGGATAGTATCTCACTGATTCCTCATGTACCCTCAAAGCATCTTTCCTATTATCCCATACAAAGAACATCACATTTTTTTAGTGGCACAAATCTCTTTAGCAGCCACATCTTCCTTGGCCCCAACATTAAATGTGTTACTTTACTGGGTAAACTGCAAGGTTTGCACATCCTCATGATCTGCTTTTGGTTCCCAATTCTTCTTATAAACCTGATTAAATCAGACAACAATATCTTTGCCACAGTCTGAATGCTTTACTGCCTTGAAATTTCCTCTGTCAGATTAATTAGCCCATCATCTTCAAATTCAGTTTCCCACAATGTCTCAGAGCATAGACAAATTGCAGCTAAATTTAGTGCAGAATGTCACATGAATGTCTCTTGTCCAATTCCCAATGGAGTCCATGTTTCCACCTGAAACCTCATGAACACATTCTTTGCTGTCCTCATTTCTATAAGCATTCTCACCTTCTGAACTCTCACCAGAATTGCAAACTAAGCTTTTCTAGGATCTCTACAATCCTAGAAACAGCACTCCAGTGTTTCTTTAGGCAGTTTAACCAAGCTCTTCCAAATTCCTCCCACAAACCTTTTCCAAACTCTTCTGAAACACATGGTCAAATAGTCATGGAACAACTTCACTAATCTAGGAGCAATTTTCTGTTAGTGAGACTTGTCTTGTCATGATAAAGTACCTGAGAAAACAAGTTAAGGAAAGAAATATTTACTTTCTGTCATGATCTTAGAGGTTTGAGTCCATGGTAAAGTGGTTCTCTTTCTTCTGGGCTCATGTATGTTGAAGCAGAATATCATGGAGGAAGTGGTAGAGCAAAGGGGCTCACCTCATGGGTGTTCAGGTGGCATAAGTACAGAAAAGAAAGGTATATGAACAATATATAACCTTCAAAGATATTCTAACAGTTACTGGTTGCTCTCACCAGGCTCCATTTCCTAATAAACCCTTAACTATGAGCTCATCAATGGATTAATCCATTGATAAAGTTAGAATCCTCATGGTACAATCACCTCTGAAATTCCAAATAGCTCAAAATGAATCCTTAAAAAATTAACATCTTTCCAAAAAGAAACACCCAGGACTGGACCAATTGAGAAGAGAATTCTATCAGACATTTAAAGAAAACTAACACTAATCCTAACAAGTATTTCATAAAATACAAAGGGAGGTAACAATTCCAAAATCATTACAGGGAGCCAGTATTACCCTGATACCAAAACCAAACAAGCGCACCATATTTCCTGATAAAAACAGACACAAAAATCATCAAGAAAATACTTTAAAATTAAATTAACCAATGCTTTAAAAATGATCACACTGGTTTCATTACAGGGATACAGGTGCAGTTCAACATATTTAAATCAATAATCATAATACAACACATAAATTGAATAGAATTCATCTCAATATATTCAGAAACAGCTTTGACAAAATTCTACATCTCTTCATGACAAAACACCCAAAGAAATTAGAGGACTCAGACATCAACATAATATATGCTTCCATGCAAAATCTATGCCCAACTTTATACTGAGTGAGGAATATTGAAGACATTCCCCCTAAATTTAAGAATGGGTCAAGAATGTCCACTTTCAATACTTTAATGCAGCATAGTGATTGAACTTTTAGCCAAAGAATGAGGAAAGAAAAAGAAATACAAGTGGTACAGATAGAAAAAGAACAAACCAGATTATCCCTTTTTACTGATGGTATGATACTATATTTTAAAGGACCTAAGACTCCATTGGAAAATTCAGTTGTAATAAATAATTTCAGTAAATTATGAGGATAATAATCAATGTATAAAATGCAGTAACTTTTCAATAACCAATAATGATAATTCTGAGAAAAATATCATGAAAACAATCCTATTCACAGTAGCTACAAAAAATAACAAAAAGGTGAAAGTCCTCAAAAATAAAAACTATACAGCAAAAAGTAAAGTAATTGAAGGGAAATTATAATATAAAAAGTCTCCTGTGTTCATGGGTTTATGGAACTAATACTCTGAAAGTCACCAAATTACTGGCAGTGTTCTATGGATTTGATGCAGTCTCCATTAATATCCCAAGGACAATCTTCAAAGAACTAGAAAACTAAACCATGAAGTTCATATTGAAGCTCAAAATACCAAAAATAGCTAAAGCAATCCTAAATAAACATAGTAGTGGTGGAGGTATTAATATTCCAGATTTCAAATTATACTATAGAGCTATAAGAATAAAAAAAATGGTACTGTCCCAAAACCAAATATACAGACCAAAGGAGAAAAGAATAGATGATCAAAATATAAGACCAGCAAACTACAGCCACCACCTGGTTCTCAGAAAATTTAGCAAAAATACACATTGGACAAACGACAGACTCTTCAACAAATAGTGCTGGGGAAATTGTATATCCCCAAGTAGAATACTGAAACTAGATCCCTTTCTCTCACCTTGTACAGAAGTGAGTACAAAATGGATGAAAAACCATCAGACCTGAAACTTTGAAACTACTATAGGCAAATATAGAGAAACCACTTGAAAGTGTAAGCATTAGAGACTTTCTGAATAGTACTTCAATAGATGAGGAAAAAAATAGAAGGAATTGTCAAATGGGATTTTAACAAATTTAAAGCTTCTTCAAATAAAAGGAAAGTGAAGTTACAGTCTACAACTACCAAACTGACAAATGATTAAGACTCAGAATATGTAAGAATTGAAAAAATTAGAACCATAAAAACAAGCAATACAATTAATAAATGGGCAAAAGAATTGAACACACACTCCTCAAAAAAAGAAGAACAAGTAACAAAAAATTTTTTTAAATCGTAACATTTTTAGCCACCAGGGAAATGCAAATAAAATTATATTGAAGTTCCATTTCACCTCAGAATGGTTATCATCAAAAAGAAAAAAAAAAGGAGACAAGAAATGCCAGATTCAGGGAAATGGGTAAGATTAAAAATTAGCTCAATTCCTATGGAAATTGGTATGAGGGTTATGCAAAACAGTAAAAAATAGAGATACCATATGATCCTTGTACACTGCTCTTAGGTATAGACGCAAAGGATGCCATGTTTATCATGGTAACTATTTGCAATAGCCAGCATATGTAATCAGATTAGGTGCCCATAAAACAATCAATTGAGAGAAAACATGGAGAAGATACATTAAGGAGTATTGCTCAGCCATTAAGATGAACTATGTCATTTTCAGGCAAACTGGTAGAACAGGAGATCATCATGAAATAAGCCAGTCTGAGAGACAAATATTACACGTTTTTCCAACATGTGGAATTTATATTTAAAAGTATATGAAAGTACAGGGAGACTATTTTGGAAAAGAAAAGGGACCAATGAAAAGGGGTAGTATGTACAAGAGAGGGTAATGGGTGCATATGTTTAAAGTATATTTTGTTTATGGGTGAAGAATTATCAAGATGCAACCCATTAAAATCTACAAAAAACTCTAATATCTCAAAAAGCTGACTAAATAAATAATACTTTATCTAATGATACATATTAAAACATAGATTTTGTATGCCTTACTGGAGTTTTCTGTGTGTGTATGCACAGAAATATAACATAATTCTTCTAGACCAATCGGATAATTTTAGTAATTAGTTGGAAACAAAAGAAAATGTAGGATTTCATTGTTTAGTGATGATGCAAGAGTTTACAAGGAAAGCAGTTAGGAGTTTCATTTTCTTTGTGATCCTATTCACATTTGTACCTTATTGGTTTAATTCCAGTAGCTGCATTTCTGTCATGTCTGTATTTAATATTGGAACAGAAGTTTGTATTATAATTATTAACATGACAAATAATGTAAAATAGCCATCTGCTCAATGTTTACTATCTAAGCTAAAACCATAGTTGAAAATGAAATATATAAAGGGATAATATCTTTAAGTTATATCTGAAATGTTCATCAATATTTAAGAATGAATGATAGATCTTGACAATAAATCTGATCACTATCACATAATAAAGCGAGAGCACACAAGGGAGGTATGAGGATAGGTAAGACACCTAAAAAACTAGGTAGCATTTGTTGCCCTCAACGCAGAGAAACTAAAGCAGATACTTTAAAGCAACTGAGGCCAATAGGAGAAGGGGACCAGGAAGTAGAAAAAAGATTATTTCAAGAAGAATTAACTTAGAAGGTAACACACATGCACAGGAAATCAATGCAAGTCAACTCCCTGTATAGCTATCCTTATCTCAACTAGCAAAAACCCTTGGTCCTTCCTATTATTGTTTATACTCTCTCTTCAACAAAATTAGAGATAAGGGCAAAATAGTTTCTGCCGGGTAGCGAGGGGGAAGGGGGGGAGAGGCAGGGGACGGGGGGTAAGGGAGGGGGTAGGGGAAGGGGGGAGAAATGACCCAAACATTGTATGCACATATGAATAAAATAAAAATTTTAAAAAATAATAATTATTATAATATTGTCATTATGCAGATTGGACATACCAGTAACCTAGGTAATCACAGTACTGAACAGCAATGATATCAGAAATGACACTGATGGAGACATTTATCTCTTCCTCTTTTAAAAGATGAAGTCTAAATGGATAAATGATTTTGGCTGAATGCCATGAGCAAAGATGAAATTGAGAATATTTTTATTAAAATTCTTCTCGAAGATACTCAAAATGAAGAAACGATTTTCTACCTATTGCAAATGTACTCTCAGTTTGTAGATAAACAATGGAAACTTCCTATGGACACATACAGCTTGAGTGAGGATGGAACTGTGCCCAAGCTCCCAGTGAGAGGAAGGCAGTTAAGAGTGATCTCAGGAAGATGCTCTTGCAAAGGCAGAGTGGGTGTGAATTCATGGATGTGGAGAAGGGAGAAGCTAAACTGTCTTAGTTACACCTTTTGACAGGGCAGGACATAGAAGGCAAAATCACCACTAAACTTCAATCATGAAGTGAATCACAGAATCTTTTTTTAATGCAGAGGGAACTGGGGCCTGCTACTGCAAACCATTTTAAGTAGCTCAATAAAAGCATTCAGCTATGAAGTTTCTTGCAAAGTTAATGTTGGCTCCTGGAAATTATCACTGAGGAATTGATAAGCAACAGTGCTTATTAGTGTGAAAATGTTTTTGGCAGCAAATATTCTGAATAATTAATGCATTACATCAGCCTTGGAGATGGAGTGGCCATGCTTAAAGGAGATATTGTTCACAGTTTGCTTTTCACCTTCAATAATGCACTTTCCTTACCCTGCTTTTTGAACCAGAGACAGGAAATAGAGTTTCAAGGAATCTGTATGTACAGCTGATATAAAGAACACACCATTTTTTCAGTGTAGATCATGATTGCATGAAATTTCATCTCAAATAAACACTTGGTATATAAAACTTCTCTGCAACTTCAAATAAATCATATTATATTTTAAATTATGAAATATGATTAAAGTTGTGAATCAGATCCACTGCACTGGCTACCAATCTGGGGAGTGGGACTATCCACTGACTTGAAGATAGAAAAGATCATCCCTATGATAACTAGCAGGCCAAACTCTGTGCACACTACATCCCAGGCTACAATATCCACCAATACCTTGAGTCTGTTGAGACAGAATACTCACAATACAAGGTAGCTAAAGCAACTTTGTAAATCACAGATGCAAGCAAGGATCAGTGGTAGCCTAGTGTTCATAGAAATCTGGTTGCCCAAGGCTCAGAAAATCTGCCCAAGAAGATGAAATCTCATCTGTGTATATCTCATATTGCATTGCAGGTAAAGGACCCAAAAAGCTGTCCACTCTGGGTTTTATTCTCCACCGCACATTTACCTACCAGGTCCAAAGTAATGTTGGACATCCAAGATGGAACAGGAACAGAGTCTGGATTGTGCCAGATAGTGATTCTTATTTCAGGATGTTTCAGGATGTTGTATTTCTAGTGCGTCTGTGTTATTCTGACATCTACAAGCAAGAAGGACAGGGAAGTGGCATAAGCTGAGGAACTCGGTGAGCCATAGTCACTGCAAATACCATTCAGAAAAAATGTAAACATGTCTTTGATTGGTAGTCTTTTTCAGCTCTTCACTTTAAGTACTTATAGGAAAAGTAACTGCAGGCAGAGGCTACCATTAGAAGATGGCATGTTCATTTAGACCTCAAAGCTCTGTACATTCAGCTATTTATCGAGTTTTGAATTAAGATAGGAAAGAAAATACTATTTATCATTTTCTAGACAGGAAATCTTTTTTACTTGACTACTTTTTGAATTCAAGCTGTAGTCTAGGAAAGAAAGATTTCCCTATTAGTATGCCTCTGTTAATTTCAGCAAGTTATCTTTAATGTAAATATGTATTGATACATTTGAACATTACATGTATATATAATTTTAATATTAATTAATAAATAACAAGATGTCTTTATGACCACAAAAAACTCTCTTAATTTCAGGAAACTTCAGATTATTTAGTGTTCAAGAAATTTTATTCTAAATAAGAAATAGATGGCGTGAGTACGAATTAACAATTTTAACTTGACATTGAAAAATATAAGCCTGGGTTGTTGTTCACTACACATATATCTGCATTCTTAATTAAGACAAAAACTAAAAAGCATGGATATTATTTTATTTGATACTTTACTGAGTGTGGAAGGTATTAAATCAGTACACAAATATCTCACTCTTTTCTTATCTTGGCCCAGAGATTGTGTCTAGTCTTTGTGTTAATCTGTATCATTACAAAAAATTCATGATATAATATACTTGTAAATGGAAGTGTTTTATTTAGATTCACAGATTTGAAAGTCTCTGTCCATAATCTATTTGCCCTTGTCTTTTGGCCTGTGGTGAGCAACACACATCAAGGCAGGAGCTTGTGGCAGAGCAAAACCACTTACCTCATACCTAGGAAGAAATGGAAGAGAAATAAAGCTGGGTTATACAATCCAAATAAACCAGGGTTATACAATCCCTTTAAAAGACCCAAGGAACTCTCTCCAGGCTCCATCTCTTTAAGGTATCATCATCTTCTAAGAGTACCACCATGGTAATAATCTTTTAACACAAGATCTTTAGAGGACTTGTAATATCCAAAGGGTAACAGACCTGTTGTGAAATATGTTCAAAACTGTCCACATTGCAGTATTCCTTGGAATCAAATATAAATTAAAAAGATAAGAACTAAAATTTTTTAAAATAATTTCACAATACGATATAGCAATTACAGCTGTGCCATGAATCTACAATTATAGTCATCACTCAACATAAAATGTAGTAATCTTATTCTGAATTAAAAAAAAAGCAATTCTTAATGTTAAATTATTTAAAATTCAAAATCGTGAAAAGCTAAAAAATGAATACAGATATGGCAAAGATATTTTTATTTTTAAGGGGTGAGATAATTATCAGGATACTTATCACCTTTAAAATGAGTCAGGGATCAGCATGGGAGTGTTAAAAATAGATTTCATTATTGATAATAATTCAGTGCTTGAGATGAGTTGTGTTACTACATGTATTTGTTATATTATTGAAATACATTTAAAAGGTAATAACACAGAATAAATTTTAAACAATCAAGTTGATGAAAATGGGTAATACTACAGTTGAAACCTTATTATAAAAACTGTCTTTTTCTGCTTCCTTGTGGTTTTCTCTACGCACAGTAAGATTATAGGTAGGACTCCTCAGCAGATTATCACAGTACCAAACGTCAAACTATACTACAGAGCCATAGCAATAAAAACAGCATGGTATTTGCATAAAGACAGACACGAAGACCACAGAATAGAGGACCTAAATGTGAATTCATTCAGTGATATCCATGCAATTTTTGACAAACTTCCTTAGAAATCTCTTAGGAAACAAAAAGTATCCTTCTTCTCAATAGTCCAAAGAATATCAACTTTATGTTTATGTGTCAGTAGATACCTATTTCAATCAATAGCACCATAGGAGCATGTTTTCTGATAAAACCTAGCAAGTTATTGCCCATGTTCACCTCTGGGAAATAACTCTACCTAAATCTTGAATACTGCAAGTAGAAGAGCTATGGTTACTCAGAAGAAAATCAGGATTCAGTTACTCAAAGAAAGGAAATGGTCTCATGTCAGACACATCATGAGTCAGATATGGCAGAGCCTACAACAACATTTTAAAACTTGATTTTAGTATTCTTGTGAGACAAATAGAATACAAAGTGTTTAGATATTGTAAAGAAAACAAATGTCCACCAAAGTTTACTCTATCCCCCTTATTAATACTAAATATCACCTTAGATACTTAAAATTATTGTATTCTAATATGAATGCAACCCAACATCTTCAAATTTAGTTTGATATTTCCTAGAGCATCAAATGTAAATACAAAGACAGAAATGAATGGGTCCTCTAGAGATTCCAAGAACCAACCTAACTTTCATATGTTGTCCTTGTATATGAGTGTTCTTAGTGTAGTTCAGAATGAATATTTTACTTGTTTCATATATTTTTTGAGCAAAGACAAATTCTGAATTATTCCTCAAGATCTCTTTTATTAATTCATTGACATAATTAACAATTGGATATTTAATGTATGCCAAAAGTGGTTGTTCATAATTTTTACTATGATAGATGAGATGGAAAATAATCACCATCACTTCCATCAGTACTTATAGTTCACAGAACTTGCTAAATATTTGAGAAAATAATACAACTTATCTTCTCATTGTAATATTTTTGCAAAATGTTACCATGTTTAATTTTCTTCATCATCGGTTTGTTGATCATTTGGGTCAAGATTTACACATGTCTGATTTAAGATGACAGTGCTTGTGTGGCTTATTTAGTTAGTACAGGGAAATGTGTGGAAAGAGAAAGACGATGAAATGAAAGTATTAGTAGAGATATCAGCCTTGAACTTATTCAATATATACCCACGCAAACTGCTTAACTTCCATGAGTTTACTTTCTCTATTATGAAAATGTCATTTTAACATCTGCTTCATGGGATAATTATGTGAATTAAAAGTCAAACATATTAAGTGATTAACAGAGCCTATTATATGAATGACATTCAATAACTACTTGGAGAAACAAAATTATTTTAGTAAAACTATATTCCATAATAACCTTATTTTTGTGAAATGAAGTTAGTAAAACAAATAGAAACGTGTTAAAAATATGACATTCAGTTCTCAGTCACATATTAATCCTAAGGTCACCTGTTAAAAATCTGGGTCGTTTGAAAGGAAATGTCTATCGTCCAATAACAGAACTTCTAGCTTTAGGGCTCCACGCTATGTTCCATGGACTATACTTGCAAATAAATTACAAGGGTAATCGAAGGAGGGAAATTTTAGGGCACTGTTTAGAAGTTATTCTTTGAAAATTCAATTCCTTTTTTACCAGCAAGACTATTGGTTTTTGTTTGTTTGTTAGTTTGTTTTCTGTCATCAGCTCTACTATCTCTACTGTCCATTTCCTCTTTTTCAAGAAGTACCTTTGGTGTGGCTAAGGACTTCCTCACTGAATAGTTCCTGAATATGAGGAGGGTTAATTGATATTCTTATAGTCAAAGTAGACAAATGGCAATTTAAATTTAATACATATAAATATTCCTAATTAGCAGAGGAAGGAAAACAGTAGGGAATAATGCTATCTTAGATACTAATATCTTATATCATTATGCGTCAAAAATTTGCCTCTGGAGGATGGAAATAATTTTTCCCTCATCCTATGGGAAAGTTTCCATCAAAATAGCATAGACAGATAAAGCTAAGAGAAAGAGTCTTCTAACAGGTAAGTGACAAATTATTTCTATGTTTGTGAGCTCAGAGATGAATCATTACTGATTAATCCAGCATAATTTTTAATGTATTTTATATACTCTGTAATGATGCCTCTCCCTTATCCTCTTAAAAAGGAGCAGAAAAAATTAATAACCCAAGTATTTTAAAGGTTTATTATTATTGTAATAGGAACACACAAAATAATGTAGTCATTGGAATAAAATAAACCTTTGAATTCAACAAATATGAGAGCTAGGAATGTGAAATGTGATCATTGCTGTTTAGGAAGAGAAAGATAACTTCCACATAGTAAAGTGTATTCCAATTTATTGTTATGGCAAAGTATGAAAAACTTTCTGAATGCTTTTCAGGCAAGCTGGTTTGACAAGATAAATCTATCAAGAGCTCTGAGTACAAAAAAATTAGAAGAGTTCTTGTCTGATGGAAGATTAGAAATTTGAAGTTGATGTGGTGTTTCTGCCTATAATCCAGCACTTTGGAGACTGAGCCAAAAGATCAAGGCTTAAGGGCATGGGTAACACAACATCTTCCTATCTCAACAAGAAATTAGGGAAAGGCTAATAGACAATAATGACCTTGACAAGGATTCATTCTTGGTGATGTCAGTGTTTCCATCTCCAAATGACATATTTGAGTACAATAGTGTATATTACATCATAACGGTTCTTTGCAGGTTTCTAAAGTAATGTTATAAAATGTTAAGAATTGCAATTGGCATGCACCTGAGATTTAGTTTGAGTAAGTGACTAATGCTTCTTTCATAAATTTCAGTCCAAACATGACAATGGTGGAAGGGGTTAAAACAACATAATGAAAATGAAAGATAAGCTTGGTGGAAATCTTGCTGTAATATTATGGATTAAAATAATCTCTTTTGCCAAATATGTCTTCCTTCCCAAACTTTAAGTGTTAACTCATCAGCCTTTAGCTTGCTAGAATGTTCGTTTCTGTCTAGTAAAGATTCAGAAAGAATAATACATATTAATTTTATGACCCTTGGACTAAGCAGGTATAGAAAGTATAGGTAACCATCACTGAAATAATATTATAACCTTTTGGTTCCCAGTCCAGGCTGTTTTTCACAGAGACTCTTGACTGGATAGCAGGAATCAGAGACTCAGTTACACAGATGGAGAAGTTCAAGGAGTGTTGATTTTATCAATCTTAAATTTAAGCTTTTATAGGTTAAGGAGATTGGGATAGCCAGGTATATGGTAAATTCTACACAGAAACAAACTGATTATTCCAAAAAGAAAAGTCTAGTATAACTGACATAGAAAGGCATGTTTCCTTTAAGTGTGTGTTCATTCTTCAGAAAAGCAATGCTTCTCACTGTCACCTCTGCAACACAGCACAGAAGCACAGAAGGAGCCACCTGACTGTCTACTCAACTCTCATGCACTCTCTACCTTCTCTGGTTTCTTTTCTTTCAACTCTTCTCTATCACTTCCAACACCAATACATTGTCTTTTATTATTGTTTTGACCAATATAGCAATTCTAAAGTTGTCTCAACTTGCCTGAAAAGTGGAGGTAATTACAGTAGCTACTAGAAGAGATGCTATATTAATGTGCTGTTATGTCTCTAAACCAGTGTAATTCATTTGTGGTTTTGATTCTTTTGAGAATGTGATGAAATGTGTCCTTCTTCCCAGGCAAAAAAAAATATATAGTCGTGTCATAGACATAGGCAAGCACGAAACCAAGCGTCAACAGCAAGAGTATCCAAAATAAACCTGTCAAGGATCTCCTTTCAGTCTTTGCATCCCTTAAAGGCCAAGGATTCATTAATTAAATAAATAGAATATTTATCTGTTTATTTTAGTCCCAGTGTCATTCATAAAGTGTGGTCTGGGCAGAGCACATCTATTCCAGGTCATGGAGCTGAATCACTAAATTCTTTCCAATAAATCTCAATTTTGTTTTTATTTTTTCTGCCTTTTTAAATTGAGAACAAAAATGGTACTTTACTACCCATGATAAATACAAGTCCCATACAAACTGATCATGGGAATATGTTTTAGAACCAGAATAGTACTAAGCTAAGTGGATAAGTATTGTATTTTAAGACATAATAAGAAAAAGCTCCATTTTAAACACTTACTGAACTTCTACAGTGGATCTGATTCTATGGAAAAGACAGATTTAGAACACATAGATTTCCAGAAAGGAACATTGGAATTATATAGGAAGGAAGCTGAAATAAGAGCACACATAGTTGCAGTTAAACAATATTATGCAAAATTATGAAAAAATGTAAAGAAAGGCTTTAGAAAGAAACAGTAAATTTTGTTTTTCAGAAAGGAATTATTTATGAATACCTAGAGGAAGTCTCTTGGCAGCTGGATCCTCAAAATTTAAAGTAGTTAAAAATAGGACAGCATTCTTAGAAAGAAATAAATCACTGACTAAACTATTTATAATTTTTTGATTAGGACCCACATTTATTATCAAGTTAATGAAATATGTACCTGTGACTCTTAATTTATGTTAAAATGTATGTTTAACTCTATGAAGAAAATAACCTTGTTCTAAACATGGTCAGTGTATTGGGATTGAGGAAAAACAACCTAAAAGTTAAAAATGGAAAGGAGGTGATAGATTCTTTTACATCATCTTGCCTGCATATACTACCACATTATCAAGTACATCTCTTTGATTATAGGTCATGCTTTAAATGAATAAAGCAGAAATTGGTCATAATACAATGATCAAGAATCATAATACAAATACAAATCATAATACAAATATCAAGAATCTCTTTACTAATACTGGTTGGGAACCAGAGGGAAAGGGGAGGGAGGAAAGGAAAGAGTATAGAGGGGAGAGCAATAGAGTGAAGCATTTTATGCACATGTAAGAAAACAGAATAATGAAACCCATTAAAATTGTTTTAAAAGGTAGGAGGGGAGATTAGGAAGAGTAATAGAGGGATAAATAAACTATTTACTGTTATAATATATCCCCTTCATTTTAATACAAATCTCAGGAAATTGAGGTAATCTAAAATATGCTTTCCACAAATTAGAAGAAAAATAGAAATGAGCATATATAAGATGTTTCCACGAAATAAGTCATTTTTTCATTAATAAATGCCATATACAAAACATCACAATTGTTTCAAAGTATCAGCACATTAGTTTCTGATTCTTCTTTTCAAGGTACAATAACTAGAAAAGAATACAGATATTCTATATAAATAAACATTTATATAAATATGTATAATGAATGTGCAATATTTAAGTATGAAACTAGATAATATATATTTAGGGGATCAAGGTAGTATGTGATTTTACAACTGCATGATGAACCTCTAATGATAATTGACTATATCTTAATTTTAGATATATGCATTGTGAAAATCATGAGTTCTCAAGATTTATTAGATAAGAAAAAATAAGTGAAATTATAGAGGAAGCTCCATCTCTTAATTTCTAATTCTTTTAAGAAGCAAAATTAATGAGGACCATGATAAAGACAACAACTTTAAATTTGTAAGATTCCCTGGGATATTAATCACATTCAGAAGCTTAGTTGAGACTGATGTTGACCTAAGGAAGTGCTCATTAAAATTAGAAGAACACAGTAATTAAGTGACATTTTAGTAAACTGTAACTAGACGTGCTCTGATGAGAAATATTTATTTTTGTTTAAAATATTACATAACACCTCACATGGTGAATTAATTTCTTTCTTTCTTTTTTGCAGATAAACCAGTTTATATCTGCCCATTCTTCTTGCCCCTGAAGCCATGCAGCTGAAAATTAATGTGACTGAGTTCATTCTACTTGGATTGACACAGGACCCTGTTCAGAAGAAAATAGTATTTATAACTTTCTTGTTTTTCTATTTGGGGACATTGTCTGGTAACTTGGTGATTATTGTTACCATCAAGACTAGTTGGGCACTTAGGAGTCCAATGTACTTCTTCCTTTTCTATTTATCCTTATCGGATACCTGTTTGTCTACTTCTGCAGCCCCTAGAATGATTGTGGATGCCCTTTTGATAAAAAACACTATTTCTTTCAGTGAGTGTATAATCCAAGTATTTTCATTACATTTCTTTGGCTGCCTGGAGATCTTCATCCTCATCCTCATGGCAGTTGACCGCTATGTGGCCATCTGTAAGCCCCTGCACTACATGACCATCATGAGCCAATGGGTCTGTGGTGTGCTGGTGGTTGCAGCCTGGGTGGGATCCTGTGTGCATTCCTTAACTCAGATTTTTTTAGCCTTGAATTTGCCTTTCTGTGGTCCCAATGTAATTGATCACTATTTCTGTGACTTGGAGCCCTTGTTGAACCTTGCCTGCTCAGACACCTATGTGGTCAACCTACTTCTGGTGTCAAATAGTGGGGCCATTTGTACAGTGAGTTTTGTCATCCTCATGTGCTCTTATGCTGTTATCTTGCATTCACTGAGAAATCACAGTGCTGAAGGCAGGAGAAAAGCCCTCTCCACTTGCATCTCCCATATCATTGTGGTCATTTTGTTCTTTGGACCTTGTATATTTATATACACACGCCCTGCAACCACGTTCCCCATGGATAAGATGATAGCTGTGTTTTATACAATTGGGACACCTCTGCTCAACCCTCTGATTTATACAATGAGGAATGCAGAAGTGAAAAATGCCATGAGGAAGTTATTGGAAAAGAAATCAATCTCCAATAACAAAAAATAAATTGAAATTTAAAGTCCTTCTTTATAGTTTGTACTGACTTACAAGTAAATAGAGATTATTTTCCTTTCGTATAATCCTGTACATGAGGGTAATTTCCTCTGGGAAAGTAGATAATTCAAACATATTCTGATCAAAGCTGACTTATTTTTATCTAGTAGAAGAGATAGCAAGATGTACATACATTTATGTAAGAACCATTGCCTTCACTTTTTTTTGCTTCTATCTACCTAGTGTCATTTTTGTTCCTGTTCTAGTGTTTTGGCTCCCTTCATGTTGACTTTTGGTGTTCTCTGCTAATAGTTACCCCATCCCTAAGCATTCAGCTTTTATCCACAGCTGACATATTTTCTACCTTCCAAATGATTTCCTTTAATAGTAGTTTCATTATGACACATTATGATTATGTGTCATTATGAAACATTGCTTTAGTTATTCTATCCTCAGCTAGTACTAGATGAAAGTATTTGTAGACACTTATATCTTCAGGGACAAGCTCTCTCTCTCTCCCTCTCTCTCTCTCTCTTCCTCTCCAATAAACATATAAACTCTTCCTCTTCCTGCATCCATTATTTATTCTAAACAACTAAAAAAGTCCCAGGAAAGTTCAAATATACACACGTGTATGCTAGGTAAATTTCCACTCAGTTCCTGGGATTATACTCCAAGTTGTTTACTCATATGTCTACTTAGAATCTTCAATGTAACAAGCATCTAAAGAAAATTCATCTTTCTAATGAAGTCCTTTAATCTTAAGAAGATTCCCACTCACGGCTGTATTCATAAATTTTTCAGTAAATTTACTTGCATTTAAATTTGGTACATTTGAACTTTTGGAAAGTATTAAAATTTCAGTTGAATCATACTTTGAGTCATTTGTATAAGTATGGCATAAATATCCCCAATTAAGATATAGATACTTAGTAGGGCACTTGGCTTATACTTGTAATCCTAGCTCCTCCAGAAGTCAAGATTAAGAGGATTGAGGTATGAGGCCAGCCTGGGCAAAAAGTTTACAAGACTCATCTCCAATAAAGACTGCGTATAGTGGTGCATGCCTTTCATCGCACCTACATAGGAAGCATAAATGGAAGATTCCTTGTCCAAGGTGATCAGGGGATAAATTTTTGACCTGAGGAATAGGGTTAGACAGAGAACCCAAAACATGAAAGCATTTGATGTCCCCACTCCAGAGGAATAAATACAGAAGGCTTAAAGCAACAGAGGTCAACAACAGAAGGGGATCAGGAACCAGTGTAAAAGTCAGTTAGAGATAAATCAACCTGGGTTGTAACACATTTGTACATGGAAGCAATGCTAGGAGTCACTCTGTATATCTGTCCTTATCTCAACTAGCAAAAATGCCATGTCTTTCTTATTATTGCTTATTTCTACTCTTCAGTGGAACTGGAGAAAAGCGCAAAACAGGTTCTGCCTGGAGGTGGGAGGCAAGGGGGAGAAATGACCCAAACAATGTATGCACATGTCAATAAGTGAATAATTTTTAAAAAAGAAAGCAGTGGAAGGGAAAAAACAAAATAAAGTGAGTATTCTCAGAAAAAAAAAAAGTAAATCAAGAAGGTCTGGTGTCATGAGTCAGTGGTAGAGTGACTGCCTAGCAAGCATTAGACCCTAAATTCAAAACCAAGTACTAAATAAAAGAAGATACAGGTATTTATTTGCTCTAGAATTAAAGATGATAAGAAATTATGGTAGAAAATTTGAAAATTTTAACATATTGACTTAAAGAATGTGATAAGCCAGTGGGACATGTTTATGATCTACACAAATATCACAGAAAATAATTAGTGCAGTTAGTTTTAAATCAACCATAACAGATCAACTTAAGTAGAGAAAAAGAAGCTATTTTGATGAGTGCTTGAATGGCATATTTCTGTGGTACAGATATCACCTATTTTCATTACCCATCATAGACATTATAATCACATAAAGACTAAGAATGTTTTAAATTTTAATTTTCCTTGTCATTTGATTCACATGGAAAAATAGACATGATCATCTTTGTTTTCTTAGGAATTTAATTACTGTTTATATGTTCCATTTTATTGTATTAAGGTTATCAAATCTGTATCATTTTTTGTGCATAGAATTTAATTTTTTTTAGCTTGGCAAAATTGCCTTCTGTTTCTTCATGTGAGAAGTGAAGATTTCACTATGAATTACGATGCCATGTATATTTTACTTTTTCTCAGATTCTGTGTATTTCAAGTAGTTTATCACTGAGCACAACAGTTATACTTTATTTCTGCTGTTGTGATGTTTATATGATTGTAGGGTGAACTTGGCAGATGTAGCTTTAGCCATTCCTTTTTAAGTTTTACTTTTGAATTATTATACATTAATAATAGGGGATTTCCTTGTGATACTTGTGATAATTCCATAGATGTGTACAGTATACCTTGAATAACTTCACCCTCTCCATTATATTTCCATTCCTCTTCTCCCTCTTTCTCCCTTTTCAAACATTTTATAATGTGTGTCATAATGGTGTCCTCATATGTGTAAATGTTGCTTACTTCCATACTCTTCACACCTCAGTAAATTTTCCTCTCCCACTCTCTCCTCCCACTGACCTCCCCTCAGAAACACACATTCACATCCCATTACTATTATTATTACTATTATCATCATCATTATTTTAGGTATAGGTTCCACAAATTTGCAAGAACATGAAATATTTGGCCTTTTGAGCTTGGATTATCTCACTCAGTATGATGCTTTCCAGTTGCACCCATCTTATTTTTGAATATTACATAATTTTACCATTCTTTTTTGACTAAAGATTATTCCATGGTGTGCATTTATATATATGTACATGCATACATACATAATCTTCTTTACCAATTCATCAGTTGTCCAGCACATTATTTGTTTACACATTTTTGCTATTGCAAAGACAACTGTAATAATGTAACAAATGTGTGTATGCAGGCATCATGTATATTGATTTATACCCTTTCAGATATATGCTCAATGCTGGAGTGGTATGACAGGATCATAAGGTAAGTCTATTTTTGGTATTTTGAGGAACCTCAACACTGATTTTCATAGTGTTTGCACTAATTTACGTTTCCACCAACAGTATATAAGTGTTCCTTTTCCCCACATCCTCACCAGAATTTGCTATTATTTACTTGACAGTTGCCAGTCTGACTGGTTGAGATGGAATCTTAGAGAAGTTCTGGTTCACATTTATTTAATGGCTAAGAATATCAATCATTGCTTCATGTATTTATCACTCATTTGATCATCTTCTTTTGAAATTGCCTTTTCAATTCATTTGCCCATCTATTAATTGGACTATATGTTGTTTTGCTGTTTAGTTTCACCTCTTTGTATTTTGTGGATATATATCCCTTATTTGTTGAATAACTGGTGAAGATTTTCTCCCATTCCTTGAGTCATCTCTTGATTCTTATAACTGTTTCTACAGATGTGCCGAAACATTGTAATTCGCTCCATTCCCATTTGTCAGTTTTTGCTTTTATTTTCTATATGGCCAACATGATACTCAATGGTGAAAAACTGAAACTCTTTCCCCTAAAATCAGGAATGAGACAAGGGTGCCCACTATCCCCACTCCTATTCAACATAGTACTGGAATTCCTAACCAGAGAAATTAGGCAAGAAGAAGAAATAAAAGGAACACAAATAGGCAAAGAAACTGTTAAAATATCCCTATTTGCAGATGATATGACTCTATACCTTAAGAACCCAAAAAAACTCTACCCAAAAACTCCTAGACACCATAAACAGCTACAGCAAGGTGGCAGGATACAAAATTAAATTACAAAAATCATTAGCTTTTTTATACACCAATAAAGAACAAACTGAGAAAGAATATATGGAAAAAATTCCATTTACAATACTCTCAAAAAAAAAAAAAATCAAATGCCTAGGAGTAAACCTAAGAAAGAATGAGAATGACCTCTACAAGGAGAACTACAAACCCCTGATGAAAGAAATCAAGGAACACTACAGAAGGTGGACAGATCTCATGTGGTCATGGATTGGTAGAATCAACATAGTAAAAATGGCTATAATACCAAAAGCAATGTACATGTTTAAAACAATTCCCATCAAAATCTGAATAACATTTATCACAGAGATTGAAAAATCTTCCCTAAAATTCAATTGGAAACACAAGAGACATGGCACTTGAACAAGAACAGACATGAAGGCCAGTGGTACAGTATAAAGGACCCGGATATGAATCCACAAAGCTATGACCACCTTTTTTTTGACAAAGGCACCAAAAATATATGATGGAGAAAAGACAGCCACTTCAACAAATGTTGCTTGGAAAAGTGGTTATCCATCTGCAAAAACTTGGAACTAGATCCATGTTTATCACCCTGTAGAGTATCAACTCAAAATGGATCAAGGACCTTAATATCAGACTCAAAACTCTGAAGTTAGTACAAGAAAAAGCAAGGAATACTCTGGAAGTAATATGTGTAGGCAAGGACTTCCTTAAAACCCCAGCAGCTTAACAACTAAGGGAAAGGATGGACAAATGGGACTTCATAAAATTAAAAAGCTTCTGCACAAAAAAAGAAATGGTCTCTAAACTAAAGAGACCACCCACAGAGTGGGGGAAAATCAGACAAAGGACTGATAACCAGAACATACGGGGAACTTAAGAAAATGAACTCTCCCAAAATCAATGAACCAATAAATAAATGGGCAATTGAACATTCTCAAACATTCTCAAAAGAAGAAATTCAAATGGCCACCCCGGTTAGAATAGTCATAATTAAAAACACCACTAACAATAGGTGTTGGTGAGGATGTGGAGAAAAAGGAACCCTCATACACTGCTGGTGAGAATGCAAGGTAGTGAAACCACTCTGGAAAACAATATAGAGGCTTCTTAAAAATCTAAACATAGATCTGCCTTATGATCTAGCAATCCCACTCCTGGAGATATACCCAAAGGAATACAGCACAGGTTACTCTGGAGAAACCTGTAAATGTTTATTGTAGAGCTATTCATAATAACCAAGCTGTGGAAACATCAAAATGTCCCAGTACTGATGAATGGATTAAGAAAATGTGGTATTTATACACAATGGAATTTTACTCAGCCATTAAGAAGAATGAAATGTTATCATTTGCAAGTAAATGGATGGAACTGGAGAACATCATTCTGAGCGATATTAGCCAAGCTCAGAAGACCAAAAATCGTATGTTTTCTCTCATATGTGGACTTTAGATCTAGGGCAAATACAGCAATGTGGTTGGACTTGGGTTACATGATAAGGGGAGAGCACATACAGGTGGTATGGGGATAGATAAGAAAACCAAAACATGAAACTATCTGATGTCCCCACTGCAGAGGAACTAATACAGAAACCTTAAAGTGACAGGTCAATATGAAAAGGGGTCAGGAATTAGGGAAAAGGTCAGTTAGAGATAAATCAACTTGAGTGGTAACATATTTGTACAAGGAAGCAATGCTAGGAATATCTCTGTATAGCTATCCTTATCTCAACTTGCAAAAATGCTTTGCATTTCCTATTATTGCTTATGTCTTCTCTTCAATAAAATTAGAGATAAGGGCAGAATACGTTCTACCTGGAAGGGAGGTTGGGAGCAAAGGGGAATGGGTGGAGAAATGGCCCAAACAATGTATAAGCATGTAAATAAGTGAATTTTTAAAAAAGAAAATAATTGCCTATGTGTACATCTTCCAGAGCATCCCCTGTTTTTATCTGTTGTAAATTCAGGCATTACATTAAGAACTTTGATCCATTTGGAATTGATTTTATACATGATGAGAATAAAGGGTCTGGTTTCAGGTTTCTTCATGTATCCAGCCATTTTTCCCAACACAATTTGTTGAAGATGCTGTTTTCCTCCAGTATGTCTTTGGCTGCTTTGTAAAACATCAGATGCCTGTATCTGTGTGGGCTTATTTCAGGTCTTTTGTTCCACTACTGCACTTGTTTGTTTTTCTGCTAGTACTATGCTGTTTTTGTCACCATGATTCTGTGGTATAATTTGAAGTCTGGTCTTGTGATGTCTTCAGCTTTGCTCTTTATTGCTCAGAATTACTTTTGATATACTGGATCTTTTGTTTTTCTACATAAATGTTAGGATTTAGTTTTGTGTTTCTGTAAAGAATGACATTGGGATTTTGATGTTCATTGAATTGAATTTGTAGTTTGCTTTCAGAAACTGGCTTGGTGTCCCAGAACTCCTTTAGCTGAGACTTCAAATCCCTCAGGTTGCTCAGTATTAACAGTTTTCAAGTGTGTCTTTTAACCTGAGTTATCTCCCAGTTAAAGTTAGGTGCTTTGTTTTGGAATTGTCCTTAGGCAATGAAACTACTCTTACTAGGTTTGACAACTTTCCCTTCCTGTGTACATCTCTTGTAAATAGAGATTGAACTGTAAGTCAGGTCCAAAATTTTAAAAAGAATTTGCAAAGAAGACTGAATGTGCAACCTCACCAGATCCTTTGTTTGGAGTCTGTGTTCTAGTAGGCAATATTGGGAATCTGATAACTAAAATAAGAACACTGTAGGAAAGGATTTGTACCATGACTTTCTAAATTATCTCGCATACTGTGGGTCATCACAAGTAGCTCCCTCTCCCTTAAACGAGAGAAGTCTAACAATAGTGCTGTTCTCTTATCATGCTGTGGTATTTTTCATTCTCAGAAACTTCTCTATACTTGTTCATTGTAAGCAGCTATTCAGGGAATTTCTCAGGAAAGTCCAAGAAGGAAAGTATAATCTTGTTGAAGAAACAAAAGGTATAAGTGAGTAGGTTGTAAGATTTGGCCATATGTGAAGGTGTGATCCAGAGGAAAACTTCACTGTGGGAACAGACCTTGTTTGTGTTAAAACAGGATAGCATACTATAATTCAGGAATTTATTTAATATAAAAAACTATTCCATGACTTGACATTTGATATTTTTAAAGTCAAGTTGTGTTCCACAAACATAGGGTATATTGAAATCCTAACACCAAGTACTTCAGAATGTGGCATTGTTTACAGACAAGGTCTTTAGAAAAGTTGTCAACTTAAATGAGGCCATCAACAAGATTTAAATTTATATTAATGGTGTCTTTATAAAAACAGTGACTGAAACACACAGGGAAGTATGAAAAATGAAGGTAGAGTTTGGGCTAATGAACTACAAACCAAGTAACTGCTACAAGTATTGCCAGCAAACCACCAGAAATCAGAAGACAGACATAAAATGGATAATTCCCATTAATCATGCTCCACAACTGTGGGATGATATAATCATTTTATTTAGGTAACCCAGTGTTATATTTTACCATGGCAGTCTTAGGAATCTTTAAATAACCATTTGGATCTGGATCTTTAAAGAATATACAGGATGGTAGATCTATTGCTGTTATATTGCTACTCTAATTGATTAACATAAATTTAAAAATTTTAGGCAGCACATATTTATAATCTTACAGTTATGCATGTTTAGAAGGATGACAGGGGCCTCACCAAGATAAAATTAAAGTGAGATAGAGTAGTGTTAATTTCCAGAGATCCTGGAAAGAATTCATTTCTTTGGCTTTTTCAGTATCTCTTGTTTATCTGTATTCCTCTGGCTCATTTCCTCGATCTTCAATCAGTTATTTTCTACACCCATCTAATTGTTCTTCCATCATTACATTGATGCTTCCCTCATCAATTATTAAGAAAACTTGTGGTAATACTAGCCCTAGTTAGCTAGTGTTAGAAATAAGACCCCTGAAGACCACCGAGATCACAATTGAAGACACAGAAACAGACAATTGTCTGAGCAAGGCAGGATTTACTTCTGCAGAAAGGTGCACAGGCTCATGGGCACAGCAAGTATAAGGTGTGTTTGAATTTTTTCCCTGATGCAGAGGGGCCCCTGAACCCTTTACTCAGATTCGTTGTCTCTGGGTGCACAATCTGCTCCCAATTGGCTAATGCTACATTTTAAATTTGGTGGTGGGGTAGGTAGTAATTTTGGCACAAAAAACAGAGCTCAGTGAACAAGAACCCATATCTGCAAGCAGCTAAGATGGTTACACACTTTGATAGAAAAAATGTTTCCCTCACAGTTCCTCCCTCTTTTTATCTTCTGTTCTTCTGTTCAAAATCATTTAACATTATCTGACTCTCTATTTCATCTATAATTAACAATAATTGGTAAGATATGGGAGTTTGTTTAGTTAGGACAGTTTCTATGAGTCTAAGAATTAGTCCCCTAATACAAGGTATAACACAACACCAAGTTAAAGCCATTGTCCCAAAGGCAGCAAGGAAGGATGTTAAGATTGAGGTCATCACCCCCTTCAATTTCCCAAACCATTACTCTACCCAATTAGTAAGGGGGTTTTTATCCCAGACTTCTTAGCCAGTTCATTTGACATGGCTGTCAGGCCTTGGAGAACCTTGGTTATGGTTCCATCTGACGCTGTGTTGTTGTGGATGAATGTTCAGAATTTGCCTTTAATCAGGACACATACCCCCACTTTTTCTGCCAAAATCATGTCTAGAATCATTCAGTTTTCCCATTCCAACTTGCTGGTGGGATCTAGTTGTTCTACAATTCCCCTTACTGCATCCCTAGTATAGCTGAAAATTCTCTGCTTGTTTTAATAAATATAGTTAATCCAGTCCACATTATTATTAATGGTGGACCACCAAAGTAGTGTTGACTTGAATTCTGCTGCTACCTGGTTCCTTGCTTTGAATTCACCAGGAACTTCTCCTGGGATCCCAATGGCATCTATGTACACATGGGAGTCAAATAACCCTCTGGGGAAACAAGGTCTCATTTCTGTCTTTCCTTTATTATGTAAGGTTTGGTTTTCAGGAATGCCAGTGTGAAAAGGATAGGTATTTAGACTAGAGTACAAGTCCCACTCTATTTTACCGGAAGAGTCTCAAGTAAAGTTGCACCACAATACCACCAAACATCTGCCTGATGACAATTAGAGCAAACTCTTTGCCCATTTCTTCAAAGGATCAACCTTCACAGCACCCACATGCATTGCCCAGAAACTCTAACCCTTCCCACCACCTACAGAGGCAAGAAGCAAAGGTAGAGCTTTGAGATGGGGGTCTGATTGACCAAGGTGGCTTTAGCCTCTCACGGTCATTTATCATGGGAAACAATAGTGACAGGGTTCTGCCAGACCTATTGCCCCAGGCTGTCCTTTCCTGGAAGACGGCAATTGTGCCTGCCATATTAGCAGGGTCAGTGGTCCATCCCAAGAGGATATAGATATCTTGGGGTTCTGATCTTCCCATTGCACATGAGTAGCAATCACATAATTTAAAGTGCAAACAGAATATTAATCCATTCCAGCCAGGAATACATTTCCCCATAACCAGTTTCAATAGCTATAGTTTGTCTTAGTTCTTTGATCTCCAATACAGTTATCTGTCTGATTATGATGGAACTGTGGGAGCAGTGTTGGGCTCAGGGCACTAGGGGGCACTGTGGGAGCAATAAGCAATTCTAAGAGGAAAGTACCTGTAGGATCCTTGGGCCCAATAAGACTAGCTCCTATTCCATAGTGCCTTAAAACAGATGGCTCTGTGCTCATAGAATCAGAATAATTTATGATCAACCAGTAGAGGGAGTAACTTTCCTAAGCTGAATTTTATCCCTTTATTTCTTTCCCCAATTATCCTTTCCCCATTTTGAGAGGTAGTAGTAGACTAGTTAAATATATTCCCCAGGTGCAGTCATACATCCTACCATGTCCCATGCATAACATGGACAGTAACCACTTTCATAACTACCATTTTCATCACCAGGGATGGAGTCTGCACACACATATATAGTCTTAGGCCTACTCTTGATATAATGCTGATTCTCAAGATCCCCACAGGGTATTACAATGCATGCATCAAATTAAATAGATACAAGGGAAGAGATCTGAAAGATACCGGTAGTAGTCAGACAGTTTCCCAAAGGGAAAATAAATAATAGCCCTATTACAGCCTCATTAGGTTACTTTTGTGTCAACACATTTTGATTACATAGTTCATCATTCCTCCATGGGAACTACTTTTGTTCAGGTGTAGTGGGTCCATCTTTTCTCAGTGGTATGTACTGCTGTCTCAGTAGTGAGCAGCACCTGATAAGATCCCTCCCAGGATGACTTGAGCTTCTCTCCACCCCAAGTCTGATCCAAGTCTGGATCAGAATATAATCTCCCAGTCAGTGTGGGTGCACAGGAAACTCGAGTTGTGGAGTCTGAGCCATAGTCCATGTTGCCTAAGGGAAGATAGAGCTGAAGAGAAACTGATCACATAATTTCAGAGAAACTGATCTTTGGCTTGAAAGGAGGGGAAACCAGAGGGCTGGCCTACATAGGGTAACCCATTTAACATTTTATACAGAGAGATTCCTACATCCTTCCAAGGGGCTATCCTAATACTGAATAAGGCTAGAAGTAAGCATTTGGCCTAGGATAACCTGGTCTCAAGAACTTGCTTAGTCAGTTGCCTTTTTAAAGTGTGATTCATTTTTTTAACTTTTCCCAAAGAAGGTGGATGCCATGGAGTATGATATTCCCACCTTATATCTAATGCCTCACCAATTCTCACCAATTCTTTGATTATGTTAGTTGTAAAGTGACTACCATAAAGTGTACCATTATCTGAATCTATATTTTCAATAAATCAAAACTGAGGAATTATATTGTCTAAAAGCATTTTAACTACTCCATTAGCAGTGGCACTAGATAGGGGTATAGCTTTGAACCAATTAGTTAGATAGTCTATATAAATAAGAAATACTTCAGATGGCCTACCTGGTGTAATTCAGTGTAATCCACCTAAACACTTTGAAAAGGTCTCAGACCTGGACTTTTTCCCCCTAAAATTTGCCCCCTTAATGCCTTTTTGTTAACCTTCCTACAGGTTAGACAGCTGTCAGTGATCTGTTTTACTAGAGTATAGATTCCTGGACACACATAAACTCTGAGGATGATATCACACATACTCTAGATCTCCCAATGACTTCCTTGGTGTAATTTGGTTAATATCTCCATCATGATAGGTTTGGAGGGTACTTCTATCCTATCTGGGAGGAATCATTTCTTTTCCAAGGTCTGGGAGGAGCCCAGCTTTCTGAGTTGAGCTTTCTCCTGTGGAGTGAAAACAGGGATTAGAGATGGGATCTAGACAACAGGATTGAGGTGTAGTATTGGTATCTCTGGATGGAGGGCAGCCTTCTTTACAGCTTTATCAGCTAGGTTGTTTCCCTGTACCTCAAGGGAGTTGCCTAGTTGATGTCCTGGGACACTGACTGTTGCAATCTCCTCAGTAAGCATAAGATTCTCCAGCAATCTGATAATTAGTTCCTTGTGTACCAGGTCCTGTCCTTTACTGTTAACCAACCCTCTTTCAGCCCACATTTTTCCAAAAGTATGTGCCACCCTGAATGCATATTTAGCATCAGTATAGATCATTCCTTCATTGTCTTTTAAGAATTTAGTGCTTGATTGAGTGTGAATAGTTCACAGGTCTGAGCATACCAGTTATTGGGTAGCCTACCTGACTTAATAACTTTTAATTTGACTCCATCTACAACCAAATATTTATTATGTCTTTTTTCTTGAATAACTCTAGAGGAATCATCCATAAACAGCCTAAATCCATCCAGGAAGGGATTTTCCCTGAGATCAGATCTGATTTTTAACAGGAATTCAATAAGATCCAGACAGCAATGTCCCAAAGAGTCCTGGGTTTTCTCTCCCAGCAGAAATTCTGCTGTTTAAATAGTTTTTAGTGGTGAGAACCAAGCCATCCCTTTCCCTAACTTTTTTGTTATGCCCAGCTCAGACATTAAGTCTCTTCCTAGAAGATTGTTTCTAGCTTCAGGTACAAAAAGAAGATCAACCCATGACACTCAACCTTGGAATTTCACTGGGCTGCATTTGAAGAGGGACAGGGAATTCCTCTCTTTGCTCCAGAAATTGGGAGTCATCTCATGAAGAGGGACAGGCCTACGGGGACCATAGTAAGAGATTTCCTGCCTGCTCCAGAGTTGACTAAAAACATTATTTCTTTTTCTTTGAGTCCTACTTTTAAATTTATCAGGGGTTCTTTGTAGGACCCATCCACATTAAAGAGCCCATGACCCCCCTATTCTTTGAAGTATCTTCTCCTCCTTCTTTCCCTCAGGGCATTTTTGTTTGAAATGTCTTGGCTTGCCACACCAGTAGCATCTGTTCACTTTCTTTCCCCCTGAAACCTGTGTGTTTGGCTTTCCCTTCTAGGGTTTCTGAGCAAATCTTTGCTCAACTCTTTTAAAAGTATTTTGTTCCTGAGCAATCTGCCCAATTGTGGACAACATAATCTTAGCTTTTTGGTTTTTTTTTTTCCTCATCTCATCTCAAATAAACATTTTGTGCCTCTCTTAATAATTTCTCCAAGCGTTTGTCCTTCCAGTTTTCCATCTTTTGTAATTTTTTGTGATATCTGGCCAGCTGTTGGTTACAATGTGAAGTTTTAGCATTCCCTGTTGCAGGAGTCATCTAAATTTACACCTGAATATTTTCTCATTTGGTCTTTTAGCTTGTGAAGAAAGTCAGCAGGTCCCTTATCCTTTCCTTGTTGTACATCAAAGCCTTTGGCTAGGTTTTGGGAATGGAGAACAGATTCCCTGTTTGCTTTAATGATCATATTTCTCAAGTCCCCCATCTCCCTTCTGTTAGCAGGGTCATTATTATTCTAATGAGGGTCCTCAATGGGAAATTTCCTGTCTGCAGGCTAAACATCAGTGCCTGGTAGGTGCTCTCTTTCCCATGCATCCATGCCAGCCCTCCTGATCATAGCTCTCTCCTCCCTTAGAAAATAAAATCCCCAAAATACAGATGAGTTCCACCCAGGTATAAATTTGCAGGCCTATGAACTGATCAAGTTGGTACATGACTCTGTGTGGGTCTTCTAAAAGGGACTTTAATTCTCTCTTCAAATTTCATACTTCTGTGCTAGTCAGTGGGGTATCAACAAAAGCAAATTTCCACCTCCAGTTGGGACCTCTCTGAGTGGGCTAAAGGTCTGTGACTTCATTTTGGGTGACTGGGGAAATGGGAGATTCTGAATATCACTCTGACATTGTTGGAGTTCCCTTCTGAACCCTGAAAAGGATGAACTATGACCTGGAGTTGAGGCCAAAGCTGAAGGGAGAGTCACTTGGTAACTCAAAAGGGAGCCCTGTCTGGGCCTGATTGGAGTCCCCATACCAATCTTGGGACTCTGCCTGAAAAGCCTAGGCTTCTGTTTTATAAGGGGGAGGTAAAAAGGAAGGAGAATCCCACTTGGAGGGGGTTTCCTTCAGCTTGTTTTTGTCCCTTTTTACTGATTTTAAGGAAAAGAGAACCATGGGTCCCTCTATCCAATAAAGGGCATAATCAGTCACTTCCTGACACCTGGGACTTTTGTTATTAACATATTCAATAAGTAATTGGCAGACCCAGTCCTCATCTGATCCAAATTTTAGCCAGAAAATGGCCAGATAAAGCAGCAATATTTGAACATTTGCTGATTCTTTTTTCCTTTGGTCTGAGGGTTAACGAGCCAATATTTTAACATCTGTCCTAGTGGACTGTGTGATGGCATTTTAGTTTTAGTTCCATCTTTTTTTAGACCTCTTCTTATTTGCAGCATTCCCCATCCCAGTCTACCTGGTTGGTGAGAATGCCTGGTAGAAGCTTAACCTCTCTAAGTTCCTGGAGGTGACACACACTAACCCACCCACTTCATCTGTCTCTGACCGATTCAGTCGCAAGATGATATCCAGTTGGTGGTGTTAGTTGGCAATAAGCAGATAGGTACAACCCCTCAATATGCCATATGGGTGGTCATTAAACCATATGTAGTCACCTGGATATCTATGAAATCACAGATTGGGACTCCACACTACTGTATGTCTCAGACACATTTCATTAACTCTCACACGACTTCCAACATTCACCCCAACTACCAAAGAATATTTGCCAGTCAATGGCATTTCTTACCTTCCTTGGTCTGTGCACAGGGTTTGTTGGTTGTTGCGGTGCTTATGAAGGTCCTTTCTCCCTGTGTTACTGAGATAATTCAGGCACAGAATGAATTTTCAGTCCAAGAGCACTGGTTGCCTAATACCTCAGGGCCACAGCAATGAGGCAGAGGAATGCATGGCCCTTGGGGGAATGGGTTTCCAAGCACCTCTCCCTGATGGAATTATCCCAGACAAGGCTCTAGATTGTTAGAAATAAGACACTTGAAGACCACCAGGATCACACCTGAGGACACAGAAACAAAGAATTGTTTCAGCAAGGCAAAATTTACTTCTGCAGAAGGGTTTTCAGGCACATGGGTACAACAAACACAAGGAGCAGACCATAAACCTGCATTTTAATCCCTGATACACTGGTGCCCCTGCCTCCTTTAGTTGGATTGGTCAAATATGGATGCAAAATCTTCTCATGATTATCTAATTTACACTTGTAATTTGGGGGTGGGAGAGGTAGTAATTTTAGTATGAAAATGTGTATATGAGCCAGGAATTACAAGCAGCTAATAGGTGACATACTTTGATAGAAAAGACTGTTTCTCTCACACAATTACAAGAGAAAACACCTGTTTTAAAGTCAGCAGATTAGAAAGCATAGTTCACCTTTTTGTGGGTGTATGAGAAGCCTATGAGAACATAAGCACAGTTGTACTCAATATTCTGCAGACTGAGATTTGGCAAAGCCCCAGCCTCAGAAGAGAGCAAGAAGGTGAGATGCAGCTCAGCTGCTTTTCCTAGGTTGTTTATGTTCAGAGAAGCAGGAACTCAGTTTTCTCTTGTTAGAATGTCACACCCCTCCCTGCGAACTGCTGCTCCACCCCATTTACAACTGGATATAAAAGACTTCCTGAAGGAGGACATGAGGATTTTTGAGGGGGAAGGCTTTGGATAGGGGAGGCTTTTTGATGGGGGTTTTTGGCAAAAGGGGAAATTTCCAAAGGGAGGATGGCTAAAGGGAAAAGAATTACTGAAGGAGAATTGCTAAAGGGGAATTGCTAAGAAGCTAAGCTAAAGAAAAGCTAAGAGAAAATATGGGACAGAGCAAGTCTAAGGAAGAGACTTAAAAGAACATAAAAGAATACTTTAGAAGTGAGGTTTTAAAGAATAGAAAGAATTTGGAAGCAAGGTTTTAGAGAATTATAAAGGAGTAAGGCCTTAAAGAATGAAGATAGAGAAAAGAAGCAGAGTAAATGAAGAGAATAATAGAGAACAGAAGTAATGAGGCTGTTGTGTGGCTCCATCCAAGTGCCCAGCACATGTGACACCATCTTTCTGTTTATATGTCTATACTTTGTTCTTTCTGCATCTCCTGTCACCCCCAGTTAGGTTCAGTAATAACTAGGAGTGAGAGAAAACTCACTTTACCATTTCACATGTAAATTAACATATTCACAGTTTTCAGGTATTAAAATGTGGAAAGACTTGGGGATTTTTCTTGCAACTAAGTTGCCTTGGAAAATGAAATGAAGATGAAGGAAGTCCCATGCCATAGTGTTATAAGATGTTTTAGACCTCAAGCTCTAACTCCTGAGTTTCATAGCTAAGGTCCATCCATTCTCCACAACACAGAAAATTAAGTATTAGTAATGGTGAGTGACAGAGAAACCACATTTCCTACAGCATGGCCAGCTATAGGAAAAAGAAGGGTAGAATTTCATCATGTCTTCAGCCATATTCCCCAAATAGACATTTGCCTTAGTTCAAATAAAAGGAAGAATTGAGGGAAGAAAGGGAAGTATGCAAAATTATTAAACATTCCCAGTGCACAGGTGTGTTCCAGAGCTCAAAGGTGGAGGCAGATGATCTGACAGCTCATTGTGTCAGGATTGTTCAGGCAGAGACTTGTTTCTATAAGAGTGATTGGTGACTAGCAAGTCATGTGTCTTAAGGAAGCTCTGCTCCTCCTTTTTGGGGAAGCAGATACCTCCATCTCTTGTTTAAAGGTGTCAAAGTCAGTCCTGTCCTCCTTGGATCCCAGAGTGGTTACAAAGAATGGCTCAGAGAAAGACACAGATGAATAATAGAGACTGGGATGTTTAGATTCTATCCTGCCTTCATTTAATTCATGGGCCCAAGTAAGGAAACAGAGTTACTCAGCAAAAGTAGCTTTTAAGTGCCTTTATAATAATATTGAGGAAAAGATTAAAATGCTCAGAGTGGTGAGAAGGTTAGTATCTAAAGCCAAAGAATCCACCTGTTGGACTGTTTACTGAGTGCAGAAGACACTATGCACTAATAAATAAAATTTGACTAGTGAGTATAATACAAAAATATATTTTATCACACAAGGTAATTAATTATATACATCATATTCTTTGACTGCCCTTAGAAATCCTCTGATGTAATTTCCCTGATAGAAAGTAGCATAACACAGTTGGAAATAGTTGAAGGACAAAACATTAAGAGCACAATCATTAGAGTGGAGTAAATTATATCTAAGGACAAAATAAAAGAGCAAAATTATGTGAAACTGAAATGTCTGTTCCTCAATGCAACACTCTCTCCCAACCTCCACTGGCCAAGTGAACAACACCCCAGGAATTAATGTCAAACTATCACCAGGTCCAAGTACAGAAACAATGAAATAAAAACACTGGGCGGGAGCTCTTAACTCTGAGAAGAGATAAACCACCTATCTGTGAATGAGTTGGATGTCAACATAGACTGGTGAGGCCAGGGTGCTGAGAATCATTGAGACTTCCTGATGCCTTACAAAGCCACTACAAAGTACTGTGATTTGACTGCTCAAATCACAGTGAATTTTCAGACCAGTGAATTTTATGGATAACAGACACAGTTTGGGAAATTACCACAAGAAGTCAGCACATAGAGTGCACCTCTGGTGTAAGAAGCATTGAATGGCAGGGAGAGGGTGGAGGGTATCAGTCTTATGCAGTAGGGAAAAGAAAGCCCCTACTCACAAAATAGATTCAAGACAAGCCTCTCCTTTGGGGTGGGGAAAATCCACTGTCTTTTCTTTCCATCTACTATTGCTTCTGGGTATTACTTCTTTTTTCTCTAAGAGGTAAAGGTACATCATTAGGTTATTAATTTCTGATCTCTTGGGTTTTTTTGGATATAGAAGCTTCAAGCTATAAACATTCCTCTCTGCATTGCCTTTTCTGTTTTGCAAAGGTTCTGGTAGGTTATATTTTCATTTTCATTAGATTATAGAATCTTTTTGATTTTTCCCCTTGTTTCTTCCATGACCTTCAGGTCATTCAACAATGTATTGTTCCCTCTCCATTTTTTGAATATTTTGTGTAGTTTCTTTTGCTGTTGACTTCTAGTTTTATTTCACTATTGCCTGCAAGAATGCAGGGAATTATGTCAACATTGTTATATTTGCTAAGACTTTCTTTATTTCCTAAAATGTGGTCTATTTTGTTGAAAGTTCCATGGTCTTCTGAGAATACTGTGAATTGTGAAGTAGCTGGACCTGTAGTTATCTGTCAAGTCCAATTGTTCTATTGTGTCCAGTAATTTTCAGGTATCTTTATTGTTTTGTTTTGTTTTCTTGCCTTGATGACCTATTTTGGTGAGAATGGAATATTGAAGTCTCCTACTATTATTAAAACTGAGTTTTGAACCCCAGGCCTAAACTCCTGGGCTACCACATGTTAGGTCCAGCCATTCATCTCTATATGCCAAATAAAAGAGATATGGTCTAAAGCCTACTTCATAAGATACAAATATTACTTCCACTGTCTGCTTTCAGGATCCATTTACTTCATAGATTTTTTTTCCCACCCTTTCACTCTAAACAATGTTTGTCTTTTTTAGTGAAGTGCAGATCTTGCAACAGATGGTTGAGTCTGGCCTCATTTCCAATTCACCATTCTGTGTGTTTTGATTAGGGAATGGAGCCACTAATATTCAGCTTTAATATTGAAAGGATTGTAGAACTTTTGCAACCAGAGTTTTGGACCCAAGGCCCAAACTCTTAAGATCCCACATGCCAGGTCCAGCCACCCACCCCTAAATACCAAATAAAGAAGCATGGTGAAGGCAGCCCAGTTTTTATAATCTGGGTGAAGTCAAGAGCTTAGGGTATTGCAGAACACTAGGATAGGTTGAGGCCTAGTGAAGGAGGGGCTCAGGGTAATATGGACCTATATGATAGGTTGAAACATATTGCCCTCCAGCAGGGGTTGCCATGGCAACCATAGGGGGAGGAGGAAAGGGGAGGGTGATTGCCCACCAGCAGGCGTTGGCCCGCTGCCGCCCCGGGAGTTGCCGTGGCAACCAGAGGGTGAAGAAGAAGAGGAAGGGTGGAGTAGAAAGTCCCTGATCGCCTTGCGGTGGCTGCCCACTGGCCAAACAGGAGGAGCTCTCAAAGATGATTAAATCACAGTTTTGATGTTATGCTAAACCTTGATGCAGTCTAATCATTGTTTCTTCTCCAGTATATTTAGAGAAGTATAGGGGCAAAGAAGATTCTTCATGATTAAAGAAGATCTAAGTTAATAAAGATATTAATGGGAAGAAGATGGGTGAGGCAACACTAATGAATAATAGTCATTTGGTTTTATAAGGCAGGAAGCGGTGGTGGTTTAGCTTACTAATAGGGGTTTATGAGAAAGTAGTGAGGTAGGTAGGGAAGCTCTAGTTAATGTTGTAAGTGGGAAGAGGAGGAAGAGAAGTAAAGGAAATTAAACAAACCAACAGCAGCAATAATTTGAAAAAAGATCTAGCAGTCTAAATTAAAAGTGTAGGTAGTAAAGAAAAATTATGAATGGAGAGATATAGGTAGGCAAACTATTAGTGAGAAAGTGGTTCGAACTGAAGACAGAATGAAAATATAAGTGGGGATGGCAATAGGGATGATGGAAAGGATATGGTTTAAGATTGAATTCTAAGTAGGTGTCATGGTTCATATATCATGACTGCATAGAAAAGAAGGAGCAGAAAAGCAGAACTAAAGGGAAAATAAGAAAGAGAATATAAAGATACTTTAATCAGATATACAGAATATAAATAGAAACAAAAGATTAAAACTGTCAAAGTCCAACAATTGTACAAAGCAAAGTTAATTTTAAAACTGGATTTTATAGTATATTCCGTAAGAGGGAGAAGTTCTCTATAAGCTTTAGTTTTAGAATTGCTGCAACAATAAAGAATGCATCTTACTTCTGTGTACTTTATTTAGTTTGCCCCAGGATTAAGTAAAATCTCATTGTGAATTATTGTGGGATTTCTTCTTTCTACTCCACAGATGTCAGCCACCAATTACACAGCATTATTTTATTTTTACTGTGTGCTATTCAGTTTTATCTTTGCTTGACCAAGTACTTGACATATACAACTTAAGAGAGAAAAGATTATTTGATTTATGGTTCCAAAGGGTTCAGTCCATGGTCACTGGGCCACATGTGCTTGTAGAGAACATCATTACAGCAGGAATGTGTGTCAGAGTTGATTCTATACCTCATGGTGGCCAGGAAGCAGAAAGTGAAGATGGAACAAGGGACTGGGTATAACCTTCAAATGCATTCACCACATGACATACTTCCTGCAGCTAGGCTCCACCTCCAACAGAGTGCAGAACTTCCAAAAATAGTGCTAGAACCTAGAGACCAATCATTCAATATATGGTCTTATGAGAAACATTTCAAAACACTCTGCCTCTGGCCCTCAAGGGCTCATAATGAAACATGCATTTAGTTCATCTCCATAAGTCCCCTAAGTCTTAACAATTTCAACATTTTTCAAAATTATAAGACCAAAATCTCCACTGAGACTGAAAACAATGTTTTAGCAGTGAGACACTGTAAACATCAAAACACATTTTCCATGCCACTAACACACAGGATACAGAGTATTCATTCTTATTCCAAAAGAGATGCTATAGTCTCTCTCTAGTCGGCTGCCCATATGGCCTTTATGTAGAACTGATTGTACTAATTACCTTTGGCTTTTCTTGGCAAATATTCCATATTCCTTGAGTCTCCAACATTCTGGAGTCTTCATTGCATCTTAGGCTTCATTATCACAGGTTCATGCATTGCGTCTGAGAGCTTGTCTTCAAGGTAACATCCTGTGACAGTTTTTTTCATCCCAGCATTTTCTTTGAAATCTAGGTAGAAGCCCTCATGACTACATAATCACATGTCTGCAAAACCAATATCATGTGGACCATGTTAGCATTTGATACAAGCTCAAGCAGTGTTCACATCAACTGGGATCATGCTACTATGACCTCTTAGTGCCAGGGTGGCTGACCCTTTCAATAGAATCCCAAAGAAACATGTTTATAGGCAGGCTCTTTGTGTGAAAGATGCCTTGGAGCTATCTTCAGAAAGCAAAGTCTTTTAAATGAGTTAACATCATTTGTCCTTCTTCCTGAGATAGGAGGGTTCTCACCAATTCCTGAGATGCTTTCAAACATTGTTCCTATAGTCCAACTACAAATTACTTGATTTCTTTTTAATGGCACTAATCTCTTCAACAATCATACTCTCTTAGTTGACAACTTTAAGTAGAGTCCTCTTCTGGCCAAACTGCACATTTTCCAAAACTTCCCACTGTGCTTTTTGCTTCTATTTATCACTGTATATTTAACTAAAAGCAATCAGCAATATCCTTGCCACATCCCAAATCTTGTGATGTCTGAAAATTTCTTCCACTGAAATAATTAGACCATTATATTTAAATTCAACCTCACTCTAAGTCTCAGAAAATGAACAAAATGTCAACAAACTCTTTGCCAGAAGGAAAAACAAATAGTTTCTAGTTCAATTTGCAGTATAGTCCTTGTTCCTATCTAAAGCCTCATGATCAATCTTTACTGTCTACATTTCTGTTGACATTTTGAGCTTCAGAGGTCCAACCAGAATCACCACTAAGAACTATAGGACTTCTCTAGCCCACTTTGTTTAACTTTTCCAGGTTTTTTCTACAAACCAGTTTCAGACTTCTATACTGTATGGTCAGATAGTCAAATCAATGACCCCACTTCTCTGATATCAATTTTTAGCTTTAGTAAGACTTCATAATGGTGAGTCAGTGGGAGACATTTCATATGCTATGCAAATATCCAAAGTAGCAGGTTGTAGGACTTTTTTCAAAAGAAAATATATGACAAATATAGTGCCTAATTACTCACATATTAAGGCCCAAATTAATATACACATTTAGAGAGTTCAAATAACTTTTTCTTATCAAGCTTCTAAAAACTGAGAGTTTCTGTTTTCTAGTTAAGATGGCAGACTAATGAATACAGAGACATGTCAATAGAAACTTGTCATCAACTGAAAGAAAAAAGAAATTGATAGTTTCCACATCAGCTAGTCTGTATTCCATAAAAATTCAACTCTGACCCCAAATTTACAGAATTAATGCCTCATAATTGAAAAGATTCACTATCCTGTATCTTTCTAAGGCCATCTATTGTTATTAATCTATTAATAACTATTAAGCCTAAAAGTTCTCATCTACCACATGGTAAAGGAGATTTGAAATATAGCTTTAGCACAAGAAACATGGAATGAATAACTCATTATTTCTAAAATGAAAGCAGTTTTACTCTTTCTACTAAATGTGCCCAAAATGATCAAAACTGTCACCTATGAGAAGATGACATTTCCATAAATAAGAAAAAGAATATATGGAAAATTTAAACATTTATATCCACTTAAATGACTATGTATTCCAGCTGAATATATTATATTTATCAAATCACTTAATCAAGTCAGTTAAATTATCTCTACAGATGAATAAGTAAAACACATGGATGAAGACCAATAATAAGGATCAAAAATTTCAGTTTCACCTAGTTTTGCATAAGGAATTACTCTTGTATTTGGCTCTGGTTCTCAGTGTTTTGTCTTTCACACATTTCCAATTACTTCATGCTACTTTTATACTGACAAATTCCATCAGAAGGTTTCTAAAAATATCATGTTATATGGTATATATAATACATCCCTTACTGTATATGATAAAGTGTACATTCTTATTGTATAGATGAAGAATCTGAATTTCAGTGAGATAAGCATCATACCCAAAGTCACACAGCTGGTTAACAGTAGGTCAGAGATTCAAACTTACGTATGCTAGCTACACAGTCTGAGGTGGTACCCTGGACTTTGGCTTTAGTATATCATGTAATACTTGTCTTCTTTTTCATACTTTAAATGTGTTTCTAATTAGGTTTTGACCATGTTGCTGTGTTGAATCCTTCAGCCATTTTTCTGTACCTGTAGATACACAAGCACATCTTAAGACATGAACTCTCTGTGTTTCCCACACTGGTCTTGAACTTGTGGGCTCAAGTGATCATCCTGCCTAAGCCTCCAAGTATGTGGGCCTACAGGCATATGCCAATATTCCTAAATTTGATATTCAAAAAATAATTTCTGCTTGCAGTATTTCTGACATAAAAATAATAATGATAAAATTATGCAAAGAGTGAAACACTACTATGAGTGTAGTTCAGCAAAAACTTAAGAATTAATAACATAAACAGTTATTTTCATTATGGCATAATTAGTATAACAAAGGTTTTCTTAGTAATTTAAGCTGTTGCTGTTGCAATTCTTATGTGAATGCGCTAAAAAAACTACATATAATATAAATCTTTAATTCTGGAATAATTTGAGTCTAAATTGTACTTGAATCTTAGCTATATAATATAAAATGTAGACATGATTTTGAAATATTCAATACATTATTTGGTTTTGTTTATTAATTTGAAAATCCAGCAATATTTCTTATGTGACTACTCTGTATAAAGCGTGTTAATATTCTTCAGTTATAATGGTGAAGAATCTTGGCCGAAGTCAAGTTTTAATAAGATAGTTATTTACTGTCTAGATTTATCACATTAATTCTGTGCCTCCATAGAAACATTAATAATACAAAATATGGGAATATTATATAAATTTGAAAGTTATTTTGAGTTCCTGACCACAATTACTAGCACATTATAGTGAATGCTCAAAATATCACTATTATTTTTACCATATTAAATTCAGGTGAGAAAGAGTAGTTTCTGTTTTACTTTAGCTAATAGTTTATTGAAAAGGCAAAAAAGCACTTATTTAAACAGAACATTATCTGTCTCTTTCCTGGGGAGATTCTTTCTTTAGGAAAGAGGAATCAAATAGTCTGGCAAAATTAGTATTGGAAGTGCAATGAAATAACTTGGGTTAAGGAATGGATTAAGGGAAGAAAATAAATTGAGGATAACCTTATAAAAAATGAAAACATTTAAGTTTGATCCTAATATTGTTACTAAAAAAAATGACTTCAATTTTAATAAATAAGCAGCCTTTGCAATAAATGTAGAGGAAAAATACTACAATCTATACAGAATGTGTAAGGGTTTATTCCTCATAAAGAAATTAGCAATATTATTTGATAACTTTTTGGTAACTGACCATAAAACCTATCTTCAATATTTGTCATCACATATTTGAAATAATCTAATTTTTAAAAACATGCTTAAATATATTTTAAAACATATGTAAATTACAACCTAGATTAGACTTATTTTTACTAGACTGGTCCAAGAATTACCATAGGTATTTCCATTGGTATTGTACCAACATCCTTCCAAAACCTTTAAATACTTTTCCTGACTCTACATGAAGCTTCTTCCTCCAGAAACTTCAGACTCATTGCACTGAGGCAACTGACCCTTGATGCTCATTTTCAGGTGGAAGGAAGAAAGACAAAAGCAAAAGGCCAGGGTGGATCTGACATTTTACAGCATTTTTGGGATGTAGTTTTCATTCAGATTGTTAGTACACATAAAACTAACTTTTAAGACGTTTGATTTTAAAAATAATTTGCAAGTTGTATATCAAACACGATGTTTGTTAGTTTGAGTTAGCAAACATTTGCTTCATCTGTTGAAATGAGTTCAATAAGTCAATATATTCTTTCAAATTTGGATTGATATTGATTAATGCTAAATACACTATTTCTTCCTTGCTTCCTTTTTCATTTCAATCTTTGAAAAATATTCTCTTTCAATATTAATACAGTCATCTATTTTGACTTTCTTTTTTAATAAACCAATATTTTTTTTGAATATGTATTCCAAAATATATCTAGTTGGTATTTCTTTTAGATTTTTCTAATTAAAAATTATAACTTGACACTTTAATGGATTACTAGTCAACTTTAAGAGACTTGTTCTAGTTAGGAACCAATGGCTCATGTTTGTAATCCTAGCTACTTGAGAGTTTGAAATGGGGAAGATCAGATCAGTCAGAGCAAAAGAACAAGCTCTCAAGACACAATCTTAACCAATGGCTGGGTTTAGTGGTCAAAGGATACAAAGTTTCAGTTAAACAACAGGAATCATATTGGTGATGTATTATATAACAAAGTCAAGGTAGTTGTATTGCATACTTCAAAACTACTATATAAGTGGAATGAAAAACATTATTAGTATGTATTAGCAGTATAAAATCATGTATTTTTATAACATTTTCATAAATGTATAAAATATTTTTATATTTATATCCATCTTTTTATTCTTATTTTTAAATTTTTATCTTTTTTATCCCTATCTTTTGTCCCCTTTGCCCTTCTTCTTCTCAAATAATCAGTCTTCTATTTCCATGTCCATTTTTTATTTAAATTCCACATATAAGAGAATACATGGTACATTTGTCTTTCTGAGTGCTTTTTTTTTTGCTTACAATGATGATCTCTAATTCCATCCTTTTTTCTTACCACAAATAAATGACAACATTTGAGATAACAGACATGTTAATTAACTTATTGGATTTTTCCACAATGTATACATGAATTAAAATATTTACATTTTGCCCCATAATATGTATAATTATTGGTTTCTAAATTAAAATACAAATTTTTAAAAATGGCAAAGCTGGAGACATCACACTAACAGAATACAAAATATATTAAAAAGTCATAGTTATCAAAATAGAATGGTACTATCATAAAAGTAGGCATAAAGATTACTGGAAAAAAAGAGGGACCCTATGAATGAATACATTTCTCTGTGTTCAACTGAGTTTTGACAAAGACTACAAGAACATGTAATGGAGAAAAGACATGAAGTTTCTCTAAATAAATGAGACTAAGAAAACTGGATATTTGTGTGCAGAAAAAGGAAACTAGACTATATACAAAATATCATCTGAAAATTCCTCTAAGACAAATGCAATATCTGAATATTAAAATTAAGAGGGTTAAACCTTTAGGAAAAGTTCTATGGTATTTGTCTGGGAAATTAATTTTTAATATGATTTCTAAACTACAGGCAACAAAAATGAAAAGAGAAAAATGAGATTACAGCAAACTACAAAGCTTCAGTGCAGAAAGGTGATAATCAGGCTGGTAGAGTAGCTGAAGTGGTAGAGCATCTGCTTAATAAGCAAGAAGCCCTGAGTTCAAACCTCAATACTACAAAAAAAAAGATATAGAAAGTTGGTAGTCACCAGAGTGAAGAGATTATCTAAACAAAGAAAGAAAATATTTGCAAACAATACACTTGATAATTTGTTGACATGCAAAGTACATAAAACTCAAACAACTCAATAGCAAGAAAGAAGTCCATTAAAAATGGACTAATGGACTAATGAGCTTAATGTACATATTATAACAATGGGGTATCAATGCATTCCATGCCTCTATTGTTAGAATTATTATAATCAGAAGATGAAAGATACCTTAAACTTATAAGTAAGGAAAATTATGACTGGTGTGACACCTGAAATTCTCACTGCTAATGCGAAACGAACTTTTGAGCAGGTAAAGGTTTCCCCTAAGGTGACTCACCTACTTTGTGGGATGCCTGGATGTAGTGATCTGCCCATTTATAAAAAAAGATAAAAGACAAATATGTGGGTATGGAAAGAAAATGAACATTTGAATATAATTATTGGGGCTACAAGTTAGTATATTCATTGTTGAAAACAGTGTAGTTACCTTAAAAAATTTAAAATAGAATTATGATACATCCATAAATTTCAGTTAGAAAGACTAACCTAAAGAAATTTTTATACAGCATATTGATTGTAATTGATAGAAGTGTATCCAGTCTTGAAATTGGTGTGATCACAGACATTGCTATGTATGTAAAGTAATACCTATGGTAATTAGATCAGTTTTCTACATTTCAATGTATATTTATTTTGCAGTATCATTCCATACATGATTTTATATACAGAGCTTTTTTTTTTATTATAATTTTTCATGTAAAATGATGTCATTTAACAATGACATATGTATTCCATATATCATGTATATGCATATAATTGGTACTGGCTGTTCTTGAATCAGCAAGCACAATGGCACTGTGCAAATGTCAATTATAAAGCTCATAGTGGATGTTAAAAATATTTAACTCTCTTTCCTGTGTATTTGGGTAAGCTGGAGTTCTGCTGATCTAGGCAATGTTTGGGTGAGGAAATCACAGTTCACAGTGGGCCCAGGGACAATCAAAGTAGCGTATTTCCCACACATATAAAATAGCAATGTTATGTTACTCAGCTGGTAGGAACAGTTTTGCATTCAAACCTGTTCATTATACAAGAACTAGACACATTAGAAAACTGAAAAAAATTCAAGCATTTCCACATATGAACAACAAACTTCTTTAATTCTAGAGATTCTGATATGTGATAAATGTTTCAGTTCCCTCAGTATGTGCAAATGAGAAAATTGATGGTATATGAAAAGACTATGAAAGCTGGATTTATACACAAATTGAGCATTGCATAAAAATGAATTTATGTTAGTTTATATTGTTCCAGGGAGAAACCTAAAACCATTTGTGAGAAGAAATAGAAATTTTCAGTATTGAATAAAATATTTTGTTCAATTTGGAAATGAAAAAGGGTGCCATCTTTTTTTGTTTTTGTTTTTGTTGGAATTTCTTTTTTTTTATTGTTTTATTATTCATATGTGCATACAATGCTTGGGTCATTTCTCCCCCATGCCCCCACCACCTCCCTTTCCACCCACTCCACTCCCTCCCACCCCCCACCCTCTCAATAGCCAGCAGAAACTATTTTGCACTTATCTCTAATTTTGTTGAAGAGAGAGTATAAGCAATAATAGGAAGGAACAAGGGTTTTTGCTAGTTGAGATAAGGACAGCTATACAGGGAGCTGATTCACATTAATTTCCTGTGCATGTGTGTTACCTTCTAGGTTAATTCTTTTTGATCTAACCTTTTCTCTAGTTCCTGGTCCCTTTTTCCTATTGGCCTCAGTTGCTTTTAAGGTATCTGATTTAGTTTCTCTGCATTAAGGGCAACAAATCATAGCTAAATTTTTAGGTGTCTTACCTATCCTAACCCTCCCTTGTGTGCTCTCACTTTTATCCTGTGCTCAAAGTCCAACCCCTTGTTGTGTTTGCCCTTGATCTAATGTCCGCATATGAGGGAGAATATACAATTTTTGGTCTTTTGGGCCAGGCTAACCTCACTCAGAATAATGTTTTCCAATTCCATCCATTTACCAGCGAATGATAACATTTCATTCTTCTTCATGGCTGCATAAACTTCCATTGTGTATAGATACCACATTTTCTTGATCCATTCGTCAGTGGTGGGGCATCTTGGCTGTTTCCATAACTTGGCTATTGTGAATAGTGCTGCAATAAACATGGGTGTGCAGGTGCCTCTGGAGTAACCTGTATCACAGTCTTTTGGGTATATTCCTAAGAGTGGTATTGCTGGATCAAATGGTAGATCAATGTTTAGCTTTTTAAGTAGCCTCCAAATTTGTTTTGAGAGTGGTTGTACTAGTTTACATTCCCACCAACAGTGTAAGAGGGTTCCTTTTTCCCTGCATCCTCTCCAACACCTGTTGTTGGTGGTGTTGCTAATGATGGCTATTCTAACAGGGGTGAGGTGGAATCTTAGTGTAGTTTTAATTTGCATTTCCTTTATTGCTAGAGATGGTGAGCATTTTTTCATGTGTTTTTTGGCCATTTGAATGTCTTCTTTTGAGAAAGTTCTGTTTAGTTCACTTGCCCATTTCTTTATTGGTTCATTAGTTTTGGGAGAATTTAGTTTTTTAAGTTCCCTATACATTCTGGTTATCAGTCCTTTGTCTGATTTGTAGCTGGCAAATATTTTCTCCCACTCTGTGGGTCTTCTCTTCGGTTTAGAGACCATTTTTTTGATGAACAGAAGCTTTTTAGTTTTATGAGGTCCCATTTATCTATGCTATCTCTTAGTTGGTGTGCTGCTGGGATTTCGTTGAGAAAGTTCTTACCTATACCTACTAATTCCAGAGTATTTCCTACTCTTTCCTGTATCAACTTTAGATTACTGGTCTGATATTAAGATCCTTGATCCATTTTGAGTTAATCTTGGTATAGGGTGATATACATGGATCTAGTTTCAGTTTTTTGCAGACTGCTAACCAGTTTTCCCAGCAGTTTTTGTTGAAGAGGCTGCTATTTCTCCATCATATATTTTTAGCTCCTTTGTCAAAGACAACTTGGTTATAGTTGTGTGGCTTCATATCTGGGTCCTCCATTCTGTTCCACTGGTCTTCATGTCTGTTTTTGTGCCAGTACCATGCTATTTTTATTGCTACTGCTTTGTAATATAGTTTAAAGTCAGGTATTGTGATACCTCCAGCATTATTCTTTTGACTGAGTATTGCCTTGGCTATTCGTGACTTCCTGTGTTTCCATATAAATTTCATGGTAGATTTTTTGATCTCTTTAATGAATGTCATTGGAATTTTGATGGGAATTGCATTAAACATGTAGATTACTTTGGGGAGTATAGACATTTTTACTATGTTGATTCTACCAATCCATGAGCATGGGAGATCTCTCCATTTTCTATACTCTTCCTCAATCCCTTTATTCAGAAGTGTATAGTTTTCCTTGTAGAGGTCATTCATATTTTTTGTTAGGTTTACACCTAGGTATTTGATTTTTTTTGAGGCTATTGTAAATGGAATTGTTTTCATACATTCTTTTTCAGTTTGCTCATTGTTAGTGTATAGAAATGCTAATGATTTTTCTATGTTGATTTTTTTTCTATAACTATTGCTGATGTCTAGAAGCTTCTGAGTAGAGTTTTTTGTGTCTTTAAGTTATAGGATCATGTCATCTGCAAATAGGGATATTTTGACAGTTTCTTTACCTATTTGTATTCCTTTTATTCCTTCTTCTTGCCTAATTGCTCTGGCTAGGAATTCCAGTACTATGTTGAATAGGAGTGGAGATAGTGGGCATCCTTGTCTGTTTCCTGATTTTAGAGGGAATGGTTTCAGTTTTTCTCCGTTAAGTATAATGCTGGCTGTAGGTTTGTCATATACAGCTTTTATAATGTTGAGGTACTTTCCTTCTATTCTTAGTTTTCTTAGAGCTTTTATCATGAAATGGTGTTGGATCTCATCAAAGGCTTTTTCTGCATCTATTGAGATGATCAAGTGGTTTTTGTCTTTGCTTCTGTTAATGTGGTTTATTACGTTTATTGATTTTTGTACGTTGAACCTCCCCTGCATCCCTGGGATGAGGCCTACTTGGTCGTGGTGAATAATCTTTTTGATGTGTTGTTGAATTCAGTTTGCCATTATTTTGTTGAGGATTTTTGTGTCAATGTTCATTAAGGAGATTGGCCTATAGTTCTCCTTTTTGGAGGTGTCTTTGCCTGGTTTTCGGATAAGTGTAATACTGGCTTCAAAAAATGTGTTTGGCATTTTTCCTTCCCTTTCTATTTCATGGAACAGTTTAAGGAAGGTTGGTATCAGTACTTCTTTAAAGGTCTGATAGAATTCAGCAGAGAATCCATCAGGCCCTGGACTTTTCTTTTTGGGGAGACTCTTTATTGCTGCTTCAATTTCATTTTGTGTTATAGATCTATTCAGGTGTTATTTTCTTCTTGGTTGAGTTTTGGATGGTCATATGTATCTAGAAATCTGTCCATTTCTTTAAGATTTTCAAATTTATTTGAATATAGGTTCTCAAAGTAGTCTCTGATGATTTCCTGGACTTCCATGGTGTTTGTTGTTATCTCCCCTTTTGCATTCCTGATTCTACTAATTTGAGTTTTTTCTCTACTCATTTTAGTCAGGTTTGCCAGAAGTCTATCGATCTTCTTTATTTTTTCAAAGAACCAACTTTTTGTTTCATTAATTCTTTGTATGTTTTTTTTGGTTTCTATTTCATTGATTTCAGCTCTTATTTTTATTATTTCTCTCCTTCTATTTGTTTTGGGATTTGCTTGTTCTTGTTTTTCTAGGAGTTTGAGATGTATCATTAGGTCATGATTTGGGATCTTTCAGTCTTTTTAATATATGCACTCATGGCTGTAAACTTTCCTCTCAGAACTGCCTTAGCTGTGTCCCATAGGTTCCCATAGGTTGTGTTTTCATTTTCATTGACTTCCAGGAACTTTTTAATTTCCTCTTTAATTTCATCAATGATCCATTCTTCATTAAATAATGAGTTATTTAGTTTCCAGCTCTTTCCATATTTTTTGTCTTTACTTTTGTTGTTGAGTTCCACTTTTACTGCATTGTAATCAGATAGTATGCACGGTAAAATTTCTATTTTCTTATATTTGCTGAGGCTTGCTTTGTTCCCTAGGATATGATCTATTTTGGAGAAGGTTCCATGGGCTGCTGAGAAGAAAGTATGTTGTGTAGAGGTTGGATGAAATGTTCTGTAGACATCAAATAGGTCCATTTGATCTATTGCATATTTTAGATCTTGGATTTCTTTATTGATTTTTTGTTTGGATGACCTATCTATTGATGATAATGGGGTGCTAAAATCTCCCGCAACCACTGTGTTGGCGTTTATATATGCTTTTAGGTCTTTCAGGGTATGTTTGATGAAATTGGGTGTGTTGGCATACAGGTTGATAATTATTATTTCCTTTTGGTCTATTTCACCTTTTATTAGTATGGAAAGTCCTTCTTTATCTCGTTTGATCAATGTAGGTTTGTATTCTACTTTTTCAGAGATAAGTATTGTTTCTCCTGCCTGTTTTTGAGGGCCATTGGCTTGGTAAATCTTCTTCCAGCCTTTCATCCTTAGCCTATGCTTATTTCTGTCAGTAAGATGGGTCTCCTGTAAGTAACAAATTGTTGGATCTTCCTTTTTAATCCATTTCGTCAAGCGGTGCCTTTTGATGGGTGAATTAAGTCCATTAACATGAAGTGTTATTACTGATTAGGTATGTGATGATTCCTATCATTTAGTTGTCTTAGTTGTTTGAATGTTTGATTGTGTGTACCTAAGTTTAGGTTACTCTCTACTGTCTTGCTTTTTCTTTTCCTGTGGTTTGGTGCTGCCTGTCTTTTCATGGTTAAGTTGGGTTTCACTTTCTGTGTGCAGAATCCCTTGAAGAATCCTTTGTAGTGGTGGCTTTGTGGTCACATATTGTTTTAGTTTCTGCTTATCATGGAAGACTTTTATTGCTCCATCTATTTTGAATGATAGTTTTGCTGGGTAGAGTATCCTGGGGTTGAAGTTATTTTGATTCAGTGCCTGGAAGATCTCACCCCATGCTCTTCTTGCTTTTAATGTTTCTGTTGAGAAGTCTGCTGTGATTTTGATGGGTTTACCTTTGTATGTTACTTGTTTTTTCTGTCTTACAGCCTTCAATATTCTTTCCTTAGTTTCTGAACTTGTTGTTTTAATGATGATATGTCATGGGGTGTTTCTATTTTGATCGGGTCTGTTTGGTGTCCTGGAGGCCTCTTGCATCTGTATGGGTATATCTTTCTCTAGAATTGGGAAATTTTCCGTTATTATTTTCTTGAATATATTACACATTCCCTTTGCTTGCACCTCTTCTCCTTCTTCGATGCCCATGATTCTCAAGTTTGATCTTTTGATGGAGTCGGTGGGTTCTTGCATTTTCTTTTCACAGGTCTTGAGTTGTTTAATTAATAGTTCTTTGGTTTTTCCTTTAATTACCATTTCATCTTCAAGTTCTGAGATTCTGTCGTCTGTTTGTTCTATTCTGCTGGATTGGTCTTCCGTTTTGTTTTGCAGTTCTGTTTCGTTCTTTTTTCTGAGGTTTTCCATATCCTGGATATTTTCCTCTTTAATGTTGTCTATTTTTGTCCTGAGTTAATTTTCTGTTTATTCATCGTGTTCTCTCTTTCACTTTGGTGTTCATTTGTGCTTCTATGGTTTCCTTTATTTCTTCTTTTGTTTTTTCAAAATCTCTATTTTTGTTTTCTTGGAATTTCTTGTGTGTCTCTTGTACATTTTCGTTGACCCTATCCAGTATCACCTCTATAAAATTCTCATTGAGTACCTGTAGTATGTCTTCTTTTCAATTATTCTTGTGGGCTTCATTGGGTCCTTTGGCATAGTTTATCTTCATTTTGTTGGAGTCTGGATCTGAGTTTCTGTTCTCTTCATTCCCTCTGGTTCCTGTACTAATTTTTTGCTGTGGGGAAACTGGTTTCCCTGTTTTTTCTGTCTTCCCATCATTGTCTTTGGTGTTGTTACTGTCCCTGTACTGTGTGCAATTAAGTATTTTCTAGCTTGTAATAATAACAATGGTAATATTTAGAATGGAAGGGTGAGCTGAGATGGAAAGCAAGAAGTTAAAGAAATGGGAAAAACAAATACACAGACTGGAGAGAGAAAACAGAACAAGGTATCAGACAAGAAGATTTCCAAGGTATAAACAGGGAACTTTAGTGTACTAATCGACAGTTAGCTGAACAGACTTTAGAGAGACAGAGAGAGGATTGAAAATCAAAAATAAAAAAATAAAGGTAAGAATAAAAACAAAAAATAATTAAATGAAAGAAAAATCTCTTTCTAAAAATGTATTAAAATAAAATGAAAAAATAGAAAATTTAAAAATTACAAAAAAACAAAAAACCTCCAAGTTCAAATACAGTGAAGTCTCAGTCTCCAATCCTGGAGATGGTGCCTCAGATTTTGTTCTGTAGTTGTCTCATCAAAGGGGATGCATAAAGTAGAACAAAACTACACACACCTGCACCAAAAAAACCCCACCAAGTGTCCCAAGTTCAAATGCAATACAGTTTCAGTAAGATTTTCAGCTTGCAGGTGTAATTCGGTTCTTCTCTCATCAAAGGTAGGGAGACAAAGAAAAAATAAAAGAGTCTGGAGACAGTTCTGAGAATGGTATCTGCAACTGTGACTTGCCTGCCTGCTGCTGTCAGCCTGCTGTTGCTGGAGGCATTATTTATGCAGATCTCTGGGGTGAGCTTAGCACTCACCTGGCCCTGCAGGCTTTGTTTGCTCAGATTTCTCCTGTGCATGAGCCTCTGCTACAAGTTTCCCCTTTCCAAGCACCTGGAAAGGAAACACTGCACCTGAGTTCTTAGGCCTGAGTGTTTATTTACAGTTCATGTGGGAGGTGGGTCTTCCCCCCTCTCCTGTGCAGTTCTCCTCCCACCTCTGCTTTCACAGGCTTTCCTGCTCCTGATTACTGGGTGGTGCTGCTGCTCCTGCCAGCCACCATGTTTGTTTACAGCTCATGTGGGAAGTGGGTCTTCCCTCCTCTCCTGTGGAGTTTTCCTCCCTCTGCCACTCTCACAAGCTTTCCCGCTCCTGGTTGCTGGGCACGCATCCCTGCTCCCGCCAAAGGCTCTCCGGCCTGCCCAGAGTGCCATCTTTTTTAAAAATGAAGATTCAACCAGAGTTGTGTCTGTCATCTTTCCACAAAAATTCTATAACACTGCAGGTCTATAAGAGAATCATACATCTATGAATTGATATGCTCTTGCTGATCAGATTCACTCTCAGTAGAATTGTAGAGACTTGAGTTCTCATGATTCATGATCAAGTCTTCCCAAGATATCAGAAGGAGACTGAGGTCCTCCATAAGGGATTGAATCAGTAACTTTTTGAACTGTTGTTAAGTTGATCAAATCACTTGTGAAAAGTTGAATACCCTTTCTCATGTTCACTACCTCATCTCTAAAGATCATAAAGAGGACAACAGTTGCTTCCCAAGGACCTCAGACCTCAATATCATGAATACTCTGCAAGATTCAAGGCTGCAGGACAAAGAATTGGAGAGAAAATTTGAACAATGGATAAAATTTATTGTTATATATTTTTCTGCAATTCCTTAATTTTAACTCTCTTTGTGTTGGGCAGCAGAAGTGTTTGAGTATATATTCAAAAGGACAGTTTATATTTCTTGGACTCAAAGAACTCTTGTGTTCAGAGACCTAGGTTATTTGGTCAGTTTCTGCAAACCCAAACACATTGCTCCTTAGCTTCTTGCTCTTCTAGGTTTTCTTTTTGTAGTCATTTCCTTTGCTAAACCCAGATAGTGAGGAAAAAAATAATAAGAACAGAAATGAAAATAAAGCAAGGCTATTAATTGTCAAGAGTTAACTTCAGTGATTTATATTTGAGCACTAAAAATAAAAGCAAACAAACAAACAAAAAAACTATGGTCCAACCACAGGTCACCCCAAAGTATAAGTAAGAAATGAAGCTCTTCTCAACTTTTTCTCCTGAAATATACACAATTAAGAAGAAAAGTATTAAATCCCAGTAGAATAGTGAACCAAACTGTTCCCTTTCAAATGGAAGTTTCAAAAGAGTAGAAGAATTTAGTTTCAATAAGTGAAAAAGAGACACATATAAATGTTATATTAAGTATAAACTATTGAATGTCTATGTTGAAGGCCATTAATTAAAGGAACAAATTATACTAACATAAAATTACTTTGTTTGTTTAATTGTTGTTGATTGGGGTTATGGTCCTAAATTTAATAATTAAAGTAACTTACAATGAAGCAAATCATGTTTGTTTAAAAAATTGAAAAGTATCCAGAACATTAAACCTCATAGTTAAATATATGATTTGGTTGTTATTGTGGAAGACTGTGAAAGAAGGCTTTCCCTAAGGTCATTATATATTGCATCATTCCTCCTAAATATACTTTACAAGCAGAGAAAAGAACATTTATTGACAAAGGTACTGTGATATGGCAGATTTCAGTACATCAGAGAACCAGGAACAAGGACAGCTATGTCTGCTAGTCTTTGAGTTTAGGAGTCAGAGATTGCATGATATTAATTTTTCAGAAATTCATGAACCATGAGTCTTCCTCTTCTTTACATAGCTACATCTAAATTACTTTAGGAGGAGAGGGAAGTAAAGCAAGACTCAAGTCTTTGAAATTACTAGTGAGATTATTTTCTTCTATAATTAATATAGAGTGGTGAAATAGGAATGTCAATATAACTGGAATATTATCAATGTGATTTCAAGATGCTATAGAGGTATAAAATTGAGATGATAATAAGATAAAAATGTATGTATACGTGACTATAACTTGGGCTGCATAAATATGAATAAGAAAATGACGATCCTTTGAAGGAAAGTGAGAGGTTATAATCAGATGATCAGAAGGACAAGAAGTATTCCTTTGAAATAAGTCTGCTAGGTCTTTGTGGTGGAGTACTACAGGAACACATCTGGGCTTGGGCTTGTATAGATAACAGTTTCTTCTAGAGGACAGTCAAGTAACAAAATTCCCTGTTGTCCATGATTTCTATGATCTGAATTCTCTTAACATGAAGGGCTCTTTCAGTGGGAAATTTTTGTTTTTGAAAAAGCAAAAGAGGACAACACACATAAAAATAGGAGATATGATACATTCTGATCTGATATATGTTATTGCTATTATGATCATTGCCATTATTATTTTTGTTATTGCTATTATGATCATTAACATTATTATTTTTGCTAGTATCATTTTGTATTATGCAAGAAAAATAGTGCCATGTGACTACTATCTAAGAACAATAACATATAAATCTTATGAAAACAGTAGGTTTTCTAAGCTATACATGCATGCCTGGCACAATATTTTTGAAATATACAATCTGAGAACACAGAGTTCAAATAGTAATAGGAAGCTCCAAAGTAACTGGATCTTGAAGGTATGCAGTTTCAGTAGGACAACCTATAACAGAGGAATTATTTACATTAATGGGTAAATTTAAGAAAAATCTGGAAATCCTTTTTAGTCAAAATTCCTCCATGTGCCCTTTCCTCTCAAATAAAAAAAAGAGACCCTACTTGTGTATACAAAATTACAATGGTAATTATTCATCCATTTAAATTAAATAGAAATCATCTCCTAAGCCCATAATAATTATCATTAAATGGCAATCTCTTCCTGAAATAATACATTCTCCCAAATATGGACAACTAATAAATGTTAGCGTGAGACCTGAAAAAATTGAAAGCTGCAGGAAAGGATGTTAATATTAGATGGCAGAGTTCTTCCTTTCCTCTTTTTTGCTTCCTTGTTGGATTATTTTTAGCTATGAGAAAAATGTTTAAAATACCAAGACATGTTAAGCCCTGGAGCATCCTCAAACACTGAATTTGAAGATGGAGAAATTACCTGACACCTTATTTCCCTACTTGTAGATCAAATAGGACTGCTTTGTGTCTATGAATTCCTTTTATTTCCTTTACTTTTCATACCTCTGCTTTCATGGTCATGTTTTATAATATTCTTAGCAAACATAACAACTAAAAATTATGCTACAAAGTAATATTAGCATGATAATTAGTGGTGAAATTAAAACCTGTCACTTCACAAATGGGATAAAAGGAGTTCCATGAAGTAAATGATTTACCCAAGTTCAATAACATTATTTCAGAATTTGGTTTGGGTAGCTATGCTTGTTTTTGTACTGCACTAAAACACTTACTGCCATTAGGAATTACAGATAAGACAAGTGGCTATAAATTCAGCTATACAAATATCTGGAGGAAAACTACTTGGAATCAGTCTGATTTTTAAAGACTCATTAGTGAATATAACTAATAATTTTCAAGGACTTTATTCAGAAGGCATAATATGGGCCTATGTTTTAATTCTATGATCATAGTACACATACTTTATCAGATGTATAGATAATAACAAATTTCAAATCAAAGAGTTGTTCTAAAATTTGAGTGAGTGAATTTTACAATGAGGAAACTAAATTTTTATCTGTAAGAAGATATGTAAAACTTAAGGAATAGTTAGGAATATGAAACTTTGGTCATATGTATGACTTATGATATTATTTTTGTCTCTGGACTTTGTATCGTTATTCAAAGTGAACAAGTGGGCAGTCATTTTTGGATAAGATGATCAGAATAGATGCGTTTAAATTACTTTCAGCATGCATGCCAATAAGCAGCAGGCACCCATTGCATTACATTTTCAACTGCTAGAATTATTCATGTATTCTGAGATTAAAAATAAATGCCAACAGTCTCTCTGATTTTTTTTCAGGTTATCTAATTGTCTTTTAGTCCTGTTACACCCATTTCATGAAAAAAATAAACAATGTAACTGAATTCATTTTCTGGGGTCTTTCTCAAAACCCAGTGGTAAAAGATGTTCATTTTGTGGTGTTTTCATTCTTCTACACAGTCATTCTTCTGGGAAGCCTCCTCATTATGCTGACAATTTTCCTGGGCAATCTTTTGAAGTCCCCTATGTATTTCATTTTAAATTTGTTGTCCTTCATAGACATTTGTTTCTCTTCATTCACAGCACCCAAGCTGATTTTTGACTTATTAGCAAAGAACAAAACCATCTCCTATGCAGGATGAATATAGCAACTCTTTGGGGTCCATTTCTTTGGATGCACTCAGATCTTCATCCTCATTGTAATGGCCTGTGATCGCTAGGTGACCATCTGTAAACCTTTACCCTATATGACCATCATGGAACAAGAAATAAGCAATAAAATATCACTGGGTACATTGGTGGGTGAGTTCTTACATACTGTTATCCCAGTGTCTCTGATAATACAACTCCCCTTTTGTGGACCCAGTGAGATTGACCACTACTTTTGTGATATCCACCCTGTGCTGAAACTTGCCTGCACAAGCACACATATCATTGGTGGTGTTGTGATGGCCAACAGTGCTAATATCACACTGGGCGGTTTTTTGTCATCTTACTTGTCTCCTACACTCTTATACTGGTGTCTCTGAGAAAGCAGTCAGCAGAAGGCAGCGCAAAACTCTCTCCACCTGTGGGGCCCACATTGCCGTGGTCATCATCTTTTTTGATACTTGTGCTTTCACATACACGAGCCCTGATATTAACTTTACTGAGGATAAGGTGGTGGCTGTATTTTACACTATTATTATGCCCATGTTAAATCTTACGATTTATACCCTAAGAAATGCAGAAATAAAGAATGCAATGAAGAAACTGTGGATCAGGAAGCTTTTCTGGGACTCTAATATGAAATAGCTAGAAGTAATAATTTAAATTAATTGATTTTAAATTTTCTCAGCCTTGACAAACACAGTATAATGAACAAAATCATAACATCCTTGGACTTTGCAGAGGAACATTTGTATGAGTAAAATATCCAATAGAAGTATGGTATTATCATTATTGTTATACTGTGGTACCTCATGGTGAGATAATTTCTGTAATTAAGCCTGCAAGAATATTACTAAGCACAGAATCTCATCGTGATAATGGACAGCATCATGATTTTCCTTTAAATTTTACCCTTTGCCATTAGTTTCAAAGGATAAAAAATTTTCCTATGTAATCCTTTTCTTTTATTCATTTATTCACATGTGCATACATTGTTTGGGCCATATCTCCTCCTGCCCCCCACCCTCTTCTTTCCCCCCCACCCCTCTTGCCTCCAGGTAGAACCTGTCTGCCCTTTCCTCCAATTTTATTGAAGAGTAGACATTAGCAATAAGAAAGACATAACATTTTTGCTAGTTGAGATAAGGATACCTATACAGAGACATTCCTAGCTTTGTTTCCATGCACAAGTGTATTACAACCTGAATTGATTCATCTCTACCTGACCTCTTCACTACTTCCCAGTCACCTTCCCATATAACCCTCCATCATTTTAAGGTTACTGTATTAGCTCTTCTGCAGTGGGGACATAAAACACTTTCAAGTTTTGGATTTGCTACCTGTCCCTATTCCCCCATATGTGCTCTCCCCTTAGCATGTGACCCAAGTCCAACAACATTGTTGCATTTGTGCTAGATATAAAGTCCACATATGACAGAGAACATAGATTTTTGGTCTTCTCAGCCTGGCTAACCTTGCTCAGGATGATGTTCTCTAGCACCATCCATTTACTTGCAAATGATAAGATTTCATTTTTCTTCATGGCTGAGTAAAATTCCATTGTGTATAAATATCACATTTTCTTAATGCATTCATAAGTAGTGGGACATCTTGGCTGTATCCATAACTTGGCTATTGTGAATAGCACTACAATAAACATGGGTGTGTAGGTGCCTCTGGAGTAACCAGAGTCTCATTCCTTTGGGTATATCCCTAAGAGTGGGATTGCTGGATCATATGGCAGATTTATGTTTAATTTTTTAAGATGCCTCCATATTGTTTTCCAGAGTGGTTGCACTAGCTTACATTCCCACCAGCAGTATAGAGAGGGTTCCTTTTTCCCCACATCCTTGCCAACACAAATGGCTGTTGGTAGTTTTGATGATACCTATGTAACAGGGGTGAGGTGGAATCTTAGTGTGGTTTTGATTTACATTTCCTTTATGGCCAGAGATGGTGAGCATTTTTTCATGTGTTTTTTTGTCATTTGAATTTCTTCTTTTGAGAATGTTCTGCTTAGTTCAATTGCCCATTTCATTATTGGTTCATTGATTGTGGGAGACTTTAGTTTTTTGAGTTCCTTGTATATTCTGGTTATCAGTACTTAACCTTACATATAGCTGGCAAATGTTTACTCCCACTCTGTGGGTAGTCTCTTCAGTTTAAAGAACACTTCTTTATTGTGCAGAAGTTTTTAAATTTTATGTAGTCCCATTTGTCCATCCTTTCTCTTAGTTGCTGAGCTGCTAGGATTCTATTCAGGAAGTCCTTGCCTATACCTTTTACTTCCAGAGTATTCCCTGCTGTTTCCTGTACTAACTGCAGAGTTTCAGGTCTGATATTCAGGTCCTTGATCCATTTTGAGTTGCTACTTGTTCAGGGTGATAAACATGGATCTAGTTTCAGTTTTTTGCCAAGTGATAACCACTTTTCCCAGCAACATTTACTGAAGACGCTGTCTTTTCTCCATCATGTTTTTGGCACCATAGTCAAAAATAAGGTGGGCATAGCTGTGTGGATTCATATCTGGGTCCTCTATTCTGTTCCACTGGTCTTCATGTCTTTTTATTTTTTTGCCAGTACCATTCTGTTTTTATTGCTATTGCTTTGTAATACGGTTTGAAGTCAGGTATTGTCATACCTTCAGCATTGTTCTTTTTGCTGAATATTGCCTTGGCTATTTGCAGTCTCTTCTGTATCCAAATTAACTTTAGGGTAGAGTTTTCAATCTGTGTGATGAGTGTCATTGGGATTTTGATGGGAATTGCATTAAACATGTAGATTGCTTGTCTCATTCCTGATTTTAAGGGAAATAGTTTCAATTTTTCTCCATTAAGTATGATGTTGGCTATAAGTTTCTCATATATAGGATTTAAAATGTTGAGGTATATTCCTTTCATTCCTAGTTTCTTAGAGCTTTTCTCATGAAGTGGTATTGGATCACGTACAATGCTTTTCCTGCATCTATTTAGATGATCAGGTGGTTTTTGTCTTTGCTTCTATTAATGTGCTGTATTACAGTTATAGATTTGCATATGTTAAACAACCCCTGTTTCCCTGGGCTGAAGCCAAATTTGTCATGGTGAATGATCTTTCTGATATGTTGTTGGATTCAGTTTGCCATTGTTTTATTGAGGATATTTGTGTTTATGTTCCTTAAGGAAATTGATCTATAATTCTCCTTTTTAGAGGTGTCTTTGTCTGGTTTTGGGATGAGTGTAAAACTGGCTTCAAAAAATGAGTTAGGGAGTGTTCCTTCCCTTTATATTTCATGGAAAAGTTTAAGGAGAGTTGGTATTCATTCTTCTTTAAAGGTCCGATTGAATTCAGCAGAGAACCCATCAGGTCCTGGACTCTTCTTTTCTGGCAGATTCTTTATTGCTGCTTCAATTTTATTTTGTGTTATAGAGTATTCAGATGATTAATGTCCTCTTGGTTCAATTTTGGATGATCATATGTATCTAGAAATTGGTCTATTTCTTCAAGATTTTCAAATTTATTAGAATATAGGTTCTCAAAGAAGTCTCTGATGATTTCCTGGATTTCTGTGGTGTTTGTTGTTATCTTCCCTTTTGCATTTCTGATTTTACTGATTTGGGGTTTTTCTCTTCTCATTTTAATCTGGTTTGGCAGGCTTCTGTCAATCTTGTTTATTTTTTCAAAGAATCAACTTTTTGTTTCATTGATTCTTTGTGTGTATTTTTTTGTTTCTATTTCATTAATTATGGTCCTTATTTTTAATATTTTTCTCCTTCTGCTTGTTTTGGTATTTGCTTGTTTTTGTTTTTCTAGTTTGAGGTGTAGCATTAGGTCATTTGAGATCTTTCTGTCCTTTTAATATATGCACTCAGAGCTATAAACTTTCCTCTTAAGACTGCCTTTGCTGTGTCACATTGGTTCTGGTAGGTCGTGTTTGTATTTTCACTCACTTCCAGGAACCTTTTATTTCCTCTTTTATTTCATCAATAACCAATTGATCATTGAGTAATGTGTTGTTCACCTTCCAATTGTTTGCATGTTTTCTACTGTTCTGTTAGTTGTTGAATTCTAGTTTTAATTCATTGTGATCAGATAGAATGCATGGGATTATTTCTATTTTCTTATATTTGCTGAGGCTTGTTTTGTGTCCTAAAATATGATCAATTTTGGAGAAGGTTCCATGGGCTGCTGAGAAAAATATATATTGTGCAGAGTTTGGATGAATTATTCTGTAGACATCACCTAAGACCTTTTGGTCTATGGTGTGATTTAGTTCTAGAAATTCTTTATTGATTTTTAGTTAGGATGACTTATATATTGCTGATAAGGGGTATTAAAATCTCCCACTATCACAGTTTTGGAGTCTGTATATGCTTTTAGGTCCTTCAGAATATGTTTGATGAAATTGGATGCACTGACATTGGGTGCATATAGGTTGAAAATTGTTATATACTTTTAGTGTATTTCTTCCTTTATTAGTATGTAGTGTCCTACTTTATCTCACTTGATCAATGTACGTTTGCAGTCTACTTTGTCTGAGATATGTATTGCTAGTTCTGACTGTTTTGGGGGGCCATTGGTTTGGTAAATCTTCTTCCAGTCTTTCACCCTAAGCAAGTGCTTGTTTCTGTCAATGAGATGGGTCACTTGCAAACAACAAATTGTTGGATCTTCCTTTTTAATCCAGTTTGCCAAACGGTGTCTTTTGATGGAGGAGTTAAATTCATTAACATTCAATGTTAGTATTGATAGGTATGTGCTGATTCCAGTCATTTAGTTGTTTTCATTGTTTAAGGGTTTGATTGTGCCAGCTGAATCAATGTTACTCCCTGATTCCTTGTCTTTTCTCTTCCTGTGGTTTGGTGCTTCCTGTCCTCTCATGGTTTTGTTTGCTTTCATTTTCTGTGTGCAGAATTTCTTGGAGAATCTTTTATTGTGGTATTTTGGTGCTCATATAATTGCTTTAGTTTCTGCTTATTGTGGAAGACTTTTATTCCTCCATATATTTTGAATGATAGTTTTGCTGGGTAGAGTATCCTAGAGTTGAAGTTATTTTCATTCAGTGCCCAGAATACTCCACCCCATGCCCTTCTTGCTATTAAGGTTTCATTGAGAAATCTGTTGTGATTTTGCTGGGTTTAATTTTGTATTTTATTTGATCTTTCTCTCTTATAGCCTCCATTTTTTTTGTATTCTCTGTGCTTGTTGTTTTAATGATAATATGTCATGGGGTATTTCTATTTTGGTCATGTCTGTTTGGTGTCCTGGAGGCTTCCTGTACCTGAATGGACATAACTTTCTCTAGATTTGGGAAAATTTCTGTTATTACTTTGTTGAATGTATTACAAATCACTTTTACTTACACCTCTTCTCCTTCTTCAATATCCATGATTCTCAGGTTTGGTCTTTTTTGAATTAATTGATTTCTTGCATATTCCTCTCACAGGTCTTGAGTTGTTTGACTAATAGTGCTTCAGTTTTTCCTTTAATTTCCATTTCATCTTCAAATTCTGAGTTTCAGTCTTCTGCATGTTCTAGTCTGCTGGAGTGGCCTTCCATTGAGTTTTGTATTTCTATTTCATTCTTTTTTCTGAGGTTTTCCATATTATTAGTCACTTCCTCTTTAATATTGTAAACTTTCACCTTCATTTCATTTATCTCTTTATTTATAGTATTCTCTGTTTCACTTTGGTGTTTGTTTAAGGCTCCTATTAGTTCATTTATTTGTTTCTGTGTCTTCTCGTATTCTTTATTTTTGGTATCTTGGAATTTCTTCAGTGCCTATTGTACATTATGGTTGACCATGTCTAGTAACATCTCCATGAAATTCTCATTGATTACTTGCAGGATTTCTTCTTTGCAGGTGTTATTGTGGGCATCATTAGGTTCCTTGGCATCATTTTTTTTTGTTTTGTTGGAGTCTGGAACTGGGTATCTGTTTTCTTCATTTCCCTCTTAATCCTATATTAAATTATTTTATTGGGGAGAATGGTTTCCATCCCTTTTTCTTCTTCCCATCACTCCACTTGTTACTGTGTAAATATGTTCTTTGTAGGCTATTGGTGGTTTCAGTCACTGGTTTTCTTTCCCTTTACTTTTATTCTTGGGTATATTGTTTTTAGCTTTGTGTTTGCATGCTATGTCTATCCCTGGACTGCATGTAATTTAGTATTAATTAACTCACAATAATAAAACTTATAAAACAATAATAACAAAAAAAAAGAAATTCATTGGGAGAGATGAACAAAAAAACAAGAAACAAAACAAAAAACCAAACAACCACACAAAAAAACTCCAGGGTCAGGAACAATAGAATTTCAGTGTTAGTAGTTCTGGTGTTACTCCTTCAACATCCAGTCTTGATATTGGTATTGAACCAGAGGCTCTGTCTTAGTCTTACCAGGTGGTTGGGGAGTCTCACCAGCTTTTCTTCTGTCTTTCAGTGGCAGCTGCTTAGTCAGTCCCTCCCTCAGTGAGGTGTGGCAATTTAATTTTATATGTTGTCCTCAGGTTCTAGAGATCAGCTCTGTAGCCCACCAGCCATCCTGCATTGGAGTTGGGTTTTTGCTATGTTGGTTTACTGGGGGCTTATTTCTTTTCCTCGCTCACTTTCTCAGGGGCAAGGTCAGTGATCCATCAGCTGGTCACATGCTGTCAGCATGTTGTGATGGTTTACTGATTGTTTTTCAATTTTGCAGTGTTGTTTGACTTTGGATGTTGCTCACTGGCTGAGGAGATGAGTTTTGTGGACTGCTACCTGCCCTATTTCAGGAGGTGGCTTCTCACTGGCCAGTTGTCAGTCCTTCTGCCTTTCCAGCCTTTGTTTACTAAAAGTTCACATGGAGATCAGCTTCTTGCTCCTCCCCCCTTCTCTGGTGTACTTACAGCACCCTACCCCCTCTGCTGTGTGTTAGTTTTCAGTTCCTTGTTTATTGTTCAGTTTTTTTGTCTTTTTTCTTTGTGGGCCAGGAGGTCAGTCTGCCCAGGGGACTATGCTGGTTGATCCCAGGGGTGGCTGGGGGAATGCTGCATGATGCTTGGTGCTCACCTGTTGGTCTGTCAAATGTCTCCAAAGCAGGTTGGAGTTGGTTTCTGATGGTATGGGAGCCATTCTGTTTTCTCAGTGTAACATGGTATAGGGAAGCTTTCCACAGGCTAAGGTTTCAGGGTGTTGAAGCTTTGATTCTTCATAGTGATTTTTTTCTGCCACGTGTGGCTCCAGAGTCTCAGCAAGATTTTTTCTTTATAGAGCTCCCACTGTCAGGGTCTATGCCCTAGTCTCCATTTGGATCCTCCTGCCCTATGTAATCCTGAAGTATGTTTCCAGGGCATAGAACTGTGGTTAGTACACATAAAGAAATAAATGTTCATATAATATATGAATGATAAACTACATGGAAAAGGTCACAGCTGAACTTATGCATTTTGATATAAGTCTTCAAAAAATGTAAATACTAAGTCTAACAATATTGCAGTAGAAGCTAACCCATATATGGGTTACCAGAGAGATAAAGCACAAACTTAAGAAAAAGAATTATTTTCATCCACTGGTATTGAGGAAATTTTCTTCTATTCTTAGGATTCAATTTTTACTGATATAATAAGTATGTACGTGTTTACTCTAGCACCCACCATCAATTTTAACATATTATTAATACCTTTTTCTACATGACTGTAAACTTTACTTTTGGTCTATAGCCAGAGTCCCTTTTAATATAATATAAGCTACCAGGAAAACTTACAAAAAATGAATGAGAACAAATTAACCTCTGATGACCAGGTTACCTTGATTCAATTAAAAGGCTTAATATAATTTGTTAAAATGCAGGGTTGGAAAAAAAATCACAATTCCTACAATGTTTGAAACAAACATTTTTACTAAATTGTGTTAGCAATTTACCATTGACTGGACTTACATAGCCCTGTTTCCATGTGTGACTTCCAATGAACTCACATGGACAATATTCTTTTCATGTGTTGTATTTACCATGGTGTTGCAGTTCTCCTTCACCATGAATCTCAAACTGCAATTTATTTTTACATAATTGAATATGTCACATTTGTCTTTCAACCCTTACTTCATTCTCAATATCCATAAATCTAACAGTTCCTTCAATTGCTGTATCTCTCAATGTTTGTGTTTAAAGTTTGGGGTAGCATGAAAATTTACTCATGGAAAGGATTATAATCCTTTAAAATGATATTTGATATTGGTGTATCCAAGGGATTATAGGCAGAAAGATTAAAAAGCTGCAGGATTTGTGGATTAGAAGTCATAAGAAAGTTGCAAGCACTGCCTAAGTGCTGAGATAGATGGTTACTGTGTAGGCTTACACATGTAGAAATGCTTCTTTATGTGCCTGGATTGTTCAATTTTAAAATGAGTGCTTGACGACTTCTTTTCAATATAAGCTCATCATTAAAGTCTGTTAGAGAGCTTTCTAGAAATACAACAGAAAATATTCTGAGACTCTTTCAGAATAAGTTAAGTTAAAGAAACAGTTTTTGATACTTTGCTCTGATTTTATTATCAAAATAATGGACCATCTGAACATTTAGGTTTGAAAAGCTAGAAATAGGTGACTCCTGATGTTCTTAGAATGAAATAACTTTGAGTGAATGGAATTCAGACAATCCCATGTGTTCTAAAGTTGAAATTGATTTAGAAACTTGTGAGATACATACATATATCCATTTAGTAATTTTTCTCCACAATACTCCTTCCTTTATGATTTAGGACTTCATGATTAATTATTGGAGAATATATGTGGCAAAGAAGGTTTGATGTCCTTGTTCAAGTAGCAGCTGTTGATTCATAATTCTCAAAGACAATGTAGTATAAGACATGAAAGGATATTTGAACTTCTACAAGTGAATCAATAAACTTACTCCTCTTCACAAATGTTCCTCAGAGTCAATCCACATTTTAGAGCTCTGAGAGTCTCCTCTTGATTTCTTGGAAGGACATGACAAAGAGGCATGGGAACATTCCATAGCACTAGTGAGAGTAAGACTGATGAACAACAGCATTTCATTCCATGGATGTATGATCACAACACTGATTCAGCCTCGCAGTATTCTAGAATTTCTATATGATGACGTAAATGACTTTGACTAAAACTTCATTGTTGAAAAGATAGTCATTCTTCCTATATTCAAGTTGACAGCAACTAGTATATTTAGTAATAAAAAACTGAAAATATTTCTTCCTTTATCTTACATACAGTGATCATACCACTCTCCCCTGGAGTAACATAAGTACATTTCTATCAATTCAACTTTATATGTAAACATGGTTCTCATATTCCTCCATATGTCCTGCTTTTTTCTCATATGCAGATACTCAAGAATTAAAACATTTATCACATGTATGGGTCTCCAGAATTAAAGTTTTTTGTAATTTATGTATGATTTTGCCTCATTTGTTCAGTTTTTTATTTACATTCAATTCTTGTATAATGACCAGCTATGAATGTGAACTGATGAGTAGAGTAAAATAGCACATTTTCTTTTACACAGTAGAAAAATAAACACCATATGTAACATAACTGGGCCCACATTGAGGGCTAAAATTAAGTCCAGCCTGGATTATCTGATCAAATTTTATCTAAAGACACATAAAAAATAACTAAATGGTTTTTTTTGTCAACCATAAATTTTAGATTGGACATTTGTACAGCATCATTCAGTTTGATGACTTAAGACCAGTTTGATTAAATTTTCTTCCAATAAATTCACTGCAAGTTATCTTGAAAAGAGGGGTAAAAAAGGTCAAATGAGAATGAGTGGACATTAAGAACAGATAGAGGAGTAGGTATATTCACATTGGAAAAATGCTGCATAACTAAAGATATAGCTGCCAAATTTCCTCTCGCCACTTCACCCATTGATTTTATGTAGGTAATACTATAACATATGCCTATGGAAAGCCTCTTTTTCCCTTAGTTCTTGATAAATTGTGGAATAAGGATCAACTGAAGATGAAACAAAAGACCACTCTTCTCTTGAGAAAAAACAAATTAAAATAAGTCTCAATAAATAAAAACTTTGTAATGGACTATTCAAAATAAATATGTATTAACAACAAGCACTCTAAAAATTAACAACCAAGCTGGACCAGGTGGCTCATGCCTGTAATTTCAGATGCTTATTAGGTGGAGAGGGCTGGTAGAAAGGTAAGAATGCCTTCCCTAGCAAGCATGAGGCCCTGAGTTTAAAACCCAGTGCTGCCAATAATAATGAGAAGAAGAAGAAGAAGAAGGAGAAGGAGAAGGAGAAGGAGAAAGAAGAAGAAGAAGAAGAAGAAGAAGAAGAAGAAGAAGAAGAAGAAGAAGAAGAAGGAGGAGGAGGAGGAGGAGGAGGAGGAGGAGGAGGAGGAGGAGGAGGAGGAGGAGAAGGAGAAGGAGAAGGAGAAGAAGAGAAGAAAGTAACTTTAAAAGCAAAAATGGACTGGGGCTCAAGTGGTAGAGTGCTTACCTGGTTCTAAGCTGAAAGACTCTGAGTTCAAACTCCAGTACAACCAAAACAAAAAAAAAAATGAGAAAGTGAAGATTGGAGGATGACAGTTCAAGGTTAGACTGGGCAAAAAGCATGAGATGTTATCTGAAAAATAGCTAAAAGCAAAAATGGTCTGAAAATATGATTCAAGTGGTAGAGCCCTTGCCTAGCAAACACAAATTCCTGAGCTCAAACCACAGTTCCCACCCCCCAAAAAAAAGTTAAATAAAAAACCAAATGAGACACCTGTCCATACAACTAACTTCTCTCTTCATAGTGACCTTTATGAAATGGATAATCCCCTCAAAAGTTAACCTTCACTAGGTCATTGTCAAAGTAGAAATTAACATTATCTCTTAGGTTTTTACTTTCTTTTCAGTATAATTCATTTTGTAACCTCCTATCATAGCTTTGAGTTCCTCAATTTTTCAAGCAGGACAAATCTTAAGTCTTTGTGGAGGGAAAAACTGTGAGTAAAATCTTTGTCACCTTTTGGCAGTTTTCTGCAAATGCACTCATTACCATCTCCTGTGTTCCTGTTGCACATAGGTAATAATACTTTGTTTTTTTCTTTTTTTTTTTCATTTTTCTTTTATTATTCATATGTGCACACAAGGCTTGGTTCATTTCTCCCCCCTGCCCCCACCCCCTCCCTTACCACCCACTCCGCCCCCTCCCTCTACCCCCCCAATACCCAGCAGAAACTATTTTGCCCTTATTTCTAATTTTGTTGTAGAGAGAGTATAAGCAATAATAGGAAGGAACAAGGGATTTTGCTGGTTGAGATAAGGATAGCTATACAGGGCATTGACTCACATTGATTTCCTGTGTGAGGGTGTTACCTTCTAGGTTAATTCTTTTTGATCTAACCTTTTCTCTAGTACTTGTTCCCCTTTTCCTATTGGCCTCAGTTGCTAATACTTTGAGTGTGTAGCATTCAGTAGTTTAGTGGGGACTGTGGTGTAAATGATAGAGCAACAGAAAATATTAGTTCTGCTTCTGTCATATTTTAAAACTTCGGGAACTTTGATCAAGTCTCCAGGCCTTTGTTCCTCAGGTGTGTGCTGTAGAAGTGGGTGACACAAGAGGATCATTAAGACTCTGAAGTCCCATTCAATTCACAAATAATGAGGATTTTTGTAGGAATGCAACATTCTCAATATGGTAAAGACACAGGCTTATTTTCTAATTTTTAGTATGTTTGAGCTATTATTTTTTCTGTTTTTCTGAGTATAATTGACAAAATTTGTATACATTCAAAACATACACTTTGATGATTTGGTATATATATACATTGTGAAATAACTGCCACAATCAAAATAATTTACAGATTTCTTACTGTGTGCATTGACCTTTTGTGTTTGTGAATGTGGGTGTGGTCAAGGTACAACTTATTCCTTCCTGTGGTTGGAACATTCATGTGTGGTGAGCTTATTCCATGTGATAGGAGAATTAGCCTCACATCAGGACCTCAAGACTGTTCATTTCTTTCTCCATGTTCTTACCTAATCCAGAGCCTTACAAATGGTAAAGAATTGTGCATGCTACACATTTATAAAGGGATGATCTGAACACCTATGAAGACTTTTTAAGTGAAGATAAACATGCAATCATAGAAATTTGTTTTAGTGTTTGAAAGGGAGAAGATGTTCTCCTGGAAGTGGATAGTGGAATCGTGATTACCATGGGATGGGCCAGTTGAGGAGAAGGTGTTGAGGAGGTGATGATCAAGGGATCCAGAATTTCAACTGCAATAGAGGAATAAACTGGGAAAATCTGTTGTACAACTTGGATAATGTATTTAATAAAAATGTATTCTAAAACATGGTAAGAGAGTGAACTTAAATGTTATCACCAAAAAGTGATGACTATGTGAGATGATGCATGTGTTAGGTATATGGATTTATTCATCCTACATGATATATTTGCTTTAGAGTGTCATGTCTAACATGATAAATATATCACTTTATTGGTCAACTAAAAAGGAAATTAGAAAAAGAGCTGTTCATCATCCAGTCTGAAATTTTTAACTACTAGAATACACCACCAATAAGGTACTAAAAGTTGATTGCAATGACTTTGATAAGATAAAAGTAGTAATATAACATTGCCCTATTTAATTGCAGAAGCATAATTTATAACCACATTTTACTACATTGCTGCATTATATTTGTCTCTATGGAAATCTAATAATGGAAGTTCTTAAGATCTGTATCTCTAAATGGTCTCTTAATCAAGAAGATATCTTTTTCCTAAAAAAGGGCATAACCCCAAACACTTCATACTTTATAATTACCATGATAAAATATTATAATGACTAATAGTTCTAAGATGAAGAGACACAGAACATATTCCATAATTTAAGATCTGGAAGGGACCTAGATATAATCTAATACAGTTTACAGAACATCATAAAAATCCATTGTTTTTGGTACAAATCAGACCAATCAATTGAACAGCAAGAGAAAGGGAACCTTGGATATTTTAAATTTTTGTGGTATCTTTTCTCTCTGAAATTTCTGTATGGTTTTGCTGGTAATTTCCTATGTTATTTATAAGGTGGGGGATTCTAAAAATTTAACATGAAGTTTCCTCCAGATGCTGCATAAACATTATTTTCATTGTAGAGGACTGAAAGAAAAGGATTTCCCTAAGGCCATTAACATTACATCATTGCTCTTAAATATACTTTATAAGCAGAAAAAAGAATATTTAGGTCAAAGGTAATAAGAAAGGGCAGATTTTAATAGGTGAGAGAACCAGAAACAAGTTAGACTATGTCTACCAGCCTTTGAGATTAAGAGTCAGAAATTTCCTGGTACTAATTTTCAACCAATTTTTCAATCATCACTCTTCTTTAACTTTGGAAAGCTGCAGCCAAATAACCTTAGGAAAATTGAAAAGCTAAGCAAGATTGATACCTCATAAACATTGATGAGTATTTTTCTTCTATAATTAATATACAAAGTTTGTATATTAATTATACAAACTTTTATAGGGAATTTGATGCACCTGGTTTATTTTCAACATCTATTTGATAGAATAGGGAATTTGATGCACCTGGTTTATTTTCAACATCTATAAAATAATTTAATGGTGTTAATCTCTGAAGATATTGAAAAATAAAATTAAGAAGACAATAAAATAGCAAAGTGTATCTATATATGACTGTGTGATAAGATAACAGGTATGTAAATAAGAAAATGCCAAACATTTCAATGGAGAGTGAGAGGTTATAATTTTCAAATGATCAGAAAAGGGAAGAAGGATTCATTTGATAATGTTCTGGAAGATAGAAGAATTTTCCAGTTCTTTGTGGTATGGACACCAGAGATCCCAAGCTTGTGTGAAGACGCCAGTGTGTTATAAAGAGTCAAGCAGCAAATCAGTTTCCAAGATTTCTATGACATGAGTTCTCTTAAATAAAAGGGATCTTTCAATGGAGAATAATTTTTTTAGTTTTTTAATCAGAAAAATCAACGGGGGGGGGAGGAATATGTAAAAGCCAGAGAATATCCCTGAATCTGAATATCATGTATATTAATATTATTATATTATTATTATTGTCATGTTGTATTGAAGAAGGAAAATAGACTTGTAATGCTGATTCTACCAAGTCTAATATAGCAACATAAGGAAAGCTGTAGTTTTCTAATCTGGATGTGCCTGAATGGTAATTGTTGAAAAAGACTAGCTAAGAGCACAGAATTCAATTGTTCCATCATAACAGGGAGGTCCAAAGTATATGAATCCTAAAGCAATGTAGTTTCAGTGTGAAAAATTAAAAGTAGGGGAAAAATTAAAACTAGGAGAATCACTTACATGAAAGGCTAACTTTAGTAAAATACACAAATCTTTATTGATTAAAATTCCTCCGCATGCCATTTTCCACCCAAAATTAAAATGACTGTTAATGCATCTGAAATTGTAGCACTAATTATTCATCCATTAAAACTAAATAAAAATCTCTTCCTAAACCCATGATATTTATCATTAAATGACAATCTTTCCTGATACAATGTACTTGCTCAAACTTGAAGATTTAATAAATGCCAGCATAGGGCTTTAAAAAGAAGGATGCATGAAAGAATGTTAACATTATAAGACTGGGTCCTTTCTTTCCCTCATTTTATTATTTTGTTTGTTTAATTTTGGACTTTTTTGCAGTTATATGAAAAATGGCTATATAACAAGACATAGTAACTCTTATAGCATTCTCCAACTCTCTGAGCTTAAAGATGGAGAAGTTACCTGAGACCACATTTCCCCAACTTTCAAATCAAGGAGAACTTTCTGGTATCCACAAATTCCTTTTATTTCCTTTCTTTGTCTTACCTCTACTGCCTTGTCAAAGTTTTTGTTACTTTAGGTTGAGATAGTAATTAAAGACCATGCAAAAATTGCTAACAGCATGGTAGATAGTAGAGAAATTAAAAGGCTGTCACTTCACAAATGTCAAAAAAGAAGTTCAATAAAGGTAAATGATTGACTCAGGTTATCACAACATTATTCAGAATCATTCTTTTATAATTATGCTCCTCTTTCTACTGCATCTCATTACCTTCTGACTTGGGATCAATTAGGAGCTTGGGATCAATTATGTAGCCATGAATTTTCACTCAAACATGTAAAGGAAAACCTGCAGGAGTCACCCCACTTTCTCCTTCTTGAAGACTGGTGAGTGGAGGCAGTGACTGGGTGTGACAGAGTCCAGGAGGATTAATTGGGCATGTGTTTTAATTGTTTGGCTGAAATAAGGAAAACTTCATCAGTTGTGTGTGGGATATCATATTCCAAATCAAAGAATTATCCCTCAATTTGGATGAATATCTTTTACAGAAAGAGAACTAATCTGTCAATCTTAAATTTATAAATAAACTTTAAAAAAATTAGATATGTGAGAATTTGGTGTTTTTCATTTTTGCTTCATCATCTAAAGTAAGCAGGTAGGCTGTCATTTTCAGGTAAAATGACCAAAATAGATGACCTTTACATGCATTCCCAATTCATGCCAATCAGAAAAGAGTACCTTTTTTTCTATTTTCAGCTATTGAAATTATTTATTTACTCTGAAGGAAAAATAAATGCTGATTTCCCTCTGTTGTTGTATTTCTTCTAGGTAATTTAAGTTTCTTTTTTGCCCACAAGATATATTCCATGGAAAAAATAAACAATGTAACTGAATTATTTTTCTGGGGCCTTACTCAGAACCTAGAGGTTGAAGAAGTTTGCTTTGTGTTATTTTCATTCTTCTACACTGTCACTCTTCTTGGAAACCTCCTCATAATTCTGACAAATCTCATGGGCAACCTTTTGAAGTCCTCTATGTATTTTTCTCTTAATTCCTTGTCTTTTGTGGACATTTGTTACTTTTCATTCACAGCACCAAAGTTGATTTGGGGCCTGTTAGTGAAGAACAAAATCATTTCCTATGAGGGGTGCATACTGCAAATCTTTGGAGTACATTTCTTTGGCTGTTCTTAGATCTTCATTCTTATGTGGCTATCTGTAAACCTTTATACTATATGAGTATCATGGTCCCTGAAAGATGCTGTAAAATTCTATGGGGATATGGGTAGGTGCATTTGTGCATGGCATTATCCCAGTGTTCTTAATAGTGAAACTCCCCTTTTGTTGACCCCATAAAACTGACCACTCCTTTTGTAATGTCCATCACATGTTGAAAATTGCCTGCACAGACACACATATCATTGGTGGTGTTATGACAGCCAACAGTGGTGAGCACTAGGCATCACACATTGGTTCACTCTGATGTCTGGAAAGGATCCCAGCCTAGGTCAGCTGGACCTTTTTACCCCAAGACATATAAAAGAAAATTAAATAATATTTTATTAATAATGGGTCAAGAATGGATTTTTGTGCATTATTGAGTTTCCTGATCCAAAAACTCCATGGTTAAACTGTAGTAGAAATGTACCTCATGAGCCATGTTATTTCATTACCAAAACCTCTAATAAATTTAGTGTAATATCCTTTGGTAGGAGAAGTGCACAATGTCAACATAGATGGAACAGACATGTAGGACATCGTGTGGCATAGGTTACATCTAAAATAAGCAAATACTAAATCCTGAGTACAAAGCTGTCGTTTTCCCTCCCACTATTACTTCTACAGTTCACACATCAGAGTTGAACATAATACTACATGTATCTAGGCCAATTCCCCTCTATCCCTGCTTTGTGATAAAGCACAGAATGAGAATTAACCAAAAATAAATATAAGCTATGTTCAAATGGAAACCTAAAAGACCTGTTACCTCTTGGGAGAAAACAAATAACAAAATTTTCTTAAAATCAGTTTTAGTGGATTTTGTGGCACATAGGCACATCCACAACAAGCTCATCGAAAATAAACAGGAGAAGCAGACATCTGTCCAGGCACCTATATTTACCTCTCTTTCCTTTCATCAGATCAACAAAACTAATACCTAATTTGACCTCCTAGGGTTCTCTTATTTTGTTTTCATTATGACTCTTATTTTGGTAGTATTTTGGTTTGAACTCAGAGTCTTCTACCTGGCAAGCAGGTGCTCTACCATTTGAGTCATTCCTCTGATTTTCAAGCACACCCTGAAGTCAGCGTTCTAAGTAGCTAGGATTTCAGTTTGAGGCACCATGCTCACCTTTCATTGTAATTCATTTTTAACTTCCAACCATGGTTCTGCATTTCCTTTTTTTCCAGTAGGATGCATGTATTTGTCTTTTTTTGGAAGGGAGACGTAGTTGCTAAAATTGTTGTCACCATCTGGCTGATAATCTGCGAATGCACTTATTACCAGCACTTGTGTTCCTAATGTAAATAGACAATTATACTTTGAGTGCAGAGCATACAATTAAATATCTTAGTGGGAATAAAATTACAGTATAGATCTGCAGCACATAGAATTTACTGTGAGGAAGTATTATAACAAGACTCAATTCACAACATGCCCTTCACAGGAATTCACTTTATCTGGGGGATTATTGACAATTTCAGATTTATTTATATGAATTACAGGTTAAATATTTTATGCTAATGTCCTCCAGACATGTAGGTTTTCCCTTTGCCTCTTTGTACCAACACCCTGCTAAGTGACCCCTTCTCAACTTTTTCTTTACTCCTAAGAATGCCTATATCTCCAATAATTTGCTATAAATCATAATCCTGTGTAAGATCTCTGAAGATGGATGCCTATGGAGGTCCAAAAATATTGAAATTCAAGGCCTAGTCAGTAGTGTTCCTTATCAGCAATTAAATTAAAATCCATTCTTTAAAAGTGGTCTCCAATTTGCTGCTAGTTGCTCATGACTAAAAATCTAGCTACTTGGAAAACTGAGATCAGGAAGATTATGGTTTGAGGTCAGCCTGAACAAACAGTTTACAAGACCCCCATCTCCAAAATAACCAGATCAAAATGGACTGAAATGGTGGCTCAAGTAGTAGAGCCTGCTTTGCAAGTGCAAAGCACTGAATTCAAGCCCCAGTAAATTTTTTTTAAAAGTGTTCTCCCAACTTGCACAGTTTACATTAGTGAAGTTCAGCACATAAGCTGCGGTTAGGGTATTTCACTCCACTGTAGAAGCTTTACTCCTGTTGTGCTGATATTTTACTCTAACTGTTATTGTGCAACCATCAACACAATCTAAATTTAGAATATCATCCACGCCCCTCAAAGACAAATCCATACCCATGAACAATGACAACCTCTTTCTTTCTACCTCCATCACTCCCCACCTTTGACAAACCCTAAGCTCCCTATCATTCCACATTTGCATCTTTGCTTGTTTCCTACACAAAGAATCATACAGAGTTTCATATTCACAATGGCTTAAGAATTAGGGTAGGCATGGAATCTCATGTCAGTGGCCCCAAGCACATGGTAGGCATAGGTAGGAGGATCGTGGTCCCAGGTTGGCCCCAGCCAAAATATGTGAGACCCTCTCTAAGGATCCTATCTGAAAAGTAACCTATAACCAGATCAAAATGGACTGAAATGGTCATTATAGCAAAAAAGGCTGCAGGCATGGCCCAAGTGGTAGAGGGATTGTGTAGTAAACACAAGTCCTTCATTTCAAACCCCAGTACCAGAAAGAAGAAGATTCCACTCATACATTCATCAATTGACTGGCCTGTGATTTATTTCTAGAGCTGTTAGTTATAGAGCTGTTAGGAAGAGCATTGGTTTGTTAGTTTTTGTGCAAACATGTTTTATCTCTCTTGTGCATATACCTAAGAGTTAAAGTGCTGGGTCAATATGGTAGTTGTGCACTTGACCTTTGGAGGAGCTCTTTTCCACCATTTCAAATTCCCACCAGCAATATATGGGACTGGAATTTTGCCACATCATTGCTTCAATTGTTATTTTCTATCTTTTGTGATTCTAGAGTGCATGTCTTACCACATTGTGGTTTGGTTTACATTTCCTAGTAGTGAAAGATGTTGAATATCTTCTCATGTGCTTTTGGTCATTTGTGTGTCTTCTGTGGAAAAATGTTTATTAACATATTTTACATAGTTTTAAATTGTGATAATTTTAGTTGAGTTATGTTCTTTGTTTTACTAATATATTTATTTACATATTTTCAAACTAGTCCCTTTTGCCAGTATTTTCTCCTACTTTGTGGATTAGGTTTATGATCTGTTAGTTACATAGTTCCAGTACAGAAGTTTTTAATTTTGATGACATCTAATTTATATATTCAACATTACTCTTATGTAACTTTATTATAAAGTTATATTATGTACTTTACTACAAAAATCATGGAAATCCATTTCTTAATGACAGTTAATGTTTTACACTTTTTCTGTAAAAATGATTTTTAGGTCCTGCAGACACCCTTATTTGGACTTAGAACAATACAGTTTTTGCAAAGCAATGTTTTTCACTAAGATACAATTTATATTAATGAAATGCAGGTTTTAAGTTATAGGTTTTGATGAGTTATGATAAAAGTATATACTTATGTAATCTTAATTAATTCAAGAAATAGGACACATTAGCCACAAATTTTTTCCATGTCTCTTTCAATCACTTCTCTCTGCTACAACTACTGTTTTGTGTTTTGGTTTTGGTGGTATTGAGTTTGAATGGGCCTCACACTTGCTAGGCATTTGCTCTACCACTTAACTATTATGACAGTCAATTCAATTTTGATTTTTATAATTTGATGTTAGTTTTTCATATTTGAAAATTTCACATAAATTAATCACAGGATTTGCTCATTTGTGTCTGATTGATATTTCTGAAATTGATCCAGTTGTATTATTACTGCATTACTTTTTTTTGCTTAGTAGCATTTCATCATGCTTACTCTGACAACATGTATCTTTTAAATGCTATATATCTATATTTAATGTAAGCAAGATTTTTGGTTGTTTGTTCATCTTACCATAGTCTCTTTTTCCCTTCTATTACTATGCTTCTTCCTTTCTTGTATTATTTTGATATTTTAGTATTTTTTGTTTATTACTTAATTCCATCTTCTTCCTTGACTTAATAATAGATTTTATTTTTAAGCAGTTTTGTGGCTTATGGCAAAACTGAATATAAGGCACAGAGATTTTACATATACCATTTCCCTTACACATGCGCTTCCTCCCCTATGACTTACATTCTCCACCAGAGTGGTGCAATTTTTATGACTGATGAAACTAGACTGATATATTATTATCATCCAAAGTGCAGAGTATATAATAGGGGCATACTTTAGATGTTGTACATTCTTTGATTTTTAACTATTTTAAAACAGCATAAACACATCTTTATAATAGTGTATATATTTGTGACAGCATTGATTTAAATTCCCTTATGCTCTGCCTATTTATTCATCCCCTAACTTCTGAGAACCATTGAAGTTTTACTGTCTCCATAGTTTTCCTTTTCCAGAATGTATTATACTTGGAATAACAAAGTATCAGTCTTTTCAAGATTGATTGAATTGATTTGTTTTCCCTTTTGATGTCCATTAGTGTTTCCTCCATGTTTAATTTTGCATAGTTTGATAGCTTATTTCTTTTTAGCATTGAACAATATCCCACTTTTATGTTTATCTATTTGTCAGTAACCTACTGACAAAAAGTTTACATCTAGTTAAGGCGTCTGTGAGAAAGCTGTTATGAACACTGTGTACAGGGATTTGTGTAAGCATAATTTTTCAGTTTCTTTTGGTAAATAACAAGGAATGTAATTTCTGGATCTCACAGTAAGTATATTGTTAGTTTTTAAAGAAACTGTCAATCTCTGATCCAAAATGGCTATGACATTTTTATTTCCAGTAGCAATGGATGAGAGACCCTGTTACTCTGCATCCTCACTAGCATTTAATGTTACCAGTATTCTGAATTTAGTCATCATATTAGTGTGCAGTGTTCTTTCACTATTGCTTTAATATGCACCCTTCTGATAACATTTTGTGGAACATCTGTCATCTGCTTGCATACCATCTGTACATCTTCATTGGTGAGGTATCTGTTAAGGACTTTGGCTCATAAAAAATAAGCCATCGTAAAAAATGTTTTATAAGTATTTTGTCAGTTTTTTCATTCTTTTATATTGTCTTTCCCCCACAAAATTTAATTTTATGAAATCCAGCTGAAATCTTTCTGTCCTTTTGGATGTCTACTTCAACCACAAATTAGACCCAAACTAGTAATAGATTTACTGCAGAATATCCTCTTGTACAATGGCTGCATGTCCACACATTGTATGACCTTCTGTTTGGTGTCACAGTGATCATCATTGTGGTCATGGCTTGTGATCGCTATGTGATACCTACACCTCACTATACAGTCATTATCAGCAGACAGGTGTGTGTGTCCTCATGAGGATCTCTTTGTTTGAGGTTTAACCCATACACTCCTGCAGGTATTGATTTTTATTGAACTCACACTCTGTGGCCCTAGTCAGATAGACTATTTCTATGACATATTCCCCTTGTTTTGCTGGCCTGCACTAACATGGGCTCTTGGTTATTAGTAACATTTCCACCATAGGAATGATGTCCATTTTGATCTTTGCTGCCTTTGTAATTTCTTACATTATCATCTGGTCTGTGTTGAGGACCTGCTTACCTGGGGGATACTGCAAACCTTCTCCACCTGTGGCTTCCACATCACTTTCATATTCATGTTCTTGCCATTTATCTTCACTTGTCTCCTCATGACTGAATCTGTCCATGATGACCAGGTGTTTGTTCTGTTTTACACCATTGCTGCTTTGTTCAATCTCATCTACCCACTGAGAAATATAGACATAAAGAATGCCATCAGGAAAGCATGGTGTCAAGACAAATTGTTTGTAGGGAATTGACTCTGGTGTTGGAGAATTTTGGCTGATGTTCTGTCAACAGAATAAATATCAACAAATGAAGTGAGTGCAGAGGTGGTGAGCTGTAATAAAATTTTAAGGACTGAAGACAGAAGATTCTAAATCTCTCTTTTGCTAATTCTCTGAGTCTGTATGTGAGAGAATTGCATCACATGATCTTGAAGTCCCTCCTAGTACTGATATTCTGGAATTTCCTCTGTCCTTCATGATCTCACACACAATGTGTTTATGATACGATTACCTGCAAAAATTATAAAAACTAAATTGTGCTGCTCTTTAGGATTAGTTATACTGACAGAGATACCTGCCATAGGTAGATAGCAGTCTTAACCATTTCCAGTTTGAAGTTTCATTGCAATTAAGAAAAATGAAAGCAATGTCAAAATATGTATGTATATGTTTTAATTCTTCTAGTTAATTAAGCATGGTTCGAAAAATGCAATGTAATGTAACTCATATGTTGCAATGGAAGTTATTGTGATTCATTACTGGTAATCTATTAGATAAAAGCAATTACAATTTTCAAATGACAAGCATCTTAATTTTCAAACTTACAAATGTATTACTACAGCTGTATTTATCACTGCATTTTAAAAGTCTTCATGAGTACACAAATTGATGTTGTTTGTAAATTCCAAGCATGGAAAGTCTCCCATCCTATGTAAAACTCTAAATTAGGAAAGCCGTGTTGAAGAAGTGGATATTCACAGGGTGCAATTTGTTAATTTTTAGTGCACATGGAGTATGCAAAAATAATTTTAAAACAGCTTTCAATCTATGCAAATCTGTGTCTTCTTCACACAAGGATGCCTTCATCCTGATGAGGAATAAAGACTATTGAATGAAGAAGCAAGATATCTGCTTGTGTATGCATATACACACTCAATAACTAAGTGTGGTTATGGATATGTTAATAAATTTGAATATGATAATCATATGTATTGTGTATATATACATATATATATATATAATCACCATTTATAGATGTTGAACATAGATCTTCTTTTGTTTAGGGTTTTTGAGACAGGGTTTCCATATGTAGTCCTGGATGGACTCGGCACATGATTTTCTTGTCACATGTGTCTTCTTGAATATGGCAGTCACAGGCATGTTCCTCCATACCTGTCAAAGCTTTTATGAATTAGTTTTACTACAAACAAGTTGGAAAATAAAACGAAAACTGGTAAAACCAATGAAAGTGAAGCATAGGCTAATATTATCGTTAGCTCACTGAGGCATTTCCTTCACTTATAGAAGAATCTTCAATTTTGGTGAATTAGAAAGGACATCTACAGGCTCTAGTGGAACAAACTACTACAACACTCACCTAAAAAATTGGGGCTTATAGAATGGGTAAAAGTCATCAAGTTTTTATGTACAAAAGATACATTACTAATATTTTTTGCTCTTGAGTCCTATTCAGCAAGGTCTCTATTAAATAACAACTATACACACTTAAACAATAGTCTCCTATGCAACAGGAGAATGGTTTTAATCATAAGGAATCAATTTTTAAATTTCCACCAGGTGGAAAAGATTTTAGAGAAGCTTTTCCCTTCCAAAACTTTCTAAACACATGTCTTGCTTTAAAAAATTAGGGCACATAGAATTGTAAAAAGAAGAAATTGCTTAAATACATTGAAGAGAAGACAAGAAGACCATAGAAATCAGGTTTGATATCTATGGTGATCTCAGGGACATTTCCTGCTGGTGAGATTGTGTGTATCAAGAAAGTGAAGATGAAGAGAAATGTCCACTGATGTATGAGATCCACATAGGCAGGTGTGTTATTTTGTATTTATTTTTAATTTGCCTGTTTTTGATGTATATGTATGCTACATTGTTTCCATTCCCAAATTAATTTACTTATTGTCAGAAATTTGACACATTTCTCTTAAAAGATAAACTTTTCACCAGCCAGCTTCAATATGTCATATTTATTTTTTAATTTACCTTCATCTAGCAAGTAATCAACAAAGGAAGGGTAAAATGGAATGTACCCCACCATGAGTAATACTATGTATATTCGTGTGTTCTCCAGGAAATAAATAGTTGAAAAGATATTGCTGCTTCACATGTATTTAATGTTTGTCCATTATGTATGTATCATCTGCAGATTGACCTTTTCAAACGACTACTCCTTTCAAAGTACCTCACACTGAGTATTTTGAAGGGTTTATTATTTTAAGAAAGTGGTTCACAATCTCCACTTGACCATGCTGTTGTGGAATCAGAAAGCTCAATAATTCTGTTACCAAGTCATGCTTACCCTCATGGTTTATATAACAAACATTTAATTCTAGTTCATGAGTCCATGGGGAAAGAAACTTGAGCTCAACTGATCTAGGCTCACTTTGAGCAGGCTTAATTCCAGACGTTAGGATGGGCTTTTATCATTTATTTTTTCATCCATAAAACAGATGTGTCATCTCACTCTTTCCAGGTCAGGTTATGTTAATTGCTTGTAACTATGCAAGAACTAGACATAACAGAACAATGTCAAAATGAATCATTACTATTCTGGTATCTCAAATCTGGTTTAATTCTGTAATCCTCAGAATGCAATAAATGCTTTAGTTTCCATACATATTAAATGGAGGACTAAGAAACGTATGTGTACACAATCAATTTAACCCTGCATGTAAATGGGTTTTCAATGAATCATGTTCACCTTGGAGAGAGCAGTACGACCAGTAGTTAAAAGATAATTCAGGGAGAAATATTTTCATTTTTTCCAATATTAAATAAACTGTTCTTTTCAACTTGAAAACAAGAAGGACTGTTATTTTTTAACAATGAATTTCCAGTCACAATTACATTTGCAAGTCTTTAACAGTGCAAGGTTGGAGGTCAGTATATGTCCATGAAATAAAATGGGTTTTGGTCAAACTTCTAATTGGGACGAGGAAAGTTTGAGGTTCTCATGACGTGGTCTTTTCCCTCTAAGGAATCACAAGACCCTCCGACTTCCTTCAGTGGGGTCTGACTCAGAGGAACTTTTGCGAAGAGTTGTCAGTCTGCAGATCCGTTGGAAACTTGAATATGCATCCACATTTTCTCCTTACGGTTCTTTGAGATCATGAAGCTGCAACTGCTCAATTCTCAGACCATCAATATCCCCTGAGAGTCAGTTGCCCAGTACAAAGCATAAAGCAAAGAGCATTGAGGAGAAATGTTACCTAGTGGATCACACATGTAATTATGCATTTCTCTAAATTTCATCAATTTTAGCTCTCTGTGTGTTGGTCAGCAGGACAGTTGTTGGTGTATACTCAAAAGGGCTGCTTGGATCCCATATTTATATAGAGCTGCCATGATCTAAGAACTTCAAGAGTCACTGGTCTCAGCTTTTCAAATTTACATACATAGACATGTCGCTGACTACATACAAGTTACCAGAGGAGTTTTTAAAAATACAGGTTTTTAATAACCGCCAACTTTGATCTAATTGATAAGACTCTCTTAGAATATATCCTGTTTTCTGTGAAAGATTAAAAAAATCTTCTCAGTATGATTCTAAAGATTTGCCAAGTTTATAAAACTTTGACCAAGGACTTGTTTTAAAATTAATCAAGTGGAAGCAGATTGTGAATGAGCTGGGAAAATCAACCTGAACTTCTTTGGCTCCAAGGCAAGATTGAAAACAGGATTATAATTTCTAATCTATGCATCCTGTGGCTTTTAGTTTTTTAGCTTTTAATCATATGCCTGCATAAATATGAAATTTCACTTTTTTGCTGTACAGTTCTTTCCAGGAGTAATATTTGTACTCCACCCCCAAACATGAATACAAACCCAGGTGCAGGCAGTAGCACAGACAAATTTTAAGAAAAGACAATGAAACACTTACTATAAAAATAAATCTCTGGTTATGGTTTAACCAACATAAGTAGCAGTTCACAAACAAAAGAAATACTTATCCATAATATGAATATTAATAGAATGTTACCATTGGAAAGAAGAAACTTACAGATCAGTCCAATCTTACTATTGGGAAAGAAAAAAGGAAGAAAAGTAATCTTTTATTTTTTAAACCTATATGTTAAAAAAATTTTAAATCTCATTTACATGTTAGGCACATCTCCACTTCCACTCCAAGCTTACTAGACTTACTTTCCCCCTTGTTTGGCAGAACTTATATAAGAATACATTAGTGCAGACATGTTGTTTTTCATGCGTGTTATCATCCGTGCAATATATGCATGCAAGGTGCTCAGTATATTCCACCCACCTTTTTAATCCTTGGAAACACTCTTGCATATTTATAGCACACCTTTTCTTTCCTCTTTTTTTTTTGGAAGTCTGCAGTTTGAACTAAGGGCTTCATGCATGCTAGGAAGGCACTCTACCACTGGAATCACAACCCCAGATCTTTTCTGCTTTATTCATAATTCAGGTAGTGTCTGATGTTTTCCCTAGAGTCAGACTCAGATGTGATCTACTTTCCTAAGGCCTCTTGAGTAGCTGAGATCACATATGTGTATCATCATGACCACCTTATTGATTGACATGGAATCTCACTAACTTTTGTCTGGGTTGGCCTTGAACCACAACCCTTTTTTCTCTGCCTTTGATTTAGCTGGGATTATAAGTGTGAGACACTGCACCCAGTTACAAACTCTAATTTTTAAAGCAAATAACAAAAAAGTAAAAAAGCAGAAAATAATTATTTTGAGTATGATCATGGCTAAGATTCTGAGTTAGAGAGTTTCTTCAGTCAGATATATTTCAAGAAATCATCTAATTATCAAATAGTGTAATGACAATAATGGTCATAGCTTACTTATGTGGAATATTCCATTGTTTCTCCCCAAATCCTATGAGGTTGCAATTATTGTCTTCTCTGAAAAAAAGCTAGCAAAGGTTGAGGAAATTTAAAATCATACATTTTCCAAGATTACTTCCAGCTATTTCCCATTAGCATCCTAGAAAACCTTCCTACCCCACAGTTTCTTCATTGCATTCTTTACTTCTGCATTTCTCATAGTATAAATCAGAGGATTTAACATGGGAGTGATAATGGTATAAAATACAGCCACCATCTTATCTTCTGAGAAAGTAGTGTCAGGCCTCATGTACATAAAGGTACAGGGACCAAAAAAGATAATGACCACAGTGATGTGGGAGCCACAAGTAGAGATAGCTTTGCGCCTACCTTCTACGGACTGCTTTCTCAGAGACACCAGAATGATGGTATATGAGATTATCAGGATGACAAAACTTCCCAGTGCAATGGTACCACTGTTAGCTGTCACAACAACACCCACAACATAGGAGTCTGTGCAGGCAAGTTTCAGCACTGGGTGGACATCACAAAAGTAGTGATCAATCTCATTGGGTCCACAAAATGGGAGCTGGACTACCAGAGCCACTTGGATAATAGAGTGCAAGAACCCACCCACCCATGTCCCCAGCAACATTTTATTGCATCTCTCCTGGTCCATGATGGCCATATAATGTAGAGGTTTACAGATGGCCACATAGCGATCATAGGCCATGACAGTAAGGATGAAGATCTCAGTACAACCAAAGAAATGCACCCCAAAAAGTTGCAACATGCAACCCGGGTAGGAGATGGTTTTATTTTTCACTAGTAGGTCAATGATCATTTTGGGCACTGTAACTGAAGAGTAACAGATGTCCACAAAAGACAAGAAGTTAAGAAAGAAATACATGGGACACTTGAACAGGTTACCCATGCAAACTGTCATCATGATGAGGAAGTTTCCCAGAAGAATGACTGTGTAGAAGAATGAAAACACCACAAAACAAACTTCTTCAACCTCTGGGTTCTGAGAAAGACCCCAGAAAATAAATTCAGTTACATTGTTTGTTTTTTCCATGGGATGAGTCTGTGAAGTTATGTTCCCACGAAGACATTAAATTACCTGAAGAACACATAAAAAGGATAATGCATTTATTTCTAACTTAATACAAATGAATAATTCTGATAGCTGACAATGGAAAAGTATTATTTAGTGTTAATTGGTGTGCATGTTCAAAAGTGTGGGGTATATTTATTTGGATTATATTACCTCAGTATTATACCCCATTTATTCACTTCAGATGAGGAAGAAAAGGACAGAGAGATAAAGCAAATCACCCAAGCCTCACATTTGGCAAAGTGTTTCTCTATATTTGCTTAACTTTTATTTAGTATAAGGCAGTCTATTTAATTTTGAAAGAAGTGTATTTTGCAATTTGGTTGTATTTATATATCAGGACATGTTTGCTTTTCCTTGATGTAGATGTGAAAATATATGCCCACATTTTCCCTGCCATATACTGCTGTGCTTTATTTACACAGGACTCCTCAGGTGGTTGACAATGAGTGACTTCTGCAGGTCCTTTTCTTGTAATGCTCAGAACCTTTTTGTATTGATGTCCCCTCCTCTGATCCAAAGCTTTCACTGTAAAGGCATGTTGTCACAGAATGAAGAATCAAATTATGCAAATATGACTCTGAAATAATGCTGCTGTAACCTGGATAAATCGTTTATCTTCATGGAACCTTTCTGATTTTTGAAATGACAGTTTTTACTTCATTATCACTTATCATATTGGCAGTCACTTCTACCAGGAAATAGGATCACTCACTATGTATAGAATGGGCAAAAAACCCTGAAAGAGAGACAGAGATAAGGGAATACACAGCATTTTTAAAAAATGGCAGACAAAGCCAGTCCTGTTTTACTAAAAGGAGGGGAAGTGAAGTCTGAGATAATTTCTCTATCTATAAACTAAGAGTGCTGCAATATTCTCCAAGAGTTACTTTGACTTGGTATTCAAACATTTATCTGTTAAGTAAAACAAAGAAAACAACTAAGGGACCACTCAGCCATTTAATGTTAACATGTTCTCCAAGCACCCTAACGTTCCCAGTTTCCTGCTAGCTATTTTAGACATCTCAGTTTTGGATAATTCCAAATATCAGGAAGGGATTGCCATTGAACGATAATTAGAATGAGTATATGAATAGGACACTATTTAATTTAAATAGGGGAATCCTTAGTGGTAGAATTTCAGGCAGTCTAGTTGGGATCACTGGTTTGTTTTAGTGGAAAGGGGCATGAGAATAGTTGTGATTAGAGGGAGTTCAAGGTTCTTTCTCAAATCAAGCCATGCATATAAATGATGGCTTGTAAACTGTCCTTCTCAGAATACATCCACTCATGACCCATTGGGCTTAGTGCTTACTATTACTGAGCTCTGCTCTCAACTAGCCCTTTACAGCAAAATTGTATCTGGCATTTCCAGCTTTTAGAAGACTACAGGACTGTGTTTCATCAGGTCCATACATTAAAGTTGATAGAAAAATCTGCCTTCTCTTGGGCATTACAGAATGGTGAAAGGAGGGGGTGACAGAGGTTGAATAGGATCAAAGTGCTTTATATGCACGTGTGAAAACACAATGATGAATTATATAAATTATATAAAAAGAAGAGGGAGTACAGATAAGAAATAGTAATAAAGGTGGTAAATCTGATCAAAGCAAAAAATATCTATGTGAGGAACTATCACAATGAAATCCTTTTGTATAATTACCACATGCTAATAGGAGGATAATAGAATGGTAATGATAGCATCAATAATGTTATGCAGTTTCAGAATCATGCACATTTCCCTGTGTTTACATAATGTTCATGAATCTTTGATTTTTCTATTGATTAAAAAAAGTACTCCATGGAGAGATCCCTTCAATTTTTGGTAGCTCTAATCACAGCAGTTTTGGGGCAATTTTTTAATTTATTTTACTAGATTGTCCTCTAGGACAAACTAGGAAATGACACACAAGGTTGCAAACAATTTCTTTACTACCCAAAGACTAGGTGCTAGAGAAAGCTTCACCTGTCCTTAATTCAAGGTTCATCTCAAAGACTTTTTTCCTCCCCTTTCCCAGCATATCAAATGTGATAATGCCTCATTGTCTTTTAATCATTGGCTTTTCCTTATTCCACTCATGCCACCCTATCTCATAGTCATGCATACATACACTTTATTATCTTATCATCAAAATAATTTCATATTGCCTTTTATTCAGAAAAGTAGTGTATTGCAGTTATATCACAGTGTAAACAATTTAGCAATTTAATGAATTACCCATTTCCACAAACATTCTGTATTAATTTTAGAAGAAACACAAATCTCACCAGTATTTTTCAGGGATTGCATTCGCTTTGTTTTTCTTACCTTCTTCTTAGATGATATAAAAATGTCTGTCCAAAGTAAAGTAAGAATGATAATTGAAGAATTGCCTTGTGAATAGTTAGCACCTGAGAATAATGACACCCTAAATTCAAAGACTGCTAGCAGTCAATTTTCTTTGTTCCTGATTAGGTGACCTACTGAATTCTACAATTTGACCATGCTGTTGACAATAACTCTCTTTTTCTACTTCTTACTTCATTTACTTAAAGAAAATGAAGCAAAATGATAATGCCTTAGGGAGAGCTTTTCCCTAACGTCTTCGTCCATAGTCAAAGCCAAATTGCACCTAACAATGAGATTTAGTTTACAGTTTTTGAGTTTGAACATGAATAAATAAATAAAATTATAAATATAAACCTATTTGATTCTCAAATCATAACTCTACCCCAAAGCAACTTAGAAAACATAAATAACTATTTTGTGATCACTTAGTTTGTTCATTGAATTAATGTAATTCAATGGACACATTAATAATATATGCTTAATATATAATATTAAAACATCTATCTCTAGGTTCTTCATTTGATGTTAGTCGGGCTACACTTTTGAAATTTCTATTTGAATAGATGGAGTGGATTCAAATATGCTGTTGCAATTCTCTGCTTTGCATCTTGTGTCTGTGTTTATTTCTACAGAAAGCAGAGGTAGGGTAGAGATTCATTTCTGGACTATATTTGTGATGATTAGTGGTGCTTTTAACTTTTCCATTGTCTCCTTTCTCTTTATTTTTGTCCTTTTAACTCCCCCTTCCTACCTGTATCTTACCTTCCTTCATTTTCACACACCATTTAAAATGTTAGTTACCTTGTTCATATCCCCACTCCCAAGAGCTATCAGAGAAAACAAATGAGACAGAAAAATCATGAAGTGAAGGAGCAATCTCCTCAGGTTTGTGGAAATACTCAAAATGATTTAGTTACTATATCAGTTTCCTGTTGCTGCTACAACCAAGTACCACAAGCACAGAGGCTGAAATCAACACAGATGCAACGTTCTGTAGTTACGTAAGCCTTCGATCTAAATTTGGTCTCAATGGGCTAAAATCAAGATCCTGATTCAGTGCATCCTCTGAAAGTTCTAGGGAAAAACTTGTTTCCTTGATTTTTTTTCAGCTTTTAGAGGCTGCCTGCTTCCTTGTGACCCTTTCCTCATCTTCAAACCTGGAAGTGGCGCATCATCATAGCTTTCTCTGATTCTTGCCTCCTCTTTTGTTTCCCTATTTTAATTTTAATAAATTTGTGAATACACTGGACACTGGAAAACATCATTTTTAAAGGTCAAATGACCTTTATTCCATCGACAATATGAATCTCTCTTTTCATCCTACAAAACACACAGATGTTATCAGTGATGTCATGGACATCTTTGGTGTACCTCTTCTGCTTATCACAGTTAATCCATTAGAAGAGGAACTGAGAAAGTCAGCTAACCTTCAGTTTTCCTACTTTGCAAATGTACTTTAAGATGTAGGAGATGTTTGAAAATATGCTTTTATGAAATGTCCATTTAATTTTAGAACATGAACACTCTGCAAGTTCCATGTCAAGCAGCACAACATTTCAGCATTCCAGACACGTAGCTTATGAACCTTCTTTGTCATTATGATCATTCCCACCTCTGAACTACAATTATTTCTGGAGGCATATTCATTATACTGGGATATAACAACCAAGGAAATATTTTTTTTCATGAAATATAAGTTAGGCTCTTGAATAAGGTGAGTTAGGTAAATGATATTATTAAGTGGAGAAACAGATCCTTCCTCAAGGGTGACACTATATATGTCAAAAGTAAAAAGAAAATCAAGAAAGTTGCAAGTCAGTATTTATGTAGTACTGATCATGAAAACAGTTAAAAAAATTTTAAATGAAATCATTTCTGTTCTCTGATGAGCTAACTCTTGCTTTATACCCTGAATCTCAATAAGTTTGTAGGCAATGCATCATGTATGGAAGTCTATTTGAACAGTTTAGCATAATGTAATATTTTTTGAGATAACCCAGGCTGACCTCAAACTTGCAATCTATCTGCCCTAGTTACCAGAGTGCTCAGATTGCAGGTATGAGGCATGTACCACCACACCTGGTTCTAAGGTATGGCTTTTCATAATATTTACCACTGTTTTAAAGGTGAACAGTTTCTGATCTTTGAAATGAGCAATCATTGTATCAGTCTTTCACCTCCTTGGATAGGTTTATTCCTGGGTAGCTTTTAAAGCTACTGTGAATGGAATTGTTTTGCTGATTTTTTTCTCAGCCTGTTCAGTGTTGGTATTTTTATTTTATAATTCTTTCTCACTCCCTTCTACTTTCCTTACCCATTCTGAATACTCACTGTATCCTACTTAGCATATTCATCTCAGTAATTCAGGGTGTCACACATTCCTGTGGTTTTCCTACAGATGTTCACATCTTCACAATAATCTGATACTACACTGTCCTTAAATTGTGGAATTTGACAGGGTTGTCACTGTTTAGTCAAATTGTGGAACTTGTCCAATACATTTCCTTTATAAAACAGCCTCAATACATTTGAAACATTAGAAAACCCTACATGAAGAAACAAATAAATTAACCTCCACAATGTAAGATTTCAGTATTACAGTCTGTCTGTCTGATGAGTAAAGTTGTCATTAAATTTGGAAGATTATAAAATCTCTCAACAGAATAATTTAAAATTTTCAAGAAGCATATATTAAATTATACATCTAACAATTATGAATGCAGTAGTAAATATTTGGATAAATTTTTTATTAAATCATTAAAATATCCTCAAAATATTTAAAGAACTGACATCTTTAGGACTTTATTACATCAAATGTTACATGAAGATATAGATTTAATAAATGGAGTTAGAGAAACAGAGACAGCAATAAATGCATATGCAATATGTGGGAATTATACCACACCCTTCTAAATATAAATTTATTAAGAAATAAATCATAGGGCTGGGGTATAGCTCAGTGTTAGAGACTTGGCTAGCATGTCAAAAGGCCAGGATTCAATCTCAAGCTCTACACACAAAATAGAAAGAAATCAAGATGGAATTTTTAAAGTTATCTATCATTGAATAATAAGGATCATCCTAGATAGTAGTTCAAAGGTTAGAGAAATATATTCGTGATTATAAGTAAATATGTAACTTTTATAACTTATGTGGGAAAAGAAATATTTGAAAGATTCTCCCTTTGGAAGACAAAATAGTAAAGAAAACTGAGAAGAAAATAATTAAAGCCATAGTATAAATTAATGAAATGGAAAAATAAAATATAAAAGATAGGGCAAAACTGGATCTTGGAAACCCTTTCAAAAATGATAAATTTTGAGAAATATGTGTAAAAACTAAACATAAAAGGGACTATATAAACTGGTAAAATGACAATGACAGATAACTACAGAATGTCAACAACTAAATTTCAATAATTTTGAACAATTAGCAAAAAAAAAGATTTTTCTGGAAAAAGAATTAAACTGATTGAATCAAAAAAGAATTGCAAAAAGTAATTAAAGCTCTAAAGAAACTGAATTAGTAAAATTTCCATAAAGAAAATATCAGATCCAAATGGATCTGTAAAAATTTACCATATTTTTAAAAAAATGAAATCTTACTCTTATTACAAAATTTTCCATGTTAGAGAAAAAGCAAGTTATCATTCATTCACTTTCAAGACTCTTGGTACAAAGAAATAGAATGGATAAATGTTTTATTTCCTTCAGCAAGACTGTGAAGAATCTTAACAAAATATTAGCTAATGTACTCAGTGTATAGAAAATCAAAGTCCCATTGCCAAATTAATTTTATCTATTGCATTTTAGAATATTTTAGAATTATAAAAATGAAAGTCATTATCCAGAAACTAAAAATTAGACTTTAAAAATACTCTTTAATAAATAATGCCTCTTTTAAAAATTTAACATATGCAGAAAAAGGGATTCTACTAAACATTTAAATTTCAAGTATTTGTCAGCCTAAACCTCAAAGTATATCAACAATATAAACGAACCTAAGTAACAATAAAATCATATTATTAAAAACATCCTATAGTAAACACATTCCCTTGGAAATCAAGAATGAGCCAATGATGCCCATTTCCATCAACATTTTAGTACAAATCTTCTCAAGCATGGAGGCAATAAACATCATACATTTAAGAACTGGAAAGAAGAAATAGAACTGAAATTTATTTGGACACAAGATCCACATAGAAAGCCCTAAGAATTTATGTATATTTTAGAAATAGGAGAGCAACAAAATTACTGATCATAAAGTTAACCTACAAAAGCTCATTACATGTCTGCATGCCACAAATAAACACGTAGAAATTCAAAAATACTGCGTAATTAAAACAGATGTCACTCATTTTAATATTATGTACTATAGTAGCAATTAACTAATACTCTTCAAGCATTTGCTGATAATATTTTACTATATGGTTATGTGACAATTTTCTTACTAATTAGTTCATAGATTTTTAGATTGTTTACAGATTTTAGCTATTACAAATAAAAGTTTCATTAACATTTATGTTCAAGTCCTCATATATATATGTATATATATATATACTTTTATTATTCTTCAGTCAATACCTAAGGTCCAATGACTTGATAATATGGTAAGTGTATGTTTAGCTATTTAACTTTCCCACTAAGTGTGTATGAGAATTTCAATTACTTCACATTCTTGCTAACACTTTCCAATTTTAAGCTTTTTAAATGTACACATAATAATAGTTGTGTAGCATTAATAGATATCAAATTTCCACTTAACTATACACTGTTAATGGCTAACAGTATACAATTTCTTTCATGTTCTTATTGACTTTGTATATCTACAGTAGAATGCCTCTTGGAAATTTTTTCCCATTCTCTGTTAAGTTGTTTGTACACTTAATGTGGGGCTTAAAGATTCATTCATGGATTCTGAATACAAATGATTCATCAGATTTATAATCTGGAGTATTTTCCTCCTTCCTTGCCATCTTAACAGTGTCTTTTGAAGAACAGAAGTTTATAATTTTGATAGCAATCAATGTATTCATATTTTAATTTGTAGGTCATGATTTTGGTACCAAATTTAGTGAATTGTTGCCTCGCTTAAAGCCACAAATATTTTCTTCAGTGTTTTATTATAGAAGTTTATACTCTTGACATTTATATCTGGATCTGTACTCCATTTTGATGTTTTTAAATACATTTCTGCAAGGTATGAGTCAAATGACTCTTTTGCATATAGATATTTAATCACCCCATGTAGATACTGAATCATTTACTAAAAAGATATTTTCTACATTGAATGTTTGTTGACCTTTGTCAAAAAGCAATTGATGATATGTGTATGGCCAAATCTATACATTTATGAGTCCTTTTTTGTGATTCAGTTAATCCAGTGGATTGTTTTCCTGCCTGCCCCAAATCTTGAATATTTAAAATTGGTAATAGTAATGGTACATATGATATCAATTACCAGAAATCTTATAAATATTTTGAACAATTCTTCCATGCTCAAATATTAAATATAGCTCATTCTACCCCACTATTTCCATGAATTTTTCCCTCATATTTTTCTTATAATCAGTTTCTTTTTGCCACTTTTTGTTTATTCAGTTGTTTTGGTTGTTCTTTTGAGTTCGCCATATGTAGACTAGCTGAAATCTAATCTGTATTTATACTCCATTTACACAACTCTAATAATATCCATGATCTTAAATAAGAATATTGGTACTCTTTGGTATAGTATACATATACCTTTATAAAATTTGTTTCTAGATATCAGTTTATCCAAATTTCCTGCCAGGTTCTAGTTGGCATTTTATCATTTAATATTGGCTACTGAAATTTCTGTAGATCTTCAAGTATATTGTGCTTTTGTGTCTTTATACTATTGCTGATGTCCTTCATTCTCATGATGAATAGAAGGATAGAAAAGATTTTATATTGCTTATTTAAACTAGTGATAAAAACAAAAGTGAGAAGCACGAATAGCTACAGGGAAAAAAAAAAGAGAAACCAGTGTTCCACCTTGTGGATAAAGTTAAACTTGGTCGAAATCTATGAATTCCAAGGGAATGTGGAACTCAATACCAGCTAAAAGACAAGTGAAGACTAAGATGACAGTTGCAACATCAGTCAGGTAGGAGTGCACTCTTCCTCCCCACTTAAGCATGGTGAATTACCAGAACCAAAATTTCCTTATATGTTATGTGTGGTTCATTTAATCCTTATCCACTCTGGAAGCAAGCAAACTGTTAAATTACTTACTATTTGATCAATGGATTCCTGAATTTAGACTTGGAACTATGAGCCAGAGCTGGCATGGAGAAATATACAGAGAAATAAAAATGAATTAAATGGAAAATCAAGTGTATATATGATATAACAAAAGGAATGGACTCTGACTACTTACACTAAAGACAAAGGAAATGGGTTTCTCTTTCCCAGTAGGGAACACCTAGGAAGGCATAGAAAACCAACCACAGAGAACCAGAGAAGAAAAAAAAAGCTGGAGCCAACACAAATATCAAGAAGAAAAATATCAAGAAGTGTAAACCTGTTTTTTTCTGGAAGTGGGAAACAGTGGGAGAAGGGAGGGTATCAACATAAGTGAAAATGGTGGATATATTTCATATTCATATATGAAAGTAGAAGAATTAAATCTGTTGAAATCGTTCTAAGAAGGTAGGAGGAGGAAGGAGGTAGAATAGTGGAGGTGGTAAATCTAACTAAGATATAATCACATATGTAAATGTCATAACGTACAACTACTAGGTACTAATAAAAATATACATATGGGACACAGACTACCATTTAAGATTCAGTCCTTACTAAATTGCAACGATGATTTTTATATAAAGAGAAGAATAACAAATTCTTATAGAACTACAAAAGAGGCTAATAAACAATGTGATCTTGAAAAATGAAAACTAAGCTGAACTGACCAGACTTCCTGATTTCAAAATATACTATAAAATGTAGTTCACATTACATTATGCTACATTCACTAAAATATACACTAGAATAGACAGAAAGGAAATAAACCATTCATAGAGGGTCAACTAATCTTTGGCAAGGGTGCCAAGAACATAGAAGAAGGAAAGGATTATCTCTTAGAAAAATATTGTATGGAAAACTCAATATTAGAACTTTGATAAATAAAAGCATGAAATTAGAAATTATGTCATCAACAAAACTTAATATGCTGTTATGGGTTTCAGTTTATTTTTATTGATTTTTTTTGTATAAAATACCTTAATAATCAACCACCATCACTGTGTTCTATAGCCTTCCCTGCTCCTGCTGTCTCTCAGAGTCCCCCTTTTACAATTATATTATTGATTTTTTAGGTGTAGATTCCACATATTATAAAGCATGTACTTTGTTTTCTTATTTTTTGAATCTGGCTTATTTCCCTTAATATGATGATCTTCAGTTCCATGTATTTTCCTGAAAATGACATCATTTTGTTCTACATTATGACTAAATAATATTCCATGGTGTATTCTAAACAACCCATGTTCACATCAAGAAAGGGGAATCCCCTATGCTTAATTTCCAATTACAGTGTATAGACTCTAAGACTGGTTGATAAACAAATCTTCCCAGAATTCTTGTTTCTAAGGCAAAGCATTTCAATTGAGGACATAATGAATTCTTGGGAGAGAAAGCACTGCTACAAGACGAATTCCCTGCATCATATGGAAAGTTCTATAAATACTCTATACTACTAAATTAAAATGTTATTTTGCTGTAGTTCACATATTCAGAGCAAGAGTCCTCATGAGTGGAGTGACTCATTTGAAAGTTTTTCCTCCCCTTTCAAACTCTTGTCTTTCAGGACCAGAATCCAGAAACAAAGATCACTTTGCCATACTGTATCAAGTGAATCAATTCTAAATTCAAATCTTGTCTTTCTGTGCAGATATTTTTGGATTTTAGGAACAAGGGAAAGATTTACACTGATGAAGACATGTCCTTACCAACTGTTGATTTGATATTGAATTGTGTGAAGTCTCTTTGCAAGTGTATAATTTCTTTCATATCGAATGCTTCTGATACTAATAAGAGATAACTTTAAAATTGAGATTGAAATGCATGTCAACACCATCATTAAGATCATCTAATGCTACTAAGGTAAGTTTCAAGAGTGCTGATACTTAAATATAATTTTTATGCACAGTAATTTTTCATTATTTTTCAAATAAATCAGAAAGTATTTCATCCTCATTCTAATTTTTCTAAAGACAGTTGATGAACATCTTAACCTAATTTAACACTGGACAACTTGAAATTTATAGAGATGAAACAGTTTATGTGATCCAGGTCTTTTAAACCAGGAACTATTATTTGGCAAAGAGATAACTTATTTAATATTTAAGATTAATCAGAATATGAAATCAAAATATAATTATATCATACACAAACTAAATATGAATATTTAATTACATAAGACATAAACTATTGAGTCTGAGCACAAACAGGGAAAACTCTGAGATCAATTGCTACAGATAAAATAAGCTTATGTGACATGTTTCTACATGTCATTGCTTCTCTGTTGTGGGCAAACATGGCAATTAAAAGAAAGGAAAGCCCTATTTGTGTCTTTAGCACTGTAGCGGATGTGTTCATGTAACAATCAATTATCATAATAACTTATGAAGTGTTATTAGATGACGAATCATATGTAGAGAGATCCAGAAAATGTACCCATGTTAAGACTACTTGTAAAATAAGTATGAAAATAGCTAAAATTCTGCTAATATTAACTACTTAATAGTTTCATAGAGAATATTAAATCAACATGTCTGCAAAAACACAATGCAGTAAGTGTCATTATATAACATTGTTTATGCTATAAAAATCATAAACTTTAGTTCCAGAGATCTCTAAAATAGATGAAATAATACCAAAACACAGGGTTTTTAAAGTACTATAGTGAACCATATATTGCAAAGCACTTGATAGGATTTAATACACAGAAAACCTTCTATTTTATTATTGGCTACTACAAAATAATTACACTTTTTCATCCACAATAATGAATTCTGGTACAGTAATTCTTGCATCCTTTCATTACATTTCAATCATTGGCACACTAAAATTCTTTACTTCAACTGTTATAATACCATAGATCTGAGGTTCCTGTCTCTGGCTTTCACTTCTTACTAAACATCAATCTGTTTCTTCAAAGACAAAAAAACCATATTAGCGTCCAATTTTCTGCCTTATTTGTTGTTATACTTCTACTCATATTCTCAATTACCTTTTATTTCTTTTTGATTTCATAAAAATAAAGGGCAAAATTCTTTAGCTTTTCATTTATAGTAATTGTATACACCTTCTACTCCCTTTGATGGGTTAGCCATCACTATGTGCCCAATCTATGACTTCTGTTTAAGTTCTGCTCATCTCAGCCAATTATGTGCTCAAATTACACCTGCCTTGTATGTTTACAAAAGTTTTTCATACTCTTTGCAAAACCTTCAACCAGCAGGCAATCTGAGCATTCTTCAATAACATAGAACCCTTTGTATCTTATCCAAAAAAAGTAAGAAGATTTCAAAATGTAATAAAAGCTAAACATCTACTATTTATTAGAATGCAGAACTTAAATTCAAGATTTTATTAGTTTTTTCAGGTATTAAAATTAACTTTCACAAGAGACAGATGGAGAATAGAAGCAACGTGACAGAGTTTGTTCTCCTTGGACTCACAGAGAATCCAAAGATGCAGAAAATCATATTTTCTGTGTTTTTGATCATCTACCTCATCTCTATGATAGGAAATGGACTCATTGTGGTCACCATAACTTCAAGTCCTTTGTTGGGATCACCTATGTACTTTTTCCTGGATTATCTCTCCTTTATTGATGCCTGCTACTCCTCTGTCAATACCCCTAAGCTGATTGTAGATTCACTCCATGAAAAGAAGACCATCCTCTTCAATGGATGTATGACTCAAGTCTTTGGGGAACATTTCTTCGCAGGTGCTGAAGTCCTCCTGCTTACAGTGATGGCCTACGACCGCTATTTGGCCATTTGCAAGCCTTTGCACTATACAACCATCATGAGCTGGTTAATTTGTATCTTGCTAGTGGGAGTATCATGGGTGGGAGGTTTTCTTCATGGAATCATTCAGATAATGTTCATCTACCAATTGCCCTTCTGTGGTCCTAATGTTATAGATCACTTCATGTGTGATCTCAACCCTTTGCTTGAACTGGCCTGTACTGATACCCACACTCTTGGGCTCTTTGTTGCTGCCAACAGTGGATTCATCTGTGTTTTAAACTTTCTCCTTTTACTGATTTCCTATGTGTTCATTCTCTGCTCCCTGAGAAATCACAGCTTGGAGGGGAGGTGCAAAGCTCTCTCTACCTGTGTCTCCCACATCACAGTGGTTGTCTTATTCTTTGTGCCATGTATATTTGTTTACCTGAGACCTGCAGTTAATTTTTCCATGGATAAAGCAGTTTCTGTATTCTACATGATCATAACTCCCATGTTAAATCCCTTAATCTACACCCTGAGGAATGATCAGATGAAAAATGCCATTAGAAAAGGTTTAGTAGGAAAGTTATTTCAGGGGAGAAATAAATGTGCATGATACCAACATAATTTCAGTTGAAGAAAGAAAGATCATTTTTAATTTTATCAATAATGAATAATTACTGGAAAAAAGTATGTGTCAAATTTGTAGAATCTGTACTTAGGAAGGCCTACATAGGTGTGACTTAAGGCAACTTAAACCAGAATCACTTTTTTCATATTTGGAAAATTCTAAATTGTTTTGGCTTATTTTTCTAGCTTTATAAATGCATGTGAAACAAAAACTTTTATTTTAGTAAAAAATAAATAATTATGTATTTATATCAAGCAACAATTGCTATGACTTCAAAGAATTAAGCATTGCTACTATCCCCATTTTACCTATGAGAACACTTAACAAAATGGCAAGTTATATTTGAGCAGTAACCATAATGTCCTATATTCTACACCATAATATTAACTCCTATGTTATACCTGACAGGTACAAGTAAAAGATCAGATAGCTATGCTAGCTTTTGTTTTTGAGATAAAGTTTCTGTTAGGCACATTGTATATATTAGTTGAATATTTATGTCTAAAAGTCCAATAATTTCCTACATTACTTATATATTATATATTATATTACTATATTATGTTGTTATCTTTTTATATATCACAATTGGTTATAATTTTTAAAAAATATTATGGTGTATAAGTGCTTTAGGGCTTTAAAAACAATGGGTCACTTATCTTCTGAGTAGTAAGTAGCAAAGTTTCAACATATTTCTAAACTGTCTTGTAGACATCAGAACCACTTTGTATTGTTAACATGATCCTATGTTAATAACCCCATCAGAAAGTAAAAAAAAAAGAAAGCTCCAGTATCATACAAGAACACCTATATCAAAAGACAGCATAATCTATAAAATACTTATATGCTAACTAACAATATTTATACCAATTAGCACAGTCTGTCACCTGATAAATACTAAATGAAAGGATACTATTATAAATTCTCATAAATAAATTAAATAGTATGTAATTTGGAAAAGAGTTTAGGAGAGCATGGAAGTGTTTTCTACCTTTATCAGATGAGAGTCTGAGGAGAGTTCAAGATAGTTATCTCAGGAAAAGCACAATTTCTTTTTACTATACTATAAACTAAGGAATGATAAGGGATTAGAAAGTAGTTTCTGAGCATATGAACAAAGATTTTTACTTTCATATGCTTTCAGTAGGATTTAATTAACCTTTGAAGATAGGAAGTTTGTATTATATTTTTCTGCTACATTGTACTACATTTCATTATCGTTATTTTTAATAACTTGTAGCTCTGCTGAAACACCAAGAAATATGAAGATTAAATATTTTTTATTCATTTCTTCCACCACTTAGAAAATATATAGGTATGATTCCAAGGAATATTGACAATTTACATGCATCAGCGATGAATAAAAAGACACCTAAGGTATTTACCCATAGACCTTGTAATTCACTTAAAAAGGGAATAGAAAATTACTGCTGATTTCTTATAAATAGTGTCATGAACAAAATACTTTAAAATCATATAAGAGACACACCAGTAACAGTCTGGGAGGGGGATTCAGGAAAGGATTCCTTGATGGAAGGACATAAAATTGGCATCCAAATGATAAAATTGGATCAGTAGAGTGAATGGGAAAGAGGGTAGGCCAAAGAGAAGACAAGCCCAGGAGATGAAAGTGTATGCAGGAAATCTAACCAATTCAACATGACTTGCTATCAGTTCATCTACCCACTAGATAAACTTTTATTGAAACCGCTTTGAGTTCAGACACCAACTGAACACTAAAGTTATGACAAACATAAATTATAAGACATGAGATGGAGAGACAGGAACAGATAATTCCAAAAAAAGTTCTAGTAATCCCATTAAAGTTTAATGATAGGACAGTGGGGAAAACATTGAAAGAATATTTAAGCTTGAGAGTGCTGCAGTTAAAGTTCAGTTTTATAAATAATTCTAGCAATGGTATGAGAAACAGTAAGACAACAAAACTAGCAGCAGATAGGTTAGTGTAAAATGGTCTGAGTGTGAAAGCTACCTACAAGTTCTGCAGAGTGCGGTAGACACTGTTGAATCCAACTGAAATACCCACCATCAAGCCAGTACTCTCTTACACAAGCTACTGTGATCCTAGGCTACTAACAGTTTGTCTTATACTTCTTTTGGCAACACCAAAAATATGGGATCTTCAGTGGAGGCATTATTCCCACCATCTTAGTGTTCCCAGAATTCAATAAATGACTGTCTTGGAGTTGTGAAAAAGTTAAATCCTCTTTTCTCTATGGTGAAAAAGTTCTGTAGTGCAATATTTAGTCCAGAATATCCAACGATCTAGGCTGAAGGCAGATTTTAATTGAGTATGTTGTTTTTCTCCTACCTTAGCTAGCATTAATACTTTCATTTACTGATAATTTTTATGAACATTTTCAACTCAGGTTCTCCATGTATTGAACTCAAAATGACTTGGTTCTCTAAATGTTACAATTCATATATAAAGGATTTTAAATAAGAGGAAGATTGTACAAGAGAGCAATCATCAAAGAGATCAGAACCTGTCTTTCTTACCAAGTAAATGAGTGAATTTATAGATGGAACACAGGGAAAGATGTGTCATAGCAAGAGATAAACGAATCTCCATTTCTAGCAGAAGTGCCCTCTCATTACCATTAGGTGCTCTCCTAGCCCTGTCTGAAGGATTTATCTTACATTATCTGAGGAAGTTATCCAGTGTTCTTCCAAGGGCCATGCCCTCCAAGACAGTGCTCACTCTCCTTAGAATTTACTCACACCTATTCTCTGCATTTAGGCCTGGAACTAGACTCAAGTCCTAAACAGACACTAAATGAAGAGCAAAATGTGACCCATGAGTAGGTGCACTACACTTCAAAGAACTATGTGATTTTTCTAATTTATGCAAAAATATAAGGAGTAATACATATTGATTGTGGGATAATGGTGGAACAAACATAAAGTAAGGTCAGATTTATTGCTATATGCTCATTAAGCTAAGGTTCTTATTTGAAGTTGCAATTCAGGGATTTTGGACAGGCTCCGTTTCATTAGTTGCTTGAAATATGACCTTGAAGTGAATCCGCAGTGAGTAAATTAGAAAGGTAGGGTCTCCCTGGGTTTAAAAGTGAGGAAGAGGTACAAAGTCTCATGTAATTTGAAATGTTAGTGTGCTTTATTATTTAAGACATACTCACCAAACCCTGGTCAGTTCAGTGAGGCCTTTAAGAGGGTAAGTGATCTATGCAAGTTTAAGTTAGGTCTACCTTTTGGTGGGTACAAGGGTCCTCAATTTGACTTGTTCATTACGTCCCAGGTCTGCAACATAAAATTGGAATACATGTGCTCAGCACTGGCAGAACCTCCTCATTGGTTCTCTAGCCCTTGTTGGGAAAAGCCAAGAGGAAGCCATTAGAGCTTGCTCCATCTGGTAAAATATAACACCAAAAGGAGTACTGAATATTGTATTAAAATATAATATTAGATTTCAAATATAAAATGCATCTCTGGAGGGATTTCAGAGATTAGTGGTGCCAACAAAGGTTTAGAAGATGTGGCACTGGTGGTTCCCAACATATATTCACTCAGTTCAACTGTTTGACTTGTGCAGAAGAGAGATGGTTCAGGGAAAATAATGAATTATCCTAAGTTTAATAAGTCTGAGGCTCTGATTGTAGCTGCTTTACCAGATGTTTTCCATTACTTTAACAAATTAACACATTCCATTATCTGATATGTGACTAGTGGTCTCCAGAGGCTTTTTCTTCCATACCTGTAAAGAAAGACCACTAGGAACAGATTGGTTTCAGCTATCAAGGACAGCAATGCCTTTCCATGATCTTTACTTAGTAGTGTGTCAAAGTTGTAGTCCTATGTCATAGTTCAGTGCACAGTATTCTCATTTGTCTTTCCTTCTACAAGGTCTCCCACTAGTTCCTTACCTTGATGGTGCAAAGATGATTGGGTGTGGTGGGTTAAAACTAACAACTATTCTACACTTACCAATTTCTTACACTTAATGTAAGAAAAGTTTGTAACAAAAGGGTGGCAAATAATAATTCAGATTAAAATTCAAATAAATTTCTAGGAGTCTGATGGTGGGAGGTATGTCAAGGTAAAGTATTTGTTGCATCTGGCCCCTCTTATTGTACCAAAAAGAGGTACAATGCCTAAAGGGCTTCCTTGGATTTTGTAAATAGTATATTTCTCATTTGGGTGGGCTACTCTAAAATTCCTACCAAGTGATCTAAAAGCTGCTAGTTTTGAGAGGAGCCCAGAAGAAAAGCCTTATCAATAGATCCAGGGCTCTGTGAAAATATTTCTGTTGCTCAGAGTGTATTATCTACAAGGACCAATCATGCTTAAAATATCAGTGACTATTGGAACCTTTGAAAAGGTCTGTATGATTTTGGAGCATATCTGTGCTATCATTTGCAAATGATCTGTCTCTTTTAACATTTAACATTTCTTGCTCTGGTCATTATACTTTGTAAAAGCTGAACAATTACCCATGAAACATTGTGTTTTTGCTTCCCATCACTATAACGAAATGCCTGAGATAATTAACTAGTAGATATAAAGGGTTTATTTTATCTGAGAGTTTTAGAGGCCTCAGTGCATCATCCATTGTTTCCATGGATTGGGGTCTGAGGCATAGCAGCACATCTAGCAAGAGGTGGTTTTATAGTAAGTACACTTAGGTCATAGCTAAGAGGCAATAAATGGAAAGAAAGAGTACAGTCCTGAGACTGTGTGAGTACATTCACATGTGAGACTCAGTTACAATTAAGCATAGCATCACTGTGGTGAGGAAAGTACTGTCTTTATCAATGTTACTTCAATCCCAGGCATCATAGCATGGGAGCAAGACACCATTCACAGGGGGTAAGATGAGGTAGTCATTACAGGACTGCCTTGGAACTCAGTGCTGACATGGTGAGTTCTAACCCTAGGCAGATCTTAATTAATGGCTGCCAACTCCCAGGCTGGTATTTAGGAACAGTCTTGGGAGTAGCCCTCATGTCAGGAAGAGACTCACAAAAACAGTCTACTGAATTTCTATTCCAGAGAGTGCCACTGGTGACTGCTTGCAGCAGTCTTGGGCCATGAGTTTGACTTGTCATTAGGCAGCCCATAGCACAGTGGGCCTCAGAAGGACTGCATTAGTCTCACTGGGCTGTGGGCTCAGTGTGTGACACATCATTGTAGTGCAGTGGTCATGGCCACAGATGTGTCACAGGAACCTGTGGATGGTTCTGTCATGGTAATTTCAACCCAAACCAGGCAGGATGCAACAGTTCCTGACCATAGGCAAGTTATTGTGAACAGAATGTTTGGGGATATCTTATTCCCCAAACATGGGACAGGTTTGTTAGATGCTGCCCCAATTCAAGCTGTGCAACATACTACCTGTACGTATGAGGTACCTCCATCACCTTTTAGCACTGACACAGACAGCACACCAACAATATACTTGTAGAAAACCTGTACCTAAGTGTCCTCTAGTGCTGACATAGAAGAACTGACTACATGTTTAGAAAAAATATCCTGATTGAGTTTCTGAAAAGACAAGTATGAACAAATCCAGGTTATACACACTGAAATAAATATATAGCACACCAATTCCAAGATGATGTTGTATACCAAGAAGCATCAAGAGCTTTCAGAAACCATGACCACTCACAGTAGTCGACACCAGGCACTGATAAGATAGTAACCAGTATGCACAAACACTTGGGTAGAGATGTCAAACAGCTGTGTTAAAGAAATTTAACAAGCTTCAAAAGGACACAGAGAAATTAGTGAATAGTATGAGAGATACAAGAATTTAATGAATCAAAGAGATATCCTTGAGCAAAAATAAGCTAAGTGAAATTAAAGACATGAGAGAAAGCATAAATACTACAGCCATCAGAATAAATACTGAGATTAAATAGAGACTATTTAAAAATACATGGAGTTAAGAGGCAAAGTAAATAAGAAGTATGATCAAGTACTGAAATTTTGGGCCAGCACTAAAAGAGCTTAATATTCAATCTATTGAGTGTCATGAAGGATTTTAAAATGCCAAGGCAAACAAAGCTTATTCAAGGAGCTCATGCCCAAAAACTTCAAATTCTAGACAATTATATAAATGTCTAAATACTGAAGGTCAAATGTCACTAATCAGACTTAACTAAGTCTACTCCAGGATATTTTATATATATATATATCATCTCATGCTCTCAAAAATGAAAATTAAAGAAAAATTCTCAAATTTGCAAGACAAATGAAACAAATAACACATACGTGTACCTCAATTTTCCTACAGCAAACTTCTCAGCAGAAAATTTTAAGGCCAGGAAAGCATGGCATGTAATTTTCAGAGTACTGAAAGACATTACCAGCCATGTACAACATATCTCAAAAATCTGCATTTCAGAAATGGTGAAAGACACGCCCAAGCAAACAACACCTGAGGGAACATATCTGTACAAGACATGCACTATAAGAAACACTAATAGCACTTCTTCAAACTCAAGAAAAAAAATATTAAGGGAAGAAATATTAATGAATAAAAGGAAAAGTTAAGAATATGTAAAATTCATAGTAAGTGTAATAATGTAAATTCAAAGTGTCCTAATACTGTAAGTATGGTGCATGAATCAGTAATATCATCAGTATGAAGCTTAAAAAACAAAATATTAAGCACAATGACTACAATATCATGTTATGAGGTAGGCATAGAGATATAAAAACACGGGATACAATATTTCAAAATGTGAGAGAAATAGAATGCAGACTTTTTGTTAGTATGTGTTCTTTCTCTATCCTGTTTGTATTCTAGTCTTCATGATCATGTTATATTGCCTTCATTTCAAAACAGATTCTTATAATCTAAATATGTTTTTATAGGCCCCACTGCAACCATAAAACTTTGTAAAATTTAAAGTAAAAATAATAAGCAAGTATTCAAAATAAACTAGTCCAGTAAACCACTTAAGCATAAAAAAAGACTGTAAGTCAGACTGTTCAAGAATATGTTGTATAATTTCCATGTCTTGATATAGTTTCCAATGTTTTCCTTGTTGATTTTGAGTTTTATCACATATTCTTAGAAAATACATTCATAATGACTTCATTTTTTAAAATTTATTGGTATAAGTTTTGTTACCTATCATAGGATTTATTCTGGAATATGTTCCTGGATCCATAGCAAAAAATACATCATCTGCAGTTTCTGTGTGCAATGTTCTATAAATGTATGCTAAGTTCATTAGATGTAGGGTGAAATTTTTCTTTAATCTGCTGCTGTCTCTGTGTATATTTTATGTCTGTAAGTCTGTCAATTGCTATAAAATGAGTTCCAAATTACCCTGGTATTATTGTATTGCAATCATGCCTCCTTACATATTTATTAATAGTCATTTTATATCTTTTACCTATCGTAATATTGGGTGCATATATATTTAGAAATGTTATTTTGCTCAGTTGACACCTCTATGAATGTATAATGACCTTCTTTCCTTTTTTTCTTGCCTTTGATATAAAGTCTTATTTTATCTGATGTAAATTTGGCTATTCCTGTTTTCTTTTGGACTCCACTGACACATGATACCTTATTCCATAACTTAAATATCAGTCTATGTGTGTCCTTAGAAGTGAACAGAGCTCCTTTGTTCTTTAAATCCATTCAGTAACTCTGTGTCTTTCAATTGGATATTTTAATTGATTTACATTACAGACAAGTATCAATAGGTAAGTCTTAGTGTTGCCTTTGTAGCTTGTTTTCTACTTTTACGGAATTTTTTTCTTGTACTTGAAAATAACCATAATAAGGAAGAACAGTGAATTTTTTTCTTTTCTCCTTTTATTTTATCACTTTTACATTTACTTACATGTGTATACACTGTTTGGGCCACCACCACCTCACTCCCCAAACCTCCACCCTGCTTTTGGGTAGAACCTGTTCTGCCCTCTTGTTCTCCAATTTTGTTGAAGAGAAAACATAGGAGATAATAAGAAAAACATATTGTTTTGCTAGTTTGAGGTAAAGATAGCTCTACGGAGAGATTCCTAGGGCTGTTTCTATGCACTTGTTCATTGCAACCCACATTGGTTTGTCTCTACCAGAACTCTTTGCTACTTCCTGGTCCTCTTCCCATAGTGGCCTCTGCAGATTTAAGATTACTTTATTCACTCCTCATCAGGGAGCACATCACCCACATTCAAACTTTAGGATTCCCTATTTCTCCTGTGCATGTTCTCCCCTTTGTTTGTGACCCATGTCCAATAATATTATTGCATTTGTTTTGGGTATACAATCTGCATATGAGGGAAAACATGCAATTTTTGGCCTTCTGAGACTGGCTAACATCACTTAAGATAATGTTCTCTAGTTCCATCCATTTACTTGCAAATGGCAAAATTTCATTCTTTGTGGCTCAGTAAAATTCCATTGTGTATAAATATCACATTTTGATCCATTCACGGTTGTGGGGAATCTTGGCTGTTTTCATAGCTTGGATATTGTAAATAGTGCTGCAATAAACATGGGTGTGCACGTGCTTTTGTAATAACTTGAGTTTCATTTCTTCAGGTATATCCCTAGGAGTGGTACTACTGGATTATATGGCAGATCTATGTTTAGTTTTTAAAGGAGCCTCCACTTTGTTTTCCAAAGTGGTTGTACTAGCAGTGTATGAAGGTTTCTTTTCCCCACATCCCTGCCAACATTTGTGGTTGGTGGTGTTCTTAAAGATAGCCATTCTAACAGGGGTGAGGTGAAATCCTAGTGTGGTTTTCATTTGCATTTCCCTTATGGCCAGGAATGGGGAGCATTTTTTTCATGTGTTTTTGGCCATTTGGATTTCTTCCTTAGAAAAAGTTTTATTTAGTTCAGTTGCAGGACAAATTTTGCCAATTGAGCACTTGTATTAGGAGGAAGAGGACCTGATTTGAGGATGTCACATTCTCTTATGACTGCAAACCCTGCATGTCTGACATCATTCTTGACAAAGGAACTGCCATCAGTGTATAATTCTATATCTGGGCTTTTTAAGCACTGATCAGTTAAGTCAGATTGGGCAGCATAATTCTCCATAAGTACCTCCTCACATGAGTGTTCAGGATTTCCCTCTGCCTCTGGTAGAAGGGATGCAGGGTTTAGGCTTTGATAGGTTCTTAAAGTTATTTCTGTCCCTCCCAGAAGCTGGGACTAGTATTTTAATATATGGCTGTCAGATAGCCAAAGTTCTCCTTCTGAGTTTAAAATTCCCCCTAGGTTGTATGGGCTATAAACTGTTAGGGGCTGGTTTAGGATAAGTTTCTGAGATTTAGGCACTAGAAGGCTAACTGCAGTGACTGCTCAAAGATATCCTGGCCATCCTTTGGCTACCTGATCTAATTATTTACTTAAGTATCCTACTGGCTGGAAATGATGCCACAGAGCTGAGTCACCACTCCCAAAGCAAATCCTCCCTTTCCACAGACATATAATTGAAATTTTTCTTGTACTGGGAGACCCAGTACAAGAAATGAACTGGTGGAATTCATTTCCTGACATGTCATCCCATTCAATAAAGACTGGGAATCCTTCTGTGCTTCCTTAAGGTTGTGATATAAGGGCTGAGCTAGGTCTGCATATCCCAGGATCCAAAATCTACAGTATGCTGTCACCCCCAAAAAGATCCTCAATTGTTTTACAGTTTTAGGTAGAGGAAACACCAAGATTGGAAGGGTTCTATCTTCTCCTAGATCCCTCATTTCTTTCTCCAGGACAACACCTAACTATGTAATCCTGGACTGAGACAGTTGAGTTTTTTTCTTTAGAGATTTTGTATCCTCTATCTACTAAGAAGTTTAGTAAGGATTCAGTGGCTCATGAAATGACAGGCTCAGTTGGTCCACAGAGCAGGAAATCATCTACATATAATCTTGGGTTAGAGCCAACCCAAAGAGATGGCAGCTGTCTCTAAATCCCTGGGGGAGTATAGTCCAGGTGACCTGTCCAGACTTTCATGTAAGGTCCTCAAAGGCAAAAGGAAAGCAAAAGGAGAAGACATCCTTTAAGTACAAGTAGTAAGCAGTACCTGGAAATATTTGGGCTAAAAGCATATAGAGATTTGGAACTACAGGATGGAGAGTCACTACTGCTTCATTGATCATGTGGAGATCTTGAACTAGCCTCCATTTGTTAGGTCCCCTCCTAACACAGACAATAGGAATATTATATGGACTGGAACATTCTATTAGCAGTCACTGTCTTTTTAAGTCTTTGATTATGAAATTAACCCCTCTTTAACTTCTGGTTTTAAAGGATATTGTTTTTGATTGGGAAACCAAGAGGGGTCCTTGAGATGAATTAGGGCTAGGACTGATGTTTTTGTCCGTCCTATGGTATGTCCATCCATCTACACCATGGGGTCTTCTTGTTCCTCTATCAGGGGCAAGCAACAGTACTCTCCTAGGGGTAAAAGGAGCCATACCCTCAATTTAGATATAAGGTCTCACCCTAGCCGAGAAATAGGGGTTTCTGGGACAATTAAAAAGATGTGACAGAAGTGGAAATTTCCTCAGGACCAGGCTAGAGGCTTAGTGAAATAGTACTTTAGGGGATGTACCGATATGCCCCAAGCAGTAATTTTCTTGGAGGACCTGGGTCCCAGAAAGAAAGGAATATCTGAAATGCTGGCTCCAGTACCAATAAGGAAGTTGACCTTGTGCTTTTTAATAGTAAGTATAGCCCTGGGCTCCTCTGCTTTTATGGTGGCTACAGGAGTCTACATGGGAGGCCCTGGGACCCATCATTGGGTGGAAGCTCAGGCCTAGATTCACTTGGGAACTGTGGAAAGTGTGTCTCCCAATATTTTCCTCAACAAATGGGGTAGGGGCATGGAGGTAGCTTCCTCCAGGGGCACTTCCTCCTATCCTAAAATGGTCTGCCTGTAGATACTTAAAGCATGTCTTCACGTTTGGACTCTGAGCACTGCGATCAGACCCTTCTGCCATTTATCCTTTCTCTTTTTCTTCTCCAGGTCCTTCTTTTCTTTTTCTAAGTCCCTATTGTAGTATACAGATGTGGCTATATAAACCAATTGGTCTAGATCTTTGCTCCATTCGGTCACCAGTTTTTGAAGCTTTCTATGGATATCAGGGGCTGACTGTGTTAAAAATTTATCTTTTAGGATGATCTCCTCCTCCTTTGACTCCAGTACAATGTTGGTATGATTTTGTGAAGCATCCTTAAGTTTCTGTAAGAAAGCTACTGGAGTTTCTAAGGGTCATTGCTGCACAGCCATAACTTGGGAGTATTTAAGTGGTTTTATCTTGGCTCTCCTTAGACCCTCAAGAATGCAATGGATGAAGTGATTATGTGTCCATTCATCCTTCTTATTTTCAGGGTCCCACCTAGAATAATATCTAGGCACTGCCTGATTGCCCGTCAGAATTGGGAATCGAGGTTCCCTTTTAGGTATCCAGTGTCTTTGTCTTTCTTTTTCTTCCCCTCCTCCTCCTGTGAGGTCCCAGTCTGAGATAGACCTGAGGGCCACATTTTTCGAAGTGATAAGTGTCCCCAACTGTAGCTGCCTGATCTAGTACTTGCTGTTTCTCCAGAGAAGAAAGGGTCTGTGATAGCAATAGCCTTACATCTTTCCAGATCAGTTCAAAGTTTTGGCTGACTTCTCTGAATGTCTGGATGTACTGATCTGGGTTTTCTGTGTAATTTCCTAAATCCGTTTTTATTTCTTTAAGTTCACTTATTCTAAAAGGAATGTGACCCCTATTTACTCTGGGAATTAACTGGAGGGGATGAATCCTGTGGGATGATGTTGGGTGTGCAAGGTATCTGATTAAGGGGGTAGAGGGGAAGCTAATGGAGCATCAGATGGATTGTTTTGGTTCTGGTTCCTCAAGGGAGTTTGGGGGCTTTTTCCAAAGCATCACCATGGTCTGGGTATCTAGCCTGCATTTGTTCAACCATTTTGGGTGGTCTCTTAGGAAAAAGAAAACTTGAATATATGGGACTTCAGTCCACTTTCCCTCCTATTTTTACAGAACATATCTAATTGAAGAATGGTATTATAATTAATGCTCCCTCCTTCTGACCATTTTTCCTCATCTCCCAAAGGATACTTTGGCCAGGCCTAGGTGCAGTTAAACTTGAATCACTTTTGTTGAAGACTTTCTGGATCAAGATCTTTCCAATGTTTTAGTAATCAGGTAACGGAGAATTCTTCCTGGATCCTTGAAGCTTGATCCACCATCTAAAAAGGGATACAAGGGAAAATTGATCACCTTAACAGAGGTTTTTCTCCTTTTACATAGGTGTCCCCAGGTGAGGAGAAACTCTATGTGAGAGAGGGCGTCCCTCTCTCCTGAACTCTCCCTCCACTGCCACCTGTGGCTAAGGTTGTGGGGAAGATATTTATTTACTCTGGTTGCAGCCGCCCCAACAGATTTGCCTGTTTGCCCTGCAATCCAGGTACTTGGTTCTCCTCTACCAGTTGAAGGCTTGTAATTTAAAAATAACTCCATCAAAATAACCAAAAGGGCTTACATGGAAAGGGAAGGACCCCTCCAGATGCATGGACAGGGGCTCCTGATGATGTACACTTTTGTCCCCCTGTATATCCTGTGAGGCACATATATTTTCTATGAGAAGAGAAGAAGCATCTGAAGTTTTTTTTTTTTTTTCTTTTGCTGTGGTAAGGGAAAAAAATGGAGAAGACCATTGAGGTCTCTATCACTTTAACTGTTTTTTTCCTCAGGGCAGGCTAGGGAACCTGCTTAACCAGATGACCTTTGAGGTCTTTGTCCCTTTAAATCTTTTTTTTTTTTTTTTCCCTGATGGCAGAATGTGGAACCAGTTTAACCAGCTTAACCACATGCTTGACAAGGATAGTTAAGCCCAAACTAGAGAATAACACTATCTAGTATCTGTCATGGGGGATGCAGGGATCTCTCCCAGACTCACTGGAGAAAGAAGCTCACTGCTGTTTAGGAAAAAGGGGAGAGGTTACTCATCCTGAACTACTTAAGAAAGAGGGAGGAGAAACTCTGGACTGGGGGAAAAGAGAGTTTCCAGGTTCAATGTATGAGGGATTTTTTTTTTTATACATTATAATTTTTTTATTGTTTTATTATTCGTATGTGCATACAATGCTTGGGTCATTTCTCCCCACTGCCCCCACGCCCTCCCTTACCACCCCCTCCTCCCCCTTCCCCCGCCCCCTCAATACCCGGCAGAAACTATTTTGCCCTTATCTCTAATTTTGTTGAAGGGAGAGTATAAGCAATAAAAGGAAGGACCAAGGGTTTTTGCTAGTTGAGATAAGGATAGCTATACAGGGCATTGACTCACATTGATTTCCTGTGCATGTGTGTTACCTTCTAGGTTAATTCTTTTTGAACTAATGTATGAGGGATTATTGGTCATCACTGCTGTCCAGGTTGATCCTGTGAGAGGCAGTACTAGAGCACTGGAAGTGAGGAGTGACCTCCACTCTTGGGCCATGGGAACCTTAAAAGAAATGTAAGAGAGCTGATTGTATGTTTGCCATGGAGACTTAGCCACCTTTGGAGCCTCAGGGTTGGTCAGGAAGTTGCATCTCCAGCCTTTGGATGTCACCAGGGAGTTGTCCCAGTCAGAACACCCTTATAGCTTGAAGAGAAACTTTCCCTTCCACCAACTGTTTTTGGACCTTCTGCTAAGTGGGTCAGATGTTGAAAGGGAGAGAGTTTAAGGTGGGAGGGAGCTGAGAGTTGAGAGGGGAAAAAAAGCCTCTGCACCCTAAAGTTTAGCTCCACCCACATAACATTGGCAATCTGGTATAAGCCACTGGCCAGCCCCCAATTTCCTGGGTTGGTTGCCTTACAGCTGTAGAGGGCTCAGATTTTTTCCTTAGGTTCCTGTGAGAGAATCTGTCCTTAACAAGAGAGAGAGAGAGAGAGAAAGTCAGCCTGAAAGCTCCACTTTAGCTAAGTTGTGGTGGAGGGTCACTCCTGGAAGAGGGACTCCATTAGAGTGCTCGATGATCGTGGTCACTTCCTAGACAGTCTTCTCCAGTTTGACACAACCTGCAGTGACTTCAGGTGAAGACTTGTTCCTTTGTATGTTGCCAAATATGATGGACAGATGACACACACAGGAATTTTCAGGTGTTCAGGGTTCTGGAGTCTAAGAATGAAAGCACAAGTAGACTCCAGCAACAGAGGTCAGGTAGATTTTATTTGTAGATAAGAGAAGAGAAAGGCTACATGGGGGCGTACAGGAGGACTTGGAAACCAGTGGTCCCATGGATCAGGTTGGAGATTGGGTTTTATAGCCTTTTTTGTGTATTTCCCCGGGGCAGAGATGTCACTCAGGTGCAGGTAGACTTTCCTGGGAAGGAAAAGTGTCTCCTTGGCCAATTTTATGTTTTGGGACCTCATGCAGTCTGTCCTTCAATACCTCTCCTAGGCATCTACCCAAAAGAATATAAGACAAGATCCAGTGTAGTAACCTATACTCCAATGTTCATCTCAGCACTATTCACAGTAGCCAAGCTCTGGAAACAACCCAGATGTCTTATAACTGATGAATGGATCATGAAATTGTGATATATATATATATATACATACATACATATATGTATGTATGTATATATATACATATATACATATATATATATGTATATATATATACATACATACAATGGAGTATTAGCTACAAGGAATAATGACATGGAGCTTTATGGTAAATGAATGCAATTGGAGGACATCATGTTAAGTGAAGTTTGCCAGGATCAGAAACACAAAAGGTACATGTTTTCTCTCATGTGTTGAAGACAGCACCAAAGATAAACATATGCACAAAAACAAGCATGATATATACAAACTTAGTTGTAGAACATATTTGCAACAGTGTGACTACTCTATGGAATCTGGGGAAAGGGAGAAAGGAAAACAGAATAATCAAGCATCAGTAATATCACACACTATAAAATGTGAAATTAAAGGATATAAAGATGTGTAGTAAAATAAGCTTATTGCTAACACATTTTGAACAGAGAAATACTTGAAAATTTCTGCTAGGTTCTAGACTAACAGTACAATTCTCTTTTCATTTGCTTATTCAGCCAAGCTCTGGAACTCCTCACCAGAGTAATAATATAAAAGAAAAGGAAAGCACTTCCAAATTGAAAAAGGAGGAATTCAAATTTTCACTGTTTGTTACATTATATTTTATATAAGGAAAAATGAGACTGCACTAGTAAACACTTAGGACTAATAAATGAACCTAACAATATTGCCAGATATAAAATTCATATGCAAAAATATTAGATTTTGAACAAAAATAATCAATGATCTGAATTGGAAAAGAAGACAGAAATTCCACTTACAACAACCAATTAAATACTTAGGAACAGATTGAGCCAAAGAAGTGAGGCAAGAAATGAATCAAAAGTATAAATCACTGATGAAAGAAATGGTAGAGGATCCAAATAAAGGAAAAAAAAATTATTCATAGATAGGAAGAATCCATATCATTCAAACATGTTTATTGATCAAAATAGTCAACAGATATGATATCATCCCTATCAAATTTGTAATGATGTTTTTCACAGAAGTAGAAAAAAAATCCTAAATTTGTATGGAACTACAAAACATCATGAGAAGCCATAGTCATCTTGAGTTAAAAGAACAAATTAAAATGAATTATACTACCTCGCTTCAAAATATACTAATAGTGAGGAAAATGTCATGGTATTAGAATAAAGCACACAAACCAATAGTGTATAATAGAAAGCCTAAAAGCAAAAATGGTAACGCAACTGAAAAAATAATCATTCAAGAAAGAAGTTTCTTTTTATTAAATTGTGCTGTGAAAATTGAATATCCACATACAGAATGATGAATCTAGACTCTACCCATCAGGAATTATGAAATCAATTCAAAATGGAATAAAGAATTATATATAACAAAAGAAACTGTGAAATGACTCAAAGAAACCAGGGAAAATGCCTGGTGACCTTGAAGTGGGCAATGATTTTTATACAAACCCCCCATACTGGGAAACAAAAACAAATAGAGACAAATGGGTTTATATCAGTTAAAAGTATCTTCTCAATAAAGGCAATAAAATGGGAAAAGACAACATATAGCATAGGAAAAAAGATTTTCATACAATACATTGGACATAGGGTTAATAATCAGAATATCTATGGAACTCAAAAATCAATTGCAAAGTAAATAAGTAATTACACTGGTTAATAATATTTAAAATGTGGAAGAGGTATAGTCACTTCTCAAGGCATCCAAATGGCCCACAGGTAGATGAAAAAATTCCTGACACCACTAATTTTCAAGGAAATAAAAATCAAAACCTCAGGGGGATGTTACTTCATTTTGCTGTCATTAAAAAGATTCAAGATAGCAGGTACTGGTGATGATTTGGAGAAAAGGTAACCGTTGTAAATTATTGATAGAAATGTAAATGTCTATGTAAATGTAAATCATTGATGAAAACAATGAGGTACCTCAAAATATTATTTGCAGACTGACTGTATCAACCAGCATTCCCATTTCTCAATATATAGCCAAAGGAAATGAAGTCAGTATCCCAAAGAGATAATCTTTAAAACTACTGTGCTTGTTGTAGCACTGTTCACAAGTTAGTCATTATTGAAGAAACTCTGATTCATAATAATGGAAAAATGGCATTAAAATATATGGGTACTACTTGATTTTCAGTTTTTGTTTCAGTTAAAGATATGTTTCTCAAATTAGTACCATTTATTATGACTTAATGCCCTCATTATTTTCTGTAATGTAAGAAGACAAACTGAAGAATAATTTCTTCCTGACATCTGGTCCTTATTTCTTAATTGGAAGTACTGAGACACTTCAGAAAGTCACCTTCCCCAGACTCCTGTATTCTGCATCAGTGATGTTAAGTACTCTTCCTGGGAAGGCAAAATGATTATTTCTCAGTCAAAATCCTCTGTGAGGGAGGACTTCAGAAAGTATAGGATGAAACTAAGTAAACTTAAAATATTGGCTAATATTCAGCTAAGAATTATTGTATATATACATTTATCAACTTTTTTCTATAGGAAATTTTATGAATTGTTTTATTTGCTTAAAAACTATTAAGCATCCTACTTTTATAATGTGAAATATAGTAGTATATAAATAAAATAATTCTATTCTAATGTATGGCTTTCATTTTATTACAAATTATTATAGCTTATATTAAAGTTAAAATATATGATGTTATCATATAGATAGGCTATAGGAGAGGCAACACATGGGATTATTTAGTCACAGTGTTTACAAATGCACCACCTCACTTATTTTTGTTAAGAACTTATAAAATTCATTCTCTAGTAATTCTGAAATATAAAATATACCATTATTGTTGTGGCTATTATTATTATCTCTAGTCATACACTGTTGTGATAATCAGATCATGCCTCCTAACTAACTGAAGCCTTGCAGTTGCCAAACACTTCCTATCCCCCATTATCATTTTGTATCTGCCAATGTACCTTATGATTAATTTCAACTGTTTTAGATTACAAATATATTTGTGACAATATGGTATTTACTTTTAGTGTCTATCTTATTTCATTTATTATAAAGTCCTCCAGTCTCTTTCATGTTAATGTTACCAACTACTCTAATGTTGAATAATGTTCTGATCTCTTCATATTCCACATTTCTTCATTTAATTATCTATTGAAGGAAAATTAGGTGGATTACATACCTTGACTATTGTGAATAAAGTTGCCGTGATCATTAAGAGGGCTGATTTCCCTTTTGACACACTGACTTTTTTCTTTGAACATGTATGGAGTAGTATAGTTAGTTCATATGGCAATTTTGTTTTAGCTTATTCTAGGAACTTCCAAACTGTTTTTTACAGTAGTTATATTAGTTTACATTCCCACCAACCGTCTACAAGAAATACTCTCTTAACTCATCCTCACCAGCTCTCATTATCCTTTATCTTTTAGATAATAGCCTTTCTACATAGGGTTTCTCATGGAGGTTTTGATTTGTTTTTCTCTGAATGGTGATATTGATCATTTTATTCGTGTACCTGTTGTCCTCTTGTATGTCTTCTTTGAAGAATGTCCATATAGTTCATTTGTCCATTTTTAGATGGATTATTTATTTTGAGTTGTTATTCATGTTCTTTGTATACCCTAAATATTAATCCCTCCTCAGATTTATATTTTGCATATATCTTATCACATTCTGTATGTTTTCTCATAACTCTTTTTACTGTTTGTTTTTGAGAAGCATTAAGTTGATATAATTGCCTTAACCAATTTTTTCATTTATTGCTTGTACTTTGCAGTCATATTAAAAAAAATCTATGCCTAGTACCATGTTCTGACTCTTTCTACTATGTTTTATTCTAGTTTCATAAAGTCCTGATTTTTATTAACACAAATACACAAAGATATTTCATTGTGATATCTCCATACATGCATATCATGTATTTGATCAAATTCACCCTGTTAATTATTCCTTCTTACCTCTTCTCCCATTGTTTTGTACACAATTTAATGGGTTTTATCCTTCTGTTTTCATACATACATATGAAATACTTTCATCATATTCAGTCAACTCACCCTCTCCTTTGGCCTTCCCCTTCCCACTTGTTCTCACCCCTAAACAATTCATCTCTTCTACACGCTGGTTATTCCATTTTATTTCTAGCTCTAGATTCAGCATGCAGAAGACAACATGCTATATTTGTCTTTCTTAGTCTGACTTGTTTTGTATAACTTGATGATTTCCAGTATCATCCATTTCCTCCAAATGTAATTTCATTCATCTTTAAGGATGAATATGCGAGTCCTCTTCACTTCTCGCTAGTCCCATTCCTATGGTGACTCTGGTCAGTTTAAAACTACTACATTCATTCACATTCAAATTTTAAGTTTCCTTCCTCCTTCCATGTTGGTCTCCCCTTGGTGTGGCCCACATCCCATACTATTACTGCATTTTTTTAGGTCTGTAACCCACACATGAGGAAGAGCATGCAGTTTACGGCCTTCTGAGTCTAATAATTTCACTTACTATGATGTTCTCCAGTTCCATCCATTTACCTGTGAATGAAAAAATGTCTTTCTTCTTTGTGGCTGAATAAAATTACAATGTGTTATATAGATAACACATTTTCTTAATCTATTTGTCGGTAGTGGAACATCTTGGCTATTTCTATAGCCTCGCTATTGTGAAAGGTGCTACAATTAATATGTGTGTACAGGTGCCTTTGTTGTAACCTGACCCTCAATCCTTCAAGTACATGCCTTGGAGTGGTATTTTGCTAGATCATATGGCAGATGTATTTTTAGTTTTTTAAGAAGTCTCCATGTTGTTTTCCATAGTGGTTTTACTAGATTACGTGCCCACTAGCAGTGTATGAGGGTTCCTGTTTCCCTGCAGCCTTGCCAAAATTTGTTTTTGGTGGTGTTCTTGATGGTAGCTATGGTGATGGGAGTGTGATGGAATTTTAGTGTGGTTTTTATTTGCATTTCCTTTCTGGCCAGGAATGGTGAGTATTTTTTAGCCATTGGGACTTCTTCCTTGGAAAAAGTTCTGTTTAGTTCAGCTGCTCATTTCCTGGTTGGGTCATTTATTTTTTGAGACTTTAGTTCTTTGAGCTCCCTGTATATTCTGGTTATCAGTTCCTTGTCTGATGTATAGTTAGCAAAGATTTTGTCTCATCGTGTGGGTGGCCTTTTTAACTTTGACACCATTTCTTTTGTTGTGCAGAAGCTTTTTTATTTCATGTAGTCCCATTTGTCAATCCTTTCTCTTAGTTCCTGAGCTTCTTGAATTCTACTGAGGAAGTCATTGTGTATGCCTATTGCTTCCAGTGTATCCTAGTACACTAGTACTAGAAGCTAGTCTTTCCTGTACTAGCTTCAAGGTTTCAGGTCTGGTATTGAAGTCCTTAATCCACATTGAGTTGATACTTGCACAGAGTGACAGGCATGAAGCTAGTTTCAGTTTTCTGCAGGCATATAACTGGCTTCCCCAGCAACATTTGTTTAAAAGGCTGTCTTTTCACCATCATATGTTTTTGCCATGTATGTCAAAAATTAGATGCGCATAGCTGTGTGTATTCATATCAGATCCATTGGTGTTCATGTCTGCTTTTTTTTTTTACCAATACAATAATGTTTTTATTGCTATGGGTCTGTAGTATAGCTTGAAGTTGGGTATTGTGATACCTCCACCATTGCTCATTGCTCTTTTTCCTCAGTATTGCCTTGGAAATATGGTCTTTTTTGTTTCCAGAATGAACTTTACAGTAGATTTTTCAATCTCTGTGATAAATGTTATTGGGATTTTGATAGGAATTGTGTTGAACATGTAGATTGCTTTTGATAGTGCAACCATTTTTTCTATGTTGATTCTTCCAATCCATGAGCATAGGAGACCTTTGCATCTTTAGTAGTCTTCCTCGATCTCTTTCTTCAATGTTTTGTAGTTTTCCCTCTAGAGGTCATATACTTCCTTTTTTAATGTTTATTCCTAGGTATTTGATTTTTTTGAGGCTATTGTGAATGGAATTATTTTCCTATATTCTTTTTCAATTTGTTCATTGTTGGTGTAGAGAAAGGCTATTTATTTTTTTAAGTTAATTTTGTATCATGCTACATTGCAGAAGCTGTTTATGGTGTCTAGGAGTTTTGGGATACAGTTTTTCGGATCTTTAAGGTATAAGATCATGTCATCTGCAAATAGAGATACTTTGACATTTCTTTTCCTATTTATTGAGATTTTCTATGTTTTTAGTATATGAACTCATGATTATAAACTTTCTCCTATGACTGCCTTTTCTGTGTTCCACAGGTTCTGATAGGTTGTATTTTCATTTTTATTAAATTCTAGGAACTTTTTGATTTCCTCCCTTGTTTCTTCTATGACCCAGTACTCATTGAGCAACATGTCGTTCATCATTCAATTGTTCATTTATTTTCTGCTGCTTTTTGGTTGTTGAGTCCTAGTTTTATTGCACTGTGGTCAGACAGTATACAGGGAGTTATTTCAATTTTCTTATATTTGTTGAGACTTGCTTTGTGCCCTAGGATGTGGTCTATTGTGGAGAAAGTTCCATAGGCTGCTGAGAAGAATATATATTGTGCTGTTATAGAATGGAATACTCTGTCGACATCTGTCAGGTCCATTAGATGTCTGGTGCTTTTCAATTCTAGAATTTCTTTGTTAATGTTTTTGTCTTGAAGATGGAGAAGTAGTAAAGTCTCCTACTACCACTATGTTTGTATCTACCAGTGATTTTAAGTCCATTAGTATATGTTTAACAAAGTTGGGTACACTGATGTTGGGCATATATATGTTGATAATTGTTTTTTCCTCTTGATGTATGACTCCTTTTATTAGTATGAAGTGTCCTACATACTAACAGATTGTCAGGTCTTCCTTTTTAATCCAGTGTGTCAATTGGTGTATTTTGATGGGGGTTGAGTCCATTAGTATTCAGTGTTAATATTGAGAAATATGTGGCGATTCCTGCCATTTAGTTGTTTTTGTCATTTATGTATTTGTATGTGTGTGTGTGTGCATGCAGTTAATTATGTGCTATTTTCAGAGTAATTGTCTATTCTTCTCTTGATGTTTAACAGTTTCTGTCGATGGTTATGCTTTTGTTTTTGATTTTGGTTTTTGGTTTTTTGTCTTCTGTTTGTAGGATTCCTTTCAGAATCATCTGAAGTGGTGGTTTGGTAGTCATATATTGTTTTAGTTTCTGTTTATCATAGAAGACTTTTATTCCTTCACTGATTTTGAATGATAGTTTTACTGGGAAGAGTATCCTAGGACTGAAATTGTTTTCTTTCAGTGCTTGAAATACCTCACTCCATGTCCTTGCTTATAAGGCTTCTGTTGAGAAATTTGCTGTTATTTTCATGAATTTCCCTTTAAATGTTATTTGATTTTTCTCTCTTATAGCCTTCAGTATCATTTCATTGTTCTCTGTGTTAGTTGTTTTAATGACAATATGCTCAGAGAAGCTCTATTTTGGTCATATCTGTTTGGTGTCCTGATGGCTTCTTATACCTGAATGGGTACAAATTTCTTAAGATTTGGGAAATTTTCAGTTATTATTTTGTTGAATATGTTGTATACACCTTTGACTTGCCTCATTTCCTTCAATGCTCATGATTTGCAGGTTTGGTTTTTTTAAGGAAATCTCTGAGTTCTTACATGTTTCTTTTGTAGCTCTTGTGTCTTTTGTATAAGGACTCCTCATTTTCTTCATTAATATCTATTTTGTCTTTGATCTCTGAAATTCTTTATTCTACTGTCTAGTCCACTGGAGTAGCTCACAATTGTATTTTTTATTTGATTTAAGGAATTTTTATGTCCAGGATTTATGTCTGATTCTTTTCTGAATTCATCCACCTTTGTTAAACTCTTTTTCATATCTTGTGTTGTCTTCATTTCATTTATCTCTCATTTCATAGTCTACTTAATTTCATTTTGGAGCTTATGAAGTCCTTTTTGAGTTCATTTAATTGTTCCTTTATCTTCTCAAGTTTTGTATTTGTGCTATCTTGATATCTTTGAGTTGTTTTTGTATGTTCTTCTTTATCTTCTCTTCAAGATCCTTCCTGAGTAGTTTTATGAGCTTGTTTTTGATTTATTCTTTCAGCATGTCATTATGGACCTCATTGGATTCATTAGACATTCTTATCTTATTATACTGGTTTCATTAAGTGGGTGTTCATTTTCTTCATTTTCCAGTGAATCTTATATCAAATTGTTAGTCTTTGAGGGGTTGTATTTCCTTGCCTTCTTCTCTTTCCCATGCTTCTATGATGTGCTATATTCCTATGTTGTTGAGTGGTTGTTTGGAGATTTTAATCACCTCTTATCTTGCCTTTGACTCAATTGCTGTGGTATGAGTGACTTAGTCTTTAGCTAGATTGATGTCATATTTCTGTTCCCTGATCTGGTGGTATAAATTAGCAATAACAAATTCACTAATTCAATGCTGGACCAGTTATTAACAAAACATGTAGAGAGCCCCTTGGTGATATTATCTACTAGCAATGCAGATTTGGAGGATAATGGTTGTTTGGATAGAAATAGATACTTTGGTATTTAAAGAGCTATTACTAAAGGAAGGGGCAGAAAGTGGGAGTGGGTGAGGGTGGAAGGGCTGTGATGCATGGTGATTTGGGTACTTAGTCCCTAGTGAGTGTTGAGGTATGGTTCAGTTGTTGTGGGAGAGGGTGTTATTGTCAGGGATGGCCGAGGGAGAGGAAAGATGGGGTAATGTGTAAAGTTGGTGTAATAGACTATTCCATGGGTGGTGCATATTGAGGAGGTCTGGGTAGTGTGGGGAGAGGGAAGAGAAGAAGTGAAAGGTAAAGAATAGATAGGAAGAGAGAGAAGATTGAAAGAGAAGAGAAAGAAAAAATTGTGGGAGAGAAAGGAAGGTGGAGCAATAAGGGCTGAGAAATTAGTGTTTATATAGAATTAAGTAGGGAGATAGGGGAGATAGGCAACAGTAAGATGGAAGAAAAAAAGAAAATAAAAATTAAATAAAATATAAAAATAAAAAGTATATATATATATTTTCCTCTGATTTCAGGTTCAGGTGTTGACACATTTTTATAAGGGTTTTACCAAGACATTGTCCCTTTTAAAGACTGATATGCTGGGTTGTATGGCAATGAATGTTACCCCTCCCTATTGAACAGCTTTTGTGGGGGCTTGGCTCTGGATGTTTGAGCCAGGGCAAGCCTCTGAGTCAGAAATGCACTTTTCTCTTGGTGAAACTGTCAGTTTCAGATCACTCCCAGTTTCTCCAAGGTAGTGCAATGATGGCTTTCCCCACAGCAATGCTGAGTTGCTCCACCCCCACATGGGCTTTTTCAACTCTGTGTTCTACACCTTCCTCCCAGGCACAGGGGAAATATTCTATCTGTATTTGGACACCAATTTTGTCTAGGGAGTTGCAATTCCATCTGTGCGAGAATGTGTGGTTCCCTCCTCAACAGATAGTGTGTCATGTGCACCAGGCAGGTTTGCAGAATTGCTTGGTTAAAAATGGGTCAGCTACAGGGCAGTGCAGGCAAGTAGAAGACAAAGGCTTTGCACTTGCTGCTCTCTTTGTACAGTTCTCTGCTTTGTGAATTTTTGGCGAGATTGAAGACACACTCAGGCAGAGGCAGGTCTACTCAGGCAGACAGCAATCTGTGGACCTGTGTCCGAGTGTATTTTGGTAAGTCCAGGTCTACTCAGGTGGTTACAGGTCTCTTCTTGAGGTTCTCTGCATTATGTTTTAGTTTTACCAACCAAGGAGGGAAAGAATTAAGAGAGGATTAGAAAAAGAAAGAAAAAAATCGGGAGATCATCTGTGTGTACCTGATCCTGCATCCAACTGTTCCCAGACAGTGAACAGACAGTCAGGCACTCAGCTGCTTGTCCATGTGCCCACCTGTTATTTGCTATAAAAAGCTAGTTTAAGGATTGGTCAATGAATATTATGTGACCTCTATGTGATGGTGGAATCTTGGTTAGCAGAAAAAGCAGGGTTACCCAATCCTTGCTGCCATGAAAATCTGGAGTATTTGTTTAAAGTAGAGCAGGTCAAAGTCCCATGGTCCATCAGTTTTCTGCCGTCTTGATCCTCCTCTGTATATTGCTTTCTACTACTGGTATAGCCATTTTCACATGTGAATTCTGCATGAAATAAATAGGGAAAGGCTTTTCATCTTCTAGTATATTATTTAATTTCTTTTTGCAAAGTTTTATATTTCTCATCATCCACATCTTTCACCTCCTTTCTTAGCTTTATTCCTAGGCATCACATTTTTAGGCTATTATGACTAGGATTGTTTCCTGACTTATTTCTCAGCCTGATTGCTATTAATACATAAAAAAGCTACTGATGTTTGTATGTTGATTTTGGTATCCTGCTACTTTAGTATTTTTCAAGAATGGAATCATATTACCTGCAAATAAGGAAAATTTCACTTCTTCCCTTCCCATTTGCTTCCTTTTAACTCATTTTTCTTGCTTAATTGCTCCAGCTATCTTCAAGTACCATATTGAATATAAGTGGAGAGATTATATACCCTTGTATCATTCCTGACTTTAGAAGAAATGGTTTCACTTTTTCCCCCTTTTAATATGATGTTGTCTATATGTTTATCAAATATAGGCTTTATTAAGTTGAGGTATGGTACTTCTATTCCTACTTTCTTCAATGCTTTTATGATTCAAGAATGTTGAATTTTATCAAAAGTTTTTTCTTGCATCTATTGAGATGATCGTGTGTTTTTGCCCTTTATTGTGTTTATGTATAGTATTACATTTAATGATTTGTAGTGTTGATCCATTCTTGCATTGTTGGATTGAAATCAACTTGATTATGGTGTATTAAAATTTTAATGTGTTATAGATTTTGGTTTGCAAGTATTTTATAGAGAATTTTGTGTCAATGTTCATTAAGGAAATTGTTGTATAATTTTTTTGTCATGTTCTTACCCTTTTTTGTCTGATAATACTGGCTTACAATGAGTTTGGTAGATTTCCTTGCCTTATATTTTTAGGGAATAATTTTAGGAACATTAATTTTAGTTTTTCTTTACGTATCTGATAGAAATCAGCAATGAATCCATCCATTTTTTATTACTGCTTCACATTAGTTGCTTGTTATACATATCATCTACATGGTGTATATCCTCTTGGTTAAAATTTTGTACATCATGTGACATCCTGAAATTTATCCATTTCTTCTAGATTTTCTAATTAATATAATTTTTTGAAGTATTCCCTTATGATTCTCTGCATTTCATTGGTATTTCTTGTGTTGTCCATTTTCTCATCTCAAATTTGGTTCTTCTCCCTTTCCTTTTATTAGTTTGTCTGCGGGTTTGTCAGTCTCTTCATTTTATTCAACCTGTTTGTTGTTCATTTTGTTTCCATGCTTTAATTCTTTTTCCTGATATTTACTATTTATTTCCATTAACTGCTTTTGGATTTTGCTTGGTCCTGATTTTCTAATAGCTTCAGGTGCACTTTAGGTAATTCATATGAGATCTGACTTTTTTTAATCAAAGACACAAATAGCTGTAAACTTTCTTCTTCATACAGTCTGCTATCTCAAAGATTCTGGTAAGTTATATTTTCATTGTTGTTTGAATGTAGGACTTTTTAAATTTCCCCCACTTATTTCTTTGATGACTCATTGATCATTCAAAAATAAACTGTTCTGTATCTATGTGTTTGGATATTTGATGTAATTTCTCCTGTCATTGATTTCTAATTTAATCCTTTTGTGTTCAGGAAATTAAAATTTTTCTTGTATTTGTTAATAATTGCTTTAAGTCATAAGATATGTTCAGTTTTGGAGAATGTTCCATGTTCTATACAGAAAAGTGTGTTTTCTACAGTTTTTGCATTAAAATCCTGTATATATCTGTCAATCCAGTTGATCTATAGTGATTTATAATTCTGAAATTTCCTTTTTTTTGTGGAATGACCTATTTGCTACTCAAAGTGGAGTGTTACAGTCACCTGTCACCTATATCATTGTATTGGATCTTTTGTTTACTTGTTTCTCTTGCTCTTCTGACTAATTTTCAAATGACGCCTGCATCGTCAAATGTTTGTATAGTTACTCTTGTATTTATTTGATTCCATTTTTTTGAAAATTTTTTTTCTGTCTTTTCACTCTAACCTACTTTTGTCTTTTCTAATGAGGTTCATTCCTTACAAATAACAAATAGCTCTTAATTTTTAATCCAGTCATCCAGTCTGTGATTTAAGAAATTGCCAGTCTATCACCAGGGCCATATGGTTTACCTTGTGATTGTTCCTCCTGATTCTTCTCCCCCTTCTGGAAGCTGGGGATGAACTCAGTACTGTTTGCTGATTTCTTCTGTTGCTTCTATTTCTTTATGCTTTTCTGCTGTCCTGCTCTTTCCTGACTCCTCATGCATTTCATAATTTTATCTCTTGATAATATAATCTCTTCAGTAATTAGAAAACAAAATTTGTTACTTACACACAAGCTCTTATACAGGAAAAATAACAAATTTTCAGGAATTAACATATATCTTTCAATATTAACACTACATGTTAATAGCCTCAATTCCCCCATCAAAAAACACTGATTTACAAGCTGGATGAAAAAAGGAAGACCCAACAATTTGTTGTTTACAGGAAATCTACCTTATAGACAGAAACAAACATTGCCTTAGGGTGGAAGGGTGGAATAACATTTACCAAGCTAATGCCCCCCTCCAAAAAACAGGCAGAAGTAGCAAAACTTATATCAAGTAAGGTAGACTTCAGTCCTAAATTATTCAGAAGAGACAAAGGTGACTTAATATGAATAAAAGGAGCAATACATCAAAAGAAATAATAATTATTAACTTATATGCACCTTTTGTTGGCACACCCAATTTCATTAAGTATACACTACTGGACTTAAAATCACAGAAAGACCCCAACACAGTGAAGACTTCAATACTCCTGTATCACCAATAGATAGGTCATTTACACTAAAAATCAGCAAAGAAACTGTAGAATTGAATGACACCATAAAGCAAATAGACCTTACAGACATCTTCAGAGTATTATATCCTGCAACAGCACAATATACATTCTTCTCAGTGGGCCATGGAGCTTTCTCCAAAATAGATGATATTTTAAGTCACAATTTTCTTACCAAATTCAGAAAACTGAAATAATTCCCTGCATACTATCTGACCACAATGCGATAAAATGAGAACTCAACAACAAAAGAAACATCAGAAAATCCTAAAACACCTGCAGAATGAACAATTCATTGTTCTATGACCAGTGGGTTATTCAAGAAATAAGGGAGGAAATCCAAAAGTTCATAGAATTTAATGAAAATTAAATCTGAACATATGGCACACAGCTAAGGCAATGCTATGGAAAATGTTTATAGATATGAATACATATATTAAGAACACAGAAAGCTCTCTAATATATGAACTAAAGCTTCAAACCAAAATTCTAGTAAAACAAGAACAAATTAAAACCAAAATGAGAAGAAAGAGAGAAATAATAAAAATAAGGGCTGAAATCAATGAATTAGAGTGCAAAAAAAAAAATGCAAAGAATCAACAAAACCAAAATCTGGTTCTTTGAAAAGATAACTAAAATTGATAAAGTCCTAGCAAATATCACTAAATTGAAGAGGGAAAAACCCCAAATTTAATAGGATCAAAAAAGAAAATGGGCCAATCACAACAAATAGAAAACAAATCCAGGGAATCATTAGGGATTACTTTGAAATCCCATATGCAAATAAATTGAAAAATCTAGAAAAAATGGACAAATTTCTAGACACATATGACCATCCAAAATTAAACAAAGATGTTATAAATCACCTAAATAAATCTATAATATCCAGTGTAATTGAAGCAGTAGTAGAGTCTCCCAAACGAAGAAAAGTCCAGGACTTGATGGATTCACTGCTAAATTCTACCAGACCTTTAAAGAAGAACTAATACCAACACTCCTCAAACTTCTCCATGAAATATAAAAGGAAGGAACACTGCTGAACTCATTTTAAAAGCAAGTATTGCACTCATCTCCAAACTTGACAAGGGCACAACAAAAAAGAGGCCAATTTTTAATGAATTTAGATGCAACACTTCTCAATAAAATACTGACAAACTGAATTCAAGAATATATCAAAATGATCATACAGAGTGATCAAGTTGGTTTCATACCACTGATTGAAGAATGATTTAACATATGCCAATCATTATAATAGCACATATTAACAGAAATAAGCATAAAAACCACATGATCATCTCAACAGACTCAGATAAAATCTTCAACAAACTCCAACATCCTTTCATGATTAAAAAACTCTGATGAAATTAGGACCAGAAGGAATGTACTCAACACAATAAGGTCTATAGCCAACATCATTACTCAATGGAGAAAAACTGAAACCATTTTTTCTAAATTCAGAGGCAAGATAAGGGTTTCCACTCTCTTCACTCTTATTCAACAGTCTTTGAATTCTAAGCCAGAACAATAAGGCAGGAAGAAATAAAAGAAATTCAAACAGGAAAGGTAGAATTCAAACTACCATTTGTAGAAGACATGTTCTTATATCTAAAAATCCCCAAAAGCTCATACACATCACAAACATCAGCAAAGTGGCAGAATACAAAATCAATTTTCAAATATCAGTGATTTTTCAATACACCAATAACAAATGGTTTGACACAGAATATACCGAAAAAATTCCATTTGCAATAGCTTCAAAAATACCAATGAATAAGCTTAACAAAGAATTGAAATAAATTCACAATTACAACTATAAACAGTTTAAGAAATAAATAAAACATTATAGAAGATGGAAATGTAAGCCTTTCACTGGTGGAACCTGGGTGACCGAAGCCATAAAAGAATGGGGGGACTACTGAGTCCTGCTCAATAGCCACTTTAATGAAGCATACTACTGCTTTTATAAACTCCTTTTACACAGAGAGCATTTGGTCAGAAAAAGCATGCCAAGTATTACATGTCAAGGTTACATTAGTACAGAGAATCACAGTTAAAATTAACTCTTTTATGTCTCCTTTAAAATGGGAACAGAGAAGCAGGAGAAGCACATGGTGAGCATAACTTTCTTATTTACATCTGAAGGACACAAAACCATCTGGGAACCTTGAATATTGTTTTTCTGGACATCCAACTTTCTCACAAGACCAGATACCAACTCACACAAGCACCGAGGCCTTTGCCTCAGTTCCTTGGAGCTTTCTCACAAGGCCGAAGCCAACTCACACAGATTAGGAGAAAGTACCCATGGATAGTGGGAGGACATTTCTCCCAGGAATGGACAGGATTTTATAACTTGTAAGAGACTTTTTGCCACCTCTGCTCAATCCCCAAATCCATTCAATGACTAAGCCAGAATTTGGTTCTCTCCCATGATCCCTTTATTTTTAATCTTCCTAGTATACCAAACTTTTTTCTATAACTTATTAATATTTAAGGAAACATTTCTCTCTGTCCATGTCATTTTGTGTTTCCTAGATATACATGGGAATTTTTATGAATTTGATAAGTGAATGAAGGAATTGAGGGAAGTCAAATAAAGACAAATAAAGACAGGATGTAATCTCAACTAAAGGCTGGCTTCAGCATGGAACATTGGGAGTTCTATGGTATACATTGCACTAAAGACTGGTTCTACATGGAGGCAAGTGGAACCAAACTTTTCACACCCTTTAGACAGTTCTTTATTGAACAGTGGAAAGGCATAAAATGGTGGGCATAATCATGAAACTGAAACTCCTCTTTTCTTTGTTTCAGTAACCAAGAAAAGGGTAGGGTTGTGACCTGTTAACTCCGCAGGCTCACAATTGTTGGGGCATGAGAGCTCTGGCTTAGTGGAGAGGACTGGAGATGAATTCAGCAGTTTCTACCACACTATAGCCCCACCACCAAGACCAAAATCCTCCATTCTTTCACACTTATATTATTACAGTAACCTGCTCTCCTGTTGATGTTTTTGTCTCCTTCATTCCATGTCTCATGCTATAGCTAGAGAAATAATTTGTAAAACTAAATCTAGCTGTACCTCTCTCTAGATTAAAAATGCTTTCAATGTTTCCCTATTATTTATCATTAACAGGATTATGAGAGCCTTTGTGAACTTGCCCATCCTGGTCTCTCCTTTCTCATATCTTACAATTTAACTTCATGCAAGATTAGTGTCCAATTTATGCATTAAACTAACCAGGATTACAATAAATAATTTTTGAGTAGATAGAAGAATAGACATTTTGAATTGATTAAAGTTTCTGTATGCTCTCTCATCTCTTGGGCATTGTTGCCTACTACCTGTTCAAGGAATGTGTGACCTAACCTCTTTCCTCTTCACTCTGCTGACCCCATTTTACCCAATTGGTGGCATTTTTATGTCTTTCAATGTAGGATACATGTCCTGACTTCCCTCCCAGATTTTCTTGTGTGATTCTCCATTATGCTTTCAGAATATATGCTAAAATGTATAACAAACCAGCAGTTATTTTCTACTCCATTCTTAAATGGATCATAAGATCTATCTAAGGGTCTTTATATTTCCCAAACTATCAAAACTTCTTGAACTTGAGCCAATATATTTATTAATGAGTAAGGAGAAAATCAAATGAAAACAATTAAATCTCAAATTGCTATGTGTGTTGACAGAACTTCATGTTTTTAAAAATAGCCATTAATAATAAAAACAACTGCAAAAGAATAGAGAAACATGAACTTCCTGTATTAATAGTATAATGACATCTTGCTTAGAGAACATCAAGGTGAATATTTGTTCAAGTGCTGACAAACTCACTTTCAAATTCTTTCACATTCCTCAAATTAAGCAAGGGTAAAGAAAAGTTATGCTTTTTCTCAGAGGTAATAAAATGTTCAATATTGATGGAAATTTATAACCATCTATTGTAATTTTAAAATAACATGAAATTTTACCAAAAATTATTTCAATTTTAGGCATAGAAAATCAGTTAATATACAATATGTCTAGAATAATTGTGTGAAAATTAGAAATGAGTATTCTTTTCTTTCCTTTTTCATAACATTATCTGTCAGTATGTCACATGAGTTAGGAATATGTTCTGGAGTATCAGTAAAATCTTGACAGAGGCTCATAACCATATTTTCTTTCATAATTTCCACTTCTAGTATGTTTCTTTACACATAAAATAGGAGATATAAACTGCGCTTACCTCTTTTGAGTGCAAGAGATGTTACTCCTCAGTATCAACATTTTTATAATTACTTATCTTAGTTACAAGAAAAGTGTATAAATCAACTAGAATGGCTAAAGCTAACAAAATAGGCTATGATTTTTTTTACAATTTTCAAATAATCTAACAGCGGTCTCAGTTTAAGTTGACTGCATTTTTCCACTTTATTTCTGCCTTCTTCATTGCAGAATCTATGAATTATAGTTTTATTTTTCCTTTGTTTTGTAATTAGTCCTTCCTGAGATCATCAACAGCCTTTTGATCTTTTCTTCTGTTGAATGAATGTTTGGCTTTAGGCACATTTATTTTTCAACTGAAAGAATTTTCCTGCTGCACATTTTCCTAATGGCAATTTTCATCTCGTCGTTTCTGAGGGTATAGATTAAGGGATTTAACATGGGAGTTATCATTGTGTATAATACAACAAACATGCTGGGTACAAAATATAAGATGACCACTGGGACGTGAAAGACACAAATTGATAGGGCTTTGCGACTCCCTTCCAAGCTGTGGGTCTTCAGAGAGCACAAGATGGCCACACAGGAAAACAGCAGAAGGAGAAAGATGAACATACAGATGAACCCACTGTTGGCAGCAACGAAGAGCCCCAGAGTGTGGGTATCAGTACAGCCAGTTCAAGCAAAGGGTTCAGATCATACATGAAATTACCTATGACATTAGGCCCACAAAAGGGTAACCAGAAGATGAACAGTGTCTGCATAGCTCCATGAAGAAAACCTCCCACCATGACACTCCCACTAACAGGCTACATGCTTGTCAATTCATGATGGTTGTATAGTACAAGGGCTTGCAGATGGCCACACAGTGGTCATAGGCCATCACGGTAAGCAGGATGACTGCAGCTCCCCTGAAAAACTGTTCTCCAAAGATTTGAGTCATATTGAAAAGGATGGTCTTCTTCCCATGGAGTGAATCTGTAATTATTTTAGGGGTATTGACAGAGTAATAGTAGGCAACTAAAAAGAACAGATAGGCCAGAAATAGTATATAGAAGACCCCAACAGTGGACATTCAGTTATAGTAACCACAATGAGCACATTTCCTGTAATAGAGATGATGCAGATGACCAAAAACACAGCAGATATGACTTTCTGCATCTTTGGTTTCTCACTTAGTCCCAGGAGAACAAACTTTGTCATGGTGTTCCTATTATCCATCTACTTCATTTGAAAGTTAATTTATTACCTAAAAATGTTAATACAATCTTGAATTTAATGTATTGTTGGACTATGAATGAAATGAAGAAAAATGTTTGTCTTTTATGTTATTTTTTTGAGATGGAGAAAACTATTTTTTAATTCTTAAAATTTTCCCAAATTTACTCTTGGGTGTAGATTGTACAAAAAGCATACACAGGAAGAGCTTTTTTAAACACACAAGATATGTCCACCTAAGTACACATAATAGTCTGATACAATTCAGAGACTAAATGAAAGCAGTGATTGCATACATAGCACAATTAAGTTCTCAAAAAGGAGGTAGAAGCAGGATGTTAGTAGATGATTGCTATTGAGAATATAGATGGTGGACGGTGGTAGCTGGAGGGTGGTAGATGATGCCTATTAAGAAATAATTGTATGTCAGAGGGATTTTGCCCTATTTTCTTAGGAAATGAGAAGTTATAAAAGGTTGCTGAGAATATTAGTGGAAAGCTGCCAGGGAATTTGAAGAAAGAGGACTGTTGTATTATATTTGAGTAAAGAAACATCTTTCTGTACCTTAAATGAAGCCAATTAAGGCTTAATAAAAGTGAAAACACACCCCAAAAGCCCAGTTGTACAATGTTTATAGTAGGTTATGCAGGAAAGTCAGGGTCATAATGATGGAAATGTAACAAAATGATAGAAGAGCATTTTAAAATAATTCATAATACCTGATGAGTATATATAATAACTGTAATGAATAATAAAAATATTTTCAGTGTATGACATGGCACCAAGTGCTTTGTCCATGTTATTCCTTTTAATATGTATAATAACCTTTGTGGTTGGTATTTTTTCAGATATTTTATATGTAAAAAAATTACCTCAGAGACTAAATACAATATTAGTATTAACAGTCCTTTAACACTAAATGTTTTAGCAGATACTTACTGATTTCATTCTCACTATAAAGTTTAGATGATTATAAACTTATATTACAAATAATATAAGGACATAGAAGTTACAAATCCAACTTAAAAGTGACAGAGCCAAATATATGTCTCGAGTTATTATTGTCTCTATTTATTTATTTTTATTCTTCATATTCTTAAATGTCCTGAAATTTGGAATTCTTATCCTTAATTCTTATGCCCATATTTTTCAGTTGTAACCTTGTGAATTAGAATTTACTTTTGGTATGATCATAATAATTTAAATTACTTTAATTCTACTTCAGAAGTAACTTCATATGAAGCAATTTTTCAACAGACATGTAGATTCATAATGATATATTTGAACCTCCAAGTAAGGATTAAGAAAATGAATGTCGCTGCTTTATTATTAGAAGGGTTTCTTTATCTTGAACTGCTAACTAGTTCTACCATGTCTATTAGCATTACAAAACATAGTCTCCAGGTCTCTGTTGAAAATTGTTGAAAGCAGTGGTTTTGTATTATTCTGTATCCCTGTGAATCAGTGGTGAAGTATATGGCTTGAAAAGTAAAAGGACCAAATTACAATCATGGTTCTCTCACTTGCAACTTCTCAGTTTGAGCACATTTCCTGGCAGTTCACACATCTGCTTCAGCATCTACTTATCAAATGAGAACACCACTTCATGGGTTGTTCTGAAATTTGCTTGTTATCTGAATATATGTACTATAAACTAGGAGCACACATATATAGTGCTTTTATTTCTGATTATAAACTGTGTATAACCAGAATTGAAAGCATGAATAGTAATAGAGAGAAAGAAACTGAAATAAACTTAGGGGTAATCATGTCCAATATTACATTCAAGGAAGCCACAAGATGTATGTTATCCATAGCACCTGATTCCAGTATGAATTCCCCATATTTAGTGCATAATTCAGCAGCCGACAATTATGTCACTTAGCATTCATCTATGGGTCTTTGGGCTGTGTGAGTGTGTGGTTAATTTCAACTTTGTATTCATCCTCATGATTAGTCTTGGTTATTTTAAGGAGGTGTCTCATGACAAAACAGTGGTTCCTTGAGTTACACAGTTAGATGTTATAAACTGATCCATCACCATGAGTCTCACATGGTCCAATGTTAAATTAAGATATTTGTTAACGATATTTTGAAAAATCTGAATGAGGATAAAATTATTTATGAGTATATTTGACATATTGAAAAGTAAATGAAAATAATAATTAGTAAGAATCAAAAGTGTTGAAAAACATAACTTAGTAGTATTAGCTGGTGGAAATTGTAGTTGTGGGTTCATTTCAATTCCATCTTCAAAGCGACCTCTGCTAGTAATAACAAACTGTAAATATGATAGGCTTGCATAGAGACCTCAGGTATCTCAACATGAAACTGACTGTTGTTAAGGAAATATCGGCATCAGTGTAAATCTTATTTTTCCTTCTAAAGCCTAAAACTATTTTCACAACCTGGTATTTTAATTTAGAAAGAATTTTCTTGATACGATATGGATAAATAACCCTTATTCTATGATTCTGATCCTGAAGCCTAGGAGGTAGAATGATTTGAGGAAAATATTTCTGATAAACCACCCAAGTCATGATGCATCTTGCACTGGATATGTTTGTTACAACAAAATCACATTTTCATCTTGCACTACAAGGGTATTTAAAGGGTTCTTGTAGCTTTCTATCCCAGGAATTCGTCATCTGCTTTGATGGAAAGGCTTTGTCCTAGAAGCAAGTCATGTAGACAGACATGTTTGGGAATCCCCGTCTCTTGAATGGGTATTGTATTCCATACATACCATATAAAAATGTGAGCCTCTTTCTCTTTTTTTTTTCACAGTTTTGAAAACTTTTTTTTTTATTGTTTTATTATTTATATGTGCATACAAGGCTTGGGTCATTTCTCCCCCCTGCCCCATCCCCCCCCCTTACTACCCACTCCACCCCCTCCCTCTCCTCCCTACCCCCTCAATACCCAGCATAAACTATTTTGCCCTTATCTCTAATTTTGTTGAAGACAGAGTATAGGCAATAATAGGAAGGAACAAGTGTTCCTGGTTGAGATAAGGATAGCTATACAGGGAGTTGACTCACATTAATTTCCTGTGCGTGGGTGTTACCTTCTAGGTTAATTGTTTTTGATCTCACCTTTTCTCTAGTTCCTGGTCCCCCTTTCCTATTGGCCTCAGTTGCTTTTAAGGTATCTGCTTTAGTTTCTCTGCATTAAGGGCAACAAATGCTAGCTAATTTTTTAGGTATCTTACCTATCCTCACCCCTCCCTTGTGTGCTCTCGCTTTTATCATGTTGTGAGCCTCTTTCTCCATCTGAACTCCTGCTGTTAAGAAAGTGGAGTGCCATGTGAATAGCATGGCATAACATCAAAGTGGTGACTAGTGAAGCAATTTCTCTGATGATGCATGTCCCTAAGAGAACATCTTTCTTCTTACCAATATTAAACTATTTGTGAAAACATGCTGTTGATTGAAAACTAAAGGAATAATGGCATCAAATTAATTGTAGCTATTTTAAGGTACTTACTCCAAATACTTCTTTTCACATTTCTCAGAGGGTTTCCCAGAAACCCTACAAGTCTCCATATTACAGTGATATCTAGGACTCACAGCACAGTAAGAATGGAATAATATTAAGCATTACCAATTTGTAAACATATTTAAATTCAATAAATAAACCACAAATGAACCTGGGATATAGACATTTATCTGATTAGGCTCTGAAGAGAATTTTTCTAAGGGAAATTTCATTTTTCACTCTCATTTAAACTTAAGAATGTGAAAGAATTTGAAAGTGAGTTTCTCAATCCATGGATAAATACTGCACACAGTCTCTGTACTCACAAATCTATTATCCTGTAAATGTGTGGTGCTTATTTCATATATTTCTTTTAATTGGTTTATTTTGTGGTCATGTTACATTATTAAATACTGTTTTTAAAAATATCTAGCCCTGCCTATGCACAAATACATTTCAGGATAAAATTTTATTCATTTCTTCCATCTCACTCATTAACAAACACCTCCACTTGAGTCCAAGGACTATTGATATTTTGCTAGGCTACAGATATGAATAAAAACACACCTAGGAAAAAGGGTCAGTAGTGAATAGGCAAGAGGGTGGGCCAAAACATTGCTAGTACAGGTGGATAATACTGAATATGTAGTAAGGAAGAATATATAGGAAACCTAGTCAACTCAGCATGACTGAGGTTATTAATTCATCACTCATTCAGACATTACTTTTCAGGAGTGGGTACCAGTGGGAGGTGAGTGGGCACAAGGAAAAGGGAAATTAGTGTGAAGATATTGGATAGATTTTGTATTCATATATGAAAACAGAAGAATGAAAACTGTTGAAACTGTTCTAAAAAGGGGGAGGGGCAAGAGGAAGAATGACGGAGGGGTAAATCTAACTAAGATGTATTGTAAGCACATATGTAAATAGCACAATGTAGCCCTTGTACTACTACTATAGTCTAATAATATTTTTAAATTATTTATTAAAACCCCAATCGTCAGGCACCAAATGGACAGTATAAAGGAAAATTGTAAGCAATGAGACCAGAGAGAGAGAGAGAGAGAATGGGAACATCCAAAAGATATGTATAATCATGTTAAAGCTTAATGATAATATTTTAAGCTAAAATGGTGCAGTTAAATTGAGTTTTAGAAAACTCTAAGTATAGTATCAGGAATGGAATCAAGGGGACTAACCTGGCAGCAGAGAGCAGGGGATTATTGCAGTGATGTAAGGGTGGAAGGCAGGAGGCTTGAACTCCAGTCCTGCTGGTGAGAATGCAGAGTAACGGACACTGTTGAAGCCAGTTCAAATCCAAATTTCTTTCTTTCCTGACTGTGGAGCAGTAGTTTCCCACCTAGGCCTGATTATAGCATAGTAAATATGATTGGAAACTCTGGAAATTATGTTGACACAATAATTCCTATCACACTTTTATATTTGTACTCAAGTTTCCATGGTTTTAATAAAGATTAAAATTTTAAAAAAGCAGTCACAGTGGCATATGGCTATAACTCCAGCTGTAGGGAGACTATGCCAGGAGGATCTTGAGTTCAATGTCAAGAAATAGCACGCAAACTCAGGTGACCACAAAGCCAAAATTAACTTTTTAGAAGAGATAAATAAAATTTACAATCACCTACCATTGTGATAAAAATTGCATAAATGTATACATTTACCAAAAAATCACCAACTATACATATTAAAATGGTATAATTTCTTGTGTGTAAAGTATGCAATAACAAGTTGGTTTTAAAATAAAGAGATACACAAATAATTTCCATTGTTTTCACTTTTAATTACCTTTCTCTACTGACTTACTGAATTTTAGATGTGATACAAATTAAGTTAGTAGATTTGTTATGGAGACTCATGTATTCCATAGTTTGTGCAATTTCATACATTTATTTAATATTTGTATTTCAAAAATGAAATGGTTTGAAGATAATAGGAGCAGTCATTCCAACCCTCTGGCCACCACAACCAAAACTAGCATGATCCACAGTTTTCATATAATTTCAACCACTTGACAAGGTTGTATAGAGATTTTGGTAAATTAATAAAACTAATTTTGAGCAATGGAAAAACAACTATGAAAACTAATACTAACAATTTATAATGAATTGACTTCAACTGCACATAGTGCAGAGCCACATATACTATATGCTTTGCAGATACTGAATTCTCTAACCCAATCCTAGAAAGTACAATATGTTACCCTATTTATGTTTCATATATGAATAGCATCAAAAGATAACTTATTTTTGCACATGCCTCAAATTTTCTGAAAAATATTCAGACTGAAACATTAAGGACCAGGCATGGTGGTGTATGCAACCATGTAATCCTCTCTATTTGGGAAATGGAGGTAGGAGGATCGTGGTCTGAGGCCAGTCCTGGACAAATGGAGACTGTAGAGGAAAGGTAGTCTAAGATTAAAGGAGCCCAATGCATGGCTCAAGTGGTAGAGTGCTGTGTAGCAAAGCCCTGGGTTCAAACCCAGGCTATGCCAAAAAAAGAAAAAGAAAAGAAATGAAACATTGGCTATACTTATAAGATTAATAAAAAACATAGAAATATACAACTACATTGATATTTATAAACGTCTCTGGAATTACATGTAAGAAATTAAGAGTAGTTGTTTGTGAAAAATAGGAAAGTCAATTCATATAATTTAAAGAGACAGATTAATTTTTCCTCTCACACTCTTCTGCTTACATGGAATGTTTCATTATAAACATGAATTACTCCATAATATACATCCAATAATAAAGTATAATATATTACAAATAATTTAATACTTATCAATAATAATGAAAATTTCTTGAATTGGATAACAATTTTGCCCTTGGGACACTACAAAATTTATTTGAATAGTTCTTATTTATGAGAGTGAAAATTGGAAACAAAATAAATATCTTAATAAACAAATGGACACACAGAAACTTCTTATAAAATTTTATATATTATAACAGCTTTAGATTGGTAATTAAATGATGGAAAGTGTAACAAAATAAGACCACTTCATAAAATCAGCACATGACCCAGGTCTTTGCATGCATGTCTTGGGAACATGGAGATTTTTTTGGTTACCTCAGGTTCTTTAATTGATATGTGGACATGTTCCCTAAAAACACTGGTGATAGCCAGCCTTGAAAAATGCTTTAGTCTTCCAAGTTGTCCTATTGAAATGGTTTTTGAAGACCTTTTATTGCTCTTCCTTTGTATTTCCTATTGCATTTCCTTTGGGAAATGTCCAGCTTTCATTTCTTCAAGACTGACTCCTTCAATTAAAAAAAAATTCTCAAAGAAGTGCAAATGTAAATCAAGCAAAGTAAATTGGTTTAACTCTTGTTAAAATTAAAGTATTAACTCTAGGTCAGAACTACAAGTAATTTATCTAGAAAAATGTTGCTTGCAGATAAAACAAACATTTTGAATGAAGTTTTGGCAAATTTCAACAGTAGTCAATATTCATGTATTCAGTCAATGTAATTAATCCTTTTAATAATCATAATTCAGAAGTCAGAGGCAAAGGGAAAAATATGGCAAACAAAAGTCAGAGAAGGAAGAAGTACCAGGGAATGAGACAGGCAAAATTCATCATGTAAAAGTGAACAAAGAAGCTTGGTGAAGATAAAGAGTATTTTTCCTAAAATTTCATTATAGACTTTTGCTTCTCTTTACTCCTTATATTATCTTTACCCCATCACCACAAAAAGAAAGTACAAATTGAGGGTAATAACAGGTTTTAGATAAACTACCATCAGCGGTATCACATCACATTTCACCAGCGAAATGCAAGCTGACTACATATAATCAGTGTGCTTCCCAAGCTTGGCCTACCTAGACTTACAAATAAGAAATATGCAGCTGTTGAACACTACACCACTGAACCCTTCACTGTGGTCCATGTTCAGGTCAAAATTGAGCTGAAACACAATTTTGTCAGCAGATTATAATGTAAGCTAGAAATATTGGAAATTTTCATCACTACTTGAAATTTCTCTCTGGAACTTGAGGTTCCTCAGGAGACAGATTATAGTGAAGTCCCTAAAACCGCATCCCAAATGGCAGGTAGGATAAAGGAAAGGGTTCAGTGGAGTTCAAAACTTACCTTTTGTCTTTTAAATAAAGAGGTGACATTCATTAGAAAACTATAGTTTACTCTTTTTGAATTTTAAATTCTGTGAAGATGATTTTCCTGATGCATCTGCAACATGTAAATTGTACTTCAGATTTCTCTACTCTTGCTTTCTGCTGCAGAAGCTATGGAGAGAGAATACACTCTACAAACAGGCTTTCTTAGAGACCTGAGTTAGACTATCAAGTGATCAAAAATACTGCCAGACAATTTTTTATTTGTTTCTAGAACCTTTTACCATAAAAAAGAAAAACAAGCCCTCTGTGTAGATTCATCTCCACATTCAGTTCGATCATCTAAAAATATTCCATGATAAACCTTATCAGAATCTGTACATGTTGTATTGTCTAGTAGTGAGAAAAAATTTGAGGTGTTTTTATTCATTGATATTTTTAATATTAAGTTTGAAGGAGCAACAAGAAACAAAAAAATCTAATATCTATGTCAATTAATGCTTCTTTATATAAGAACCAATTACACTTTACCATAATAGGGTAGAATTTAAAAACTTTAAAATTGCAATAAATAAAATAAGAAAAATTGTAAATATACATTGGGTGTGGTGTTAACCCATTCGTCATTTTTTAATATGGAGCTAAGAGCTACAGGGAAAATTAGTCCCATGGAAAGCAATGAACAGGCAGATTCTGTCTTGAGAGCCACTTCTCCACTTTGCCTGTACTAATGGGCCCCTGCCACTTCCAGTTCTATCCAAGCATGCTTCAAAGTCACTTTCTTTTTTTTTTTTTTCATTTTTCTTTTATTATTCATATGTGCATATAAGGCTTGGTTCATTTCTCCCCCCTGCCCCCACCCCCTCCCTTACCACCCACTCCGCCCTCTCCCTCTTCCCCCCCCAATACCCAGCAGAAACTATTTTGCCCTTATTTCTAATTTTTGTTGTAGAGAGAGTATAAGCAATAATAGGAAGGAACAAGGGTTTTTGCTGGTTGAGATAAGGATAGCTATACAGGGCATTGACTCACATTGATCTCCTGTGCGTGGGTGTTACCTTCTAGGTTAATTCTTTTTCATCTAACCGTTTCTCTAGTACCTGTTCCCCTTTTCCTATTGGCCTCAGTTGCTTTAAGGTATCTGCTTTAGTTTCTCTGCGTTAAGGGCAACAAATGCTAGCTAGTTTTTTAGGTGTCTTACCTATCCTCACCCCTCCCTTGTGTGCTCTCGCTTTTATCATGTGCTCATAGTCCAATCCCCTTGTTGTGTTTGCCCTTGATCTAATGTCCACATATGAGGGAGAACATACGATTTTTGGTTTTTTGAGCCAGGCTAACCTCACTCAGAATGATGTTCTCCAATTCCATACATTTACTAGCGAATGATAACATTTCGTTCTTCTTCATGGCTGCATAAAATTCCATTGTGTATAGATACCACATTTTCTTAATCCATTCGTCAGTGCTGGGGCATCTTGGCTGTTTCCATAACTTGGCTATTGTGAATAGTGCCGCAATAAACATGGATGTGCAGGTGCCTCTGGAGTAACAGTCTTTTGGGTATATCCCCAAGAGTGGTATTGCTATGGTAGATCAATGTCCAGCTTTTTAAGTAGCCTCCAAATCTTTTTCCAGAGTGGTTGTACTAGTCTACATTCCCACCAACAATGTAAGAGGGTTCCTTTTTCCCCACATCCTCGCCAACACCTGTTGTTGGTGATGTTGCTGATGATGGCTATTCTAATGTTCACTACTAACTTACCAAAGGCTTTCTTCCTCCCTTAAGCCAAACCTTCTTGAGAGACAGGCAAACTTTGAGTCCAGGTAAAGATTCAAACAGACACGGCATAACTGAATTCTTGCTCCATCATTAGTGTATCTGTAACTTTAGTCACCTTTCTTAACTCTGTTTTCTACTTTCTACAATTTTTCCATTAAATATATAATGATTTAACAATTAATGATAATTATTAATGTTAATGATATTTTTTGTTAGGTATTGATGGTAAAAAATCCTGGGTTTCATTTTGACATTACATACACATATATAGTGTACTTTGATAATATTCACCTTCCATTTCTTCTTTGTCCCCTTCACTCCCTTCTCATCCCCTTTTTCTTTCCCAATTGTCCTCCTTCTACTTCTTGTATTCTTTTTGGCAATCTAGATTCACATAGAAGAGAAAACATGGTATTTGTCTTTCTGAGTCTGGCTTATTTACCTTAACATACTCTTCTCCAATTTCACCCATTTTTTTGCATATGGCATGAATTTTTCCTTTTCTTATTAGAATAATCCTAGACTGAAGAAAGAATGTGAAATGGAAGCAGCCTGAAATCAATCATTACAAAACCTCATTTCTAGGCCTTTGATATATAAAATATGAGAGTGAAAATATCCCTAAGTTAAGGTCTGGCATGGTACCAAAACCCTGTAATCTCAGCTATTCAGGAGGTGAAGTCATGAGGATCTTAGTTGCAGGCCAGCCCAGGCAAAAAAGTTAGACAGATACTATTTAAAAACAAAAAAACCTGGGCATGATATTATCCTACTGTAATCCTAGCTAAACAGTATTTAATAATTTTCTGGGAAAACTTCAATTAAAGAATAGGCCTAGATACTCACAGTGATTTATTATTGTCAAAAGTGATCACATATTTACCAGCTTAAAATAACTCACATTTATTTTTTCAATTTTTCCTGGCTAGGAATCTGAGCATAGCCTGTCTGGTAACTTCAGGTATCTTTGAAAGGAATATAATAGAGTTTCATGTGGACTCTTCTTCAGGATGAATTGATAAAGAGTTATTCCAAAAGTCACCTGCTTCTTTTTAGTGTATATTAATTGTATGAAGACATTTCATTTTGATATTCCCATTACACACAAAAAAGTATTTTGAGCACACTCACCCCACTCTGTAATGCTTTCTTAGTAGCCCCTTTTACATTTTAGGGTGTTTCATTATTCTATTATCAGTCATTCATCTAATGTATTTCAATCACCATCCTGATTATCTTCTCCTGCCCCCACTCCTTTTGTAAGTACCACAGCCAAATAATTCTTTTATATTCATGATACATTTTTTAAGTCTAGCTAGGATTATAGGCATAAACCACTAGTGGTCAGCCTCATTCATTTTGGGACTGAATTAATACACCACTGAGTACATATACCACATTCTTCATACTTTTATAGGCTGATAGGCACTGAGCTAAATGTCAAGGTTTAGCTATTGTAAGTAGTACTATAAACGTGTTTGTAGACATCCCTATTGTATCATGACTTATATTCTTTTGGATGTAAGTCCAGGAGTGATAAAGCAGGATCATAGAATAGTTCTTCTTATATTGCCACCAAAAGTGAACAAAGGTTTCTGCCTTCCATATATTCTTTCAGAATTGTGCATTCAACCAATCTTTAAATTGCTTTCATCCTATAACTATTATCACAGTATTAACTCTGCTGATTCATAAATATGGGAATTCTTTCTCTTTTACTGTCTTCTTTAATCTGTTCATCTTTTAAATTAATTTTTCTTGTGGAAGACTTCTACTATTAGAGTTAAGTTTATTCCTAGGTATTTTTGAGGCCATTTTGAATGGGATTGTGTTACTGAGTTCTTTCTCAACATGTTCCTTATTGGTATATAGAAAAGCTACTGATTATGTAGACTGACTTAGTATCCTGCTATGTTCATGAAGAAGTATTTCAGATCTAAGAGTTGTTTATGGAGTATTTATGGAGTATCTTGTAAGTACAGGATAACATCACTTGCTAATAGGGACAAAGTTTATTTCTGTCTTTCATACCTGTGCTCTTATTTCATTCTCTTGCTGCATTGCTATAGCTAAGTATTGAAGCACTGTATTGAATAAAGTTAGAGACAGTGGACACTATTGTCTCATTCCTGATTTCAGCAGATATGCTTTAATTGCTTTCTCCATTTAGCAAGATGTTAGCTATGGGTTTGTCATATATTGGATTTAATATAGTGAGATAGATTTCTTCTATTCATAGTTTCTTCATGGGTTTTATCATGAGACTGTTGAATTTTTTCAGTTTTTTTTTGCATCTATTAAAATTGTTATGCAATTTTTTTGTCTCTGATTCTTTCATGTTCTCTATTATGTTTCCTGATTTGCTTATGTTGAACCATACTTGCATCCTTGAACCGAAAATAAACTTTATCATAGTGTTGTTGTTTTCAGTTGACTCGTAATTTATTGAAAATTTTTGCAACTATGCTCATCAAAGAAAGTTGGCCTGTAATTTTTCTTCTTTTATATTGTTTCCTCATCTACTTTTGTTATCAGCATAAAACTGGGGTCATAGAATGAGTTTAGTTGTGTTCCTTCCTTTTTGAACTTCTGGAATAGTATGAGGAACATTAGTCTTTGTTCTTCTTTAAAGGTCTGGTATAATTCACAGTAAGTCCATTTGGTCCTGGAATTTTCTTCATTGGGAGACTATTACTACTTCAATCTTTTTCCTCATTGTAGTTCTATTTATGATATTTATTTTGTTTTTGTTCAATTTAAACAATTCATATGCATCTAATAATTTGTCCATTACTTCTAGATTTTCTGGTTTGTTGGAAGTATTCAAACATTCTCTAATTATCTTCTGAGATTTTATAGGCATTTGTTTGATATTCTCTATTTTTATCTGAATTTTTACTAACTCAGTTCATCTCTTTCTTTCTTTTGTTTATTTGGCTAGGAGTTTGTCAATCTCATTTGCCTTTTCAAATAACCAGCAGTTTGTTTCATTTGCTCATTGCATTCTTCTTTTAGTTTTGATTTCATTAATTTCATCTCTGATCTTTACTATTTCTGCTGAAATTCTTCTTTGCAATTTGTCTTCTTATTTTTCTAAAACCTGGAGGTGTACCATTTGGTTGTTTATTAGGCTCAAATAAGTTAAATGTTTTCATTTTCATTTGATTAAAGGGATTTTTCTATCCCCCCCTCCTTTATTTTTTTCAGTGGCCCACTGTTGTTTTCAAAGCTTATTGCTTAGTCTTCACATATTTGAATATTTCCTGTAGTTTTTCTTTCTGTTGATTTCTAGTTTGATTCCAAGTTCACATGGTTTTTCAAAACTCAGTTCTTCTCAGGTTGTTGGAATGATGGCCCGCTTCCTCACTGCATGCATGTAGCTCTTTTCTATGTGGGCATCTCTAAGGAGAAGTCACAACCTAGCAGCTTAATTTATTGCAGCCAGCAAATGAGAGAATGTGTGAGAAGAAAGAGATTTCTTACAATTTTAATAACAAAAATTATCACATAAATCTCTCTTTGTGGGATGAGAACCATAGAACTTCAGAGCAATATAGTGGTTACTTGAGAGTGAGGAGAGTGTATGGAAGGGAGCAGGGGTGAAGACTGATAAACAGAGAATATTACTTCTTGATAGTAGAAATAGTTCTGGTGATTTATGGTATGACAGGCTGAAATTAATAAATAATAAACCATTACATGTACAGAAATTTGAATGCACTCACCATAAAAATGATGAACGTTGACATGGTAGATATGCTACTCATCCTAATTTGCTGAGTGAATTAATCATCCTAAAGTGAAAAATAAAATGGGTCCCAAAAGTGTAAAACATGACTACTGTTTTGTCCTCTGGAAATGTGTTGGAGGGTGAGTGTTTGTGACTATACATAGATAGAACAGAGAATAAAATGTTAACAGTGATATGGGAGGCACAAGTAGAGAGGGATTTCCATCTTCCTGCACAGTGATTACTCATATAATATAAAAGGAAAATGTAGGACCTAAGAAGGGTTTTGAAATTCAGCAGCTATATGACCCCACTATTAAACACTGTCCATGGATTCATAACATAAATGTCCATGCAAGTGGGTTCAACCAAGCTTCTGTTTCACAGGGAAAGTGATCAACAACATTGGGGCCACATAAGGGCAATTTCAAAGACAAAAGTACCTGTGCTGATAAATGGATACAACACCTCACTCAGATCAGACTCACCAGTGTACCACGTGTGGTCCTGATAGCTGTGTATCACAGGGGCTGAAAAATGTCCACCTACTAATCAAAGGATATGAGAATGAGCACTCATATCTCCATGTACACAAAGAAATGGACTGCAAAGCTTTGAATTATGTACCCATTGTAGGAGATGACTTTCTCTCAAAATACAGACTTTATAATCAAGCTTATAGCCATGGTTATTGAAAAGCAGGCTCCACCAATGGATACAGTTAAAAAATTAGGAAGTACATAAGATTCTAAGTATGTCTCTCTCTAATGGTCATTAGAAGTAAATTTGCCAACTGAATTGTGAGATAGAGAAACAGTAAGACCACAAATACTATTTTCTCCTTTAGAACATCCTGTATTATCCCAAACAGAATGAACTTTTATTCAGACTTGTGTTCAAGGCCATATGGTAAGAGCGAATGTAGAAAGAACAAAACTGAGAAATAGCTTATCTGAAAAAAAAACCAATAAAGTGATGATTTGGCAGTAGCAGTAGTGCATTTGGATTGAAGTACAAACTTGTATTTCTAAATCCACCAACATATATATTATGGTGACTCTTAAAGCTTTCCATGCAGTATAATCACTGGAGAAATGATTCCTTAAAACTTGATGCTCATACTTTAACTATGGGCATTAATTAAAGGTCTTCCTCTGTGGGACAGGTTTAGTTTTGGGGGCAAGACTTAATAAGGGATTGTGTTTTTGCTAATATCTAAGAAGTAAAGACTTTGTTATATGACCTTAATCTAATCAATTTAAGAACTTTTATATTTTATTCATATGAAAATTGAAGATTCTGATGGACAAATGTAGGTATTACATATGTATATATACTATACATGCATTTCAATTATTTTAAAAACCCATACATAATTCAGCAATATTAAGTTTATAGACCCCCTTGAGGAAAACACACCTTGTTTTAAACATCAGTCTGCACCAATTGTTTTTCTTTAGTATTTTGACTTAATTATGCTACAAGATAAAATTTCTTCAAATTTTAGCTCAAAGAAGTCGTAATTTTGACTTTGTTTTCAGTTAAGAAACACAGGATATTTGAATGAGTCATTGTGGTTTGACTTTTTAGGAAAATTACTAAATATTTGGAATAATCCATTTCTCATATGAGATGTATGATATTTATGTATAAAATATAATGTGTCACTTCTTATATCACTATGTGACCTCAACAATGTCTTTACTCCTATGTGATTCTTCCTAGTCCTCTCCAGAGATTTTACGTCATTTCATTTTGTCTCCCCTAAAACATAATTTTAAAATTACATATCAGAATTAATTTTCTGAATTTTCTTTGTTCTCCTTCCATTTACATACAAATATATCTACAGATCTCTTATCATATAATATTCTACTCTATGATTCTCACAGAGTATCATAACATAATTATTCATTTTAATAATTGCAAATTAATGTATCAAAATTTCATTAACATTAATATCTATTTTAAGTTGATTTTAAATATTCACTCTCATAAAATCTCTTCTCATTTTTATACTTTGCTTTATCCCTAGCATTTTCATCAAGATAAATATAGCATGGGATTGCTAAGGCATAAAATTTGCACATTTTCATGTTTACTGATAACTCAAAGAATAACCTTCCAGTTTTATTGTGAAAATAATGCTTAGCAATACTTTAATTATAGAAAAGGCATATTTTAATAATTAAATAACCAAGTTTATAGCAGATTATAGAGTATAAAATTACTGTTTAAATATTCATAATTTCACTCTGCAGAGTAACTTGTAATTCCTTATATATTTTCCTATATTTTTCAGAGTTATATATATTTGGTTAAATATTTATTTTTCAGTTTTTTGCACTTTTTATTTTTAAATTGTTTTGATTTACCATTTATTTTTAATACTATGGGATTGTGCCAATCCATACATGCATAGAGTGCACTTTAAAGGAGTTCACCCTCTCCATTATATTCCCACTCCCCTGCTCTCTCTACCCTCCTCTTTCAAAAACTATATCTATGTATCTATCTATCAATTTTCCTTTCCTTGTTCCCTCCCCATTCCCATTGACCCCTCCAAGAGCTAGATATGCACTCATGTCCTATCATGAATCACCATCATCACCATTTTAGGTCTACATTCCACAAATGAGCAAGAACATGTAACATTTGGCCTTTTGTTTATGTTTTTAAATCTCCCTCAGTATGATGATATACAGTCCATCAATTTTTCTGCAAATAACATGATTTCATTTTACCTTTGGCTAAGAAATATTACATTATTATATTTTCTTTATCCATTCATAGTTTTTGAGCACCTCAACTGATTCCACACTTTGGCTCTTATGAAGACAGTTGCAATAAATGTGGATATGCAAGTATTTGTCTTATATGTTGACTTACCTGCTTCAGATACTTGCCCAATAGTCACAAAGTAGGACGATATTTATTATTATTTTGATAAACTTCCACAGTGGTTGTACCATTCCCACCAACAGTGTAAGAGGGTTCCTCATCCCTTGCAACCTCACTGGCATTTTTGTTTCTTTAATAATGGTCAGCCTTACTGGGATGAGATGGAATCTTAATTTAGTTGTGATTTGCATCACTTTTATGCTAAGGATGTTGAATATTGCTTTATGCATTTATTAGCCATTTTTTATTTCTTTGGACAACTGTCTCTTCAATTCATTTACCAATTTATTAACTGGATTATTTATTCTTCTGCTATTTAGTTTTTTTGTGCTCTTGTATATTGTAGATATCAATCCCTTATTTGTTGAACAGTTATTAATTATTTTCTCCTATTCTTTTGGTTGTCTCATGATTCTTTTTGAGACTGTTCTTTTTGATGTGCAGAAAGATTTTCATTTGATGGAAGCACTTGGCTCACTCCTGTAATCGTAATTACTTGGGAGGCTAAGATCAAGAAGATTCCAACTTCAGGTCAGCCCAGGCAAAGGGTTTGTCAACCAATAGCTAGGAACAGTGGAAGACTCCTGTCATCCCAGCTATGTGGGAAGCTGAGATTGAACAGATAGTGGTTTCAGGCCACTACAAGCAAAAAGCGTGGGCAAATCCAGATCAATGGAAGAAAGCTGAGCATGATATCATGTGCTTGTTATCCCAGTGATGGCAGGAAGCTTAAAATAGGTAGACTGCAGCCCTTTTCTCTACAATAACCTGAGCAAAAAGGGCTAGAGCTGTGACTCAAGTGGTAGAGAAACTAGCTATCAAAGGTGAAGCCTTGCAGACAAATAAAAATTAAGAAACAAAAATTTAAGTTTTAAGTTCAGTTTTATAAACTAAAGTTGATGTATCTACAAGCTCTGATTGACGATTTCAGATAAGTATAAAAACTAAAATTAAGTAACTATTATTTCATGTCAATACACTAAAGTCTTGATAAGAGATAAAGAGAAAGGGCTATGAAGAGAGGTGCAGTTCTGTGACAAGAGCCAGATATCAAAATGGGGGAAATTTGCATTGCCTCTGGTAAACACAGAAAATATAATGGTCAGATATGGACAGGTAACGGACAACAATGAGAGACAGGACATGCAAGTCTATTTTGCTTTATTTTAAGGAAGCAAAAAAAGATTTTGAACATGACACAGAAAGCACTCTGATAAGATATATGTACTAGCTCAATCAATGCTGCCTCAAAATTTCCTATCATATCCAGCCATTATTTCCTAAAACTCCTGAATTATCCTACCTCCCTGCTATGGAGTCACCACAATAGTGGACATTTTGTTTTCTATTCTTTAATCTTTATTTTATTCCTTTACCTGTTGAAATGTTAACCAATTCAAGTTACAGGTGATACTCAAAATTGACCCTTTTTCTCCAGAAATAAGCATCTCCCTCTATTCCCTGTACTTGGATGTTTCTATCTGCTTTATTAAATGTGTGTTGAATTGAATAAATTAATCCTATTTAAACAGATGTTCACTCTTTGTTGTTTCATTTGACATAAGCAATTTTTTGCAAGGTAAAAAGGGCCATTTGACTTGTTCTATTTTATGGACAAATTTTGACCTATGATACAGATAGTTTTATTAGAAATAGTCAAGCCAGAACTAGGATGTTGTGCTATGATACTAAATAGTTTCTCTTTTTATCCTGCAGTCTATGTATCACATAAATTGCATTCTAGACAAGACAAATCCTGACCTATCAGAAAAGGTTACCAATTAACACCTTAATTTCCTAACTTCATCCAAAATCAAGATCTAAAAATTTCATGGTGAGGCAAGTACCAAAGTAGGAACCAAAACATGTAATGAACATTGGTGAACAGGAAATAAGCAGAGACTCAGTGAAGTCAGAGCAGGAAAGAGGAGAATGATAGTGAGATGATAGTAGCAACGTCAGAAGGAAGGAGAAAGAAGTACATCAGGCGGCAACTGAGAATGCAATGTTAGCTGAGGAATTTACCCCAAGATTTCATCACAGAGTTTAGCCTCTTTCTTTCTGATGAACTGCTATATCACATACCCCCAAATCACAGAGGGAATATGAGGAGGATCAAGGTCAACAGTCTTAAAAACACATTTTTAGAAAGTGGAATCTTATTATATACCTTGTCCCTGAAACATTACCACTGACCTGAAACACTTCAAATGAAGGGATTTCCCTCCAAGGTAAAAACTTCTGCCAGGGCAATATCAATGTCCTTCAGTTTAATCCCACCTTCTGAGAGCACCAAGTTTTCATAAATGGAAGATAGACCCAAAGATAAACATATACACAAGAACAAGCATGATCATATACAAACTCAGAAGTAGAACAAGTTTGTGACAGTGGAACTGCTCTGTGTAACTCAGGGAAAAAGGGAAAGGAAAAAAATATTAGAGGCTTAGTAATATCACATAACATAAGATATATAGGTAGAAGATTTAAGGACGTGTATTGAAAATTGTTGAAAAATGTAGGGTGTGAGATAAAGGGCTAAGGGAGAGCAATTGAAATCCTGGATTTCATTATTAATATTTAAGTTGACATTCAAAGAGGTGTCTCAAAGTGTGCTCACTGTGGGCGTGCTTTACTTTGGGCTGTTTAATCACTTCAATTGTTTCTGATCCTGGCTGACTTCACTTAACATGATGTCCTACAATTGCAACTATTTACCTTCAAACTAAATGTCATTATTCCTTGTGGCTGAGAAGTACTGCATTGTGTACATATACCATGATTTTTTGATCCATTCAGATTATAGGGCATCTGGGGTTTTTCCACAGCGTGGCTATTGTGAATAGTGCTGTGATGATCAGTGAACAGGTTTCTCTACAGTATCCTGTGTTACGTTCTTTTAGATAGATGGTCAGGAGCAGTATCACTGGATCATATGGCAGTTCTATCTTTAGTTTTTGAGGAATCGACATACTGCTTTCTATAATGGTTGTAATAATTTGCATTCCCACCAGCAGTGTATAAAAGTTCCTGTTTCATTACATCCTCACCAGCCTTTATTCCTGTTATCACCCTTGATTATGGCCATTCTAACTGAGGTGAGATGAAATCTAAGTGTTTTGATTTGCATCTCTTTTATAACTGGGGAAATTGAACACTTCTTCATGTATTTACTGGCCATTTGGACAACTTGAGAATTCCCTGTTTAATTCATGTGCTCATGTCTTCATTGTGGTGTGATTCTTTGGGGATTGAGTTTTTTTAGTTCCCTGTTTTGGGTTTAGCTTGTTCTTGTTTTTCTTGATGTGTGAGATGTAGCATTAGGTTGTTTATTTGAGATCTTTCTGTATTTTTAATATATGTACTCAGGGCTATAAACTGTCTTCTTAAGACAGCCTTTGCTGTGTCCCATAGGTTCTGATAGGTTGGGTTTCCATTTTCATTAAATACCAGGACATTTTTTTTCTTTCCTCCCTTATTTCATCTATTACCCACCAATTGTTGAAAAATGTGTTGTTTTAGTTTCCAATTGTTTGAGTATTTTCTGCTACTGCTTTTGTTGTTGAGTTCTAGTTTTATTGCATTGTGATCAGATAGTATGCAAGGGGTTATTCCAGTTTTTTTATATTTGTTGAGACTAGCTTTGTGCCCTAAGATATAATCTATTTTGGAAAAAGTTCCATGGGCTGTTGAGAAGATTGTGTGTTGTACTCTTTCAAGATGAAATGCTCTGCAAACATCTGTCAGTTCCATTAGATCTATGGTGTCATTTAGTTGTAGGATTTCATTATTGATTTTGGTTTTGGTCTGGATAACCCATCTATTGTTTATAGAGGGGTACTAAAGTCTCCCACTACAACTGTGTTGGTGTTTATACGTGGTTTTAAGTCCTTTAGTGTATTTCTAATGAAGTTAGATGCAGACATTGGGAGCATATAAATTGATAATTGTTATTCCCTCTTGAGGTATTTCTTACTTTATAAGTATGAAATTACCTTCTTTATCTCTTTTGAGTAATTTAAATTTGAAGTCCACTTTATCTAGTGTAAATATTGCTACTCCTGCTTGTTTTGGGGAGCTATTAGTTTGGTCAATTATCTTCTAGCCTTTTTTCTTAAGCCAGTGTTTGTTTCTGTCAATAATATGGGTCTCTTGTAAACAACACATTGTCAGGTATTTCTTTTCAATCCAGTTTGTTAAATGGTGTCTTTTGATGGGGGAGTTGAGTCCATTAACATGAGTGTTATTGGGAGACATGTGGTCATTCCAGCCATTTATTTGTTTTTCTTATTTAAGGATTTGAGTCTGTGCAGCTTAATCAGTGCTACTCTCTGAGTACTTATCTGTTCTTCTCATGAGGTTTAATACTTCCCATTCTTTCATGGTTTTGTTTGTTTTTGTCTTCTGTGCGCAGGATTCCTTTCAGAATCTTCTGTAGTGGTGGATTGGTAGTCATGTAATGTTTCAGTTTCTGTTTATCATGGAAGACTTTCATCCCTCCATCAATACTGTATGTTAGTTTTGTAGGATAGGGTATCCTAAGACTAAATTGTTTACTTTCAATACTTAAAATATTTCATTCCATGCCCTTCTTTCTTCTAAGGTTTCAATTGAGCAATCTGCTGTTATTTTGATGGGTTTATTTTTATATGTTATTTATTTTTTCTCTCTTATAGCCTTCAATATTCTGTCTCTGTTTCTGTGCTAGCTGTTATAATGATAATATTCTGTAGTGAGGTTTTGTTTGGGACATGCATGTTTGGTGTCCTGGAGGCTTCCTGTACCTGAGTGGATAACTCTATCATGAGATTGTGAAATTTTTGCTATTTTTTAGTTTAATATATTATCTATCCCTTTGGCTTGCACCTCTTCTCCTTCTTTGACGGCCATGATTCACAAGTTTGGTCTTTTGATGGAGTCACTGATTTCTTGCATATTCCTTTCACAGCTTTTAAATCTTTTGTCTAAAAGTTCTTCTGTTTTATTTTTTAATATCTATTTTGTTTTCAAGTCCTTAAATTCTGACTTTCACTTGTTCTAATCTGCTGTAGTGATTTTCCCCTGTATTTTAAACTTCATTTAAGTAACTTTTTATTTCTAGGGTTTCTGTTTGATTCCTCTTACTGAGATTTTCCATATTTTTGTTGAAATCTTCTTTCATATCTTGTTCAGCTTTCTTTGTTTCATTTATCCCTTTTTCATAGACTCCTTAGTTTCACTTTTGAGTTTGTTGAAGTTTTCTCTAGTTCATTTAGTTATTTCTGTGTCTTCTCAAGTGTTTTATGAGTGTTGTCTTGATGTTCTTTGATTTGATTTTGTATGCTTTTTTTGAGCTGCTCTTGGAACTTTACCATGAGTACCTCTGTGAACTCCTTTATGAACTTCTTTTTGAGGATCTCTTTATGGGCCTTGTTGAGCTCATTGGAAATACTTATCACCAACTCTTTTGTTACTGATTGCTTAATTGGGGATTTTAGTCACCTGTTATCTCCCCCTTGACTCAATCACTGTGCAATGACTGGCTTAATTGTTAGCTAGGTTGATGTGCTATTTCTGTTCCCTGACTATGCAGTATAAATTAGCAAAAACAAATTCACTGATTCAATGCCAGGCAAGTTATTTACAAAATATGTAGTGAGCCCCTTAGTGATATTATCTATAAGTCATGGAGTTTGGGGGAAAATGTCATTAGGGTAAAAGTGGATAATTAGGTACTGAAAAAGCTGGCATGGAGGAAGGAAATGAAAGGCAGAATGAGGTGTGGGAGAATAGGAAAGATGGGGTAATGTGTAAAGTTGATATAATAGATTATTCAGTTAGTGGTGCATTTTGAGAAGGTCAAGGTATTGGGGGAAAGGGGGAGAGAGAGGAATATGAAGAGGGAGAATGGAAGGGGGAGAAGATGGAAACAGATGAGAATGAAAAATTGGGTTAGAGAAAAGAAAGTGGGGCAATGGAGGGCTGGTGGATTAACAGATTCACTTGGTTGAAAATGGATCAGCTATAGGGCATTGCAAGCAGGGGGCATACAGAGGTTTGTGTCTGCTTGTGTTTGTAGGTCCCAGTCTTTCCAGATGCTGGCAGCAGCTCTCTTTCTGTGGTTCTCCTTATTACATTATTGTTGGCAAGGTTACAGACACACTAAGACAGAGAGAGATCTGTGCAGGCAGGTGACAGTCAGAGGTTCTGTGTCTACAGGTATTATGGTGGGTCCAGGTACTCCCAGATGCTTGCAGTTCTCTGCCATTCTGTGCATTGTTTTAGCTTTATGAACCCAGGCAGGAGGGAATTAAGAGAGAGAGAGAAAAAAAGAAAAGAAAAAAGGCAGTGGATTGGTTGGGGCTATCTTGTCCCTTCTCCCAGCTGGCAGACAGACAGCCAACTTAGTTGGCAGAAAAGGCATAATTACCTGATTCTTATTGTCAAGAAGGTGTGGAGTAACTGTGTGAAATCATGCAGGTCAAGGTTCCAAGGTCCATCAACTATCTGCAATCTTGATTTCTCCTATGAGGTTTTATTTAAATAAATGAAAACTGCTGTTCTAAAGGCTATTGTCAGGGAGTGGTTTCTGATGAGGCTTCTCTCCTTTGCTTGCAGAAGACACCTGATTGTGTCTTCATGTGTGTTCTTCTCTATCTCTGTATGTTGATTTTGCATCCAGCTACTTTGCTCTGATCTTCAAGTTTTCTGATGGAATATTAGGGCCTTTACATATAGGATCAGAGAATCCAAGATGGTGACTAGGGTGCAGAACCAGACAGAACATGAGCTCTGTGACTCCAAAACCTTGCAGAGACACTGGAGCCACACTTGATGGAAATAAAGCACCAAGGAGAATCAAAACTTTGACACCCAGAACTCCTAGCCTGTAGAAAGCTTCTACATGCATGTTACACTGAGAAAACAGGTGGGCTGCCACTTCCACCACTGCTGCCGGCTCCAAATCTGCCTGCAAGACATTTGGCAGGCCAAACAGGTGAGTGCCAAGCATCACACAGTATCCCCCCAACCATCCCCAGGATAAACCTGCATAGCCCCCTGATGCCCCCTCAAAAAGTAAACCCCAAAAAACTGAGCAATAAACAATGAACTGAAGAGTAGCACACAGTGGAAGGTGTGGGATTGCTGAAAGTGCACCAGAGAAAGGGGGAGGGGCAAGGAACTAATCTCAACATGAACTATCAGTAAACAAACACAGCAAAGGCAGAAAGGATAAGTGGGCAGGTGATAATCCACTGCCTGAAGCAGGGCAGGTAGCAGACCACAAAGCTCATCTTCTGAGCCAGTGAGCTACACCTAAAGTTAAACAGCTTCACAAAATTGAAAAACAAACAGTGAACCATTGCAACATGCTCACAGCAGTGGGGGCAGCTAACAGATCGCTAACCCTGCCCCAGAGAAAGGGGGAGAGGCAAAGAAACAAGCCCCCAGTAAACAAGCACATTGAAAATCCACCTCCAAAGCAGGAGAACTAAGGGAGGAGCTGACCAAGCAGCTGCCACTGAAAGACAGAAGAAAAAAACACTACCCACAAACCAACCATCTGCTGAGACTACCACAGTGCTTCTGCTTAAATACCAACACCAGGACTGGATGCTGGAGGAGTAACATCAGAACTTAATCTAATATTGAAATCCTATTGTTCCTAAACCTTGAGGGTTTTTGTTTGTTTGTTCACCCATTGTTTTCTTTAGTTTTTTTTGTTGTTGTTGTTAGTTTTATTATTGTGGGTTTTCTATTTTTAATTCTACTCCTATTATCATTTTTTTCTTTTCTTTCTTTTTTTATACTATCAACTTAACCATCAACATCCTCTCATCTCTATTCTCACCCCCTTCACTCTCCATCCTTCTCTTGTGCTAAAACCCATTGCTCCCCTCTCCAACAATTTGTTCTGCTCCCTCTCACCCACTCTTTTACTCAAGCCCTCACCTTCCCCTCTCATTTTCCCCTAACCTGTCGTCAAACTACCCCTCCTTTTTTTATACTCATCATCCACTGAACAACCTACTATACCACAACACTAAAGCCCTGCAATCCATAACACAAACACCCTCTTATACACAAACAGAAGTATACCCAAACACATACAAGGCCCACAAAAACAGCATCCCCCACACCACTTTTCTGCACTCACCCACCCCACTTCCCATCTCCACCTTTAATGCCACCTTATCCAACACCCCAAATTTCTATAGTTAGCATTGCAAGCATTAACCTCCTAACTCCCAAGGCTCACAGATATTACCACCAAAGGATCTTCTATATAACACATAAACTACTAGTTGGGTATCAAACCTAAGATTTAGTTAATACTAAATTACACCCAAACCAGGGACAGAAATAGCACACTACCTTAGCTAAAAACCCAAGACAGCCACAAAACTAAAATTAAATCAAGGGAAAGAAAGCAGGTGACTGAAAGCACCAACTAGCCTATCAAGGACATAGTTGCACTGTACCAAGTGGAGCAATGGGAAGAAGAAAAAGGTATGGAAAGCATTTTCCACAAAAATATAATTTACAGGCTTCAGAGGGAAATGAAGAAAATGGATACCCAGTTCCAGACTCCAAAAAAACAAAGATAAATGGCACCAAGGAACCTAAAAATGCCCACAAGAATCCTCTCAAAGAAGAAATCCTGCAAGTAATCACTGAGAATTTCATGGAGAAGATACTAGATACAGTTAACCAAAATGTAGAAGAGGCACTCAAGAAATTTCAAGACACCAAAAATAAAGAATATGAGAAGACAAAGAAACAAATAAATAAGATCATAAGAGCCCTAAATAATACCAAAGTGAAACAGAGAACACTATAAATAGAGAAATAAATTAACTAAAGAGGAAAATAGGTAATATTAAAGAAGAAGTGACCCATAATATGGAAAACCTCAGAAAAAAGAATGAAACAGAAACACAAAACACAGTGGAAGGCCACTCTCATAGACTGGAACAAGCAGAAGACAGAATCTCAGGACTTGAAGATAAAATAGAAATTAAAGGAAAAACTGAAGAGCTATTAGTCAAACAGATCAAGGGCTGTGAAAGGAATATGCAAGAACTCACCAACTCCATCAAAAGACCAAATCTGAGAATCATGGGAATTGAAGAAGAAGTGGTCCAAGGAAAAAGGATTTGTAGTATATTCAATAAAATAATAACAGAAAATTTCCCAAAAATCTTGAGAAAATTATGCCCATTCAGGTACAGGAAGCCTCCAGGACACCAAACAGATTTGACCAAAATAGAACTTCCCCATGACATATTATCATTAAAACAAGAACAAAGAATAAAGAAGAGAGAAAAGAAAAATAACATACAAAGGTAAACCCATCAAAATCACAGCAGATTTCCTAACGGAAACCTTATAAACAAGAAGGGCATGGAGTGAGGTATTCGAGGCACTGAATGAAAATAACTTCAACCCTAGGATACTCTACCCAGCAAAACTATCATTCAAAATAGATGGAGCAATAAAAGTCTTCCATGATAAGCAGAAACAAAAACAATATATAACCACCAAGCCACAAATACAAAAGATTCTCCAAGGAATTCTGCACACAGAAAATGAAATCAAACAAAACCATGAGAGGACAAGCAATACCAAACCACAGAAAAAAAAGACAAGGAATCAGAGAGTAACACTGATTCAGCTGCAAACAATCAAACCGTTAAACAACAAAAACAACTAAATGACCAGAATAACCACATACCTATCAATATTAACACTGAATGTTAACAAACTTAACTCCCCCATCAAAAGACACCATTTGTCAAACTGGATTAAAAAGGAAGATCCAACAATATGTTGTTTACAGGAGATCAATCTCAATAACAGAAACAAGCACTGGCTAGTGGTGAAAGGCTGGAAGAAGATTTACCAAGCTGATGGGCCATGAAAACAGGCAGGAGGATCCATACGTATTTCAGACAAAGTAGACTTTAAACTTACATTGATCAAATGAGATAAAGAAGGACACTCCATACTAATAAAAGGAGAAATACACCAAAAGGGAATAACAATTATTACCTAAATGTACACAACACTTTAAACTGTCAACTCAATATCTTCATATGTAAGTTAAAGAAAACTCTATTTTAAATATCTTAAATATAATAATATTGGGAAGATATATTACCTTTAAGAATCATTGGGTTTACACTAAATTCTTTTAAAAATCTTTTTTGTAAGAATATAAACATATATTAGGAATTAGACAAGATAAACTAATCCAAGTGAAAAGACGTTTTTATGCAGCACCAATCACAGTCACTTTGGTGAAATAGATAAGCACTTTGCAAAGGTAGAGAAGACCAATTTATAGTCCCTTGACTACAGGTTGTCTTGTATAAGATCTCATTTTTAAGGTGGATTCATTAATATCTGGGATAGAATTTGAATTTTCTCTTGAAATTCCTGACAGATAAAGCCTGCTTTACCAGTTCTGCCTATGGATGAGTCATTCTTAGGTCAGGTGACCACCTCATTCCAATCAGTTATGCAAGAGGAAGTAGAGCAGATTCAAGAAGAAGTGATCATGGAGTAACTGTTTTACTGTAATCATTGGGAATTCATGAGACATCACATTACCTGCAACACCACATTACCTGCAACACCAGACCAAAGCTATACATGTAGTGAGCTTACTTTCCTCATCCCCTGTAGAGGGAATAGAAGTCAGAGAAACAAGACAGTTAAAAGGAGATTTCAAAGGAGTATTACGTTTGAATTGACTAGATGGTTTTGATTTTCTTGAGTTTGTGTTCCCAAGTGAAAAGTCTACTCAAAGGAGATCATCCAGATTTAAACATATATTTTGTGGCATTTGTGTAATTGTGTTTTATTTCTCACATATTGTCAAGTGGCATCTGCAGTAAATTTATCTACAGTAAAATATTTAAATTTCCCCCAGTAAATTGATAATAGTAACAGGACAGTTGAGCATTGTGGGAAAAAATGTTGCATTTTTTTGCCCCTCATTAATTTTACATGCCTCCTCCTATTTTTACATTTGCAAAGCATGCAGAATATACCTAAGATTTTATTGGTCTCTCATTGGAAAATGCATTAAAGATTGAAATTTGGATGCAAATCCTCATCTGGACAAAATGTGTGCATTTTAAAAGTGCAAGTATGTAGCTAAGGCACAAACATGCCATGGCGCTATTGCTGTTCTTTTTTCCTTGGTTCTCCATCTTCTTTCAGCCTAGCGGCAGTAGTTTCTTCTTAATGTCCTTTCCTATCACACAGAGGTTTTTATTTTGAACTAGTTCATTTAACCCTAAAAACTAACTCAAGAAATGAGGCTCTGGTATTGTTGGCTCAATAACTTTATGAAACTTGAATCTAATACTTGAAATAGAACTGTGAAAGCATCATTTTTGGCCCTCATAATAACCAACACATATTCAATTCTATTCCATTAACACTCAAATTGAAGCATATTTTTAATATTTCCATTCCCATTGTTTTATTTTCCAGTCTGGTAATGGTTAACAAGGGGAAAGAAACCATTATGTTAAACAGAAGAAGAAATGAACACTAAAGCCATCTATCTTTTTCATTTCTACTAGTTTAATGGATATAATTTTGCAATATTATCTCAACAATTTTTGCTTTTGCTACCCATTTTATTTTCTGCATTGGTTTTTCTTTGGCATGCTGAAACTCAGTCCAATATTTTTAGCTCTCAGACAATGTAAGAGTTGTCTTAATATTAAGATAGCTTGTAGTCATTGCTACAGTTATTTAAAGAACAGGAGGGTAGAACATGTCCTGTCTGGGAGTTGGTATCAGTGGGGGAGGAGGTTGGGAAGATGTCTTGGAAGGTGAATATATTGCAAATGCCATGTAATCATGTGTGTAAATTGAATAATGATACCTGTTGAAACTATTCCAGGAATGGGGAGGGAGAATGGCAGAGGGGTGAATTCAAGTATGATATATTTGATACATTGTTAAGAACTTTTGTAAATGTCAAATGTTTAAGAAGCAGTCCTTGCTACCCAGTCCACCCATATACAATTTTTTCTTATGGTTTTATGCATGAATTCCTTGTCATATAAATCAGCTCTTATATTCAGTAAGTGTTCAAGCATTTTGCCTGAATTTTGAAGACACTATATCCCATGCCCATAAACACAGTGTTCAATTTCTGACAATTATGGGCAATGAAAGCATCTTTCATTATTGAAAGAGGTGAAAAAAGTAAAGATTTTAACTTTTTTTTGTTTGTTTTATAGAATTAACGCTTAATTTTTATTAAGTGTTAATTATGCAAATATGCACAAGTACTTTTTTAAACTTTTAACACCATTCAGATATTAAATCCAATTCCTTTAGATATTTCAAACTTTCATTGCAAATTTAATCTATACAATTCAAACACATAAGATAAACTTATGAACATGATGGACAATTTATTTACAACTACTTAAGCACCTTCTGTAAATTTAATCAAACTGAAATTTGTTTCTTTTTCCCCACCTTTATCAGAATATATGAATTTTTAAGGGGGATTCATAGTGACAATTCAGAATAGCCTTACATTTTAGCAATATTTTAACTTCCAATTGCATAGTGACAAAACATTCTGTAAACAATTGAACTAGTGAAATCACATAAAATTGTCTTGGAAAATCGGGTTGACAGAAAATTTCCAAACCCTTGAGGGGACCAAGAATCGATTGTACAGGTTCATGCCCTTTGGGGAAATTTCTTTAAATACAACTTGGAAATCAAGGGAGAAGCTCTTACTTCTTCATTTTTTAAATTTTCCTGAGCCCGTATTGCAGACAGCACATGGTAAATGGTGGAAACTTTCTCCACTCCCAGTGCCACAGACCCTGTTCCTATGTCTTGTGGTGTAGAAGGAAGAGTTGGAAATAAACTACAATTTGGTAAAACACTGAATTGACTTTGCTCCACAGACAATGCAAAGCCATCACCTTATTATTTAAGGAAATGATATTGGTGAGAGTTGTAATTCACAAACTCACATTTTTGCATTTCAGAGAGGATTTCAAATGTTGACAGAGTGTTTAAAATTATGGGTTTCACAGCTACCAAGTTTAATGCAAGATATGGGTCTAAGAATAATTGTGTATACTTGGGCTAATTATTTAAACTTCTTGACCCTGAGACTGTGCTTCTTTAATGAAGATTATAATATTAGCAAACAAAAGCATGTGGAAGTGAATAATGTAATAAATGGGAAACCACATTCAGCAATGTACACATAAGATTGAAGTAATTAGCAGATGTTATAAAATAATTCAAATCTTTTATTTATAGGAGTGATATGGAGAACCTACTACTTCTAGCTTAATGAAGTAAGACTTAATTTCAGGTTTTCATATTCAAATTAAATCAAAATAACTTAGACTTTCATCAAGTGCCTATTATTTGTATGTGAGGGGAGAGAACTTACAATGTCTGCTTTAAATTGTCAGTCTACAAATGTTCAAACTAGTGAGGATAGTGTGGTAACATATATGTATGTGTATATATATGTTTATACATATAAAATGATCAGATCAAGGTAATTGCTATACACATCTTGATCGTTTATCATTTCTTTGTGTTGAGAAAATTTGAATCTTCACTATTAGTTTTTTAAATACAGAATTAATTCTTTCCAATTTTTTTTATAATACTGTGCCTTAGAAGTTATGCTTCCTATGCAGTTGCCCTCCTATACCAATTAACCATCCTCTCTTTATTTCCACAATACTCTTTTAGTCTCTGGTAACCTCTGATCTACTCTATATTTCTATACCATTAACTTTTGTTAGCTTCCATATACGGGTGACAATGTACATATTTGTCATTATGTGCTTTACTAATTCACAAATATGTTCACTGTCTTGATGTTTCTGATTGAAAGAATCTATTTTCTGAGTATGCATAAAAATACTGATGCATTGATGTGGTAAGTTTAAGTCTTGTACTACCAGTTACAGACTTATTCACAAAGAACATAGCACTTAATTTCTGCCATAACATACTAATAGAAGGCATAGAAAATACATGAGGTAAAAATGGGTGACTGAAATAAGAGAAAAATCTTCTGAATTTGGTTATGTTCAGTTAATCTTCTGTTTGTTTCATGTCATAAATAGCATTAGGTTCCTGTCTCAAATCTGTTCAACAGTATCTAAGTGATAGAAACTCTGAACTGCATTAGTACTTACTGTGACTTTTCCCCATCGCATAAAATGAACTGAATCCCGTAGATACAGAAAAAAGAAGATTCAGGGAAGACACCAGTGTAAATGAAGAAAAGATATATATTATTTTCTTTTAAAATATGTGCATGTGTCTGTGTGAAAAAATATATATATATATATATATATATAGAGAGAGAGAGAGAGAGAGAGAGAGAGAGAGAGAGAGAGAATGTTAAGGTTAGGAAAATATTTAAGAAACCAGGAGAATGGCACTGAGAAGAGTGGATATGCTCAGCAATCTAAAAAGAACAATTTTCCATAGTTGTCTTGAAGAGGAATGTAACAAGACACAAGTAATAAATATTTTATTGATAAACAATAGTATGATTTTAAAAGATGGCAAATTTAAGAAATTTAAGGGAAAGGTTAAATACAAATAGGATTGCAACTTATTCTCTTAAATCATAATAATGACATTACTTACTTAGAAAGTACATGAAAGTACAGCTGATATGCACATCTGTGTACATACAATACATCTAAAATATCCTGCTTGAATTTCAGTATAAACACTAGTTATAATGTCAACCTTACTAATAAGCTGTCTTACAGTTTTAAAGTTTCATACATACATATATAAATATACACACACATACACACACGTATGTATATATTAGTGTTAAAGTGGAAATTCTAGTGTTTTCAAAACAATTGGTACAAATATTAATTTTGCTGCCAAAATGAAGAAGTAGGGAGTGATGACAACACTGCAACTTTAGGACACCATAGTATCCATTGTTGATGTTTTAACACTAAATTTGGAAATTCTTTCACATGAGAAATGGTGTTGATTTGCTTGAATATAATGAGTATTTTAATTCAAAAATGGCATTCCTCTTAGACCACCATATCTAAAGAAAGTGGAGAGAAGAATAATTTAATTATTAGATTAATTATTAGATTAATGTAGGGCTTTTCTTTCTTTAAAACTCACACTTATTTTGGGTATTTGTGTCCAGTGAGACTATCTGAAAAAAGTAGATGCAGTCAGGGATGAGGGCAGCAATAATGTATCCAAGGAATACTAATGACATTTGAAAGTGCTATTCTTTTAAAATTACCATTTCTGCACTGAAACCTATCAAACAAAATAGCTTTATTTCCAAATAAACAAGAGGAAGAGGAAAAGCAATTATCAGGAGTTAGGAGTAAAAATGCTATCATTTCTTTGTGAATGGCTGTGGCAGTTTGTGTTTACCTCAAATTATCATCTCCTGTGCTTCTAACTGCATCAGGGTTTTTACTTGTGTGGCCTCACTGACTCTCACAAAAACAGTCTATGGCCTTTCCAGTTAAACCCATTTACAGAAGTGAAACTTGAGGCTTTTAGAATTTTAAAAACTTTAAGTAACCCGGTCCATGCCTAGACAAAAAGAAGAGACTGGAGAGCCTGCATGTGAGTACAGGTCTGCCCAGATTGAGAGACCATATTCTTGCTCATTTCTGTACATTGTCTTTATGTTTTGTGCCCTAGGCTAAACCGAACATTGCTATATCATATTATTATTCTTTATAACAAATGACTTAAGTCTGATCCAATGACCTGATGGGGTTTGTGTGATAGTGTTTTAGTAGCTACAGAGTTTATAGTGCAGACAGCTATTGGGAAGAAACTCAAGAACAAATGAAAAGAGCTGGTTTAAGTGATCAGAAAAATGGATACTAATGTACATAGTCATATATGTTAATTTTTAACATTTGAAATTGTGTTTTCTCAAAGAGACAGTCATAAAATTCAGCTTGTTTCTCATTCTTACAATAAACTCAAATACTTATATTGTCACTGATTTTAACATCATATATGTACTCAGAAATATTCACACAAATATTGTTTGCTTAAAATGTTTCTTTTTTTTGTGCAGAGGAGGATACAGTTATCTTTTGAAGTTGTCTACTTATGGAAAATGAAGAACTGGTGTATTTATCTACATGACTTATGGCAAAGCTTTCTGTGGGTAAGGTGGCTGGGATTACAAATGAGTGAATTATAACTACAATTGGTAAGGACATTTTATCATAAGTAACATATTAACATTTTCATATTTAACACTGATCATAATCCTTGGATATGAAAATTGTTCTTTATGAATGTCTCTGCTTTATAATAAATTAAAAATTTGAATCCATGTCTTGAAACATTTTATTTCCTTAAAAATGGTATCATTGATGAAATACTTATCAAATAATAAAGTTTCAAGGAAGAAGAAAGTCTAACTTTAGAGATGGATAGAGACTATAGAAAGACCACATCTAGTATGAAGTTACTATAGGAAAAGGAAAACCTCCATGTCTTTCCAAATTGATTGAGTGGAGAGAACATAGATGTTGGACACAGACATTCTTTTTTAAAATCTCATGTCATATATATATTACTCTTTGATTAAAATTTGCATGAAATATATATTTGAACACACATGTGTTTAATGTTGCCAGTTACCATGAAAACAGTTACTATTCTTAAATTCTGTTCACAATTTGAATGACAAATTAAGTCATTCAAATCTTAACATTTCAAATATATTTATAAATAAAGTATAGAGCTAGGCATATTTCTGTCTTATAAAGAATGAATTAGTCCATTTAGGTATTTAGTCATTTCAAAGTATTAAAGAAATATTTGAGAAGTAGTCATAATTTCTAACCTCTTAAACTGCTTGGTTTTCTTCTGTTTGTAGATAAGATTGTGCATGGATGAAGGATGTATGCTGGTCCCAGTATTTCATGCCAATTGTAGACATAATTAATAACTTATAGTCCTTTCCTTTAAGTTAGTTTGGTTTCAGCATGACTCTCAATTATTTAGGAAGCTACTGTACAGTGATCATAGATAACCTTTGTAATAAAAACTGTGCTTCTTCTCTTCCGTAGGTGAATTCTTTCCTTCCAACCTTTTGAATCTGACTATTCAATAAATTATCTCCACCACAATACTGCCTGATCTCCAGCTGATGCCTTCAACAAATGTCTAATTTTGTATTCTGAAGGATAATAACATCACTCACATAAGTTCGAATAAAGGCACAACAACTAGTTGAAGACTATGATATGATAAACTGGTCTGAAGCAAATTTATATTAATCATAATTGTTGATTCTTCAAAACATTGTTTTATTTCACATTTTCCTTTGCAATCATGAAAAACCAGAGCCTTGTTACTGAGTTCATTCTTGTGGGACTTTCACAGAATCCAAAAGTTCAGAAAATAGTTTTTGTTGTATTTTTGTTTGTCTACATTGCAACTATTGGGAGCAACATTCTAATTGTTGTAACCATTGTCTGCAGTCCAACGCTGCTGCAAGTCCCTATGTACTTCTTCTTGGCATTCCTGTCCTTCCTGGATGCATGCTTCTCTTCTGTCACAACACCAAAGATGATTGTGGACTCCCTCCATGAGAGGAAGTCTATCTCCTTTGAAGGCTGCATGATGCAGGTCTTTGCAGTACACTTCTTTGGTGGTGTGGAATTGATTGTCCTCACAGCCATGGCCTATGACCGTTAAGTGGCCATTTGCAAGCCTTTGCACTACTCTTCACTCATGAACTTGAGGCTCTGTGGTACTCTGATTGGTGTAGCCTGGACAGGGGGCTTCTTGCATTCCATTGTACAAATTCTCTTCACATTCCATTTGCCGTTTTGTGGTCCCAATGTCATTGATCATTTCATATGTGACTTGTACCCATTACTGAAGCTTGCCTGCACTGACACATATGTATTTGGACTTTTGGTAACTGCTAATAGTGGGTCTATTTGCATCGTAAACTTCTCCTTGCTGCTGGTTTCTTATGGTGTCATCTTGTTCTCTCTGAGATCTCACCGTTCTGGTGGGTGGAAGAAAGCTCTCTCTACCTGTGGATCCCACATTGCTGTGTGGTTTTGTTCTTTGTCCCATGTATATTTATATATGCATGACCTCCATCAGCCTTCTCCTTTGACAAAATAGTGTCAATACTTTATACCATCCTAACTCCCTTACTCAATCCTATGATTTATACTTTCAGGAACAATGACATGAAAAATGCCATGAGGAAAGTGTGGAAGAGATAGATTGTAGTTTCTGAAAAAAAAATATTAGACTTACACAAGTATAATAGAAAATGTAAAGTAGTTGGCATTTATTTAGATGAACTCTTTATGGAATATTCACTTTATGAAAAGAGATGACATAATTTATAGAGAACTCATTAATGTGGGGGTCAGGAAATATTGTTTCAATTTGAGTTCACATGTTCACTATCAATTATCAACTTATTTTTATTATATATAAATTAAAAAGAATATAATATACTTCCTGAAATACTGAAACCAAATGGGAAGAGATTTTAGCTATCAGAATATTTGGAATTCATACTCTGATTTGAAAGACTCTTATGGAAGCATATGACAATATATGAGAAAATATGCAAAGAAACTCAAACAATACCATTTGAAAGAAGTTTCTATGCAACACAGATGTCATTGTCTCTAATGAATGTCTTCAGAATTTATGAGAGGCAGAGAAAGGATCATTCATACAACCTCAAGTATAGGCTGATGTACATTCATTAACATCTTGTAATTAATTTGATTTTCTTGACTTTCTTGACAGATAAAACTGATTGGCTCAGTCTTAATTGTGGATGAGTCCCTCTTGGGTCAAGTGACCACTTTCCTCTACTTATCTAGAGAAGAGGACTTGGAAAATGTTTCGCAAGGTGTAAAGAAGAATCTTTTATTCTGTTGTCTTGAGACACCATGTTACTAGCAGCAACACACCAAAGCTATAGATGTACTGAGAGTTCTTTCCTCATCTGCTACATAGGGAGTAAAACATAAAGGAATGAGAGAGGTAAAAGTATATTTCAATATATTATTACATTTCAATTTACTCATTTTACTTTTTTCTTGAATTTGTGTCCCCATTGGAAATTATTCTATTCAAATAATTATTAATAAAGAGAAAATGCAAATTTAAACACAGATTTTGTCATTCTCTAACTATGTTTTATTAGAGTCAAGTTGGCAAATTTATATGCAGTCATCTTATTTACAGTAAAATATTTCAGTTTCAACTAGTAAATCTATAGTACTGATATGCCGATTGAGTATTGTGTGTAATAATACTAAATATTTTTTTCTCTCATCTTACTTTTGCATGCCAGTCCCATTGTGGAAGGACATGCAGAAGATACATAATATTTCATTGATTTCCAATTTGAAAGTCCATTAGGGATTAAGAGTTTGGCCATAAACATCACCTGGACAAACTGCATTCAATTTAAAGCAAGTGTCTAACAGAGGCATACATTATTAAGGTGCTTTCCTTCTCATTTTCCGTGCTTCATCATTAATCTGCCTCATAGCAGTGGTTGCTTCTTACTTTTCTTTCCCTTCACAATCATGTTCTTATTGTGAATATGTTCATATGTGCCTAAGAAAAAGGTTGAAAAATGAAGATCCAGTATTGTTGAGTCAACTACTTTATGATTCTCTGATATAAAGCAATAAAATCAAAAGTTATTCTGCTGGGATTATATCTCAGAGTCATATCTGTCCCATCAATCACCCAAGGTCAAACACATTTGAACATTTTCATTTCTAATGTATTTTCTAATTTTCTAGTGAATAAAAGGTCCAAAGAAAAAAATAATACTCTGCAGAGAAATAAACAAATACTGGAAAGCATATACAGTTTTTTGTTACTACTAGTTTAATGAAGACAATTTTGAAAAATTGTCTCTAAAACAAGTATTAGCTTTTCATTTTATTTCACATGTTGATTTTGTAGGAATGGTGAATCTCATTCCGATGTTTTTAGCTCTTTGAAAATGGAACTATTGTGCCAATAATATGGTGACTTATTGTAGATGCTGTAGGTATTTAAAGAATTTACAGAAAATCATGTTTTTGATATGAAAATGGGAATTAAAAGGTCTCTACATCAATAGTAAGAGAAACTTTAGAAGCTATACAAACACATGTAGATTGAGCAAAATACTTTTGATTGATCAGTTGGTCATTGGAGAAATAGAGAGGAGTTAAAATATTCCTGGAATCAAGTGAAAATGAAAATACAATGAAAACCTGGGAGATGCAACGAAGTCCATTTTAAGGTATAAATTTACAGCAGGAACACCTACCATAATAATCAGAGAGAAGTCAAATAACCTACTGGTGTCCAAGAAAGTCTTAGAAAAATCAAGAATAAGCTAAACTCCAATGTTGTAGATATAAATAAATAATAGTTATCAGGGTAGAAATTAATGAACTGGAAAATAATTTAACAATATGAAGAATTAATGAAAAAGAGTTGGTTATTTGGAAAGATGAAGCCATTAGACTTTGAAAGAGAGATGACACAAATGAATGAAATTATAAATTAAAGGCAGTATTACAATGACAAAACAAAATTCAGGGTACCATTAGGGAATATTTTGAAAACTTATATTCAAGTACTCTGGTAAGTGTAAAAGAAGTAGATAAAATTCTAAACACATAAAAGAACTGAATGATATAAAAAAAACCTTGAACAAATCTACAAGCACCATGAGATCAATGTAGTAACAGTGTCCCAAAAGAGAAGAGCCCACGATCAGGTGGATTCAACTCAATAAATGGATTCAATTTAATAAAAGGAATTCAAATAGGAAATGAAGAGGTCAAATTATTCCTGTTTGCAGATAATATGATCCTATATATTTTTTCCTATATTCATTTATTCATATGTGCATACATTGTTTGGGCCATTTCTCCCCAATGCCCTCCACCCCTTCCCTCTCCCTGTCACCCCCTCACTTCCAGGCAGAACCCGTTCTGCCCTTTTCTCCAATTTTGTTGAAGAGTAGACATAAGCAATAATAAGAAAGACAGAATTTTTACTAGTTGACATAAGTATAGCTATACAGAGAAATTCCTAGCATTGCTTCCATGCACTTGTGTATTACAACCTGAATTGATTCATCTCTACCAGACCTCTTCACTACTTCCTGGTCACCTTCCCATATTGACCTCTGTCATTTTAAGGTTACTGTATTAGCTCCTCTCCAGTGGGCATATTAAACACTTTCAAGTTTTGGGTTTTCTACCTTTCCCTATTCCTACTGTATGTGTTCTCCTCTTAGTGTGTGACCCAAATATAATAATATTACTGCATTTGTTTTAGATCTAAACTCCGCATATGAGGGAGAACGAACAATTTTTGGCTTTTTGAGCCTGGCTAACTTCGCTTAAGATGATGTTCTTCAGTTCCATCCATTTACTTGCAAATGACAAGATTTCATTCTTCTTCATGACTGAGTAAAATTCCATTGTGTGTAAATACCACATTTTCTTAATCCATTCATCAGTAGTGGAGCATCTTGGCTGCTTTCATGGTTTGGCTATTGTGAATAGTGCTGCAATAAACATGGGTGTGCAGGTGCCTCTAGAGTAACATGAGTTGCATTCCTTTGAGTACATTCCTAGGAGTAGGATTGCTGGATCATATGGCAGATCTATACTTAGTTTTTTAAGATGCCTCCATACTGTTTTCCAGAGTGGTTGCACTAGTATGCACTCCCACCAGCAGTGTATGAGGGTTCCTTTTTCCCCACATCCTCACCAACATTTGTTGTTGGTGGTGTTTTTGATGATGGCTATTCTAACAGGGGTGAGGTGGAATCTTAGTGTGCTTTTGGTTTGCATTTTCTTTATGGCCAGAGATGGTAAGCAGTTTTTCATGTGTATTTTGGTCATTTGAACTTCTTCTTTTGAAAAAATTCTGTTTAGTTCAGTTGCCCATTTCTTTATTGGTTCATTGACTTTCGGGGAGTTTTTTTAGCTCTCTGTATTTTTTGGTTATCAGTCCTTTGTCTGATGTATAGCTGGAAAATATATTCTCCCATTCTGTGGATGGCCTCTTCAGCTTAGTAATCATTTCTTTTGTTGTGCAGAAGCTTTTTAATTTTATGTAGTCTCATTTGTCCATCATTTCTCTTAGTTGCTGATCTGCTTGGGTTCTATTGAGGAAGTTCTTGTCTATACCCATTGCTTACAGAGTATTCCCTGCTCATTCCTGTACTAACTTCAGAATTTTGCATCCGATATTAGGATCCTTGATCCATTTTGAGTTGATACTAGTACAGGGTGATAAACATGGATCTTGTTTCAGTTTTCTGGAGCAGATAATCACTTTTCCCACAAACATTTGTTGAAGAAGCTGTCTTTTCTCCCTTGTATGTTTTTGGTGCCTTGTCAAAAATAAGGTGGGCATAAATTTGTGGATTCAAATCTGGGTCCTCTTTTCTATTCCAGTGGTCTTCTTATCTGTTTTTGTGGCAGTACTATGATGTTTTTATTGCTATTGTTTTGTAATATAATTTGAAGTCAGGTATTGTGATACCTCCAGCATTGCTCTTTTTGCTGAATATTCTCTGGGCTATTCACAGTCTCTTGTGTTTCCAAATGAACTTTAGGGTAGATTTTTCAATCTCTGTGATGAATGTCATTGGGATTTTGATGGGATTGCATTGAACATGTAGCTTATGTTGATTCTACCAATCCATGACCACAGGAGATTTTCCAACTTCTGTAGCCTTTCTGGATCTCTTTCTTCAGGGGTTTGTAATTCTCCTTGAAGAGATCATTCAAATCTTTTGTTAAATTTACTCCTAGGTGTTTGATTTTTTTGAGGCTATTGTAATTGAAACTGTTTCCATATATTCTGTCTCAATTTGTTCATTGTTGGTGTATAGAAAAACTAATGATTTTTGTAAGTTGATTTTGTATCCTGCTACCTTGCTGAAGCTGTTTATGGTGTCTGGGAGTTTTTGGGAAGAGTTTTTTGGGTCTTTAAGATATAGGATCATGTTGTCTGCAAATAGGGATGCTTTGACAGTTTCTTTACCTATTTGTATTCCTTTTATTTCTTCTTCTTGCCTAACTGCTCTGGCTAGGAATTCCAGTACTATGTTGAATAGGAGTGGAGATAGTGGGCACCGTTGTCTCATTTCTGATTTTAGGGTAAATGGTTTCAGTTTTTCTCCATTAAGTATGATGTTGTCTATAGGTTTATCATATACAGAGTTTACAATGTTGAGTTACATTCTTTGTATTCCTACTTTCTTAGAGCTTTTATCATGAAGTGGTGTTGGATCTTATCAAAAGCTTTTTCTTAATCTATTGAGATGATCAAATGGTTTTGTCTTTGCTTCTATAAATGTGCTGTATTACATTTATAAATTTGTGATGTCGAACCATCCTTGCAGCCCTGGAATGAAACTGACCTTGACGTGGTGAATGATCTTTCTGATATGCTGTTGAATTTAGTTTGCCATTATTTTACTGAGAATTTTTGCATCAACGTTAATAAAGGAGATTGGCCTATAGTTCTCCTTTTTGGATGTGTCTTTGTCTGGTTTTGGGATGATTGTAATACTGGCTTTGTGCTCTCAAGAAGAAACCTAATATTCTGACTCCATTTATTAGTGTTTATTCTCTAGAATTATGTCTTTACATACAATAAGCATCAAATAAAGTGTTTGTACAAATAAATGCTAATTACTTCACTCTTTGTATTATATTTTACATGCAATATATTATTTTTAATTAGAAACCATTACCAATCTCTTGTACAATTTCCTCATTGCATTTTTCATGCCCTTATTCTGGAAAGTGTAAATCATAGGATTAAGCAAAGGAGTTAGGATGGTGTAAAGTGTCACCACTATTTTGTCAAAAGAGAAGGCAGATGGAGGTTGTGCATATATAAATATGCATGGGGCAAAAAACAAAACCACAACAGCAATGTGTGATCCACAGGTAGAGAGAGCTTTCCTTTGCCCTTCAGAACTGTGGGTCCTAAGAGAGAACAAGATGACAGCATAGGAGACAAGCAATAAGGAAAAAATTATAATGCAAATAGATCCACTGTTAGCAACAACCAAAAGGCCAAAAATGTGAGTGTCTGTGCAAGCAAGCTTCAGTAATGGATACAACTCACATACAAAATGATCAATGATACTGGGGCCACAAAAAGGCAGCTGGAAGGTGAAAAGAATTTGTATGATGGAATGCTAGAAGCACCCTGTGCAGGCTACCCCCATCAGAGTGCCACACGGTCTCCAAGTCATGATGGAAGAGTAGTGCAAGGGCTTGCAAATGGCCACATAATGGTCATAGGCCATGGCTGTGAGGATAATCAACTCCATACCAGCAAGGAAGTGTTCAGCAAAGAGCTGCATCATGCAGCCTTCAAAGGAAATGGTCTTCCTCTCATAGAGTGAGTCCACAATCATCTTTGGTGAGATGACAGAAGAGAAGCATGCATCCAGGCAGTACAGGAATGCCAAGAAGAAGTACATGGGGGAAACCAGTAGTGCAGGACTGCAGAAAATGGTCAGCACAAATAGCATGATGCCCCCAACAATTGCAATGTAGACAATAAAAAATATAACAAGCACAATTTTCTGAACTTTTGGATTTGGGGAATGTCCCAGGAGAATGAACTCAGTAACAAAACTCTGATTTTGCATGATTCCCAAGGAATAGTTGAAGGTAAATCAATGCTCATTTAAATCTGTAATTACAATAAAAATTTCTTTGATTCAACTAGTTAATAATGTCATATTCATCAAATTGTTACACCTTCATGCAATTCTTCTTAGTGATTTTATTATCATTGAGGATATAAAATCAGAAATATGTTCAAGGCGATATTTGGAGAACAAGCAGAAGTGAGGGAAAGTTAAATTACAGACTATCAAAATAGTCAGATTTTTAATACAGTGGAAGGGCTGAATCTTTATGTGATACAGAAAAGAAATAATATTTATTTCAAGAACAACATTTTATCATTTTCTAGTGGTTCCTAAATTAAATTATCTTGAAGCATCCTGAAACCCAAACCAAGATATGATGAAAAGGCTGTTTTTCATTAATCATGCCTGACTCAGACTTACATACAAACAGAAGAAGAACAACGTTCAATTTAATAGTTTGAAAATCACCACTCCTCATGAAATATTTCTTTTAAACTTGAAATTAAGTACTAAAATGGATTAATTCATTCTCTGAAAACAGAAAGTTGACTAATGGAATAGTGTCTAACTCTAGACTGGGTGCATAAGTAAGTATAAAATATTGAGGTTTTGCTTTTAATTCATCATTTACAATGTGACTAGAACTTAATAAAAATAACACAATGACTAAATGTAAAGAATGCAATTCTCAGGTCCCACTGCTTATGAAACAGTCATGATAGGTCTTATTATCCCCATTTTACTGATGGGAAATTTGTAATTAAAGATATTGAGTTCAGGCAAACAAAACAAGTTGGATCTGGGATTTCCACACTGAATCTCTGGCTAGAAATCCCGTGTTCTCTCTATAGGACCAACAAGTACAAGAGTGGAGATTTTCCTTTTCTAGCAGGAACTTGAGAGTATGGGAAGTGGAGGATCTTCTATGGTTTCCATTCATTTTAAAAGGTTAAAATATCTTACTCCATGAATGAATGAGGACTTTTCATAAAATAAACACATAAATAATGTAGAATCAGAAGGCCATAGCCAGATCCACTATATGTAAAGACTGACAAAAACCACTGAAATAAGAAAGAATAACACTAGATTGAATATAATTTAAAGTCTTGAAGCTTTATTATTTGCCAATTATTTGTACAATGTAACAATGTTTGAGCAAATAAAATTCTTCAGAACATATGGCTTCAAATTTATTTGAAAATTCTAAAATAAAGATATTCACATATAATTTACTTGGTCATCTCCCAGAATTATGATAAAGGTCAATTGAAATTGTAAAAATGATACTCATGACACTATGTACTTGTCAATTCTAGTTTTAATTCATTCACTTAAAAACCCAGAAACCTACCTAAGAAAGCATTTCCATGAGTCTTCAAAAAAAAAAAACTCCAACACTTGAATTCATTTTCCACATGATCATTTTCCAAAAATTGTTTATATCCTCACTTGTACATTCAGCTGAATTTTTCACAAAATAGCACTTAGGTGTAAATACTTTTATGTACATGTACATACCTGTATGCATCCTCTTAAAATAGGTGAATAAAAGAGTAATGGATTTTATTGTGAAATTGAAAACTAATTTGAGTTATATGTCTGCATGGAGAGATTAAACTATTTTAACTTTTATGAAAATTAGCATATACAATAGCATACATTAATATCTGTCCTTCTGCTTACTTGAAAACAATCATGTGCTGTTACCAAAGAAAGAAGAGAATCATAACACAAAAAAAAACCCTACAAGGTCTTAGGAACAGACAACTGTCTATTACAAAATAAAGAACTTCAACATACAATTTAGCAATGCTCCATTCAGCCTAAGCCAATGAAGGAAGCCGATGTGGCTCCTGACACATGCAGACCTGGGCTAAAATTCAGATTCTTCTACTTATTCTGTGGCATAGACAAGGTTACTTAAAGTTCTTGAAGTTTTTTAAATGTCAACTTTCTTTTTGTAAATAGGTATAACAGGAAGGGCTATCAATAGGGTTTTTGTTGAGAATCAGGTCAGGCCATACACATAAAAACACTGATGATGATGAGTGTTGAGAACACACTGCTACAGCCATGACACAGAAATGAAATGACAACATTTCTAGACTTAATTACTTCTTTACATTAACCAAGGCTATTATTTCTCATCATCCTCTTATTTATTTGCAAATATAGCATATTTTTAAAGTTGGTTTCAGTACAGGGATTGTATTTTTAAATGTGTAGCACTTTCAAATACCTTTAGTAATCCAGAGGTATATTATTGATTATTGCTGGCCTTGGACCCATCTGCATCCACTCCTGTTTCAGGTACAATCATTGTACAAAGAACACCAAATTGAGTGGAAGGTTAAAAGAAAGACAAAAACATATTAATCTAACAAATTATTCTTTTCTCTCCGCTTCATCTCAGACATTGTAAGAGGAATACCATGTTTTGCTTTAAGTACTCACTAGTGTCAAACAAATCATTAACTTCTCTTTTCAAATAAAGGAATTTCTAAAATTCCTGTGAGATATCATTATTTGAATAATAAACCATGTGCTCATGTTTTACGATCATGGAGGCTATGATTTTAAATCTTCCAAAAGGTAATTATAATAAAGCACTATAATTATAACAAAGCACTAAATTGAATCATACTACATTAGAAGACAACATTGGAAAAAATACTTCAATGTAAATATAATCAACCGGTTAGTTAATAGCAATGTGTTTGTGTTTGTTTCATCTTCTTGACAAATGAACCCATGCCAACATAATATAATATTAAGGAAAGCAAAGTGAGAAATATATTGGAGCACTCGATTATCTTATTTCTGATAATGTATAATTAGTTCAAATGGAACATTAGTTGGAAAGAATAAATCATTCAGCTTCTGCTATCTTAAAGCTACCAATTCCTACTACACGGTTTCATACCTATGTGCCTATGAAAAAAACAACATTCCATACTTCAAGCTTCTTTAGACATGAGAAACAAATTGGTAATTATTGACATGCTCTAAAGTATAAACTAAAAGGAATACATTAATGCTAATGCAATTATTTTGATATCTCACAGTAGAGGAACAAATATAGTAATCTTAAACTGGCAGAGTCCACTATGGGAATGTGGCTAGGAAGTACTGAAGATGTCTGGTAGAGATGAACCAGTGTGGATTGTAATGCACATTGCATGGAAGCAACGTTACAGATCTCTCTGTATAGCTAACTTTATCTCAAACTAGCAAAAACACTGTCTTTCTTATTATCTCTTATGTTTTCTCTGCAACAGAATTGGAGAAAAAGAGGGTGGAATAGGTTCTGCCTGGAAGCGGTGGGGGGGTGGGGCAAAAGAGGGGGAAAGAAGGTTGTACAAACATTGTATATGCATATGAGTTAATGTAAAAATGATAAAATAAAAATATTTTAAAAGCCTTTGGAAAAAAAGTCGGGAAAAATTGAATCAGTTATAAGAATAAAATGTCTTTTCTAAAATTATGCTAAAAGTGCATTGGAATTGGTCTATCCTTGTAATGCATTTGGAAAATATATTGGTAAAAATAGCAGAACAAAAAAAAATGCTTACATATTGTTTATACTATTAAATCCAAACCTAATAATAAATTGTAAGAGAAATGGCAAAATAATGAAAAATAATAAAGTACAACAGAAATGGAAAAATATCACATTGGAATATAATTTAAAGTTTCTAAACATTTAAAATATTTTTTATTATTCTCCATTTATTCACGTGTGTACATTGTTTGGGTCATTTCTGTCCCCTGCCTACTGCCCCCCCCTTCTCCCTCCCCCACTTCCAGACAGAACCTGTTCTTCCTTTATCTCTAATTTTGTTGAAGAGAAGGCATAAGCATAATAAGAAAGACAAAGCATTTTTGTTAGTTGAGTTAAAGATAGCTATACAGAGAGATTCCTAGCATTTCTTTCATATACAAATGTGTTTAAACCCAAGTTGATTCATCTCTAACTGATCTTTACACTGGTTCCTGATCCCCTTCTCATGATAACCTCCGTTGCTTTAAGGTTTCTGTATTAGTTCCTCTGGAGTGGGGACATCAAACACTTTCCTGTTTTGGGTTTTCTACCTATCCCCATTCCTCCCGTATGTGCTCTCCCCTTGTCAGGTGAGCCAAGTCCAACAACATTGCTGTATTTGCCCTAGATCTAAAGTCCGCATATGAGGGAGAACATACTTTTTTTATTTTCTGAGCCTGGCTAACCTCGCTCAGAATGATGTTCTCCAGTTCCATCCATTTACCTGCAAATGATAAGATTTCATTCCTTTTCATGGCTGAGTAAGATTCCATTGGGCATAAATACCACATTTTCTCAATCCATCCATCAGTAGTGGGGCATCTTGGCTGTTTCCATAACTTGGCTATTGTAAATAGTGCTGCAATAAACATGGGTGTGCAGGTGCTTCTGGAGTAACCTGTGTTGCATTCCTTATTTGATAATGAAGTTGTTTACATTGTTAAGACTATCAATAACTTACTATGGCATAATTCTTTAAACAAAACCCTAATAATACATGACGGTATAAAAAGGAAACATTTTTATAATGTATTAAGTGAGAAAAACAGAAAAAAGTTTAAATAAATGTTCAGTTCTGCATATGTAAAACATAATTTTATAATCTAGAAGGAAACATATAAAATGATACTTTACAGTATATATCATATGATTATCAGAATATTTAAAAAGAAGCATCAAGATTAAAAAAAGTATCATCAATTTTCCTTCATCTAAGTTCAGAAAAAGAACGTGAGAATTAGAAGTAATTCAGTAGCAAAAGTGGTATTAACAGAATCATACACACAGAAACATTAAAATTGTCTATTTCAGGAATGTGGGGAGGTGGGAAAAAAGGAGAATGATGGAGGTAAATTAAACTATGACATATTGCTTAAAATGCATTTTTAAATGTCAGAATGCACTCCAGTACAATAATAATATGATAATTTTTAAAAATTCAGACTCTTGTAAACTTTCCACAAATGACCATAATACCATAGAGACCACCTTCTCCCAAATTCATAGGCTGTTTGGTATACATTTCAAATCCACATTTTCATACAGGAAGCTTTATTCTGTACACATTTCTCCTAGAGTGTTCTATGGTCTTCATCCTCTCCAAGCTATACCATTGCATTGGATGAAGCCACACTTGAGGTTGCTCAGGAACTGTGAACACTGGATCTCTTCCGCTGTTGGTTACTTGTGAAATTGCCTCCCTCCGTCTCATTATCCATACTGTCTGCGATTTTCTTGACATTAGTTTTAGCAACAGAACTAATACTATAACCAATTGTTCTGCAAATAGTAGAGCTTTAATTTCATATTTGAAATATATATATATATATATTTAAAACTATAAGAGACATATAAGGTTGTCATTATAAGTATTGTTTTATAATTATATTCAATCAGGATACTTCAGATGCATTTATGTGTACATATACATGCATATCAATCACATTTGCTTGAATGTTTCTAAATAAGTCTTTTTATTACAAATAAAAGAATAATCAAAATCCTATGTTATTTTCAATTTCTGTTTAATTCCTTAAGTTAATCATGCTTTTTGATCCCCAATTATCATTTCCCAACAAATGGCTTATTCTTTTTCTGGCTACCTATACCAGTTGCTCCCATATACAACCTTGTGGAAATATTCTCTTCAGATTTCTGACTCAATTCTTTAGCATCACCTTTGCTCTGCTGCTTTCCCTAAATGTCTCAGTACATATATACAGACATGCAGACAGACACACATAAATATATATTTTTTCTAGACTTTGAAAAAAATATATCTTTCCTTTATTTACACTAGTCTCCTTCTTGATGATATCTTAACTTCTTTTATTTTGCATCTTAGTGATTTAGTTTATTTTTAGAGACAGGAAAAGCCACCACAAGCATAAAGCAGCTCAGCACATGTTTTGATGTGCTGAACCGTTCCGTTCTAAAACAGGAACCTAATCTAATTATAACATTCAATAGGCATAGAGAAAGTTGAGTTATCCCAACTAAGATCAGAAGACTACATTCTCTAGTTTGAGTCATTCTTTTACCCTTAATGTTTTTCCCTTGCCTTGAATGGTGTTATGGTAGGGAAATAGGAAACGCTATACTCTATAACAACACATCTATAAATGGTTCTGCAAGACTTACATTTATTATGTTTATACCTCGGAGCTCTTGATACAACCTCATGAATAACACTGCTTAATCTAAAACGTCAGGATGGTGGGAACATTATACTATAAATGGTGAATGAAAATACACTTACTAAAAACAAAATTCTGTTAGAGAGCTAGGGGGAAATATTCCCTTGTTGGAATTATTGATGCCCAGAAATAAAAAAGTGCATGTTATCACTTATAAATGGAGGCTATAAAAGTTCATCTCATAGATATAGAAGTATGCAAGCATAAAACCCTGAGTTCAAACCCTAGTCCCACCAAAAAAAGAAGTGTTTGCCAGAGGCTGGTAAACAGTGGTAGGGAATGCAGAAAGGATGATTAATTGGTACAGGAGTGTGGTTGGATAGGCAGAATAACTCTTTTTGTGTTTTACTGGGGTTTGAACAGAGGGCTGTATACTTACTAGGCAAGTGTGCTACCACTTGACCTAAGCCCCTAGCCCTGGAAGAGCAATTTCTAATGCACACTAATGCAAAAAGTCTTGAAAATAATTAATTCTACATTTAAAAAAATCTAGTACAGATTATTTCTAATATTCCCAATATAAGAAATAATAACCATATGAAACAATAATCTTGATCTATTAATCACACAGTGTATGTACTTCTTAAACTATCATACTGTACCATAAAATAAGTTCAGTTAAATTTTACCAACCGAAATACACAATTAAAAAAGGGTATAGGAAGGTGTAGTTTTGGAAATATTATGTGTTCATGAATGAAAATGGAAAAATAAGACATGTTGAAACTATTCCAGGAATGGGGAAGAAGGTGTAAAAGAGAATGACTGAGAAGGTGAATTCATATATGATATGTTGTAAGAACTTCAGGAAATGTCACAATGTAACCCAGGTAAAACAATAATGTGATAATAAACAAATGATCAACAAATAAAATATGTAATGATAAAGTTGATTGACCAACAATGAAAAAAATGTACAGGTTTTTAGAAATATTTCATATTCATTGGTTGAAACCCTGAGTAAATGATAAAATTCATTCCTCAACACAATAAAATATGAACTGGGTTAATTTTGTTGAATATGAAAATATGAAATTGGACATTATTTTATTAGGCCTGAAGTAATAGGTGATCCTTACAACTCACATAAATAAAATGACTTGCATTGTTTTGTATCAGTGGCTTCTTACTTCAAACTTAATGATACATTGCTGAATGGTTTCATATATATTATTTTGTTCACTTCTACAACACTTGACCTCAGTAATACAATAATCCTTGTTAAAGATTAGGAATCTCAGGGCCAAAATTATTATATAACGAGCCCAGATATTCACAGTTATACCTAGAGACATATCTTTCACTAAACTTGGTAGCATCGTCACAACACAACACTTAAAAGCACTCCATCACAATTTGAAATCCTATCTGAAATCCAAAAATTATGTGAGGTAGTGAATTATAACTGTCATATATACTAGTTTTTTGAAAATCCAAATCCAAAAAATGTGTGAGGTAGTGAATTATAACTGTCATATATACTAGTTTTTTGAACAAAATGGTGATAGCTATCTTGTGTTTTGGAAAATGTGTAGGTTATTTCTAACTCTACCATCTACAGCTAAGACAATCAGTAACAGATTCTCTGACAATAAAGGTGGAGAAGGCTCCCATTATTTTCAAACACTGTCTTCAACATGAGCTCAGGAATAAAAGAAAAATTAAGAAAAAAGTGTTTCCCACTTGACTTCCAACTGGAATTTAAAGACTTTTATTTGAGAGGTCATGAACCTGTAAAATTGATTTTCAATACTCCCAAGGTTGTGGAAAATCTGTCAGCATGACTTTTCAAGACAATTTTTTTCATTGTTTTACTTGCTTAAGTGTTTTCAAAACTTTTTTATCCCCAAACAATTAGAAGTTTCCTTTTTCTTTTTGTCCTTTAATGTTCTTGGGTTAATTAGAGATGCTTTCATATCTCAGCATTTTCAGCAATATATTATTGTGTATAAGGGATAGGATACAGAATTCTGGCAAAATACATGTGCACTTACTAAATATAAGACCTGCATTTTATGACAAGGAATCCATTAATCAATCCATAATGAAAACATGTGTTTCATGTAACTAGGGTAGCAAGGACTGCATATTAAAGAAAAAATATCTAAAACAAAATATACAAAGAGGTACATATTAACTCAAACATTATGTTGTTTCCTCAGAATTTGATCTTCAGAATCCATAATTTTAAAACTAAAAACAAACTTCTAGAGAGTAAAGGAAATTTTCTCTTATCACGTTTTTTCCTGAAAGATGGTATAGCACATCTGTTGATATAAATAGAACATAACATAGAGACTGACGCTTCAAGGAAAAATTGGAAGTTACTCCTCAGACTCCTTCAGATAGAGCCCACACCAAACAATTTGGTACTTTATACAGTTTTTAACTATCTCATCCTGTCAATTTTTATGCCTACTCTAATGTCAAAGTACATAATTTAAATGATTCATGAGAAAGTTAAGGCATTAAAGGATCATTGTTCTTATGGTCTATCTACAAAAATGACTCAGAGTCAGCATGCTTTTCTAGAATTTAACCAGTATTTCATAATTTCCCACTGACTTAATATGCAGTTACCTCATTTGTCAAATTACAAATACTATATTGAGTATCTGGAGGGAGATGCCTTCATTTCTGGGCAATTTTCTCCTTCTTTAGAGTTTGTTTTTACTCAGCATATACTAAAACTTAAAGAAACCACAGTTTTACAAGATGTTCTAATATCACTAAATCTAGTCCTCCCTCTTTGTTGTAACATTGTTTTTATTACCAAAGCTGTTACTGGTATACAGGCATAAATCTGTAACATTTTTAGAATTGGCTTGTTGATTTCTGGGAAAATTGTTTTATTTTTCATTATGGAAGGAAGGGAGGTAAATTATAATGCATTAAAAAATTACTGTCTATAAAATAAAAAAAATCAGTGCCTCCCCTAGGCTACGCAGAACCAGGTGTGTGTGTGTGTGTGTGTATGTGTGTGTGTATGCAAATTGACTAACGAGTATGTTACAAAATTTCTGAGCCAGTAACAGAAATTAGAGATTTATTGAGGGATATTTAGTGTTGTGTATTGAGAGGAAGAATTAATTACTTACTTATTGTCCAAGCAGAGTACCTGAAGATTTTCTCTTGCTATCCAGGCATCACTCTACACTCTCAGGCCCAGGAATTATTTCATATTGTCCTCTGCAGAGACTGTTGAAATGTTGCCTCTGCCGCTCCTTAGTATCATTTATGTTACTTAATTTCACATAATTTTTCATGATACTGCATAATTGACCAAGCTGTCTATGCGTAATGCTTCCTATGAATCTCTCAAAGGTACTTTCTTGATAATGATCACAGACAAAAATCTGATAACCAGAATATCCAGAAGTGTGAAAAATTATTTCAATTGTGGTCATGTCAAAATGATTATTTCAAACTTTTTAATATATGTATAGAACTATCCATCTTCTGACTGTACCTTCCCTTGAAATTGTTAGGCCATAATCACTGCACTGATGAAATGAGTAGTTCTCAAAATTATCCACATCCCTGCCCTCCTCCTCCTACAACAAGGAGTATGCAGGTTAAGAATGTATCATGAGGAATACAAAATTATCTAATGCAATGAGATATAAATTTAATTAAAGGAAGAAAAGTTCCCATCCATGTTCTTAGATGCAAACAAAATAAGAGTTAGACCATCCTGTGAAAGCATTGAATAATTTGAAGCCACACTGCAAAGTCTCAAACCTCTCCCAACTATACAAATCTGTTGACACTGACATGTAAAACATGAATAATAAAAATCAACTTTGTAGGACTTCTGTGAAGGTGAATAATCCAATATGTACAAAGTACATAGAAAATGGGTTTTGTTCATATGTGTAAGTGTGGTGATTATTTCCATTATGATTGTGAAGACCCAGTTTCCAAGAAGTTCTGTTATTTGTCAAAAATATTAATTTCAACTGTTTTTCACCCACAGGATAGCTATATAACTGTGTTAAAATATGAAGTTCTTTTGGTGAGTGTTTGAGATTATATCAGCACTGTGGCTCCTACTAGTTTACCATGGTGACCTGAACCTAGGTACAACATTTCCAAATCCTTAAGGAGTATAACAAAAAAGCAAATAAAATTTTCTCAGAATCTTGAATATATGGGGCCAATGATGAAAAGAGAAATAAGATAACTCTACAGTTGTGACTACATTTGGATTCAACTATAATAAAACAAGATCAGTGAAGTCATTTGGGATGAGAAGAATAATAATTAGTTTTAATGGAAATGAGAAGGAAAATGCTTTCTTTCACTAGCAAATAAGAAAAGCAATAATGAAAAGAGAAGTTAACCAGAATCCAAAGTCATAGTAGAAAAGCCTTGAAAAGTAAATTATCATCCTAGCTGCAGATCATGAAAGCCAGGTTATAAAGTTTTTATTAGAAATGCTTCCTCTTCTTTCATTTTTTCTATCCTCTCCCTCTTTTTTTGCTTCTTTTCTGTAACTTTAAAGGAAAGTGGGCATCTTATTTAATCATTATAAATATAATGCAATAATCACTCTAATGAAAAATGTAATGATTGAGACTCTCACCGTGACCTTCAAAGTCCCTAACCTATGCCACTATTTTGCTTTTCAAATGTCCTCCCAGACTTCAGCCCACTCTTGTTCCAGTACATTTAATACATTTTTCACAGTATAAATAAACTAGAAAGTCTCATTCCCTGAGTTCTCCATATCTCCCAATGTCTGATAACTTTCCCTTTGATGTAACCCTTTGCCATTACCTCTACTCTTCATTTTACCTGAGACTTAACAAAAAATATAATTACCAACAAAAGCTTTACAGATAACCCTGGTTATATAGAATACCTACTAAAAACCTCCCACTCTTACAATGTGTGTCTGTGTGGTTATTTAGTGTAATATGTATCTCTTTATGCATATTCTTCTTCAAAGTATTTCATTCATTGTATTTTATCATTTCTTTGAAGGCAATTTCTTTTATTCTGGTGCACTTCAGGCTAAACTGGGAAAGAGGGATTATCAGAGGTATTAAAGGATTAATTTCATGAATTGGAAATAGTATGAAATTTTTAACATGTTTATATAGTGTTTTTTATCACATATGTCTCTCTTAACATATAGCTCCTAACTTCCCCAGAACATTTTTTCTAAAAACACAATTTAAATTTGATAAGCAGTACATAATCGCAAACAAAATTTTGTGCTTCAGAACTGTGTGTTCTCAGTGAATGTAAGATGAAACCATAGGAGACAAGCAGCAAGAAGATTAATATGCAGATAAACCCACTGTTTCAAGCCACCAAAAGGCCAAAGACATGAGTGTCAGTGCAGGCAAGCTTCAGTAATGGGTACAAGTCACATATGAAATGATCAATGACATTGGGACCACAAAAGAGCAGCTGAAAGATGAAGAGAATTTGTATAATGGAATACAAGAAGCACCTGTCTAGGATACTCCTATTAGAGTGCCACAGAGCCTCAAGTTCATGATGGAAGAGTAGTGCAAGGGCTTGCAAATGGCCACATAATGACAATAGGCCAAGGCTGCAATGACAATCACTTCTGCACCACCAAAGAAGTGTTTCACAAAAAGTTGCATCATGCATCCTTCAAAGGAGATGACTTTCCTCCCATAGATGGAGTCCACTATCATCTTTGGGGTCATGGCAGAGGAGAAGCATGCATCCAGCAAGGACAAGAAAGCCAAGAAGAAGTACATTGGGGAGAACAGCAATGCAGGGCTACAAATAACGGTTACTACAATTAGCATGTTTCCCCTGATTGTTGCAATGTAGACAATCAAAAATATAACAAAGAGTATTTTTTTCAACATTTGGATTATGTGAAAACCTTAGGAAGACAAATTCACTTACACATTTTGCATGATTTCCAATGAAAGGATTTATGTAAAAGAATGATCATATAAATTTCCAAGTATGAGAATTTCCTTCAAGCCATTTTGAAATAATATAGTCAATAGCTCATTGAATCCAAATGTAAAATTATCTTGAGTGTTTTTATTGTCACTGAGAATACAAAATTAGAAATTCATTAAGGTGAGTACTTGGAGGTTAGGCAGAGTTAAGGTAAATTATTAATATTTAAATTAGCTACCATTTTCATATAGGGAAATGGAAGAATCCACACTTGGTAATAAGATAAACAGTTTTGACCCAAGCTTTGATAATTTTGATTTCCTGAAACAAATTGTTGAGAAACATTCTAAAGCATCATTCATGTTACGAGGAAATGGGGACTAATACTAAATGTATGTCATGCCTCCAATTGCCAAGAAACGGGGCCAGGGGTGACTAGCAAGCCATCTTCAATCCTTGGTGTGTCAAGCTACAAACAGAAGAAGAAATCACATATTTTATGAGGCAATTACAAATTATGGCTATTCCCCCAAAGTTCTGTTAAAAGTCCAAATTGGGCTTTTTCAAAAATTAATTGATCTTTATAAGAGATAAAGATCTATGTAAAAGTTCCTGGCTACAAAAATTACACATCATATGCATGCACAAAATATTTAGGTTATTTTTAATTCATCATTTGAAAATTGGAATAGACATAAAAATAATAACACCTTCTTCTAAGTGCTGTCTTTATGACAAACTGAAATAATGCAAAGAAAGCAATCACATGAGACTCACTGACTAGACATAGTCTTGGTCTTATTATCCCTGCTTTATTGGTTGGAAACTCATTCTTTAAGAGAGTAAGTGCAAGCAAACAACAGATGCTTGAACTGGGATGTTAAAGAACCTCTGTCCTCATACCCAAGTACTTTCTACTTTATCAACAGGGAAAGGAGTAGGATTTTTTTTTTTTTACCATCAAGAACTTCAAAGCTGGGATGGTCTTTGTAGAGCTTCCATCTACCTATAAATGTTAAATCCTCTGTTTGCTTGGTCATATTTGAATGAGGCATCTTGACAAAAGAATCAAAGCAAATCATGAAGAATGGTGGTGTTTATTGTGAGAATTAAAAATAAGCTCACTTTGTAATTTCCTTTTACATTTAACAGGAAATTTTTAAATATTAAAGAAACAAACACGTGGAGTTTATACAGTTTACTTTTTGTTTCCTTTTTGTTCTGGGAATGGAACCCAGAACCTCACACATGATAGACTAACACTCTACCACTCAGCTACATCTCTAGCACTTTGTCTTGCTTACTTTAAAATAACCACATCCACCATGTTCTCAGATTCATTCTGACCCAGTATCTGTACTTTGAACTACATATCCATACATAAACTATCACCATGGCAGCAAGAGTATAAGACACATTCTAGTTTCCATGGGAAAACAAAACAAAATTTAAGGTCATGAAAGTAAAGGGGGGTCTACTGGAAAGGTGAAAGGGAAAAGTGGGTAGAAAAAGAGGGGATAAGAAAGATTAATAGAGGGGTGAATGTGATTAAAGTAGATTACATACATATATGGAAATGAAAATGTCAGGATAAAACCCTTTGCTATGAAAAAGTCAATATATGCCATTAAAAAATTCTAAAGAATCATTGTGTCAGTATGTAATTATGAATTATAGAGGAAAGTGTGTCAATATATGACCCAGCTCTAGCCAGCATAACCTGAGGCTAAAGCAGGAAAGAGAATGAAGTGAAATGAGGTAGACCCTTGTGCAAATACAGGATCTTCTACTTGTTCTATGACATGGAGCAGGTTCCTTAAGCCTTCATTTACCCTTCTGTAAATTCATTTAATAAGTATGCATCTTAATACAGTTCTTATATGAATCAGATAAGGTCATACCAGGAAAGTATTGATGTTGTCAGATGCACAGGAGATGATGAAATGATGATGATGTGTTGTGAACACAAGCTGATACAGCCATTGGCACAGAGCAGAAATGACAGCATTTTACTCCTAATTCCTACTTTACTATGACCAAGGCTGATTAAATGTGTTACTTATTTTCTTATGTGTTTAAGATGTAAAGTATTTTCATTGGTTAATTGAGGTACAGAAATATATTTTTTAATGCATAACACTTTTTTTAAATCTCCTGGGTATAACCTGAAAGCATTATTATGGTCCTCAGACCCACCTGCATCAGGTTGGTTTCAGATGATCTCACTGTACAAAGAAAACCAATTTGGGTTTAAAGACAAGTGTCTACATTAATTTATTAATTAAATAATTCTGATCTCTCCACTGCCTTTTTCTGTGGTATTCTAAGAGCAATACCACCTACAATTAAAATACTCATTAAATAAAGACAAAGCAACTCCTCCTTTTCTCAAACAAAAGAATTTCCAAAGTTAGTATTAAAACTTTGACAACAGAAATTATAGTGTACTCATTGTTTATCATCACACAATTTATTATTTGAAGTCATTTAAAAAGTAATACAAATGATTGGAGCCTGTCACTGAGAGAATGGGGGCAGCGATTACATCTTATGCATGGTCATACTATTTCCTGCCAGACTGCTGGATTCTGCTTTGAATGGGAATACAGACAGGTGCTGAGATGTGTGGAGAGTTGAGGTCCTGACTTTTTGGAAGCAACCTGCTGTGTCTGGAGTGTTTTGCACTTGCCGGTTATCTCTGAACTTTGGGGAATTTCTGTGTCACCATGTTGCCTTGCCTTTGAGGCTCCAACTTTCTGCCTGCTGAAGGACACAAATAGAAGCATGCTCTCCAGCCCTGGAGGCTCATGCAGGAGCTCAGAGAGGAGGTCAGCTGTGTGTCCCAGCATCAAACACTCAAGTGGAGAGGAGATTCCAAGATGGTCACCAGAGGGAGGAAGCAGAAAGTGTGTTTCCTAAAGTAAAATCTTGGAGAGATGCTGGAGATACACCTTGCAGGAAAAACCATCAAGAAGAGGCAAAACTCAGACACATCCCCAGCCTACCAGCCCACTCATAGCATCCCCACTCCATGGTAAATGGAGAAACCAGGAGGGCTCCAGCACCACCAGATGCCAGCTCCTACTGGCTAGAGAGAAGCAGACTACCAGCTGAGCTAAAAGGCATGCAGTACTCCCACAGACAACCTTGGACCAGATCAGCATAGCCCCCTGGACAGACTGACCCCTGCCCAGGGAAAAAAGAGAAAAAAAATGAATAATAAACAACACTCCACAGAGTGGGGATGGGGAGATCCCTCATAGAACTATAAATAAACAAGCCAGCCTAAGAAGGAAGGAGTGTCAGCCACCAACCAGCAACCTTGGAGGGGGAAAGCTTGTAATAATATCATGAGGAGGGTTCCACTGGACAATGGGGAAGAGGCACTTCCCAAGCAATCTGTAAATAAACAAGCTGGCCAGAGAAGGTGGGTGCACCGCCATGTCCCCCAGTGTGCTTGCAGAAGGGAAGGCTTGTAATAGTGGCCATTGCACCCAGAAGAACTCTAAATAAACAAAGCCCGAAGGGCTAGGTGAGTGTTAAGCTCATTCCAGAGATCTGCAATCAATACAGCCTCCAGCAACACCTGGCTGACAGCAGCAGGCAGGTGAGTCACAGCCTCAGAGAGACATTCACAAAGATGTCTCCAGACTTTTTTTTTCCTTTTTTCTCTTCCTTTGATGAGACAATGACAGAACTAGAATCAGAAGCTGAAGGATTCAAATTCCATTTGAACTTGGGATTTTTGTTTTGTTTTGTTTTTGTTTTTTGGGGGGTTTTTTCAGTTTGTTTTGTTTTGTTTTGTTTTTCCCCTTTGATGAGACAAAGACTGAACTACTTCTGAGACACTATCTCCATGATTGGAGGCTAAGGGACTAACACCAAAATTATTAAGACTGACTTTCTTGCATTAGAACTTGGGGATTTTTTTTTAATCCTCTCTCTGTATCTCTAATGCCTGTTTAGCTTACCATTGATTCGTACACTATCTCTCCCTGTTTATTTCTTTGGCACAGGTTTTTTGTTATTGTTTGTTTGTTTATTTGTTTGTTTTTTGAATTGTTTGTTTTTCCCTTTTTCTTTACCTTCTCAACTTTCCCTCTCCTCTCACCCTTCCATTCTAGATATCACCATTGTTATTATTACAAGCTAGACAATAGTGAATTACACACACTACAGGGACAGTAACAATATCAAGGACAATGACAGGAAAATGGAAAAAAGAGGGAAACCAGTTTCCCCCCAGTAATAAATTAGTACAGGAACCAGAGGGAAATGAAGAAAACAGATACTCAGATCAAGACTCCAGCAAAACGAAGATAAACTATGCCAAAGGACACAAATGAAGCCCACAAGAACACTCTGAAAGAAGAAATCCTGCAAGTAATCAATGAGAATTTTATAGAGATGATACTGGACATGGTCAACCAAAATGTAAAGGAGACACTCAAGAAATTCCAAGACAACAAAAATAGAGAATTAAAGAAAGCACAAGAACAAATAAAAGAAACTATAGAAGCACTGTACAAACACCAAAGTGAAACAAAGAACAAGATAAATAAAGAGATAAATGAACTCAGGATGAAAATACACAACAGTAAAGAAAAAGGGACTCAGGATACAGAAAATCTCAGAAAAAAAATGAAATAGAAATGCAAAACAAAATGGAAGACCAATCCAGCAGAATAGAACAAACAGAAGACAGAACCTCAGAACTTGAAGATGAAGTGGTAATTAAAGGAAAAACAAAAGAACTATTAGTTAAACAACTCAAGACCTGTGAAAAGAAAATGCAAGAACTCACTGACTCCATTAGAAGACCAAACCTGAGAATCATGGGCATTGAAGAAGGAGAAGAGGTGCAAGCAAAGGGAATGCGTAATATATTTAACAAAATAATTACAGAAAATTTCCCAAATCTAGAGAAATCTATGCCCATACAGATCCAAGAGGCCTCCAGAACACAAAACAGACCACATCAAAATAGAACTACCGCACAGCATGTTATCATTAAAACAAGTACAGAGACTCAAGAAAGAATATTGAAGGTTGTAAAAGAAGAAAAACAAATAACATACAAAGGTAAACTCATCAAAAGCACAGCAGACTTCTCAACAGAAACATTAAAAGCAAGAAGAGCTTGGGGTAAGGTCGTCCAGGCACTGTATGAAAATAACTTCAACCTTAGGATACTTTACCCAGCAAAACTATCATTCAAAATAGATGGAGAAATAAAAGTCTTCCATGAAAAGCAGAAACTAAAACAATGTATGACCACAAAGCCACCACTACAAAAGATTCTTCAAGGGATTTTGCACACAGAAAGTGAAACCCAACATAACCATGAAAGGACAGGCAGAACCAAACTACAGGAAAAGAAAAAGCAAGAAAATAGAGAGTAACAATTGATTTAGGTATACACAATCAAACCTTCAAACAATTAAGACAACTAAATCACAGGAATCACCATATACCTATCAGTACTAACACTTAATGTTAATGGACTTAATTCCACCATCAAAAGGCACTGTTTGACAAACAGGATTAAAAAAGGAAGACCCAACAATTTGTTGCTTACAGGAGACCCATCTCACCAACAGAAATAAGCGTAGGCTTAGGATGAAAGGCTGGAAGAAGATTTACCAAGAAAATGGCCACCAAAACGAGGCAGGAGTAGCAATACTTATCTCTGACAAAGTAGACTTCAAACCTACATTGATCAAGCAAGATAAAGAAGGACATTCCATACTAATAAAAGGGGAAATAGACCAAAAGGAAATAATAATTATCAACCTATATGCACCCAATGTCAATGCACCCAATTTCCTGAAACATACCCTGAGAGACCTAAAAGCACATATTAACTCCAACACAATGGTCATGGGAGACTTTAACACCCCACTACCATTAATAGATAGGTCATCCAAACAAAAAATCAATAAAGAAATCCTAGCTCTAAAATATACCATAGATCAAATGGATGTAATTGATGTCTACAGAACATTTCATCCAACTTCTACACAATATACATTCTTCTCAGCAGCCCATGGAACCTTCTCCAAAATAGATCATATCCTAGGGCACAAAGCAAGTCTCAGCAAATATAAGAAAATAGAAATTATACCATGCATACTATCTGATCACAATGCAGTAAAAGTAGAACTCAACAACAAAAATAAAGACAAAAAACATGCAAACAGCTAGAAACTGAATAACTCATTGCTTAATGAACAATGGGTCATTCATGTAATAAAAGAGGAAATTTAAAAGTTCCTGGAAGTCAATGAAAATGACAACACAACCTACCGGAACCTATGGGACACAACAAAGGCAGTCTTGAGAGGAAAGTTTATAGCCATGAGTGCATATATTAAAAAGACTGAAAGATTTGAAATCAATGACCTAATGATATATCTCAAACTCCTAGAAAAACAAGAACAAGGAAATACCAAAACAAGTAGAAGGAGAGAAATAATAAAATAAGAGCTGAAATCAATGAAATAGAAACAACAAAAAAAAAATACAAAGAATTAATGAAACAAAAAGTTGGTTCTTTGAAAAAATAAACAAGATCGATAGACCCCTGGCAAACCTGACCAAAATCAGGAGAGAAAAACCCCAAATTAGTAGAATTAGGATTGCAAAATGGGAGATAACAACAAACACCATGGAAGTCCAGGAAATCATCAGAGACTACTTTGAGAACTTACATTCCAATAAATTTGAAAATCTTAAAGAAATGGACAGATATCTAGATACTTATGAACATCTAAAACTGAACCAAGAGGACATTCATCACCTGAATAGATCTATAACACAAAATTGAAATTGAAGCAGAAATCAAGAGTCTCCCTAAAAAGAAAAGTCCAGGACCTGATGGATTCTCTGCTGAATTCTATCAGACCTTTAAGGAAGAACTGATACCAACCTTCCTTACACTGTTCCACAAGATAGAAAGGGAAGGAAAACTGCTTAACACATTTTATGTAGCCAGTATTACACTTATCCCAAAACCAGGCAAAGACACCTCCAAAAAGGAGAACTATAGCCAATCTCCTTAATGAACATTGATGCAAAAATCCTCAATAAAATAATGGCAAACCGAATTCAACAACACATCAAAAAGACCATTCACCATGGGCAAGTAAGCTTCATCCCAGGAATGTAGGGTTGGTTCAACATACAAAAATCAATAAACGTAATAAACCACATTAAGAGAGGCAAAAACAAAAACCACTTGATCATCTCAATAGATGCACAAAAAGCCTTTGATAAGATCCAAAACTATTTCATGATAAAAGCTCTAAGAAAACTAGGAATAGAAGAAAAGTACCTCATCATTATAAAAGCTGTATATGACAAACCTACAGCCAGCATTATACTTAATGGTGAGAAACTGCAACCATTCCCTCTAAAATCAGGAATGAGAGGATGCCCACTATCTCCACTCCTATTCAACATAGTACTGGAATTCCTAGCCAGAGCAACTAGGCAAGAAAGAATAAAAGGAATACAAATAAGTAAAGAAACTGTCAAAATATCCCTATTTGCAGATGATATGATCCTATACCTTATAGACCCAAAAAACTCTACTCAAAAGCTCATAGACACCATCAACAGCTATAGCAAGGTAGCAGGACATAAAATTAACATAGAAAAATCATTAGCATTTCTATACACTAACAATGAACAAACTGAGAAAGAATATTTGAAAACAATTCCATTTACAATAGCCTCAAAAAAAATCAAATACCTGAGTGTAAACTTAACAAATGATGTGACTGACCTCTACAAGGAAAAGTATAAACTTCAGAAGAAAGAGATTGAGGAAGACTATAGAAAGTGGAGAGATCTCCCATGCTCATAGATTGGTAGAATCAGCATAGTAAAAATGTCTATCCTCCCAAAAGTAATCTACATGTTTAATACAATTCCCATCAAAATCCCAATGACATTCATTAAAGAGATTGAAACATCTACCATTAAATTTATATGAAAACACAAGAGGCCATGAATAGCCAAGGCAATACTCAGTAAAAAGAACACTGGAGGTATCACAATACCTGACTTCAAACTATATTACAAAGCAATATCAATTAAAATGCATGAAATAGGGGATTCCAAGATGGCGGCTAGAGGGAGGAAGCAGAAAGCGAGCCTCCTATAGTGAAATCTTGGAGAGATGCTGGAGACAAACTTTGCAGGCATAATCACTGAGAAAAGGTATAACTTTGACCCCTCCACACATCCAGCTGGCGCAGAAAATCTCCACTTCACATTAAACGGAGAAACAAGGAGGGCCCCCGGGCTGCCAGTCACCGGCACCCAGACAGCTTGGGAAGATGTGGAACAGGTGAGCTTCCCGGTACTGCGGTACTCCCACAGACAAGCCTGGGCCAGAGCAGCATAGCCCCCTGGGCAGACTGACTCTATCCGGGGAAAAACAGTGAAACTGAGTAATAAGCAATAAGAACAAATAAGACATGCAGGAAAGAGGGTGTGGTGCCCTGAGCACAGAAGATTGGGGGGAAGGGAACCCATACTGGGACTGTAAATAAACCAGCCGGGCGGGCCAGAGAGGCTCTGGCAGGAGTGGGTGTGTGGCGGGCGTCCAGCAACAAGGAGCGGAGAAGCTTGTGAGAGTGGCAGAGGGAGGAAAACGCCACAGGAGAGGATGGAAGACCCACTTCCCATGTGAACTGTAAACAAACAGGGAGGCGGGCAGGAGCAGCAGCACTGCCCAGTAAGCAGGAGCAGGAAAGCTTGTGAAAGTGGCGGTAGGAGGAAAACTTCACAGGAGAGGGGGGAAGACCCACCTCCCACATGAACTGTAAACAAACAAGCAGCCCTGACAACACGGGTGCAGTGTCACCTTTCCCAGTGCTTGGAAAGTGGAAAGCCTGTAGCAGAGGCTCCCGCACAGGAGAACTTTGAGCAAACAAAGCCTGCAGGGCCAGGTGAGTGCTAAGCTCACCCCAGAGATCTGCATAAATAATGCCGCCAGCAACAGCAGGCTGACAGCAGCAGGCAAGCAAGCCACAGCTGCAGATACCATTCTCACAACTGTCTCCAGACTCTTTCTTTTTCTTTTTCTCCCTACCTTTGATGAGAGAACAACCAAATTACACCTGCAAGTGGAAAAACTTACTGAAACTGTATTGCATTTGAACTTGGGACACTAGGTGTTTTTTTTTTCTTGTGTGTGTGTGTGTAGTTTTGTTCTACTTTATGCATCCCCTTTGATGAGACAACTACAGAACAACATCTGAGGCACCATCTCCAAGATAAGAGACTGAGACGGACACCCAAATTATTAGGACGGAAACTTCATTGCATTTGAACTTGGAGGGTTTTTTGTTTTTTGTTTTTTTAATTTTGTATTTTCCATTTTATTTTAATTAATTTTTAATATATAGATATTTCTTTCATTTACTTATTTTTTATTTTTATTCCTATTTTAATATTTTTTTATTTTTGATTTTCAATCCTATCTCTGTCCCTCTAATGTCTGTTAACTGTCAATTAGTACACTAATGTTCCCTGTTTATACCTTTGAAACTTTCTTGTCTGAAACCTTGTTCTGCTTTCACCCTCTTGTCTGTGTATTTGCTTTCCTCTTTTCTATAACTTCTTGCTTTCCATCTCAGCTCACCCTTCCATTCTAAATATTACCATTGTTATTATTACAAGCTAAAAAATACTTAATTGCACACAGTACAGGGACAGTAACAACACCAAAGACAATGACAGGAAGACAGAAAAAACAGGGAAACCAGTTTCCCCACAGCAAAAAATTAGTACAGGAACCAGAGGAGAATAAAGGAAACAGAAACTCAGATCCAGACTCCAACAAAATGAAGATAAACTATGCCAAAGGACCCAATGAAGCCCACAAGAATAATTTAAAAGAAGTCATACTACAGGTACCCAATGAGAATTTTATAGGGATGATACTGGATAGGGTCAACCAAAATGTACAGGAGACACTCAAGAAATTCCAAGACAACAAAAATAGAGAATTTGAAAAAGCAAAAGAAGAAATAAAGGAAACCATAGAAGCACTGTATAAACACCAAAGTGAAAGAGAGAACACAATGAATAAATGGATAAATGAACTCAGGACAAAAATAGACAACATTAAAGAGGAAAATATCCAGGATATGGAAAACCTCAGAAAAAAGAACAAAACAGAATTGCAAAACAAAACGGAAGGCCAATCCAGCAGAATAGAACAAACAGAAGACAAAATCTCAGAACTTGAAGATGAAATGGTAATTAAAGGAAAAACCGAAGAACTATTAATTAAACAACACAAGACCTGTGAAAAGAAAAAACAAGAACTCACTGACTCCATCAAAAGACCAAACTTGAGAATTATGGGCATCGAAGGAGAAGAGGTGCAAGTGAAGGGAATGCGTAATCTATTCAACAAAATAATAACGGAAAATTTCCCAAATCTAGAAAAAGATATTCCCATATAGATGCAAGAGGCCTCCAGGACACCAAACAGATCAGATCAAAACAGAACTACTCCATGACATATCATCATTAAAACAACAAGTTCAGAAACTAAGGAAAGAATATTGAAGGCTGTAAGAGAGAAAAAGAAGTAACATACAAAGGTAAACCCATCAAAATCATAGCAGACTTCTCAACAGAAACATTAAAAGCAAGAAGAGTGTGGGGTGAGATTTTCCGGGCACTGAATGAAAATAACTTCAACCCCAGGATACTCTACCCAGCAAAGCTATCATTCAAAATAGATGGAGCAATAAAAGTCTTCCATGATAAGCAGAAACTAAAACAATATGTGACCACAAAGCCACCATTACAAAAGATTCTGCAAGGGATTCTGCACACAGAAAGTGAAACACAACCTAACTATGAATAGACAGGCAGCACCAAACCACAGGAAAAGAAAAAGCAAAACAGTAGAGAGTAACCTCAACTTAGGTACACACAATCAAACCTTCAAACAACTAAGACAACTAAATGACAGGAATCACCACATACCTATCAGTACTGACGCTTAATGTTAATGGACTTAATTCACCCATCAAAAGGCACTGCTTGACAAAATGGATTAAAAAGGAAGATCCAACAATTTGTTGCTTACAGGAGACCCATGTCACCGACAGAAATAAGCATAGGCTTAGGATGAAAGGCTGGAAGAAGATTTACCAAGCCAATGGCCCTCGAAAACAGGCAGGAGAAACAATACTTATCTCTGACAAAGTAGAATACAAACCTACATTGATCAAACGAGATAAAGAAGGACATTTCATACTAATAAAAGATGAAATAGACCAAAAGGAAATAATAATTATCAATCTGTATGCACCCAATGTCAACGCACCCAATTTCATCAAACATACCCTGAAAAACCTAAAAGGATATATAAACGCCAACACAGTGGTTGTGGGAGACTTTAACACACCATTACCATCAATAGATAGGTCATCCAAACAAAAAATCAATAAAGAAATCCAAGATCTAAAATATGCAATAGATCAAATGGACCTAGTAGATGTGTACAGAACATTTCATCCAATCTCTACACAATATACATTCTTCTCAGCAGCCTATGAAACCTTCTCCAAAATAGATCATAGGGCACAAAGCAAGTCTCAGCAAATATAAGAAAATAGAAATTATACCGTGCATACTATCTGATCACAATGCAGTAAAAGTAGAACTCAACAACAAAAGCAAAGACAAAAAACATGCAAACAGCTGGAAACTAAATAACTCATTACTTAATGAAGAATGGATCATCAATGAAATAAAAGAGGAAATTAAAAAGTTCCTAGAAGTCAGTGAAAATGAAAACACAACCTGCCGGAACCTATGGGACGCAGCTAAGGCAGTCCTGCGAGGAAAGTTTATTGCCATGAGTGCATGTATTAAAAAGACTGAAAGATCCCAAATCAATGACCTAATGGTACATCTCAAACTCCTAGAAAACAAGAACTAGCAAATCCCAAAACAAATAGAAGGAGAGAAATAATAAAAATAAGAGCTGAAATCAATGAAATAGAAACCAAAAAAACCCCATACAAAGAATTAATGAAACAAAAGGTTGGTTCTTTGAAAAAATAAACAAGATCGACAGACCCCTGGCAAACCTGACTAAAAAAGAAAAGAAAAAACCCAAATTAGTAGAATCAGGAATGCAAAAGGGGACATAACGACAAATACCATGGAAGTCCAGGAAATCATCAGAGACTACTTTGAGAATCTATATTCAAATAAATTTGAAAATCTTAAAGAAATGGACAGATTTCTAGATACATATGATCATCCAAAATTGAACCAAGAGGAAATTAATCACCTGAATAGACCTATAACACAAAATGAAGTTGAAGCAGCAATCAAGAGTCTCCCCAAAAAAGTAAAGTCCAGGACCTGATGGTTTCTCTGCTGAATTCTATCAGACCTTTAAAGAAGAACTGATACCAACCCTCCTTAAACTGTTCCACGAAATAGAAAGGGAAGGAAAACTGCCAAACACATTTTATGAAGCCAGTATTACACTTATCCCAAAACCAGGCAAAGACACCTCCAAAAAGGAGAACCATAGGCCAATCTCCTTAATGAACATTGATGCAAAAATCCTCAACAAAATAATGGCAAACCGAATTCAGCAACACATCAAAAAGATTATTCACCATGACCAAGTAGGCTTCATCCCAGGGATGCAGGGGTGGTTCAACATACGAAAATCAATAAATGCAATAAACCACATTAACAGAAGCAAAGACAAAAACCACTTTATCATCTCAATAGATGCAGAAAAAGCCTTTAGTAAGATCCAACATCATTTCATGATAAAAGCTCTAAGAAAACTAGGAATAGAAGGAAAGTTCCTCAACATTATAAAAGCTATCTATGACAAACTTACAGCCAGCATTATACTTAACGGAGAAAAATTAAAACCATTCCCTCTAAAATCAGGAACCAGATAAGGATGCCCACTATCTCCACTCCTATTCAACATAGTACTGGAATTCCTAGCCAGAGCAATTAGGCAAGAAGGAATAAAAGGAATACAAATAGGTAAAGAAACTGTCAAAATATCCCTATTTGCAGACAACATGATCCTATACCTTAAAGACCCAAAATACTCTACTCAGAAGCTTCTAGACATTGTCAATACCTATAGCAAGGTGGCAGCATATAAAATCAACATAGAAAAATCATTAACATTTCTATACACTAACAATGAGCAAACTGAAAAAGAATGTATGAAAACAATTCCATTTACAATAGCCTCAAAAAAAATCAAATACCTAGTTGTAAACCTAACAAAAGATGTGAAAGACCTCTACAAGGAAAACTATACACTTCTGAAGAAAGAGACTGAGGAAGACTATAGAAAGTGGAGAGATCTCCCATGCTCATGGATTGGTAGAATCAACATAGTAAAAATGTCTATCCTCCCCAAAGTAATCTACATGTTTAATGCAATTCCCATCAAAATTCCAATGACATTCATTAAAGAGATTGAAAAGTCTACTGTGAAATTTATATGGAAACACAAGAGGCCACGAATAGCCAAGGCTATACTCAGTCAAAAGAACAATGCAGGAGGTATCACAACACCTGACTTCAAACTATATTACAAAGCAATAACAGTAAAAACATCATGGTACTGGCACAAAAACAGACATGAAGACCAGGGGAACAGAATAGAGGACCCAGATATGAAGCCACACAACTATAACCAACTTGTGTTTGACAAAGGAGCTAAAAATATACGATGTTGAAATAGCAGCCTCTTCAACAAAAAACTGCTTGGAAAACTGGTTAGCAGTCTGCAAAAAACTGAAACTAGATCCATGTATATCACCCTATATCAAGATTAACTCAAAATGGATCAAAGACCTTAATATCAGACCACAAACTCTAAAGTTGATACAGGAAAGAGTAGGAAATACTCTGGATTTAGTAGGTATAGGTAAGAACTTTCTCAACGAAACCCCAGCAGCACAGCAACTAAGAGATAGCATATATAAATGGGACCTCATAAAGCTAAAAAGCTTCTGTTCGACAAAATAAATGATCTCTAAACTGATGAGAACACCCACAGAGTGGGAGAAAATATTTGCCAACTATATATCAGACAAAGGACTGATAACCAGAATATACAGGGAACTTAAAAAACTAAATTCTCCCAAAACTAATGAACCAATAAAGAAATGGGCAAGTGAACTAAACAGAACTTTCTCAAAAGAAGAAATTCAAATGGCCAAAAAACATATGAAAAAATGCTCACCATCCCTAGCAATAAAGGAAATGCAAATTAAAACCACACTAACATTCCACCGAATAGCCATCATCAGCAACACCACCAACAACAGGTGTTGGCCAGGATGTGGGGAGAAAGGAACCTTCTTACACTGTTGGTGGGAATGTAAACTAGTGTAACCACTCTGGAAAAAAATTTGGAGGCTACTTAAAGAGGTAAACATTGATCTACCATTTGATCCAGCAAAACCATGCTTGGGGATATACCCAAAAGACTGTGACACAGGTTACTCCAGAGGCACCTGCACACCCATGTTTATTGCAGCACTATTCACAATAGCCAAGTTATGGAAACAGCCAAGATGCACCACCACTGACGAATGGATTAAGAAAATGTGGTATCTATACACAATGGAATTTTATGCAGCCATGAAGAAGAACAAAATGTTATCATTCGCTGGTAAATGGATGGAATTGGAGAACATCATTCTGAGTGAGGTTAGCCTGGTCCAAAAGACCAAAAATCGTATGTTCTCTCTCATATGTGGACATTAGATCAAGGGCAAACAACAATGGGATTGGACTTTGAGCACATGATAAAAGCGAGATCACACAAGGGAGGGGTGAGGATAGGTAAGACACCTAAAAAATTAGCTAGCATTTGTTGCCCTCAATGCAGAGAAACTAAAGCAGATACTTTAAAAGCAACTGAGGCCAATAGGAAAAGGGAACCAGGAACTAGAGAAAAGGTTAGATCAAAAAGAATTAACATAGAAGGTAACACCCACGCACAGGAAATCAATGTGAGTCAATGCCCTGTATAGCTATCCTTATCTCAACTAGCAAAAACCCTTGTTCCTTTCTGTTATTGCTTATACTCTCTCTTCAACAAAATTAGAGATAAAGGCAAAATAGTTTCTGCAGGGTATTGAGGGGGTGGGGGGGAGAATGAAGGGGCAGATTGGGTTGTAAAGGAGGGGATGGGGAAGGGAGGAGATATGACCCAAGCCTTGTATGCACATATGAGTAATAAAAGAAAAAAAAACTGCATGAAATAAAAACTGGCACAAAAACAGACATGAAGACCAGTGGAACAGAATAGAGGACCCAAATATGAAGCCACAGACCTATAATCAACTTATCTTTGACAAAGGGATTAAAAATATATGATGGAGAAAAGACAGCCTCTGCAACAAAAACTGCTGGGAAAACTGGTTAGCAGTCTGCAAAAAACTGAAACTAGATCCATGTTTATCACCCTATACCAAGATTAACTCAAAATGGATCAAGGATCTTAATATCAGATGGCAAACTCTAAAGTTGGTACAGGAAAAAGTAGGAAATACTTTGGAAGTAATAGGTACAGGAAAGAACTTTCTCAATGGAACCCCAGCAGCTCAGCAACTAAGAGATAGCATAGATAAATGGAACTTCATAAAACTAAAAAGCTTCTGCTCAACAAAAGAAATGGTCTCTAAACTGAAGAGAACACTCACAGAGTGGGAGAAAATATTTGCCAGCTACACATCAGACAAAGGACCGATAACCAGAATATATAGGGTACTCAAAAAACTAAATCACCCCAAAATTAATGAACCAATAATGAAATGTGCAAGTGCACTAAGGAGAACTTTCTCCAAAGAAGAAATTCACATGGCCAAAAAACACATTAAAAATTGCTCACCATCCCTCACAATAAAGGAAATGCAAATTAAAATCCACCTCACCCCTGTTAGAATAGCCATTTTTAGCAACACCACTAACAACAGGTGTTGGTGAGGATGTGGGGAAAAAGGAACCCTCTTACACTGCTGGTGGGAATTTAAACAAGTACAATCACTCTGGAAAAAAATTTGTAGACTCCTTAAAAATCTAAACAGATCTACCATATGATCCACCAATACTGCTCTTGGGGATATACCCAAAAGTATGTGACTCAGATTACTCCAGAGGCACCTGCACAACCATGTTTATTGCAGCACTATTCACAATAGCCAAATTATGGAATCAGCCAAGATGTCCCACTATCAATTAATGGATTAAGAAAATATGGTATTTATACACAATGGAATACTACTCAGTCACAAAGAAGAATGAAAAGTTATCATTTTTAGGTAAATGGATGGAACTGGAGAACGTTATTCTGAGTGAGGTTAGCCTGGCCCAAAAGACCAAAAACTGTATGTTCTCCCTCATATGCGGACATTAGATCAAGGGCAAACATAACAACAGGATTGAACTTTGATCAATAAAGCAAGAGCACACAAGGGAGATATGAGGATAGGTAAGACACCCAAAAAACTAGATAGCATTTCTTGAGCTCAACACAAAGAAACTAATGCAGATACTTTAAAGCGACAGAGGCCAATAGCAGAAGGGGACCAGGAACTAGAGAAAAGGTTAGTTTGAGAAGAATTAACTTAGAAGGTAACACACATGCACAGGAAACTAATGCGAATCAACTCCCTGTATAGCTGTCCTTATCTCAACTAGCAAAAACCCTTGGTGCTTCCTATTATCGCTTATACTCTCTCTACAACAAAATTAGACGTAAGGGCAAATAGTTTCTGCCTGGAAGAGAGGCGGTAGTGGGGGAGAGGGAGAAGTTGGGGTGGTTAAGGGAGGGGGCAGGGAGAAGGGGGGAGAAATGAACCAAACATTGTATGTATATATGAATAAAAACAAAAGTAATACAATAAGACATTCTGGATTGAATGAATGCAAGAGGAAAAGCATAGCTATATGAAAATTAGATACATAAATACAATCTGGAGTTTAGTGAAGCATAATTTATCCATGTTTATTTCCCAATCTTAACTAACTGAGAGATTCACAGGATGTTTCTATACTATTTAGCAAGTTTTCTGTTAATCCAAAGTTATCCCAAGTGAAAACTTAATTTTTTAAAAAAGTTGAATTTTTGCAACCAAATGCTAGCCATCCATGCTTCATTCCCTAGTAGCCATGTGTCATTCAGTAAACTACCAGGTCTAAACTAGAGAAAGTAACACTGGTCAAGCTGTCAGACCTGCAAGAGTCAAATAAATTATTATTATGTATATGGTTTGCAGAGTTTACCTCAAAAGGATTATATAAAATATTGACGTCAGCATCATTTTAAATAACATATACACATATACCAGAGTGAGCTGGAAATTGAATCAATATAATAATAAAATATTTTTAAATCATGATTTTTAATGTATACCTGGTAAAACTGCAAATAAACTGGCTCTCTCCTATAATTATTTTGAAAAATATATTAGTAAATAATTCTAGAGTCACATGCTTCACTTCTCTTTTTTTGGTAGTGGTGGTGATAGTGAGGTATGAACTCAGGACCTCACCCTTGAGTCACATCTCTAGTCTTTTTACTTTGGATATTTAGGGTTATTTAGAAGATAGTGTCTTGGTTTTTGCTCAGGGACATGGACTGCCATTCTGTGTTAGCTGGGATAAAAGGGACAATGCCGAGCTTTTCTCCATTGAGATGGGGAGGAATGGGATTCAAATTTTTGTTTTTACCAAGGCTATCATCAATCTGTGATCCATCTAATCTCAGTAACCCAAGTAGCTAGAATTACAAGTGTGACCAACCAGCAATGGCCTTAAATATGTATGCATTATTAATACTAGTTACCTCATGAAATGAAATTAGATGCAGGGCATAAGTTATACTAGCAAAAAAGGAAGAAATAGCTAAAATATCCAATAATAGAATGATGATTACATAAATAGGACTTATGATTTAGCATAAAATGTTATCATAAAACACTAATAATACGAGCATTAGAAAATGAACCATTTTGGAATATGTTAAATGAGAAAATCAGAAGAGAAATTCTAATAACTTTCCTCATTTGCACCAATATTCTAAATACAACTTTATAGTCTTCAAGGAAACACATCAAAATGACAGAGAATTCAAATTTGCAATATATATCTGCAGACTATCATAAGAATATTTTAAATCGAACATAAATTTAAACATACAATATCCAACTGCACTTTATTTAAAGTTCAGTAAAAGAATGTGTGGCTTAAGGAAAATTTATTTGCAAAAGAACAAACTAACATAACAAATTTTAAATTAAAATTCTAAACCACTGTAAATATCCATAAATGTCCAGGCCATGAACCCAGTTCTCTCAATCCTTTATGTATTTACTTTTATATGAACTTTAAATCCACAGTCTCACATAGGTAGCAGTATATTCTGACTATATGTCTCTGGGAATAGTTCGTGATCCTTCCTCTCTTGATAGCCAAATCTTTGAACATGCTACAGTTGCACTGAGGGTTGCTCAAGACTTCATGTCACAGTGATCTGTGGACTCTGTCACTTCTGGGGTAGTGATTTTGAGAAGTTTGCCTTCCTGTGCCTCACTAGCCACACTTCCCACTCTTTCATTCTCAACTAATTCTAAAAATAATTGTTTCAAAAATAACAGAATATAGAATTTGCTTCATTTTACATATATATGTGAATATGTCTACATATATTAAAGAAAGATTATTAGTAAGGTTGTCATTATAACTAGTGTTTTGCAACTATATTTCAGTAGTAAATTTCATTTGCATTTTTACATACACATTTATGCCTAGCAGTCACATTTGCATACATCTTATTAAATAATTATTGTTAGGACCAATTACAAAATTAAAACATTATTTATAGCTACCATTTCTGTAAGTTCCTTAAATTCATCCAACATATCTGATTATTATTCATCAGTACACTATTTATTCTTCAATTCTACATAAGCCAATTCCCTTTTGTAACTATCTGGGAATTATGTTCTCTTCAGACTTCAGTAACTTTTTGCTCCCTTCAATGATGTTCTAGCCTTTCTTTGTTTCCATTTTTATCCTTCTTAATGGATAACAGAACTTTCTTTAACATTGTCTTATTGATTTAGCTCATTTTGGGACTGACAGCAAACCATGACTGCAATCATAAAAGAAGTTCAGAGCTTTATCCTTTTTTTTTTTTTTCATTTTTCTTTTATTATTCATATGTGCATACAAGGCTTGGTTTATTTCTCCCCCCTGCCCCCACCCCCTCCCTTACCACCCACTCCACCCCCTCCAGCTCCCCCCCTCAATACCCAGCAGAAACTATTTTGCCCTTATCTCTAATTTTGTTGTAGAGAGAGTATAAGCAATAATAGGAAGGAACAAGGGGTTTTGCTGGTTGAGATAAGGATAGCTATACAGGGCATTGACTCACATTGATTTCCTGTGCGTGGGTGTTACCTTCTAGGTTAATTCTTTTTAATCTAACCTTTTCTCTAGTTCCTGGTCCCTTTATCCTTTTCATTTATTTCTGAACAATTCTGAGACAGGAATCTAATGCCATTGATGACATCAAATATAATTAGAGACAATTAAGTGGGCATAGTTGACTCAGAAGACTCTGTGACTTGTGTCACACTTTCTTAACTTTTATATTCTTTCTTTTGCCATATGTTAGTTTGTGGATGTGGAAATGTTAAATGCAATGTTATAGCATAACTGTAAATGCTGTATATGGTAGCAGTTGAACTTACCATTCTTCCATGTCAGAATTCTTTCAATAGCTTCTGAAAAATTCACTTTGTTATCTAAAATAATATCAAGATGGGGAAGTTTTAGAAAAAAGAATCTGAATTAAAATATGTTAAAAAGAACAAATCAGATGTTAGAGAGCTAGGACAAAATGTGCACTTGTTGCATTTCTTACTTATTTGGATTAAACTTGAAGATGGAAATATGAAGATAAGTTTAATTTCATTAGACTTGAAAGGACAGGAACTTCAAGTCACTCTACTCACCTCAGAGACTGGGTTATTTTAGAATAGTTGCCATTGTTTATTGGTCACTTACTGTGTATCAAGTGCTATCCTAAGCACATATCCATACATATCATTTTATACACTTCTCCTTCTACTGGTCTTGGTAATACAATCCCATTAAAGATGAAGAGTCTCAAGACCAGAAAGATTATATAATGAACTCAAACGTACACAGTTATAGGTAGGACCATTGATAGCATTAAACATGGTAGCATGACCACAACCCCTATGCTCTTAAGCACTACATCACAATTTTAAATCCTCTCTGAAACTGTAAAAATATGAATTATAAGTCTCAGGATGTATTGGCTCCTGGAAAATTCTAATGATGACAATTTCCTCTTCTCTGTGCAGAAAAATCCACTCAGTGTCTGGTCAAACTGTCCAGATTCTTTCTAACGCTCCTCATCTGGGACAAAAAGAAAGCAGCTCTGGCAAACCAGATAAGAGTCACGCTGCCTGTCAGGTGCTGTGTTTAACATGGTCTCAGAAAAATCTGAAGAAAAAAGAGGTTTCCTCTTGATTTCCAACTACAATTTAAAGAGGTTTCTCTGAGAGTTCATGAACCAGTAGTCCTACCCACCCCTGGGCTTGGAAATTTTCCATCAGTTTGATTTTCCAAGATATGGTTGTGTGTGTTTTCACTACTCAAGTGTTTACAAAACTTTATGTGCTCAATTAGTTTTTTTATAAAAAATCTTCTGCTTTTCCATTTCAAAATGCTTTCATTTTCAAGCATGTTCAAGAATAGAACACTGCATTTATAGGGTGATAATATAGTGTTCTTTTGTAGAATTGGGACAAAATACTTATATACTTACTAAATGTAATAGCTTGATTTCTGGAATAAGTCAGTATCAATCATTAGGAAGACTTGTACTGATGGGGCAGAAGAGTACTTAAAAAAGAATAGTTCATATTGATAATGGAAAGATTTATATACTGATCCAAATATTTTTCCTTTTAGAAAGTGATTTTGATACTCTATGATCTCAAAAATAAAATCGCAATTGCTGGCATCCAAAGTGAATTTTTTCTTTTCTTTTTTTTTGAAAAGTCTGTGTCATAGTAAAGGGACATAGCATTGAGACTGAAATTTGAGGGACAACTTGGACCTAACTCATCAGGCCACTTCAAGAGGGACCATAACAAACAATTAACTGCTTTTTACAGCCTTTGAACATTGCATTCTACATACTTTTGTGTCTATTCACACTTCACAAGAAATATAGACTTAAAATGATTTGTAAGAAAAGTTAAGGCCTAGAAGCACCAACATTTCAATAGCCTATAGAATGAACCATGAAGGTTTTTATTTTAATTAATTTTACATATGTGCTCTGACACAGAAGAATCACCCTACATTGGCCATACTTCCTGGAAAGGATATTTTTAGACTATTACTTAGCAAAAGGTCTTTAACAATATATTCTGGAATCCTAGATGTCATTTAGAATTTTTAACTCTATTATGTCCTGTTTTGTTTAATATTTTATTAACAATTTCTATGAAGAACAGAGTTGGATAATAGCAACAATTAATTGTGAAATGAAACAGGGAAGCTAATATTAGAAATATGTTATTTTTACTCAGCTGTAAAAATAAGGTAATAATTTTTAAAAGTCAAATCAGAAAAGATAGATTAAGAGAGCCAGTATGTAGACCAGAAAGATAGCAGAGTTATAGACAAATCATCAAGGGATCGGTTGCAAGAGGAGTGCAGAACTTGAGTAGTTATAAGGATTTTAATTTTTACCCTGAGTGACATGGGGGGGATATTATATGATCTGACATGAGTTTAACATCTCTGAGTTCTCTGTGGAAGACCAAATATTAGAGTAGGCAATGCTGAGATAAAACTAGGCAGAGTAGGTAAGAAGCAGATAAAATATGGTAGTGGTTGGGAACTAGATAGCAGCTCTAAAAGCAATTAGAAATGATTGACTTTGGAAAATGTGTTGATGGTTGAGTCATCAACATTTTCTGATAGACTTGATTTGGCTGATGAAATAGAGGCAAATCAATTTCATTGGATTTGCATTGGGGAACAGATACTAAGTTTATAGTAGAAGATAAGGGCAGTACATAAATGAGTGGATACTGGAAGACTCATCTACCATAGCTGTTAGGGTATGTGCAAGTTCTTTTCTGATGTCTTCAATTTTACCAGTAAAATAGGAATTAAATCCATTTTTAAAATGCCATTAAGTTTGATGTTTATAGTAGTATTTTAGGAAGATCTCCTTCTCCCAGCTAAAGTGTTCCTAATTTGCTATGTCTTAATATCATGAATAGCACTGAATTTTATTCATTATCATATGCTCTTCAAACTATTATTAGTAACAGCAAATTCCTATTAAAAACGTTTAGACCAAGACTTGTTTCAAAAGTCAGCAATGGAAAAAATTAAGATAGTGAACTGTGAGGTAATGATCTGCTGTGTTTTCTTTTTTTAATATGGTAGCTCCATTTTTAATGTTTGAGAAATCTGCATAGTGATTGCATTAATTTACATTCCCACCTACAGTGTAAAATGGTCCTTTCTCCCCTCATCCTTGCCAGGAATTTTTTCTTTATTCCTTTATTCATATGTGCATACATTGCTTGGGCCACTGCTCCCCATTTGCTCCCCACTCCCTCCCTCTCCCCCCCACCCCACTTATTCTACCCTTTTCTCCAATTTTGTTGAAGAGTAGTTATAAACAATAATAAGAAAGACATGGTGGTTTTGCTAGAGTTGAAATAAGGATAGCTATACATACAGAGAGATTCCTAGCATTGTTTCCTTGCACAAATGTATTACAACCCAAATTGATTCATCTCTACCAGACCTCTTCACTACTTCCCTGTCACTTTCAGCCTCTTCAAAAAATGTTGCTGGGAAAAGTGGTTATCTGCCTGTAGAAGACATACTGTGTTTGATAAATAAAATTATTTAATGTAAAGCAATTCAGGAGATCTATACAACATACAAGAGAAGAAATTTTAGCATCCAAAAGAACAATAATAATTTTAGCATGGATGCCAGAATATCTCTTTACCGTGTAATGGAAAATGTAGGTTATGGGCCTACTTTTGGTTCTAAAAATCCTCAAGTATATTAACAATGTTTAAGGTTAGGAATCTAACCCTTCAACTTATTTAATTTTATAATTAAACTAAGAAAATGTTCTGTATATAGTTCTTACACAGGCCAAAATTATATTAGCAAAGTCTTTTTCTTCTTTGACATAGGCATGGTGAAGAAATATAAAATAGAGCAGGTATTTGATTAAAACGTTATCAAGAAGCAAATATTATATTCCATCATTGATATAGTAAAAGTTAAACATAAGCTATGTGCGTTTATGTTTGAAACTCTTTCTAAAATCATGTATAAGTCTGTAGAATTTTTAATTCTCTTCTGATGGAGTCATTTTGATATCCATGCTCTTTGTGAATTTAAGGATTAAAAAGTAATATAATTCTCTGACCAGTGCTCTTCCCTTTCTTTCCAATCTCAACTTGCACCATGATCCTACTCACCTAACCACTGTGTACTGATTATTTATACCTTCTTCACTTCAAACTGTATTCTGTACAAATTCTTTTCTTTTTCTTTGAGTGTTTTCCTCATTGTTATGTGTGAGAATGTGTCTACCCATTATTCAGATCTGTTTAGAAATTCTCCCCAGAAAATCTCCCCATCCACCTAACTTGAGTCATAAGATCACCTATGTACTACCCCATTGCAATTTTAGGAGGATCAGAGATTAATTTTTGTTTTCTAAATTTTCATTTGTACATTTTATGTCTCCTGCACTACAATTGAGCTCCAATACATGAGGAAAGCATATTGTGCTATTCACCATTGTAAATCCATTTCCCAGAAGGATATATGAAATTTCATAAAGACTCAATAAATCCTTTTCAATGATGAATGAACCATTAGTCATTACACATACTTGGTGATTCTTGGAGGTAGAAAGGTTCTAAACATATGCACGCTATTTAAAAAAAAGTCATGCTTCTTAATACTGTAAATAATCCTACAACATTGTTACCATATATCCTATATATTTTGTTCTAGTTCCACAGGAAATATAAAATTTGAAAACATAAGAAAATTTTTTGTTTTGTAATGCTGGAGATTAGACCTAGGGTCTTCCACGTGCTAGTCAAATAGTTTGCCATCTCAGCCATATTCCAGCCTTTTTGTTTTTATTTTGTTTATGAAATAGGATCTCACTAAGTTTGCCATCAACTGGTCATGAACTCACAATCCTGCTGCCAGTGCTTTCTGAGCATCTGGGATTACAGAATGTGCAACTAAACAGAACTAAAACACACACTCCATACTAAAATATCCTCATCAAACCATAAGTGTTCCTTCATATGCTTCACTTAAGAATAAGCACATGTGGTTGAGAATGTTGGCACAGTGGTGGTCTCTGTATCAAATTGCACATGAATAAAATGAGATTACTTTCACAAAGGATACCTGGCAGCATGCAAACTGGGAGGATTCTAACTCCTAAAGTGCTCATAGGTATTCACTTATTCTCCTATTTTCCTTATGACTGTTCACAAATGTTTCTAAGACTTTAAGTCTCTTTAAACTTATATACACACAAAATATCTATTGAGCACATGTTGGGTGGCTAGGAATGTTCTCGTCATTGGGGTTGTATCATGAAGGAATAAACATACTCCTTGCCTTGACAATGATGACTACATTGGGTGGGGGATGAATATAAAAGTCAAGGAATATTTCTAAAGGATATTTGTAATTGGAAATTTTAAAGATTGACTTAAATGTACAAGTAGAGGATACTTGAAGGGACATAGAAGAGAAAGTCATCAGGTAATACTTATCTTTCCAAGTAATACTTCATTTAGACATGGAACAAAATCACTGAGTCAGTCAAGAAAATCTTCTGGGGTAGATCATTCCAACAGAGAGAAAAGAAAAAGAAAAAGAAAATTTGAGCTGAGAAAGGTACAGTCTGTTCTAATAAGTTTTTTTTTTTTTTTAGTATATTTAGAGCTTTGTGAGAAAGAGGATATAATACAAAACATGTTGGTGTGATGTCCTGGAGACAAAAGCAGTAAACTGTCTAGGCCACTGTCATTTTTAACCTTAAGTGTCACTGACTTCTGTGTGCCCAACAGATCAGGGTCAATGAGAAGGGTTAGATTCCACTCATTTGTAGGAAAGATTGGCTCATTGGCCTGTAAATTAGTGACCACCCAGTGTCCCTCGATTAATCCACAATTTCCTCATGATATTTTTAATCTCTGCATTCCTCAAGGTATAGATCAAAGAATTTAACATTTGTTCAACAATGTTGAATGACACAACCATTGTCTTGTCTATGGGGTAAGTGACCACAGGCCTCATGTACAAGAAAATACATGGCACAAAGAACAACATGACCACTATGAAGTGGGAACTATATGTAAAGAGGGCTCTGTGCCTCCCTTCAGAACTAGAAGACTTCAGGGAGCAAACAATAGCAATGTAGGAAGCAATGAGAATAAGGATGATAGTCACACACTTCACCCCACTATTGAGGATGACTAAGAGCCCCAGGATGTGGGTGTCCATGCAGGCCAATTTGAATAAAGGAAATAGGTCACACATAAAGTGATCTATGGTATTGGGACCACAGGAAGGTATTTGATACATGGAAAGAAGCTGAATTGTTGTATGCAGGGATCCCCCTACCCAAGCCCCTCCTACCATCAGGCTACACACTTGCAGACTCATGATGGTCATGTAGTGAAGGGGCTTACATATGGCCACATAGCAGTCATAGGGCATCACAATGAGAAGGATGATCCTCACAAACAAAGAAATGCTGTGCAAAGAGCTGGGTCATGCATCCTTCAAAGGAGATGGTAGCATTCTCAGAAAGGGAGTCCACAATCAGCTTGGGGGCAATGACAGAAAAGTAGGTGACATCCATGAAGGACAAGGAAAAAATACATGGGTGACCTTAGACTCCGACTTACAGTTATAGTAACCACAATGAGTAGGTTTCCAAATACTGTGACTATGTGCATCATTAGAAACAGAGCAGCTAATATTCTCCTCAGCTCTGGATTCTCTGTAATACCCAAAAGAATGAATTCAGTCACATTATTTGGTTTCTCCTTTTAGCCTGAGTTTGTGAAAGCACATCTCTCTGTGCTGGAAGATCTGAAAAAGTAATACAATTTTTAGTTAGTAATCATTGGGTGTGGTGGGCATTTTTTGCATTGTTACACCACCTTATACCCCCCTAAACTAATATTTACTGTCTTTCCCTACAGAAGTTACCTTCTAACAATAAAAACTTGACAGCAACTTCAATTCTACTAACAGCAAACACATCTCAAAACAAGATCACATTGCACTGGTGCAATTCTTGCTTTCTGTCTTGGTGCTTTCTGCTTGTGACACTTAGGGAAAAATGCTTCATTATTCATTATTCATCACACATGTACTCCTAGAAATATGATATAATTACCACCCTTGGGGAAAATGTTTACCATTCATAGATAGGAGGCAATGGATAAATTGCAACCAACTTAACAAATCTTGGTCTAGCTTTTTTCCCTCCCTGTTTCACGCTCCCCACTGCTCCCATTCTGTTTTCCAAAGTAAACTGCCTACACGTGAGACTTTTCCTAGCTTTTGATTTTTGGTCCTTGAAGCTGGGATGCTGACCTACATTTACCATTACACATATCTAAAACTTGGAAAATGTTATATGAATTTTCATTTGTGTATTCAATATATGTACTAAACATTTTCAGTTGAAGAGTTATGGGACAGATAGCTCACATCCCAAGAACTCTCCACTTATCAATGGCTATACCATTTCCATTGAATGTCTACATTCTAAAATTTGACTGTTAATATTAATACATATTGATTATATCTAGTGAATCTCTACTATGTGTTATGCAGTGAAATATCCTATGATACATTTTATTCATTTTAGAGATTAGATTCTGTGCTGTAAAGGGGTAGAAAAAAAGTTCACACAACTAATAAACACTTAAGCCAAATTAAAATCTGCTTTTCCTGATTCCAAATTAATACTAATAACAATCTGCATTGTTTCTGTTACATTAATACGGAATGCTCATTATCAATAAGATATTGTCCTTAATGATAGAACTCCATTTTCATTATTCTTCAGTGAGGTAGCTTTATGATCACTGTGTTTTCTAATTCAATGATTCTACAGTAAATACAATAACAATCCCACAAGGAAGAGCACACTGAGTTCACACCCCAGTACTATGGGGAATAAAGGAAAGGAAACTTAAGTCTTTCTCTGCTCCAAGGAACCCAAATCTACAACTTAGCTGATACCACCTCCACATGTGAGCCAGAACCAGAGGGACAGCATAGTGCATGGTGGTACCTGCCTGTGATCCCAGCCCTCAGGAGGTAGAGTCAGGAGGATCATGAGCTGGAGGCCAGCATGGTCTTTATAGTGAGAGTGAGGGTAGTCTTTAATTCACAGCAAGAATTTATCTTTTAAAAAGATAGGAAAAAAGAGCTGCTTCAGTAATTACTAAACGTGTCTTTGCTAAGGACACAAGCAAAAGTTGTGGGCCATTTGGTTCAAGTATAGCAGAGGCCACTGTCTTAATTCTTTCTACCTTGCTGAATATAGTTGACAGTTGTCAATAAATTCCCTGAAAATCTATAATATATACTAATCCCAATCTCTCCCACATCCAACTCAAGAACTTTAAAAGTTGTTCTTGAATAGCCCTAATGAACTGGAGAGAGCACATTCTTTTTTTTTTTTTTGTGGAAATGGGGATTGAACTCAGGGCCTACACCTTGAACCACCATCTCTTTTCTATGTTGGGTGTTTTTGAGATGGGGTCTCATGAACTATTTTCCAGGTTGGCTTTGAACCGCAATTCTCCTGATCTCTGTCTTCTGAATAGCTAGGATTACAGGTGTGAGCCACCAGTGCCCAGCTGAGAGAGCACATTCTTAAAAATCAGGACAACTTGATTTCATTCCTTCTTACTCTACCTTCCTCGTATATAATGCTACACTGCTCATCCGTCTGACTCTCAAAGAAGTTGTCATAGATTAGTGGGATGCTTGGAGTTCAAAGGAGCCGTCTTTGGGTCTTGATTCCTTTCAAAAACAGCAACTCAGCTCAATTTGCATTAATTTATTATACTTCCAAGTAAGATTTCCTTTAAACAATCACAAGACCTAAAATATTTTAAAACAATGTGTACTAAAAATAATAACCCCACTTCTAACCTTAAAATCTATAAATCTATCACAATTCTCTTGTGACTCACTCAACTTAGCCTGACATTCAAAAACTTCCCCAACAGTAATCAATTCCCTGTTTTGTATGTCTCCCTCCAAGAGCAGTAATGACAGCTTACTGCTAGAAAACACACCTCAGCCTGTTTCATAAAATGGAAATATTCTGGGTTCAGAGTGAGTAAACTTAATTTTTTGTCTCAAAAAAGCTATTTACTGATTTCAGGTTCTTCAAAACTAAATAATAAAATTTAAACTCAATATATGCTAAGTGATTATTATTAAGGATGCTGAATTCTCTTTTAATACCCCCAAAATACGTGAAATAGAAAACATTGTTCCCCTCATTTTCAGACCAAGTAGATAAGGCTTAGAGAACTCTGCAAAACTTGATACAAGCCTTCTAGCGGGTAAGTGATTAAGTTCATAGCACGGGCTACTAACTACTATGCTCTTCAGCCTTACTAATATATTGTGTTCTGCCTTATAGCACTTTCATGATAATAAAGGAAGTAGCAGGCATAACAATGTTTGGAGGGCATAGCTCAAATATTCCTCATGATTTTTTTCCATTTCCTGTAAGTATAACTTCCTGCTACCTCTGCCTATGCCCTCTAGCAACAAATCCTTTGCAACACTTAATCCCTCACTCCTTCTCTTTTCAACATTGTCATCCTGGATCTTTGTAACATGCACCTATATAGATTGCATACTAGCAATAACTAAATTATCTTCATTGCTCATTTTTAGATTGGTTTTATCTTCTTATGAGGATGCTTACAGATGGTTAACTTATTATCTTTCCATCAAATTCCAAATACTGTGGTACATATTAGTCATTTAATTAAATCCATAAAATTTAATTCATCCAAGAAAATTTTCACTTAATCATGGGTCTCAGCAATGCCAATGCCAGTCCCTGCCTCCAGAAATGAGAGTACTATAATCCAAGCCTCACTGCTATTCCTCTGGCATGCTAGCCCCAAGTCCCATTTGTCGTCTTTATCTTTATCACTTCCATTCTTAGACATGCGTTAATTAAATTCAGGAGCTAAATTATGCCTTGGACTCTCAATTCATTGTTAAATCACTGCCATCATATCCTCCTTACAATATAAATCTTGAAAACTTGCCAAAAGATCTAAAGCAAATAAAGCCACAAATTGTTGGGAGCTCAAGACTCTTCGTTCTGAGACCACAATTTGTGCACACAAATAAAACAAGTTGGTAGATAACTGAAATGTTCAAAATATAGCTGTGAATGTGTCAGTTGATTCACAAAGATAGCACCAGTTACTTAATGATCCTGGTAAGTAAAAAGCAAAGATTGTGCAGGTAGTGCTCAAAGATCAGGTTAAGGTGACCAGGGGTCTAGCCCCATCTGGGAAATAAATACTCACATAGACTTTCTTCCACAAAGGAGCAAGGAATCATAACAGATTAGATTTCAAAAATAAGTAAGGACTTGTTCAAAAAACAAACAATCCAATTGTTCCCTGAAGAATTATTTTTATTGAAATAACTTTTCTGATAATTTTACTGAAACATTAAAAATAGATGCTCTCAGTGTCCAGGACTTACATAGGAAAAAAATCTTGTGTTTAGCAGAAGATTTAAATTTTCTCTAACTAGGAAAAGTCCACAGAAGAAGCCAGAAATAAAACTGCTTACAAAATTATCAGTGGTACTATGTCTGTAATTTGGCTGAATTTTGAGCTTAATTTGTAAACAGTTAACAAACAACATTTTCGAAGAAACATCATTAATTATAAGTTGTTCTTTGAATAATAGACCTGGGTTAAAAGAGGACAGAGTGCCATTTGCAAATGGCTCAGAATTTCAAAATGGTGCATACTTGCGTCATTTCAATTGTATCACTTTGTGGCTGTACCTCAACTACTTGAGGACCTAATCATTGTACCAGTAAACTCCCAACTACCCCTGCAGTGATCTGGATTTCCCTGGAACAGACTTTCACTGGAGCTAGGCCAAGCTGATACTTCACGAGCAAAAAACCAGATTACAGCATGACCTATTTAATTAACTACACAACTGAGCTCTGCTGTTCAGTAACAGGACAGCCAAACTAGGTAGGGCCTCCTACCCAGCTCTGGGCTACCTAGCAAGTACCCTGGTTCAAAGTTTTCTAACAACCAGTCTGGAACTCTATTCACCTGTTCAGATTATTGTTGAAATTGTGTCACATCTAACTCCATGGTAGCTGCCATTTTTAACAACTTTATTAAAAGATGGACCTCAGCCAAAAAATTAAGAACTAAATTCTTTCATACTTCGTAACAGTTACTATTCTAAAACAATGTTTTCAACTTAGAAATATTTGGTATTATAACCTCCTCTGTTTTTTCTACCTTCAGTAGTAAAAATATGTCAATACCCTCTATTTATAAATACTTCAGAGATTACAATTGGTTTATTCACATATTTGACTTTCAGTCCATTGCATTCCACTCATGTTGCTCTGAAAACAAATGCCTCAATTTTACTAAATTTGATCTTCACATATGATAGTCCAACCACAGCACTTGTTCACTCTATGCTCTCAACTAACCACTTGGACATGGGTTAGAACAGTGTTTATCCAACTTTTTTGTGTTATTTACACCCCCAGGAGATTTTGGTTGTTTTGTTTCCCCTTATCACCCTATTCCTGATATATCACAAGTATACTATCCACATATTTAGGCATCTGATACCTATCTGTGTTTTAATCAAGAAATATTTTTTCATCTCTCAAGATGCCATTTTTACTTATTTACAGGAGATATCATATTCATAGTAAATACATACCTTAGATCACTTGGCATTTTTTTTAAAAATTGGTAAATAATGTGGTTATTTACACTTAAGTCTAAAAAAACATTAGCAATGCTTTAACAGTTGTTGAACAGTTCTTTTCTTCTGCATCAACAGCTTAAAAACTATTTTCTGCTACATACTTTTAATGCATCAATAAAACTGTGTAGTTCATTAATGTGTTCACTTATTATCCATCCACCTGCCATGAGAATTGAAGTTCTACTCAGTCATGGCCCTTATTTATATTGTTCAAAACTTTATATCCAGCTCCTAGTATTATTTGACATGCTGTTGACACTAAACAAATATTTGGGTGGAGGATAAACAAAATAAACTGAAATTTTATAAACTCTCTGTAGCACCACTTTTCAAGTTTATACATATATATACATATACATATACATATATATAAAAACTTGAAAATGCATATATATACTTAATATATAAACACACATACATATATATTTTAATATATATACACACATACATTATATATGTGTGTATATATATATATATATATATATTTATAATTCTCTAGAAATTAGAATAATGGGAAAAACCCTACAAAAAAGATATTTAAACCTACAAAGCTCTGCCTTTATGTCTAAAAGATCTATCAAATCAACTCCATGATTGTTTAGCTTATTTTTCTTCCAAACATCCTTTAACCCATATGTCAATTTCTATGAACCCCTTGTATCCCACTTTTCATGATTCTCATACATCTGTGGGAATGAGGGTTTCAGTTGATTTTTTGCTAGCAAAAGAGGAATCAAGAGAGTATGAGTAATCTGGGAAGTGAAGGTAGGAAGAGGAATTGAAGAAAGTATCCTCCACCAAATAATTGGAAAAGCTTCAAGATATTCACTATATGACCAATGATCAAATCTATGATTTGATATTTTACATCACGCTAGGAAAGTGTATGAGACATAGGAAGATTGAAGGAAGTAGGATCCAAAGACTTGACATGTTACTTGACCTCATTGAGTCTCACAATCTTGTATAAAATGGCACAAACTTATCTAACAATACTTGTTGGTGCATTAAGAGAGTTAAAATATGTAAAGGACCTGGCAATACATAAGCCTCATACTTGTCCTTAACAATAGTTCAATCAACCGATTGAACTATTACATAGTCCTAATATTTTCCCTGAATAAAATGTCTAATTTAAATCAAGCATCCTTACATATCAAAACCAGTATTGTTTATCTTATAGATTTAAAAAAAATAAAAAGTACTTTTAGATTATTTTATTTTTAAGTACTAAAAATGATCAAGTGGCAGCAGTTTTTATGAAAGACTCCTGATAGGTATTAAGAAACACCTTAGCATTTCTTAAAGTTGTTTATAAACCAGCAAGATTCCAACAAGTGAGAATGACAGGTTTGCTTGAATCTTCCTTCAGTTTCTGTACCTTCCAAGTTTCCTGTTGACAGTTTTTAATTCATCTCATTAAACTTCTCACTCCTCCACTGCGTAATTGGTATATCCTAAGATACAATCTTTGGTCTCAGTTCCATCTTCAAATAATACTTTTTGTCTTAGATTTGAAGTGACATTTTCTCAATACTTTTGTGATCCTTATTTCTGGCTTACCTTACTTCCTATCTAATCATAAGACAATCATTTAGTCTGAAATTTCTGTTTAATTCTTAGCAGTAACTACAAATGATCATTTTAATACACTGTTGCTGATTATGTCATCTTCCAGGCCTAGACGGTGGGAAAATGCTATATTCTTCTTATAAGTTTGAGATATTCATGTGCAATACAGAATACAGAACACACAATCACACCACAAATCAGGTGGTTTCATGATCTGGCATTACTATATATTTAAATCAGCTGCAGATGGCCAGTGAGTTTGAGAAAAATTACATTTGTGAAAATGAACTGTCATTACAGTGCTGTAGTCAAAGATTCATAAGGTATTTTGAAGTTCTATTAAATGACCTGGTGTTTTTCATGTACATGGAGGACATTTGCTGCCGAAAATGTTGATACATGTGAGAAGCAGCTACAATAAGGTTGAATTTATTTTTCACCAATGACAGCATGAATTATTAGTTTTATTTTGCATCAATAATCATAGGATATCAATTTATTTGAATTCAGTAAATCACAACAAAATCAGGATAGGGAAATGCATCACTATTATAAATAAATTACTTCTCCATAGTCATAAATATACCACAAACAATTGTGTTGTTTTTTTTTTGAAGAAATTAGACTGAGAGTTCAAAGACCTTCATGAGAATTTTGTAGGTGAAATTCTTAAGCCTATGACCTGAGGAAAGTATAACTTACAACTCTCATAGCTTCAATTTGCTTCTTTGTATATGGCATTAAAATTAGCAGCTTAATACATGGATCAAATAACCTAACTTAAGTGAATGTGTCTGATAGATGAAAAATAAAATATTCATTTAATATAAACCTATCTGTCTATATCATACTACAGAGAAGTAGCTTTGCAAACATATATGTCTTTTGATAAGATGAAATAAGTGATTATGTAATTTTATTGCTGAAAATGTCTCCTTAATATTGGCAAAAGGTAAAAGTTTTCATGTATATTAAAAAAAAAAAAAGGTGAACCATGAGGATATTAAAGAAAAAATAGGAACAAATTAGGACTAATTTCAAATTTTCTGGCCTATTATTTCTTCCAGGAAAAAATTAGCAATAGGTTATAAATTGTTTCCTATGTAAGAAATTGTTTCTCCTTTTGTGAGTGACTTTTACACTGTTTTGTTTTATTTTTGTATATTCATGATACAAAAACTTACAAATTAAATAAAAATTAAAGGAAAATCAACAATGATTCACCTTCCATTCATCCATGTCAGAGTTGATAGATTCTTTTTATAATAGTGTGTATTAATTACACAAAACAATGGGATTTAATGTAACATTTTCATACATGCAAATAAAGTACTTTGATTGCAGTTATACCCTAAATCACCCTCTCTTTAATACCTCACTCTTCCCTCTGGTCTTGTTCTTTTCCCAAGAGGTTCCCTTCTACCTACATAACTTTCCTTAAAAATCCACTTTCCACATATTAGAGACAACATATGATATTTGTCTTTCTGAATCTGGGTTATTTTGTTTAACATGATGATCCCCAGTTTCTTCAATTTTACTGAAAAATGACATGATTTTACTCTTCAACATGGTTGTATAATACTCAAATGTGTATATGTATTCTTCATCTATTCTTCTCTTGATGGGCACCTAGGCTGAATTCATTACTTGTTTCATCTTTTTTTTTCACTTTAACACATGCCAATGAAAACTTTGAAAAGTTCTGATGTCAGGTACTATGGAAAAGACAAGTGACACTTGTATGAAGAACTTAGTAAAGTAGCAGTGTGACTGTGGAGGAAAATTCTCTAGAATCATAAAGCTAGAGACTGATAGATCTTTCCATTACAAATCCAGAATCTATGCATATAAACTTTGAAAGCCTGCTACAGCACAATGAAAGCTATTAAGAGCAATTAACAAATGGTCTAGACAAAATTAGGTGCCCAATAAATGTAGCTACTGGGGTTTTCTATCAAGATTTCTGTGACATTCTTCAGAGAAATAGAAAAATCAATCCAAACACATATGGAAAAACAAACAAACAAACAAAAATCTCAAAAAGCCAAAGCAATTCTGTGCAAAATATCCAATGCTGGATGTATCACCATACCCAACTTCAAACTGTACTGTAGAGCCATGACAATGATAACAGCATAGTATTGGCACAAAAACAGGAAGAGCATGGGATTAAAAAAAGAAGACCCAGATATAAACCCATGAATCTATACCAACTGATCTTCAACAAAGGAACCCAAAACATATGATGGAGAAAAGACAGTCTTTTCAACAAATGTTACTGGGAAAACCAGATATCCACATGTAAAAGACTGAAACTAGATCCCTGTCTTTCACTTCACACCAAAATCAACTCAAAGTGGAACAAAGACCTTAATAGAAGGTCTGAAACTTTGAAATAACTCCAGGAAGTAGTAGTCAATACACTGAAGCCTATAGATATAGGGAATAACTTCCTAAGTTGAACTCAAAAATCTCAGTATCTAACAGAAATAATGAAGCCAAGCCCTGGTGGTTCATGGCTGTAATCCTAGCTACTCAGGAGGCAGAGATCAGGAGGATAATTGGACAAAACCAGCCTGGGCAAACAGTTCATGAGACCCTATCTCAAAAAAACCGATCACAAAAGGGGAAAATGGAGTTGTTCAAGGTGTAGGCCCTGATGTCAAGCCCCAGTACTGCAAAAAAGAAAGAATGAACAAATGGGAGTGCATCAAACTAGACAGCTTCTGCACAGCAAAAGAAATAGTCATTAGATTCAATACAGACCACAGAATGAGAGAAAATCTTTGCCAGCTATTCATCCAATTAAGGACTAACATCCCGATTCTAAAGGGAACTCAAAAAACTCAACCCCAGTGACATCCAAGATGGCAGCTAGGGCACAAAAGCAGACAGCATGAGCTCTGAGACTCCAAAACCTCTTTGAGACACTGGAGCCACACTTGATGGAAACAAAGCAGCAAGGAAATTCAAAACTTCAACACCTTGAACCCCTAGCCCATGGAAAGCTTCTCCATGCCACGTTACACTGAGAAAACAGGAGGGCTGTCACACCACCAGACCCTGGCTTCAAACCTGCTTGGGAGACATTTGGCAGACCAACAAGTGAGCACCAAGCATCACACAGTATTCCCCCATCCACCCCTAGGATAAACCAGTATAGCCCTCTGGGCAGACTGACCACTTCTTGCAAAAAAAAAGAAAAAAAACTGAACTATAAACAAGAACTTAAAACTAGCACACAGCAGAGGGACTGAGTTGCTGAAAGCACACCAGAGAAGGGGAATGGGCAAGAAGCTGATCTAGGCTTGAACTTTCAGATAACAAAGACTGGAAAAGCAAAAAGGCCAAAAGCAGGCCAGTGATAAGCTGCTGCCTGAAATAGGGCAGGTAGTGGTCCACAAAGCTCATCTCCTGAGCCAGTGACATCCAAAGCCAAACAACACTGCAAAATTGAAAAATAATCATCAAACCATCACAACTCATGGACAGCTGGGGGCTGGCTGACAGATCACTGAACTTGCCCCAGAGGAAGAGGGTGAAGCAAAGAAACAAGTACCCAGTAATCAAGCTCAGTGATAACCCAACTCCAAAGCAGGACAACTGATGGGCTACTGAGCTGATTCCAGAACCTGAGGACAGCAAACAAATTTAAACTGCCACACCCCACTGAGGGAGGTGCTGACCAAGCAGATACTCTGAAAGACAGAAGAAAAACAAAAAAACACTACTCAACCACCTGGCAAGACTAGAACAGAGATTCTGATTAATACCAACACCAGGATTGGATACTGGAGGAGTAACACCAGAACTTAAAGTAAGACTGAAATACTATTGTTCCTAAACCTAGAATTCTTGTTTGGTTGTTTGTTTGTCTGTTTGTTTGTTCTGTTTCTAGTTTGTGTGTGTTGTTTGCTCACCTCTCCACATTGATTTATTTGCTTTTTTTCTTTTTTTAGTTTTACTATTTTGAATTAGAAATCCTACATTACACCCAGACAAGGGACAGAAAAAACACATACATACACTTAGTGACAAACCCAATACAGCCACAAAACAAAATTAAACCAAGGGAAATAAAACAGGTGACTAAAACCACCAACTAGCCTATCAAGAATATAGTTGGACAGTACCAAGTGGAGTGATGGGAAGACGACAAAGGGATGAAAATGATTCTTCCCCCCAAAATAATTCAATATGGGATTCAGAGGGAAATGAAAAAAATGAATACCCAGTACCAGACTCCAAGAAAACAAAGATAATTGATGCCAAGGACCCAACAATGCCCACAAGAACATCCTCAAAAAAGAAATCCTGCAAGTAATCACTGAGAATTTCATGGAGATGTTAACAGTCATGGTTGACCAAAATGAATAAGAGGTACTCAAGAAATTTCAAGACACCAAAAATAAAGAATATGAGAAGACACAGAAACAAATAAATGAACTCATAGGGGCCCTAAATAAACACCAAACTGAAACAGAGAACATTATAAATAGAGAAATAAATGAATTAAAGACAAAAATAAACAATATTAAAGATGAAGTGACCCATGATTTGGAAAACCTCAGAAAAAAGAATGAAACAGAAATACAAAACACAATGGAAGGCCACTCCAGCAGACTAGAACAAGTGGAAAACAGAATCTCAGAATGTGAAGGTAAAATGGAAATTAAAGGAAAAACTGAAGAGCTACTAGTCAAACAACTCAAGACCTGTGAAAGGACTATACAAGAACTCATTGATTCCATCAAAAAACCAAACCTGAGAATCATGAGCATTGAAGAATGAGAAGAGGTGCAAGCAAAAGGGATTCATAATATATTCAACAAAATAACAGAAAATTTCCCAAATGTAGAGAAAGCTATACCCATTCAGGTACAGGAAGTCTCCAGGACACCAGAGTTGACCAAAATAGAACCACCCACAACATATTAAAATTAAAACAACAATCACAGAGAATGGAGAAAGAATATTGAAGGCTGCAAGAGAGAAAAAACAAATAACATACAGAGGTAAACCCATCAAAATCACATCAGATTTCTCAACAGAAACCTTAAAACCCAGAAGGGCATGGAGTGAGATATTCTGGACATGGAATGAAAACAACAACAAACCTAGGATATTCTACTTAGCAAAACTATCATTCAAAATAAATGGAGCAATAAAGGTCTGCCATGATAAAGAGAAACAAAAACAATACGTGACCACCGAGCCACCACTACAAAAGATTCTTCAAGGAATTCTGCACACAGAAAATGAAAGCAAACAAAACCATGAGAGGACAGGCAACACCAAACCACAGGAGAAGAAAAGACAAGTAATCAGACAATAACATTAATTCAGCTGCACATAATCAATCCCTCAAACAACAAAAACAACTATATGACAGGAATGACCACATACCTATCAATATCAACACTGAATGTTAACAGACTTAACTCTCCCATCAAAAGACACCATCTGGCAAACTGGATTAAAGAGGAAGATCCAACAACCTGTTGTTTACAAGAGACCCATCTCAGTGACAAAAACAAGTAAGGGCTTAGGGTGAAAGTCTGAAACAAGATTTAACAAGCCAATGGTCCCCCAAAACAAGAAGGAGTAGCAATACTTATCTTGGACAAAGTAGACTTCAAACTTACATTGATCAAGCAAGATAAAGAAGGACACTCCATACTAATAAAAGGGGAAATACACAAAAGAAAATAACAATTATCAACCTATATGCACCCAACGTCAGTGTAACCAATTTCATCAAACATACTCTGAAGGACCTGAAAACATATATAAACTTCAACACAGTGGTAGTGGGAGACTTTAATACCCTCTATCACCAATTGATAGGTCATCCAAGCAAAAAATCAACAAATAAATTCTATAAATAAATCACACCATGGATCAAATGGACCTAGCTGATGTCTACAGAATATTTCATCCAACATCCACACAATATACATTTGTCTCAGCAGTCCATGGAACTTTCTCCAAAATTGACCATATCTTAGGAAACAAAGCAAGCCTCAGCAAATATAAGAAACTAGAAATAATCTCATGCATTCTGTCTGATCACAATGCCTTAAAACTAGAACTCAACAACAAAAACAACAGTAGAAAACATGAAAAGAACTGGAAGCTGCACAACACATTGCTCAATGATCAGTGGGTCATCTATGAAATAAAGAGGAAATTAAAAGGTTCCTGGAAGTCAAAGTAAATGGAAACATGACCTACCAGAACCCATGGGACACAGCAAAGGCAGTCCTAAGAGGAAAGTTTATAGCCATAAGTGCATACATTAAAAGGACAGAAAGATCTCAAATCAATGGCCTAATGCTACATCTCAAACTCCCAGAAAAACAAGAACACGAAAACCCAAACAAGCAGAAGGAGAGAAATAATAAAAATAAGGGATGAAATTAATGAAATAGAAACAAAAACAAACATGCAAAGAATCAATGAAACAAAAGCTAGTTCTTTGAAAAAATAAACAAGGTTGACAGACCCTGGCAACCTGACTAAAATGAGGAGGAAAAAACCCAAATCAGTAAAATAAGAAATGCAAAAGGGGAGATAACAGCAAACACAATGGAAATCCAGGGAATCATCAGAGACTACTTTGAGAACATATATCCTAATAAATTTGAAAATCTTGAAGAAATGGACAAATTTCTAGATACTTATGACCACCCAAAATTGAACCAAGAGGATATTAACCACATAAAAATATCTATAACACAAAATGAAATTGAAGCAGCAATAAAGAGTCTTCCAAAAAACAAAAGTCCAAGAACCATTGGATTCTCTGCTGAATTCTATCAGACGTTCAAAGAAGAACTAATACCAACTCTGCTTAAACTTTTCTATGAAATGGAAAGGGAAAAAACACTGCCTAACTCATTTTATGGAGCCAGGGTTACACTCATCTCAAAACCAGACGAAGACACCTCTAAGAAGGAAAACTATAGGCCAATCTCTTTTATGAACATCGATGAAAAATTCCTCAATAAAATAATGGCAAACTCAATCCAACAATATATCAGAAAGGTCATTCACCACAAGCAAGTGGGCTTCATCCCAGGGATGCAAGGGTGGTTCAACATATGCACATCTATAAATGTATGCAGCACATTTATAGAAGCAAAGACAAAAACCACTTGATCATGTCAGTAGATGCAGAAAAAGCCTTTGATAAGATCCAAAACCCATTCATGATAAAAGCTTTAAGAAAACTAGGAACAGAAGGAATGTACCTCAACATTGTACAGGCTATATATGACAAACCTATAGCCAACATCATACTTAATGGAGAAACACTGAAACCATTTCTCCTTAAGTCAAGAATGAGACGAGGGTGCCACTACCCCCACTCCTATTCAACATAGTCCTGGAATTCCTAGCCAGACCAATTAGGCAAGAAGAAATAAAAGGAACACAAGTGGGTAAAGAAACTGTCCAAATATCCCTATTTGCAGACAGCATGATCCTTTATCTTAAAAACCCAAAAAACTAAACAAAAACTCCTAGACACCATAAACAGCTTCAGCAAGTTGGCAGGATACAAAAATCAACTTACAGAAATTGTTAGCTTTTCTATTGACCCACAATGAACAAATTGAGAAAGAATATATGGAAACAATTCCATTTACAATAGCCTCAAAAAAAATCAAATACTTAGTAATAAACTTAACAAAGGATGGGAATGACTTCTACAAGGAGAACTACAAACCCCTGAAGAAAGAGACCAAGGAGGACTACAGAAGGTGGCAAAGTCTCCCATGCTCATGGATCAGTGGAATCAACATAGTAAAAATGGCTATACTACCAAAAGCAAGCTACATGTTCAATGCAATTCCCATCAAAATCCCAATAACATTCATCACAGAGATTGAAAAATCTACCTTAAAATTCATTTGGAAACACAAGAGACTGGGAATAGCCAAGACAATACTCAGCAAAAACAGCAATACTGGAAATATCAAAATATCCAACTTCAAACTATTTCACAAAGCAATAGCAAAAAAAACAGCATGGCCCAGAAGACCAAAGATCATATGTTCTTCCTCATATGTGGACTTTAGATCAAGGGCAAACACAACAAGGAGATTGGACTACGATTACATGATAAGGCGAGTGCACACAAGGGCAGTATGAGCATACATAGGTAACCCAAAAAAACAAGATAACATTTGATGTCCTCAATGCAAAGGAACTAATGCAGAAACTTTAAAGCAACAGAGGCCAATAGGAGAAGGGGACTAGGAACTGGAAAAAAGGTTAGTTCAAGAAGAATCAATTTAGAATGTAACACATATGTACATGGAAGCAATGCTAGGTATCTCCCTGTATAGCTATCCTTACCTCAACTAGCAAAAACCCTTGGTCCTCCTTATTGTTTATACTTTCTCTTCAACAAAATTAGAGATAAGGGCAAAATAGTTTCTATTGGAAGCAAGTGGGTGAGGACAAAGGGAGGGGGTGGGGGGAAGGGAGAAGCAATGACCCAAACATTATATCTACATATGAATAAAAGAAAAAAAATGGTACTGGCATAAAAACAGATATGAAGACCACTGGAACAGAATAGGGGACCCAGATATGCATCCACACAGGTATGTTTTTTGAGAAAGGTGCCAAAGACATACGATGGAGAAAAGACAGCCTATTTAACAAATGTTGCTGGGAAAAGTGGTTATGTGCCTGCAAGAAAACCGAAACTAGATCCATATTTATCACCCTATACTATATATTAATGCAAAATGGATCATGGACCTTAATATCAGACCCAAAGCTCTGAAGTTATACAGGAAAGAGCAGGGAATTCTCGGGGAACAATAGGTATAAGCAAGGACTTCCTCAATAGTACTCCAGCAGCTCAGCAACTAAAAGAAAGGATGCACAAATCAGATTACATAAAATTTAAAGGTTTCTGCACAACAAAAGAAATGGACTCTAAACTGAAGAGACAACCCACAGAGTGGGAGAATACATTTGCCAATTATACAACAGACAAAGGTCTGATAGCTAGAATATACAGAGAGCTCTAAAAACTAAACTCTCCCCAAATCAATGAACCAATAAGGAAATGGGCAACTGAACTAAACAGAACTTTCTCAAAAGAAGAAATTCAAATAGCCAAAAAAACACATGAAAAAATGTTCACCATCCCTAGCCATAAAGGAAATGCAAATGAAAACAACACTAAGAATCCACCTCATCCCATTATTTTTTTTACAGTTTAACAACAAACAAGAAAATATTTAATCTGTGTTTTATCCCCCCATAAGAAGAGACTAAGAAAGTTGTGTCCTAATTTTTTTTTCTGCAAAAAGAAAATGAAGACTAAGGGGCAATATGATTAAAATGACAAATGGCCTTCCCATTTTATAACCAGGCATGGATTTTTTTCCCAGCAGTCCCAGGAACATGAGAAATGGCACAATGCATTATTTAAAGATTTACATTTTCATTCTGAAATGTCTTCTAGTTGATCTGCCCAGAAATTCAGTCTCTGTCACTACCATTTTCATCTTTTCCTCAACGGTTGTGCACAGACAAAATATTCCAGAAGGCCTCTCCATTCTTGATCCATGCTGGTCATTACCAATGGCTTCTTATGATGATTTGAAGTCAGGAACTACTCTGGCTTTCCCATTTGGAGTCAAGAAGCACTTCCCTATACTTTGGGGCACTGGAGTTTTGGTCTTGCCTGGAGGTCTGATGTATACAGTAAACTTTTCTCTGAGAGTGTCACTACTGTCATTTGTCCAAAACTCATGCTGAAATCTGAAATCTGATTCCAGTGCAGTGATGGTGAGATGTGATGAGACTGTTGACTGGTAAGTAGGTTGTGGATCTCTCTGCCATTTAATAAACTAATGCAGTCTTTTATTATTATTATTATTATTATTATTCATATGTGCATACAAGGCTTGGGTAATTTCTTCCCCTTACCCCTACCCCCTCCCTTACCACCCACTTTGCCCCCTCCCTCTCCCCCAACACCCTCAATACCCAGCAGAAACTATTTTGCCCTTATTTCTAATTTTGTTGTAGAGAGAGTATAAGCCATAATAGGAAGGAACAAGGGTTTTTGCTGGTTGAGATAAGGATAGCTATACAGGGAGTTGACTCACATTAATTTCCTGTGCGTGTGTGTTACCTTCTAGGTTAATTTTTTTGATCTAACCTTTTCTCTGGTGCCTGGTTCCCTTTTCCTATTGGCCTCAGTTGCTTTTAAGGTATCTGCTTTTAAGGGCAACAAATGCTAGCTAATTTTTTAGGTGTCTTACATATCCTCACCCCTCCCTTGTGTGCTCTTCCTTTTCTCATGTGCTCAAAGTCCCATCCCATTGTTGTGATTGCCCTTGATCTAATGTCCACATCTGAGGGAGAACATACGATTTTTTGTCTTTTGGGCCACGCTAACCTCACTCAGAATGATGTTCTCCAATTCCATCCATTTACCAGCGAATGATAACATTTCGTTCTTCTTCATGGCTGCATAAAATTCCATTGTGTGTAGATACCACATTTTCTTAATCCATTCATCAGCGGTGGGGCATCTTGGTTGTTTCCATAACTTGGCTATTGTGAATAGTGCTGCAATAAACATGGGTGTGCAGGTGCCTCTGGAGTAATCTGTGTCACAGTCTTTTGGGTATATCCCCAAGAGTGGTATTGCTGGATCAAATGGTAGATCAATGTTTACCTTTTTAAGTAGCCTCCAAATTTTTTTCCAGAGTGGTTGCACTAGTTTACATTCCCACCAACAGTGTAGGAGGGTTGCTTTTTCCCCGCATCCTCGCCAACACCTGTTGTTAGTGGTGTTACTGATTATGACTATTCTAACAGGGGTGAGGTGGAATCTTAGCGTGGTTTTAATTTGCATTTCCTTTATGGCTAGAGATGGTGAGCATTTTTTCATGTGTTTTTTGGCCATTTGAATTTCTTCTTTTGAGAAAGTTCTGTTTAGTTCACTTGCCTATTTCTTTATTGGTTCATTAGTTTTGGGAGAATTTAGTTTTTTAAGTTCTCTATATATTCTGGTTATCAGTCCTTTGTCTGATGTATAGCTGGCAAATATTTTCTCCCACTCTGTGGGTGTTCTTTTCAGTTTAGGGACCATTTCTTTTGATGCACGGAAGCTTTTTAGTTTTATGAGGTCCCATTTATCTATGCTATCTCTCAGTTGCTGTGCTGCTGGGGTTTCGTTGAGAAAGTTCTTACCTATACCTACTAACTCCAGAGTATTTCTTACTCTTTCCTGTATCAACTTTAGAGTTTGTGGTCTGATATTAAGATCCTTGATCCATTTTGAGTTAATCTTGATATAGGGTGATATACATGGATCTAGTTTCAGTTTTTGCAGACTGCTAACCAGTTTTCCCAGCAGTTTTTGTTGAAGAGGCTGCTATTTCAACATTGTATATTTTAAGCTCCTTTGTCAAAGACAAGTTGGTTATAGTTTTGTGGCTTCATATCTGGGTCCTCTATTCGGTTCCACTGGTCTTCATGTCTGTTTTTGTGCCAGTACCATGCTGTTTTTATTCTTATTGCTTTGTAATATAGTTTGAAGACAGGTATTGTGATACCTCCTGCATTGTTCTTTTGACTGAGTATTGCCTTGGCTATTCATGACCTCTTGTGTTTCCATATAAATTTCAGGGTAGATTTTTCAATCTCTTTAATGAATGTCATTGGAATTTTGATGGGAATTGCATTAAACATGTAGATTACTTTGGGGGGGATAGACATATTTACTATGTTGATTCTACCAATCCATGAGCATGGGAGATCTCTCCACTTTCTATAGTCTTCCTCAATCTCTTTGCCATTTTTTTGTTGTGGATTTTTGTATCAGTGTTCATTAAGGAGAGTGACTTATAGTTCTCCTTTTTGGAGGTGTCTTTGCCTGGTTTTGGGATAAGTGTAATACTGGCTTCATAAAATGTGTTTGGCAGTTTTCCTTCCCTTTCTATTTTGTGGAACAGTTTAAGGAGTGTTGGTATTAGTTCTTCTTTAAAGGTCTGATAGAATTCAGCAGAGAATCCATCAGGTCCTGGACTTTTCTTTTTGGGGAGACTTTTGATTGCTGCTTCAATTTCATTTTGTGTTATAGATCTATTCAGGTGATTAATTTCCTCTTGATACAGTTGTGGATGATCATATGTATCTAGAAATCTGTCCATTTCTTTAAGATTTTCAAATTTATTTGAATATAGATTCTCAAAGTAGTCTCTGATGACTTCCTGGACTTCCATGGTGTTTGTTTTATGTCCCCTTTTGCATTCCTGATTCTACTGATTTGGGTTTTTCCTCTTCTCATTTTAGTCAGGTTTGCAGGGGTCTGTCGATCTTGTTTATTTTTTCAAAGAACCAACCTTTTGTTTCATTAATTCTTTGTATGGTTTTTTTGGTTTCTATTTCATTGATTTCAGCTCTTATTTTTATTATTTCTCTCCTTCTATTTGTTTTGGGATTTGCTTGTTCTTGTTTTTCTAGGAGTTTGTGATGTATCATTAGGTCATTGATTTGGGATCTTTCAGTCTTTTTAATATATGCACTCATGGCTATAAACTTTCCTCTCAGAACTGCCTTAGCTGTGTCCCATAGGTTCCGGTAGGTTGTGTTGTCATCTTCATTGACTTCCAGGAACTTTTTAATTTCCTCTTTTATTTCATTAATGATCCATTCTTCATTAAGTAATGAGTTATTTAGTTTCCAGCTGTTTGCATGTTTTTTGTCTTTACTTTTGTTGTTGAGTTCTACTTTTACTGCATTGTGATCAGATAGTATGCATGGTATAATTTCTATTTTCTTATATTTGCTGAGACTTGCTTTGTGCCCTAGGATATGATCTATTTTGGAGAAGGTTCCATGGGCTGCTGAGAAGAATGTATATTGTGTAGAAGTTGGATGAAATGTTCTGTAGACATCAAGTAGGTCCATTTGATCTATTGCATATTTTAGATCTTGGATTTGTTTATTGATTTTTTGTTTGGATGACCTATCTATTGATGATAATGGGGTGTTAAAGTCTCCCACAACCACTGTGTTGGCGATAATATATACTTTTAGGTCTTTCAGGGTTTGTTTGATTAAATTGGGTGCGTTGACATTGGGTGCATACAGGTTGATAATTATTATTTCCTTTTGGTCTATTTCATCTTTTATTAGTATGGAATGTCCTTCTTTATCTCATTTGATCAATGTATGTTTGAAGTCTACTTTGTCAGAGATAAGTTTGCTACTCCTGCCTGTTTTTGGGGACCATTGGCTTGGTAAATTTTCTTCCAGCCTTTCATCCTTAGCCTATGCTTATTTCTGTCGGTGAGATGGGTCTCCTGTAAGCAACAAATTGTTGGATCTTCCCTTTTAATCCATTTCGTCAAGCAGTGCCTTTTGATGGGTGAATTATGTCCGTTAACATTAAGCGTAAGTACTAATAGGTATGTGGTGATTCCTGTCATTTAGTTGTCTTAGTTGTTTGAAGGTTTGATTGTGTGTGCCTAAGTTGAGGTTACTCTCTACTTTCTTGCATTTTCTTTTCCTGTGGTTTGGTGCTGCTTGTCTTTTCATGGTTAAGTTGGGTTTCACTTTCTGTGTGCAGAATCCCTTGAAGAATCCTTTGTAGTGGTGGGTTTGTGGTCACATATTGTTTTAGTTTCTGTTTATCATGGAAGACTTTTATTGCTGCATCTATTTTGAATGATAGTTTTGCTGGGTAGAGTATCCTGGTGTTGAGGTTATTTTCATTCAGTGCCTGGAAGATCTCACCCCACGCTCTTCTTGCTTTTAATGTTTCTGTTGAGAAGTCTGCTGTGATTTTGATGGGTTTACGTTTGTATGTTACTTGTTTTTTCTCTCTTACAGCCTTCAATATTCTTTCCTTAGTTTTTGAACTTGTTGTTTTAATAATGATATGTCATGGAGTAGTTCTATTTTGATCTGGTCTGTTTGGTGTCCTGGAGTCCTCTTGCATCTGTTTGGGAATATCTTTCTCTAGATTTGGGAAATTTTCCATTATAATATTGTTAAATATATTACGCATTCCCTTTGCTTGCACCTCTTCTCCTTCTTCGATGCCCATGTCTGGTTCCTGATTTTAGAGGAAATGGTTTCAGTTTTTCTCTGTTAAGAATAATGCTGGCTGTAGGTTTGTCAAATATAGCTTTTATAATGTTGAGGTACTTTCCTTGTATTCCTAGTTTTCTTAGAGCTTTTATCATGAAATGATGTTGGATCTTACTAAAGGCTTTTTCTGCATCTATTGAGATGATAAAGTGGTTTTTGTCTTTGCTTCTGTTAATGTGGTTTATTACATTTATTGATTTTCATATGTTGAACCACACCTGCATCCCTGGGATGAAGCCTACATTGTCATGGTGAATAATCTTTTTGATGTGTTCTTGAATTCAGTTTGCCATTATTTTGTTGAGGATTTTTGCGTCAATGTTAATTAAGGAGATTGGCCTATAGTTCTCCTTTTTGAAGGTGTCTTTGCCTGGTTTTGGGATAAGTGTAATACTGGCTTCATAAAATGTGTTTGGCAGTTTTCCTTCCCTATTTCGTGGAACAGTTTAAGGAGGGTTGGTATTAGTTCTTCTTTAAAGGTCTGATAGAATTCAGCAGAGAAACCATCAGGTCCTGGACTTTACTTTTTGGGGAGACTCTTGATTGCTGCTTCAATTTCATTTTGTGTTATAGGTCTATTCAGGTGATTAATTTCCTCTTGGTTCAGTTTTGGATGATCATATGTATCTAGAAATCTGTCCATTTCTTTAAGATTTTCAAATTTATTTGAATATAGATTCTCAAAGTAGTCTCTGATGATTTCCTGGACTTCCATGGTGTTTGTTTTATGTCCCCTTTTGCATTCCTGATTCTACTAATTTGGGTTTTTCCTCTTCTCATTTTAGTCAGGTTTGCAGGGGTCTGTCGATCTTGTTTATTTTTTCAAAGAACCAACCTTTTGTTTCATTAATTCTTTGTACGGTTTTTTTGGTTTCTATTTCAGCTCTTATTTTTATTATTTCTCTCCTTCTATTTGTTTTGGGATTTGCTTGTTCTTGTTTTTCTAGGAGTTTGAGATGTATCATTAGGTCATTGATTTGGGATCTTTCAGTCTTTTTAATATATGCACTCATGGCTATAAACTTTCCCCTCAGAACTGCCTTAGCTGTGTCCCATAGGTTCCGGTAGGTTGTGTTTTCATTTTCATTGACTTCCAGGAACTTTTTAATTTCCTCTTTTATTTCATTGATGATCCATTCTTCATTAAGTAATGAGTTATTTAGTTTCCAGCTGTTTGCATGTTTTTTTGTCTTTGCTTTTGTTGTTGAGTTCTACTTTTACTGCATTGTGATCAGATAGTATGCATGGTATAATTTCTATTTTCTTATATTTGCTGAGACTTGTTTTGTGCCCTATGATCTATTTTGGAGAAGGTTTCATGGGCTGCTGAGAAGAATGTATATTGTGTAGAGATTGGATGAAATGTTCTGTAGACATCAAGTAGGTCCATTTGATCAATTGCATATTTTAGATCTTGGATTTCTTTATTGATTTTTTGTTTGGATGACCTATCTATTGATGATAATGGGGTGTTAAAGTCTCCCACAACCACTGTGTTGGCATTTATATGTCCTTTTAGGTTTTTCAGGGTATGTTTGATGAAATTGGGTGCATTGACATTGGGTGCACAAATTGATGATTATTATTTCCTTTTGGTCTATTTCATCTTTTATTAGTATGGAATGTCCTTCTTTATCTCATTTGATCAATGTAGGTTTGAGTCTACTTTGTCAGAGATAAGTATCTCTACTCCTGCCTGTTTTTGGGAGCCATTGGCTTGGTAAATCTTTTTGCAGCCTTTCATCCTAAGCCTATGCTTATTTCTGTCAGTAAGATGGGTCTCCTGTAAGCAACAAATTGTTGAATCTTCCTTTTTAATCCATTTTGTCAAGCAGTGCCTTTTGATGGGTGAATTAAGTCCGTGAACATTAAGCGTTAGTACTGATAGGTATGTGGTGATTCCTGTCATTTAGTTGTCTTAGTTGTTTGAAGGTTTGATTGTGTGTACCTAAGTTGAGGTTACTCTCTACTGTTTTGCTTTTTCTTTTCCTGTGGTTTGGTGCTGCCTGTCTTTTCATGGTTATTTTTGGTTTCACTTTCTGTGTGCAGAATCCCTTGCAGAATCTTTTGTAATGGTGGCTTTGTGGTCACATATTGTTTTAGTTTCTGTTTATCATGGAAGACTTTTATTGCTGCATCTATTTTGAATGATAGTTTTGCTGGGTAGAGTATCCTGGGATTGATGTTATTTTCATTCAGTGCCCGGAAAATGTCACCCCACGCTCTTCTTGCTTTTGATGTTTCTGTTGAGAAGTCTGCTGTGATTTTGATGGGTTTACATTTGTACGTTACTTGTTTTTTCTCTCTTACAGCCTTCAATATTCTTTCCTTAGTTTCTGAACTTGTTGTTTTAATGATGATATGTTGTGGAGTAGTTCTGTTTTTATCTGGTCTGTTTGGTGTCCTGGAGGCCTCTTGCATCTGTATGGGAATATCTTTCTCTAGATTTGGGAAATTTTCCATTATTATTTTGTTGAATAGATTACGCATTCCCTTCACTTGCACCTCTTCTCCTTCGATGCCCATGATTCTCAAGTTTGGTCTTTTGATGGAGTCAGTGAGTTCTTGCATTTTCTTTTCACAGGTCTTGAGTTGCTTAATTAATAGTTCTTTGGTTTTTCCTTTAATTACCATTTCATCTTCAAGTTCTGAGAGTCTGTCTTCTGTTTGTTCTATTCTGCTGGATTGGCCTTCCGTTTTGTTTTGCAATTCTGTTTTGTTCTTTTTTCTGAGGTTTTCCATATCCTGGATATTTTCCTCTTTAATGTTGTCTATTTTTGTCCTGAGTTCATTTATCCATTTATTCATCGTGTTCTCTTTTTCACTTTGGTGTTTATACAGTGCTTGTATGGTTTCCTTTATTTCTTCTTTTGCTTTTTCAAATTCTCTATTTTTGTTGTCTTGGAATTTCTTGAGTGTCTCCTGTACATTTTGGTTGACCCTATCCAGTAACATCTCTATAAAATTCTTATTGAGTACCTGTAGTATGTCTTCTTTTAAATTATTCTTGTGGGCTTCATTGGGTCCTTTGGCATAGTTTATCTTCATTTTGTTGGAGTCTGGATCTGAGTACCTGTTTTCTTCATTCCCCTCTGGTTCCTGTACTAATTTTTTGCTGTGGGGAAACTGATTTCCCTGTTTTTTCTGTCTTCCTGTCATTGTCTTTGGTGTTGTTACTGTCCCTGTACTGTGTGCAATTAAGTATTTTCTAGCTTGTAATAATAACAATGGTAATATTTAGAATGGAAGGGTGAGCTGAGATGGAAAGCAAGAAGTTAAAGAAAAGGGGAAAGCAAATACACAGAGAAGAGGGTGAAAGCAAAACAAGGTATCAGACAAGAAGGTTCCAAAGGTATAAACAGGGAGCTTTAGTGGCTTTATTGTCCTAATCAACAGTAAGCTGAACAGACATTAGAGAGAAAGAGAAAGGATTGAAAATCAAAAATTAAAAAAATAAAGGTAAGAATAAAAATAAAAAATAAGTAAATGAAAGAAAAATCTATTTATAAAAATGTATTAAAATAAAATGAAAAAGTAGAAGAATTTAAAAAACCAAAAAACCAAAAAACTTCCAAGTTCAAATGCAATGAAGTTTCAGTCTTAATAATTTGGGTGTCTGTCTCAGTCTCCAATCCTGGTGATGGTGCCTCAGATGTTGTTCTGTAGTTGTCTCATCAAAGGGGACACATAATGTAGGACAAAACTGCACACACAAGCCAAAAAAAAAAACCCCACCAAGTGTCCAATTTCAAATGCAATACAGTTTCAGTAAGGTTTTCACCTTGCAGGTGTAATTCAGTTGTTCTCTTATCAAAGATAGGGAGACAAAGAAAAAAAAAAGAGTCTGGAGACAGTTCTGAGAATGGTATCTGCAACTGTGGCTTTCCTGCCTGCTGCTGTCAGCCTGCTGTTGCTGGAAGCAATATTTATGCAGATCTCAGGGGTGAGCTTAGCACTCACCTGGCCCTGCAGGCTTTGTTTGCTCAGATTTCTCCTGTGTGGGAGCCTCTGCTACAAGCTTTCCCCTTTCCAAGCTCTGGGAAAGGTGACATTGCACCTATGTTCTCAGGCCTGCATGTTTATTTATAGTTCATGTGGGAGGTGGGTCTTCCCTCCTCTCCTGTGGAGTTTTCCTCCCTCCGCCACTCTCACAAGCTTTCCTGCTCCTGGTTGCTGGGCGCGTGCCCCTGCTCCCACCAGAGCCTCTTTGGCCCGCCTGGCTTGTTTATTTACAGTCCCAGGAAGGATTCCCTTCCCCCAATCTTCGGCGCTCAGTGTGCCCCACCCTCTTTCCTGCGTGTCATATTTGTTCTCCTTGCTTATTACTCAGTTTCTCTTTTTTCCCCGGGTGGAGGTCAGTCTTTCCAGGGGGCTATGGTGCTCTAGCCCAGGCTTGTCTGTGGGAGTACTGTGGTACTGCAAAGGTCACCAGGTCTGCGTCTTCCCAAGCTGTCTGTGCGCTGGTGACTGGCGGCCCGGGGGCCCTCCTGGTTTCTCTGTTTAATGTGAAGTGGAGATTCTCTGCGCCAGTTGGAGGTGTGGAGGGGTCAAAGTTATGCCTCTTCTCAGAGATTATGCCTGCAAAGTGTGTCTCCAGCGTCTCTCCAAGATTTCACTATAGGAGGCTTGCTTTCTGCTTCCTCCCTCTAGCCACCATCTTGGAATCTCCCACCTCATCACATTAAAATAGCTATCATCAAAAACACCACCAACAGGTGTTGGCGAGGATGTGGGTTAAAAGGATCCTTCATACACTGATGGTGGGAATGCAAGCTTGTGCAACCACTCTGGAAAACAATATGGAGGCTTCTTAAAAAACTAACCACAGATCTGCCATATAATCCATCAATCCCACTCTGGTGATATACCCAAAGGAATGAGACACAGGTTACTCCACAGGCACCTACACACCCATGTTCACAACAGCCAACTTATGGAAGCAGTCAAGATGCCCCACTACTGATGAATGGACTAAGAGAATGTGATATTTATACACAATGGAGTTTTACTCATCCATGAAGAATCAAATCTTATTCTCAAGCAAATGGATGGAACTTGAGAACATCATCCTGAGCAAGGTTAGCCAGACTCGAAAGACCAAAAATTGTATGTTCTCCCTCACATGCAGACTTTAGATCTAGGCTAAAGGCAGTAATGTTCTTTGACTTGGGTCACACACTAAGGGGAGAGCACATACAGGAGGAATGGGGATAGGTAGAAAGCCCAAAACTTGAAAGTGCTAGATGTCCCCATTCAAGAGGAGATACTACACTAACCTTAAAGCAATAGAGGTCAATATGGGAAGGTGACCAGGAAGTAGTGAAGAGATCAGGTAGAGATGAATCAGTTTGGGTTGTAATACACTTGTGCATGGAAGCAATGCTAGGAATCTCTCTGTATAGCTATCCTTATCGCAACTCACAAAAACAGTTTGTCTTTCTTATTATTGCTAATGTTTTCTCTTCAACAAAATTGGACAAAAGGGTAGAACAGGTTCTGCCTGGAAGCAAGGAGCACTTGGGGGCAAAGGGAAGTGGAGGAAGGCAGGGGGGTGAAATGACTCAAACAAATGTATGCACATATGAATATATGAATAAAGAGAAAACAACACTCAGCCTCCAAGGAATCAACATTCCAGTGAAGATATGGGCACATGAATTAAACAGGGAAGTCTCAAAGGAAGAAGTACAAATGTCTAGTAAATACATGAAGAAGTGTTCAACTTCCCTGGTGATAAATGAGATGCAAATCAAAACTACACTTAGATTTCATCTCACCCTAGTTAGAATGATATTCAAGGGCAATAAAAACAAATGCTGGTGAAGATGTGGCAAAACAGGAACCTTTATACACTGTTGGCAGGAGTGCAAATTAGTACGACCACTGTGGATAGCAGTATGGAGATTCCTCAAAAAAAAAAAGCTAAAGACAGAACTGCCATATGACCCAGTGATATCGCTCCTGGGCATATACCCAATGGAACATTAAGTCAGGATGCAACAGAGACACCTGTACACCGATGTTCATCACAATATTATTCACAATAACCAAGCCATGGAAACAACCCAGGTGCCCTATAACAGATGAGTGGATCAAGAAATTGTGATACCAGCTTAGGCAGACACATCAGGATACAAGGCTGTTGGTTTTTAGACAAAACAGTAATCACATTCTCTATTATCTGTTAAATAAGAATTGGTCCAGGAAATATTGTGATCAAGATACCAGGATGCTCTGGAAACATAAAGCACTACAGAAATATATGGAAGACTTGAGTAAGGAGTACCAAGCACTTGGTCAGTGTTTGCAGGATAGCTCTGTGAAAGGAGACCAAAGGTCTTTAAAGCAGAGGCATGCTGAGTTGGCACCACTCACAGCCATTTACAAAGAAATTCAGGAGGCTGAACAATCAGTTGAAGAATTAGAATCAATGTGTAAAAGTCTAAGTAAACAAGATGATAAGCAGTTACAAGAACTTGCATTGGAAGAAAGGCAAATCATTGATCAAAAAATCAATACACTCTATGGTGAGCTTTTTCAGAATCTAGTGCCAAAGGAGAAATATGATGAAAATAATGTTATTTTAGAGGTGACATCTGGAAGAACTACTGGAGGTGTTATCTGCCAGCAACTTACCCGAGAAATATTTGACATGTACCAGAATTATTCATGTTATAAACACTGGAAATTTGAGCTGCTGAATTACACAGCAGCAGATTATGGTGGACTGAATCATGCAGCTGCCCGGATCTCTGGAGACAAGGTCTATAAGCATTTGAAGTATGAAGGTGGGGTTCACCGAGTTCAGTGGATCCCTGAGGTGGGCCTGTCCTCAAGAATGCAGGTAAGACACCTAAAAAACTAGCTAGCATTTGTTGCCCTTAATGCAGAGAAACTAAAGCAGATACCTTAAAGCAACTGAGGCCAATAGGAAAAGGGGAACAGGTACTAGAGAAAAGGTTAGATCAAAAAGAATTAACCTAGAAGGTAACACCCACGCACAGGAAATCAATGTGAGTCAATGCCCTGTATAGCTATCCTTATCTCAACCAGCAAAAACCCTTGTTCCTTCCTATTATTGCTTATACTCTCTCTACAACAAAATTAGAAATAAGGGCAAAATAGTTTCTGCTGGGTATTGGGGGGGGAGAGGGAGGGGGCGGAGTGGGTGGTAAGGGAGAGGGTGGGGGCAGGGGGGAGAAATGAACCAAGCCTTGTATGCACATATGAATAATAAAAGAAAAATGAAAAAAAAAAAAAGAATGCAGCGTATCCACACAAGAGCAATGTCAGTTATTGTCCTTCCTCAACCAGATGAGGTAGATGTGAAAGTGGACCCCAAGGATTTGCGAATAGATACATTTCGATCCAAAGGAGCAGGAGGACGGCATGTTAATACAACAGACAGTGCTGTCAGGCTTGTCCATATCCCCACAGGGCTGGTAGTAGAGTGTCAAGAGGAATGATCACAGCTGAAAAATAAAGAAATAGCTTTGCGTGCGTTGAAAGCTAGACTCTACCAACAGTTTATTGAGAAAGACAAGTGCCGACAACAAAGTGCTAGAAAATTGCAAGTGGGAACAAGAGCCCAGGCAGAGAGAATTCGGACTTATAATTTCACCCAGGATAGAGTCACTGACCACAGGATAGCATATGAAGTTCATGACATTAAGGAATTTTTATGTGGCGAGAGGTCCTTGGATCAGCTAATTCAGAGACTGCTTCAATCAGCAGATGAAGAAGCCATTGTAGAACTTTTGGATGAAAACCTTAGATCAGTAAAATAAGTGCTTTTTTATTATTATTATATAAATGGAATAGTTCAAACCCCAGTACTGCCACCCACCCCACCCCACCCCCCAACAAAAGGAATGGACTTCTATCAAGAAGTGGACTGAGGCACAGAAATCTTTATGAATAATCATAAAGTGATTCAGTTTTCACTGAATCAGAGTCACATTTCTTGGGCTGGAGGCATAGCTCAAGTGGTAGAGTGCCTGCCTCACAAGCGCGAAGCCCTGAGTTCAAATACATACTACCACCAAAAAAAGGATTTATTTTAAGTTTCATCCAACTCTCCAAGTAGAAAATAAGCTTATGATGTTGAAATCAGAACTAAAGAATTGAGAAATATTGTATAATTTAAGAAGGATCACTGTTCTTTTATCCCTTTTTTTTAATGACCTACAGACATTTTTCATTTACTACTTCAGGAAAATGTAAATTTCATAATATAAGATTTATGAAGGGCTGGGAATGTAGCTCAGTAGAACACTTTGCATATGCAAGGCCCTGAGTTCAATATCCAGGACTTCAAAAAAATAAAAACAAAATATTTATACTTATTTGTAATCTCCTTATATAAACAAAAAGTACTCTTAACCATGTCAAAGTTTAATCATGTCAAAGTTAGGACTTAGGTTGCTACTTTCAAGCAAAATAAAAATTTCGAAGAATCTAAAAAAAAGAAAAGAAATTGTGATATATTTACACAATGGAGTTTACTCAGCCATAAGGAATAATGCCGTGTGGTTTGAAGGTAAATGAATGCAATTGGAGAACATCATGTTAAGTGAAATAAGCCAAACTCAGAAAGACAAAGGCCACATGTTTTCTCTTATATGTAGAAAATAGATCCAAAAGATAAATATGCACAAAAATAAACATGATCTATACAAATTCATATGTAGAGCATGTTAGTAATAGTGGCAATACTCTATGTAACTCTGGGAAAAATAGAAAGAAAGTAAGAGAGAATGACAAAACACCAGTAGTATCATAAAACACAACATCTATGAAGGCAGAGCATATAAGAATATGTATTGAAAGCTGTTGAAAAGGGGGGTAGGACGTCAAGGTATGAGGGAGATTAATGGAAGGGGTTCAACAGACCAAACTAAACTATACCTACAATAGGGATACATAGAGAAACCTCTGTGAACATCAACTTACATATTAATAATGAAAGACAGGACCTTAAAATAGGTACAGTGTGTGGGCAGGTACAAGTGAGAATGGGAGTGAATGAAGGAGATTAAGGTGAGAGTATATGGTGAATGGACTTCATATATTTACACGAAATAGAACAAAGAAATATCTTGCAATTGCTTTAAGTTGGGGGATATGGTTTTGGGGGAAGAGAGAATGGGGGTGATCTAACCAATGTACAATATAAGCCCAATAAGAATTGTCACTTTGAATCTTCCCTGTACAATGAATATATCCTAATAAAAATTTTATAATAAAAAATTTTGTGGGGATTTGGTTTTCCTTTCTTGTCACCATTCTGTAAAGTTTAACACAGGTATAATCCTATTTAGTATACCATCATCTACTTAGCATAATGAGCAAACTACATTACTGTCCTCTTCAGCAAATTCCTAATGGCATTTTTCACCTCTGTGTTTCTCACTGTGTAAATTATAGGATTAAACATGGGAGTGAGGATTGCAAAAAACACAGTCACCCACTTATCCACAGGGTAGGTAGCCACAGGCCACATGTAGGTGAATATACAGGGAACAAAAAAGAAAACAACAACTGTGAAATGGGCGCCACATGTGGAGAGGGCTTTGCGCCATCCTTCAGATCTATGACATTTCAGGGAGTTCAGGACAACTGCATAGGAGACAAGTAACATGGAAAGAATGAGCAAGCACATGGCTCCACTGTTGGCTGCCACTACCATTCCAAGCCTGTAAGTGTCTCTGCAGGCAAGTTTCAACAATGGGAAGAGATCACACATGAAGTGGTCAATAACATTGGGACCACAGAAGGGTAGGTTGATCATGAAAAGAATTTGCACAGTAGCATGCAGGATCCCTCCAATCCAGGCTACCACCATGAGAAGGCGGCAGAGCCCCTGCCGCATAATTGTCATGTAGTGCAGGGGCTTGCAAATGGCCACATAGCGGTCATAGGCCATGACAATGAGGAGGATGATCTCTGAACCTCCCAGGAGGTGCTCCACAAAGAGCTGAGTCAGGCAGCCACCCAAAGAGAAAGTCCTCCTCTGGTAGAGCAAGTCAATGATCATTTTAGGGGTGGTGACACAAGTGTAGCAGCCATCTATGAATGACAAGTAAGTGAGAAAGAAGTACATGGGAGCTGACAACACAGGGCTGAGGGAGATGATAAGGACAATGAGCAGATTGGCCAGCACAGTAAATAGGAAAATGAGTAAGAAGACAAAGAAGAGTATTTTCTGCAAGTGTGGGTTCTGTGTGAGTCCCAAGAGAATAAATTCAGTCACATTGTTGGGAGGCATGTGGTGATCCATTCAGAAATTAACACATTATTGAGGCCTGAAATTCCTACAAAAAGGTAAAGAAAGAGATAATTAATCATGAATGGATGATACTCTGAATTTTACAGTATAGAAATATAGTATAGTCACTTTAACTGTGGAACATAATCTTGGCACTCACAATTGTTTTCTCTTTATCTATGTCTGTCTCATCAGATACCTGATACTGACTGTCACCTGTAAAATGTCATTAGCAGAATAGACATTGCATAACTAGAGAGACAATATTGGGATATCTCCATGAGATGCATATTCTCCTTCTGTTTCCAAGTCCTTGATTTTGCTAAGTCATTCCAGTGATCGATGCCTCTGAACCCTCCCTCTGTATCTGTGTACCTGCAAATTATAACTAGGAGATGTATTTTGTAAACTGTAAAGTTCTGTACAAAGGTTCAGGTTATTCTTTCTTATGTTTAAACTCACAACTTTAAGTTGTGAAAGAAAAGCATATCTACTGTAAATAAGCAGATCAGAAAAATTTCTAAATCTTTGGAGAAACACCCCACCCTCCCTGGCAATCTACCATAACACATAGGCTATTCATGTCTATTTCATCTCTGTGCTGAGTACAGAGTCTGGCACAATGTCTTCAGTGTCTGGCATCTTTTAGGTTATAAACAATGTGTGATGAATTACCACACTTCCTGCATTTCCATGTGGAAAATACTCCTGCTTCCCCAGTCAATGCACCAAAGAGTTCAAGTGCTCTCTTCCTCCCACTCATCATCAACACTATGTACTGTATGAGAAATGCAAACAGATTTTTGAAAGAGAAGATCCATTCCAATTTAATAGTTTTTGTCACATGTTGTAGGACATGAGAATATTAATTGCCTTTAATTGCTGAGTAGTTTGGCTTTCAAGATAATTAAATGTTGGCTAATTAATGTTTATTATTCAAAATTATGATCCATATATCAATTTAACATAATTTTATTCTGGAAATTTATCTTTTCAATACACTGGGATGCAAAAATACTCTTAGATAGGTATTTCAATTAATGAAGATCTACAAAGTAAAGGAACCTCCATTTTTAAGAGTTCAGAAATAGCAATTTAATGTACAGAACAGAAAGAGACTACTAGATAAAATAAAGTACTGTACTTACATATACATGCATACAAGCATCTATAGTTAGATATGTAGATAGATAATTTACTATATATAAGTATCCATTATGTGTTTGTTGGACAATTACCTTGTATATTAATGTATGTTTTTCCATATACAGTCCATAAAAATATGTCTGTAAAAAGCCTTTAGTAATTCATCTCTTGACCTTTGATTTCCACACAGCAGGGAGATGAATTATCACCTTTACCTTTACATATTCTCAAGTCTTCTCCCATAGCATGCATCATACATCACTCTTAATTAGAGGATAGTACATTATTAATAGAATGGAGAAACTTATCTTAAATTTAAGGTCATACATTTTTCAAAAATTGAAGAGAAAAATATAAATAAGGCAAAAATTATTTTCCTTTCAATGCAAAATGGATAAAGACCTTTATTTTATTATTTACCAAAGATGAAAATCTTATATAGATGTGAAAAGGAAGTGCAGCAACTTTGTTATACTCTCTTACTCTAATGTAATTCCTAAACAGATCTGAAAAGAGCATAGTGAGTATAAATTAAGACAATACCAGTGATTTGGAAATAACTATGAAGAAATGGAACTCATTTTGTCTTTTTTCTTAGACTATACAATCTTATTCCAAGACATCCTAAGACAAAGTATTTTACAGAAAGAATATTATATAAAAATATTTTCAACATAATTATTAAAGGATGAGAAAACTAGAAGCTATGTGGGATGACCACATGAGAGAAATGGGTAAGAAAAATATAGAACATATATTCCATAGTATGATATGTAGTTTTAAACAAAGATTTTTTAAATTTATGTGACATAGGAAATTCTTATGTTGTAATATTAAATGGGGAATTCTGGAATGCAAATTTTGATATATTGTATGAATACCCCTATATATTTTTACTTCTAAATTGGTGGAAATTATAATTGATTCTATGTTTATTAGTGCCTACATGCTGAAAAAGAGATTCAAACCTAGGTTGGTGGAGATGAGGGACAATTGTATGATTTGTATTGGTTTATATTAATTATACATCATATACGGATTCGCAATGACATTTCATATATGCATACATGTATTCTGATCATATTCAATCCTTCATTACTCCCACTTATCCCTTTACCACTTTCTTCTATCCCTTACACCTCATTAAATTATGATTATATGATGTTAAGGTACATTGAATCTTGATAAGATATCACTATATGATTTCCTTTTTTGAAAAAATCTCACCTATCCACTTGTCTGACATAACTTCATGGCCAGAGTCCCAAATAGTTGTTAGTTCATAAAGAAAGAAGTAAAGTTGTGAGCATAAAATGTTTACAAGCTCAGCCATTGTAAGTCTTTGTTGATTTATAAACACTGCCTTTGGATAATGCCTTTCTCTGGAGCTCTGCCCAAACTTGCCACATACCTAGTGCAGGAGAACTTTCTCGACTGTGGCTAATTAGGCCTTGGGGGAATTCCAATACTATTAGCAGATCTTGCTTACAACCCAATTACTTCACTGTACTTAACTAAACATGAGAGGAGAAACTTCATAGCATTTATCTTTAATTGTTAAGTCCATGCAAAGACAAATTACTATGCCCAGAGAAAGCAAAACAAAACAGTTGACTGCTAATGAATTTGGATATTTGAAGGCAAAAAGTATGCTTGTATAGAATCTGGATATTTTATATTGCATAAATCAACATTTAAGTAGGTAACTGTCAATCTTTTAAACTTTTTATTAAAGTATTTTATCTTGTGCCAACACAACCTTCATTATTACCACAATTTTAAAGTATTCTTTTGGAGTATACATTAAGTGACAGTTGTAGCCCATTTTATTATAGAAGCAGTTCACAGTAAGTTTACAATATGTCTCCAAAGGAGTTGTTTCTCATCCCAATGGGATTAACATGATAATGGTGAAAATAATTACATTCTTGAATTATATTCAGAGTTGTAAAATGCATTTTTATTCATAAGTTTAATATAACAATATCCCTATGGAATAGGAAAAAAATACCAATATTCCCGCTTTACAACAGAGAAAACTAAATCAAGAAGTCAGAATATCATCTACCAAGTGAATATAAAAGCCAAACCTTCTAAATCTTGGTCAAGGGTCCTTATTTTCAGATTATTGTTTTGAAACTTATGTGTCATGGCACTTCCATGCCGTCACCAATGTGAAACGTATTGGAATTATCTATTAAAAGAAGGACATACTGACATTTGAAATAATTTGCATTAAATATGGTATCAATCCTATATCAAACCTCATTCATCCAGGTTCAAATATGCTTTCTAAAATATGAGAAAAGAAAAATTATACTTAACTATGAATTGGCTTGAGAGAATGCAGTTGCTGTGAGTAGCAGGTGTCATGTTAAAAACATTGATGAATATTATAGAAACACATTATGTATGTGTACAAAAATAGCACAATGAAATTAATCAACAACTGTTTAAAAGGACGAGGGAGAAGGAAGGGTAGTTAAGAAATGCACTGGGCAAATTTGGTAAAGTACATTATATATATGGTATAAATATCACAATGAAGCCTTTGTATAATTAACCTCTGCTAATTAAAATTTGAAAATATAGAAAAGAAGAAGGAAGAAAACTGAGATCATCTGACTGAACTAAATTTGACTTAAATATTTTAGTGTCATGATAGTATTTGTGATGGCAGGTGATAAAAGTTTGAATGAAGATTCATAGCTACCTTATTTAACTTGCATCTGTGAAATTGTTGTAAATGCGTCTTTCAGCATGGGATGATGACATAAAGTCAGATAAGATATTGAGCATACTTAAAAAGTTTATCATGCTCAACCCAATAAAATACTAAAATTCATTATGGTGGTCCACTGACTATTCACAAAGCTTCTAATTAGCTAGAGTAAAGGTGGAGAGAGATGTTTGAAATTCTCACACCTGTCTACTTGAGTTCCCCTGAGGCTGAAGTAGCAAGAACTGGAAAAAGGACAAAGTTTATAGAATCAGTAATAGCTGTCCATGAAGTTCCAGAAATTTTCAAATGAAGAGTTCCTGGGACTAAAGGCAAAGTCTGTTTCCAGAATACAAGAACAAGGAGTGAGTGGACAAAAACACTGAGAAACACAGCAACAGAGATAGGTCAAACTGAAAGTGTAAGCCAGATTTTTAAAAAAAAGAAATGATATGTGGATTAGATCACATTGGCAAGAAATGAGCTGAGAGGTTAGCATGACATTTGACAACTTTGCTACCTAATACAACAGAATCCAAGTACCTGCAATCTACAATCACGTTGTGTTTGCTCAGTATTGTTACAACAGAGAGTCCACCAATTTCGTCAATAAAACATGTATTACCTATGAGATGGGAGCCTGGATCTTTATGTCAAAAAAGGAATCTATAAACATGGTGTTCATATTTTTTTACTGTAAAAACAATAAAAGACAGTTTAAAAGATCCAAAAGTTATTCACAACAAAGCCTTGCAAGTCAGGTATGTTGCTTTTAAGAACTATTTTCTTTGATTGACTGTGCAGTAATGATCCCTGTTTTCTTTCTAAATACCTTACAAACCATTTCCTAAAGCAATTGTCAAAGAGGATTCCATATTTAAGGCATTAAATATAAACCAACTTTTTAATAGTGAGATTGATTAATGGATACATTTTATTATATAGTTTGAAAAACTGTATTTAATTTCCACTGATAAATTTCAATCTAATAAATTGATACTTCATAAGGCAAATAATATTAAATATTCCAAACCATAATCAAAAAATAAGCTCTAAGGAATTCTATATGATAAAATATGGCATATGAAGTAGAGATATTTGGACTCAAATCTGCTGTACATTGGCAGTTATTAACTTATTTAACATTCAGATTCCCCTTTCATTGTAATGTAGAAGCACTTGATTTCAATTTTATAAAGTTTGTGGACCAGGTAAGGACACTTGAAAAATTTCACATAAGCTTAAATATAATTAATTTTTATAATCATCAGAAATTTGTACTCAACACAAGATACCCATTATAATTTTAAATCAAAGATATTGAGTGCATGCAAAGAGATTACTGACAAGTATCTTTCTTCTTATTTTCATTCCACTGTCTTAGACATCAGTAGGCATTACAGTAACAACAGCTGATATATTCAGGCACATTGTGCAACTCTGCAACTAGAAAAGAAACATTTTCATGTTTTAGTGGTTTTTCTCTCTGATACCATTTGAAATGTTTGAAAGGACATAAAATTTGGATACAAAAGAATGCAAATTGACTATTGGGTTTATTATTCTCCTTTGAACTTCATTTTTCCTTCACTTACAAAATAGAAAAAAATCATAATGCCCTCCTTGAAAGTGCTTTAGGATTCACATGAGAGGTGTGAGAAAGGATTCAAGTATAGAAATATCAAATTACCCATGGTTCTGTGATTAACTATGGATCAAAAATATTAAATGAAAACTTCAAATGTCAACCAGTCATAAATTTTAAACTGAATGCCATTTTTGTAGTATGAAGAAATCTGACATCATTCCACTCCATCCAGCTTGAGACAAGAATCATCCATTTGTCTAATATATCTACATTGTATAAACTACTTGCCCATTAGGTAGTACCTCTCTGGGTTATCTGTCATGGTATCATAGTGCTGTGTTCAAGTAACCTATATTTTAGTTAATAATGTCCCCAAAGAGCAAACTTTTATTATAATATATTTTTGTAATTATTTATTAGTTGTTAATTTCTTATTATGATTAGTTTATAAAATAGGTTTTATCCTAGATATATATGTATAGGAAAAATTTAATATATAGAGAGAGGTATATATTTTTTCATTTTCATCATATATATATCATATGCACAATATATATCACATATGTGATGAAAATGAAAATATATATGTATGATTTAGTAATATCCATGGTTCCAGGTATCACTGGAGGTTTCTTGGAATTTATCCACACTTGAATAGGGAAGTTTACTCTAATAAAATATAAAATTGCAAGGGTAATGTTAGAAACAAAACATTCATATTATGTCATTTATTACTTGGAACTTCATTCCTGTTTCATAATATTCTAATAGTATTTTTTACTTCTGCATTCTTCACAGTGTAGATAATTGGATTTAACATGGGAGTGACAATAGTATAAAACACAACTATGGCTCTATCCATGAGAGAGATGGCTACTTGTCATAGATATATAAAAATACAGGGCACAAAGAGCAAGACAACTGTGATGTGGGAGCCACATGTAGAAAGGGCTTTCCCCTCCCCCAGAGCTATGAGTCTTCAAGGAACACAGAATGACCCCATAAGATATCAACAACATTACAAAGTTTATCACAGGGATTACCCTGCCATTGGCAGCAACAAAGAGACCAAGAAGGAAAGTATCAGTGCAGGCAAGTTGTATCAGAGGAAAAATGTCACGTATGAAGTAATTGAGGATGTTGGGACCAAAGAATGGGAGCCAGAAAGCAGCTAGAATCTGCCCAAAAGAGTGGAGAAAACCCACTCCCAATACACCCCCACTAGGAGATAGCACATGTGATGATTCAACATGGTTACATAATGCAGAGGTCTACAGATGCCCACATAGTGGTCATAGGCCATGACCACAAGTAAGACAACTTCTGAACCACCTAAAAAATGTTCAACAAAAAGGTGTATCATGTAGTCATTAAATGAGAGAGTTATTGTTTCAGAAAGCAAGTCAGCCAGCATTTTAGGGATTATGGAAGAGGAATAGCATGCCTTTATCAAAGATAAAAAGGCCAAAAAGAAATACACTGGGGAATTCAAAGTCTGACTGCCCCATTATGGTAACCACAATGAGTAGGTTTTCTGTGATGGTGATAATGTAGGTGATAAGTAACAGTAAAAATAGAATTTTCTGCGTCTGTGGATTGTGTATCAGTCCCATTAGAATGAATTTAATCACATTCATTCTGTTGATTCAATGTTGATGTTGAATTCAGAAGTGGTGGATTAACCTGTAAAAGCAATATCATTAATAGCAAATGTGATAACTAGTATATTATGGGTTTTGAGATGAGCCAAATAAATTTTAATAATGCAACCTATTTTATTTCATGCAAAGTCGGAAGAAAAGAAACATGCTATTTTGTCATTTTATAAAAAAGATATTTGAATAAACATGTGCAGTTGTCTACTTTGACTTCTTATAAGGATGCTGAAGCCTGCCTTTACAACATCTTCGAACAAATTGTCACTAGATCTGTGTTTAAAAATCATAAAAATGCAGCAGGCATTGTAGCTCTCTACTGTAATCCCAGCTACACAGGATGCATAGAACGGGAGGATCCCAGTCTGAGGCCAGTCATGGGCAAAAATGTGTGTGATTCTATCTGGAAAATAACTAAAGACAAAATAGTTGGGGTCAGGGTTTAAATCGTAGAGTGCCTGCTTAGGAAGTATGTGGTCTTGAGTTCAATCCACTATGTTATCAGAAAGAATCATAAAAATCCACATATCCTTATTCTATATGTTATTTTATTATGAACTTTTCTTATTTACTATATTTGGTATTTGTATCTATTTTAAGTTAATATGCTATTAAAGAAGATTTTTATGAACTTCCCAACTCCACTTCCACCTGTACTTAGCTAATATGAGCTAAATAAATCAAATAAAAGTAAACTCTTGAACAAGTTATATCAATTCAGCCATTGTGTGTGTGTGTGTGTGTGTGTGTGTGTGTGTGTGTGTGTGTGTGTCTGTACAGGGGAAGAGCTACCTAAATGGAATATACTTTCAAAATTTGTTTAATAATCTCATTTCAAAATATTTCCTGATTATTTAGCATGTGTCTGCCATGCTAGAAAGTAGAGATATAGTACAGACTACACAGACAGTCATTTTCATTCTTTCTCTCTAAAAATGACCTGCTTTAAGTCTACTGAAAGTATATTCCCTTCTTAACAAACTTTACTACCACTTTCACTTAAAAAATTATAGATCCTCAATTTTTGTGTCCTAGCAGAGGGAGACCATGGCAAATATGAAAAAAAATATATAGATAATGCCAGTTTATAGTACCTGTTATGAGACCAATAAATCAGGGTAAACAAAGCATGGAGTCTGAGGGCAAGGATCATTCATTTTCCTTAAGGTAGCCCAAAAGACTTCACTGAGAGGAAACACCTAATAACCAAACTGGAATATAGCAAATAAGGAGCCAAGAAGATATATAAAAGAAGGCTCCAGATAGAAATATTTGCAAAAGAATATCTGGGAGAAGGCAGCATGTTAGTACAAGTGATCTAAGGGGTCTGATAGCTAAGGTGGAGTGATCAAGGATAGTAGATGGAAGATCTTTCAGAGCTTTGTAGACCATTGTAAGGGGTGTGAATTTATTTTAAATGAATCGTGAATGTACTGGAAGGTATTGCACACCACAGTGGCTTGATCTGACTTAATTGTCAGATGAGTCATTCTGGCTACTGTATCAAGAATAAGCTATAGAGGAGCAGGAGAAGGAGCAAGACTAATTTGGATTTCATTGTGACAATTCAGCTGAAAGGCGATCATGACTTAGACTAAGATAGAAGTAGAAATAGATCTATTGTAAAGGTAAATCCAATAGAATTTGATTCACATGGAATATAAAAAGTGATAAGACAACAATTACTTCCTTTTTGTTCATAACACCTGAAAAAAGGATTTCTACTTACTAAGACAAATTTATGTGTAAAGGACACAAGCACAGTCAACATTAGCTTGACTAAGATTATCAAGTGCCAGACACATTTAACCCTTATATCAACAATGAGTTTGACATTATTCTTACTCCTCTTTAACAAATGAAATAAGTAAGGCTTAGAGTCTGTAATGAAGCTGTTCAGTGCTACTTAGTAGTTTGCAATCTTAGCTTTATGATGAAATAAATAGCAAAAATAATTATTGTAGAAAGTGCATTTAACCTGTAAACTCTTGAATATTTTTGGTAATTTGAAGATAGTTTGCTTGAGGTTCAACTGTGAGAATGAAGGAAAGACTAGCTCACTAACTTTAAACTTACTAGGTTAGCAGATGAAAATATCAGCTATTTCATTTTTATTGAAAAATTTAAAAGAGTGGGATATCATTACTTATTAGGTAAATGGATGACATGTAAACATGACTGGTAAAATCATAGTGTCCTTTCTACTAGGCTGCATCTATGCTTGTTACCCAGAAGCAACAAATTATTTAAAAGAATACCATGCTTATCTATCATTTATCTGCATGTTTTTAGTCACCAAAATGAATTTTTTCTTCTTTACAAAGAGACTGTGAATTATTTAATACACATATTCACACACAGGTCAGATTTATTGTATAATTTTCACATGAGGCAGAATCAGACAGTGGTCACCAAACATCATTACATTTTTAACGTGAACATCAAATATTATTTTCTGATATGAAGAAACATATTTACTTAGAAAGGTTGTTATTCACTAAAACCCTTTCCCAATAAACATTTCTTTTGATTTTACTACTCAGTTACTTTCCTATACTACAAAAGAAAATGATGTCTACTTCTTCACTGCCTTCAATCCTTTTGCAATTCCTCTATATTTTTATATTATTCCCATGAAGATGGGGAATAGTATTTTAGCTGCCTAATCTTGAAAGATCCACCTGAGTTCCCCATCACTTTAAAATATAGACAACTTATTTCTTGTGAAGAGGTTTTGAACTTGTGGATGATGAGGGTTCAATTATTTCCCATATTTTTCCAAATAAGCTTATGTCTACTCTTGGAAAGAAAGGAGTCCTTAGTTTGACTGCTTTCAAGTATGATACCAGAAGCCACATCTCCCACTAATAACAATGGTGTTTTCGCTATCCTCCTGTCCTGTAGGAACCATGCCGAACAACAAACTGCACCTGTCCAAACGGTGCCCTCTCATTAAGAAACAAACTACATGGATGTGGAGAAGAAACAGTGCTACTAAACACCCAATTTGTACAAATGCTATATGTAATTTCATTGTGTTTTTGAAAGACAGCCCTTTTTGCATTCAGTAATTAATCATTTCTTCAAAATCTTTTCCTTGATAGAAATGTGATTTGCCAAATTATTAAAGACACTAAATCACTAAATAATTATTATTTTGGGAAAAAGTAAGCATAGTTAGATAAAATTTTGCATAGAAATGTATGGAATGTAGAGATAGTAAATCAGCATTATAATGTTATAGTTTATTGCAAGCTAAAAGATATAATTTTTATTTACTTTTATTTACTTGTAGTTAATATTTTTAGTACTGTATTATTCTCATTTTAGAAGACACTCAAAGAAATTTTAAAATCCTCTCAAATTTCCAATCATTATTTCTCATATCTCTTTTCCCTTTTCTATGGTCTCAGAAATATGTACAAGTTTTGAGAATTTTAAGAACTAGGGAAATTCAGTCTACTTCTCTCATAATCATATGAATACCTTGATGAATTCTAAATTCTGTCCAAATGTTAGCCATTAATATTATATGTAAAAATCATATCCTAATAGTAATTATTTTCTTAATACATAGAAACACTTGATATAAATTATTTTATTAATTTATTTAAAAAAAACTGTATGTGTCACAGAAGTTACTCCTCCTATTTTAAAATAGGAAAAATGAGATTTGGACAAGTTAAATTTGTACTCCAGGGAATGCAGTTACTGAAGAGCAGATATAAAGATATAAGTTTATCTCCCTTAAGTCTTGTTCTTTACTTTACTGTGCAGCACCTCCCATGTAACAACTTACCTAAATAGGTAACATTATCTTTCCTTAACATGGCCTTTCAACTAAGACTTTTTAAAAATTTTTATTGTTTTATTATTCATATGTGCATACAATGCTTGGGTCATTTCTCCCCCCTGCCCCCATCCCCTCCTTTACCACCCACTCCGCCCCCTCCCTCTCCCCCACCACCCCCTCCATACCCTGCAGAACCTTTTCTGCCTTTTTCTCTAATTTTGTTGAAGAGAAAGTATAAGCAATAATAGGAAGGAACAAGTGTTTTTGCTAGTTGAGATAAGGATAGCTATACAGGGAGTTGACTCACATTAATTTCCTATGCATGTGTGTTACCTTCTAGGTTAATTCTTTTTTATCTAACTTTTTCTCTAGTTCCTGGTCCCCTTCTCCTATTGGCCTCAGTTGCTTTTAAGGTATCTGCTTTAGTTTCTCTGCGTTGAGGGCCACAAATGCTAGCTAATTTTTTAGGTGTCTTACCTATCCTCATATCTCCTTTATGTGCACTCGCTTTTATCTTGTGATCAAAGTTCAATCACCTTATTGTGTTTGCCCTGGATCTAATGTCAACATATGAGGGAGAACATATGATTTTTGGTCTTTTGGGCCAGGCTACTAGAAGACTGTTTCTCATCTTAACTCATGGAGGCATAAAAAACTGATTTGATAAACACTTCAGAATAGGAAACATGTCAACTTCTCAGATTCTTTTGAGAATTTCTCATCTCCCTCCTCAGGGAATTCAGAATTACCAACTTGTTTATTACTAATTTTGGTAAGTCAGTTAAAAGCTCAATATTATCCCAGTTCAAACAGCCCTTCTAATATGCCCTAATTTCACAATTTAGAGAAAATATACATTGAGTATGCATGATTTGATTTTAAAACCATTTAATATTAATTACAAAATAATTATATTATTTCCAATTCATAAATAGAAAAGTTAAGGTTAAGAATAGTTTACTTCACTTATCCAGGATGGCAAGACTTGTAAATCATAGTTCACAATTTCATTTGCACTATCTTGTCTACCTCAGTTAAGACCTATCAAAAATACAGTGTCTCTGGAAATTGTTGGGCCATGTTTCATCCTTTTGACATTGTTTTTGATTGCTTGGTTTTTTGATTTTTGGTTTTTTTTTTTTTTTGGAAGCAGAGGTCTATCTATGCATCCCAGGTTAGTCTCAAACTCAAACTCATGATTCTCAACCTATCCTACATGGAGGACAAAATTTGATCTATAAATAAATAAACAAAAAATAAAATATTAGAGACTGAGAATTGAGTGGGGTTTTGCATGGTATCTAATTATTTTTTTACATTTGGTCACAAAATCACATGAGACTTAGGGAAGAATGAACATTCCCTGAATTGAACATTAATGCCACAATAGCAAAGTTTCTTGACCTGAAAGGAGTCAGAGAAAGAATGAGCAAAACAGGAGATATGAAAGGACTCACTCATTAGGAAGGGAATGACAAAACACATATCTAGAGGGCCAGAAGGCTGATGACCAACTGGAAAAGTTTTATTTTTCTCAGCCAGCTTTATACAAAAGAGGAAGAAATTTAAACATCAAAAACACTCTGACCTACTTACAACTTTTCTATTTTTGTCATCTTGTATTTTTACTGCCAGTGTCCTTGACTAAGTATAAACTTATTTTCAGTCAAGGGAAACCCCTTAGTATTCCTTCTTATCGTGAAGGAATCTGCACTTGCAGATTCCAACTTTGTTGGAATGCTGCTAGGCCACAGTGACCTTGTCAGACTGTGGCTTTTGGTTCCCAACATCTCCTCTCTTTTATATTTTTTAATTGAACATGATGAAGGTTCACTTTTAATTTGAAGTGCTGGTACATGCCAATTTGGCAGATGACTGGAAATAAACACAGAAAAGTAAAATTAGAAAAGCCATTTCAAGCATAATCCAAAATGAGTGTCTTAATATGTCAAAGGGATTAAACCCTTGTAATGCATCCAGCACTCTATTTGCTACTTTCCTTGGGTAAATAATAGGCAGTTTGCTATTTTGGATATCCAAGATTTCTTTATGTAAAGACATCAAATCTATGCTTAAATCTATATGGGACCAAACCCCCTATAGATTATGCTTGATGCATTTTCAATCCCAATGAGAATTATTGTAAGGCTTGGAAGTAACCCATAGCCACTGGAAAGATGCATGACACCTTAATGATGCCTGGGTTTTTTTTTTGTTTTGTTTTGTTTTGACTTTATATGTATATATAAAGTAGAATTTATAAGAGAGAAAGGAAAGGCTACAGCTAGAAAAGAATAGCAGCACCCAGAAACTGGTAGCTCCTTGCTGAGGTGAAGGCTGGGATATTTTGAATGTTTCAGTTCTAGTTAGGTGGGGGTTTTTTATTGGCCATGGATTTCCAGGTTTTCTTAGGTGAATCAGTGTGGCTTGTACATTTATTGGGGGAGGGGAAACAATCTAGAGAGCATTTTGCTCATGAGCCCTGTGGCAGATCTATCAGACCCTGTACCTTTCATTAAGATGCAGAAATGTGGTTTATAACTCCCTCTCAGGGTGTAGGAATGTAGGCCTATAACTCTTCAGGATGTAGGAATGATATGACTCTCTAGGGGTGATGATACCCATTTATCTTCCTTAGGTCATCAGACCCAATAAATCCCTCCTCTGAGACAAGTACCCAACTGCTGTTGGGGAGAGGGGTGATGAGTCATCTAGCTGGTTTGTGCTGACAATGGGGATGACAGGAGGATAGAGAGGGGGTACTTGCTTCATAGGTCGACCCATGTAGTCTCCAGAGGCCCCCTGTGGAATGAGATGGAGGGCTCCTATGTAGGCAAGGTGAGTATTTCTTGACCAAGAGCTGGAGTTTGATCCATTGGACCTGTTGAGATACGAATCTGGAGAGAGCATTTATTATACAAGGCACAACTAGGAGTATTAGCAGGAGCATAAAAAGCAGTCTGGCAAAGGTTGCGTATCCAGTGATCCACATTTTGTAAAACTCCCAAGAAAGCTCTAAGCTGCTTTATGGTATGGGAGAATGGGAAATGGAGGATTGGGTGGATTTGTTTATGACTCAGAGAGTGAGCCTGTCTCTTTAAGACCACACTTAGGTAGGTGACATATGGGAGGCATAGTTGAGTTTTTTTTTTTAGAGACTCTGTATCACTGGGAGGCCATAAAGTTTAAAAGGAACTCGGTTGCCTGCAGATGAGGGGCTCTGTGGCTCTGCACAGAAGTCATCAACATATTGAAAAAAGGTGGCCTCTGGGTAGTGCCAATCTAATAAGTCTCTGGTTAGGGCCTGTCCAAAAAAATGAGGGCTGTAACTTTTATAAAAATCTTAAATTTAAATTTAAATAAAATTGTTTTTCCAATTAGCTTTATTTTTATTATATAGACCCATATAGAAAGGCAATTTTAAGTTGTTCTTATGCAAAAAGTAACCTATAAAGACACCATTTGTTAATAGCTATAATAATAAATATAATAAAACATTTATTATATATATTATATATAGTTATAAATATAATAGATATAATAATAAAGGAACTGAATGTAAATTATTTATGATGAAATGAAAAACTGAGGTTACTGTCCACAGAATAATGCCTATAATTTAGTTAGATCTGATTGACATAACCTTTAAAAAATTGGTTTTTCTTAAAAGTAGTAGCGGAAGAGGTGGGCAGAGAGGAGAACAGAAGCCTTGTATTTCTTTACATTAATTTTGTAGTAAGAGCCATCCTAAAGATGTTTAAATACACGCATATGTAAAAATTTTAAAATTAGGCGTGCCATAAATGTCAATTTAAGTGTGCATAGATTCAAGATTTCAAGAACATGTAAAAATTAACTAAGTGGCCACAGTGCATTGATGATTTATTTTTTAAAACTTTTAGGAGTACGTTGAGAAGTGTCCCATTCTGATTTCTTTTAGAACTCATTTTGGGTGGATTGATAGCTGAAGTAAGAGTCAATTTTAGGAATAGTGTTTTGAGTCAGTCCTAGTTTTTAATAAGACTGTTATCACAGCTTAGATTAGATTTTTTGTCTCTAATAAGTTAATCATATCATAGACATACACAAAATTTACACAGTGAAGCACAAAACAATTATATTAATTTCGAGTGCACCCTTGGACATAAGACAAAAAATATTTAGCTGACTTTTAGACACTTTACATCCTTGACCACGCAACATTGAACACAAAATTTCTGTAAAGAGAACCTGCTCCTTACTTACTTGTTGGCCCATTTCTTTCTTGATGTTGCTCTGTATCCTTGAACTGAAACTAAAATTATGTTTGCACACACCTCCGGAGTCTTCCTTACCTTATGCTTCTGTTCAGGTCCCTGTTTGGGGCCGCCACCTACTGCAATCGCAGAGGCCCTTGATCAGAAATGGCTCAGGGAAGGAATGAACCAGACGGGACATGAAAGGACTCACTCATCAGGAAGGGAATGACAAAACACATATCGAGAGGGTCAAAAGGCTGATGACCAACTGGAAAAGTTTTATTTTTCTCAGCAAGTTTTGTACAAAAGAGGAAGAGACTTAAACATCAAAAACACTCTGACTTATTTATAACTTTTCTGTTTTTGCCATACTGTATTTTTACTGCCAGTGTCTTTGGCTAAGTGTAAACTTCTTTTTAGTCAAGGGAAACCATTTAGCATTCCTTCACACCCTGATAGAGGCATGGTGCACCTGCAGATTCCGACCTTGTTGGAATGCTGCTAAGCCACAGTGACCTTGTCAGGCTGTGGCTTTTGGTTCCCAACATATTAAGATAATGAAAGATAACCACTCCAATCCAGGTCCCATGGCACCCAAAATTGGTGATCCCCAATACCAAGTACATGACTCCAGGGTCTGAGGACTTACCCACCCCACAGCCTATGACCTGACTGATGTCACCCCAATGGCACACACTAAAACTCATTGTGTCACCCATGGCAAATATCATTGACAAAATAGATGAAAAATCTACACAAAATACTATCAAACTCAATTCAGTAATACTTTGAAAATTGTATATACCTTGATAAAAATAAGATTTACCCCAAGATACAAGATGGTTTGATATATACAAATCTAATGTGGTACATCACATCAATGGAATGAAGGAGAAAAACACATAATTATCTTAAGAGATGGAGATAAAGCATTCAATAAAATTCATCATTCTTTCATGATAAAACAGTCTCAACAAATTAGGTATAGAAGGAATTTGACTCAATACAAAAAAGGCCATGGTAAGTCAAACACAGTTCTGAAAAATGGTAAGAATTCTCACATATATCATGTTATTGAATGTACTTCAGGAGGTACTAGCTGGAGCAGTTAGACAAGCAAAAGAAATAAAAGACATTCAAAGTGCAAAAGAAGTCAAATCATGCCTGGTTACAGATGACAAAAAGCAAAAGGCTCCATCAAAAATCTATTGGAATTGATAAGTGAATTTACTAAAGTAGCATGATATAAAAACTACATACAATAATCAATACATGTTAATTTAAGAATATGAAAATCTTTCCATTTTTAACAACATAGATGAGACTAGAGGACATTATGTAAATTCAGATAAGCCCAGTTCAGAAAGACAAATACTATACATTTTACCTACATCTGTGAAAGCTAAATGAGTTAAGCTCACAAAAGTAAGGAATTGCCAAAAACATATCAAAAATGCAATCTAATTTACAATAACTACAAAATAAAGTCAAATACATGAAATAATATTAAGCAAGGAAATGGAAAGTCTATAAATGAGAAAAACAAGTGTTTGATAAAAAAAATTGAAAAAGACACACATAAAAAGGAAAGACATTTTACATTCATGGATTGTAAGAATATTGTTAAAATATTCATATTACTCAAAGGAATCTATAGATTTAATGGAATTCCTGTGAAAATACTAATGATATTCTTCACATTAATGAAAAAGTCCTAAAGTTCTCATGGAATCACAATACCCTTCAAATAACCAAAGCAACAGTGAGCTTAATTAATGAATAAAGCTGTGGCCATCACTATGCTTGACTTCATAGCATACTACAAAGTTATAGTAACCAAAACAGCACAGTAGTAGATTTTTTTTAAAAGACCAATAGTTCAAAGAAATAGGATTAGAACCCAGAAATAAATCTACAAATTGTATCCCACCGAATTTTAACAAAACAGCAAGAACAAACATTGAAGGAAGGGCAATCTCTTTAATAAGTCACTCTGGGGAAAATTAATACCCACCTGCAATAGGACATCACCATATCCCTTCTCTCACTATACACTGTGAAATCTACTGAAAACTATTGAACAATGCAGGGTAGGAGGAAAAGGATAAGGAAGAGCAACAGACAGGGTTAGAGTGATTAAAGTACAATGTACTTACAGGTAAACCACTGAGGCAAAACCCCACTGAAACATGAATTAACAACACTAAAATAATGAAGGACCTGAAACATGGAAATTGGTCATGTTAAGGTAAGGGTACTAGTGGAAGGAAGGGGGAGAGTAAATGAAGAGGGCAAATGAGGGTGTAAATTGTCACTGTATTTTCTTTAAATTTATCAACATGGAATATTGAAACCTGTCAATGTCATTTTAAGAAGGAGAAAGGGGAAGAGGAGAATAAAGGAGGGGATGAACCAAACCAGGATACATTGTATTCATGTATGGTCACAATGACACCTCCCGTACAACTAATGTTGTACTAATAAAAACATTAAAAAACAAAAGGCACCCTAAAACTTTGAAACTAATACAGTAGCAAATAGTAGAAATACAGCAATGAAAGCAGACGTGGACAAATAGATTGTATCTAACTGAAAGTTTTCTGCACAGGAATGGAAAAATTCAAGAGTGAAGAGGCAACCTAAGGAATGGGGGAAAGTATTTTGAAACTATTCATCCAGCAAAGATCAATATCCAGAATATAGGAGGATCTGAAAAATTCGACAATGCATAATCTGATTTTAAAATGGACAAGTGATCTGAACAGGCAGTTCTCCAAAGAAGAGTTGTAATTAGCTAAGAGTAATATGAAAAATGCTCACCATCACTAATCATCAAGGAAGTATAAATCTAAATTTTAATGAGATACCATCTCACTGCAAATGTTGGCAATGGCACAGAGAAAGGGGAATTTTCATACAGGGTCAGTGAGAATTAAATTAGTATATCTGTTATCGAAAAGAGTATAATAGCTCCTCATAAAGGCAAGGCATACAACTGCCAGACAATCCAGCAGTTCCTTTCTGTGGTGGATAACCAAAGGAAAATAAATCAGTATGTTAAAGATATATCTGCACTCTCATGTTTACTGTCACACTGTTCACAATAACAAAGATGTAGAATTAGCCTATTTGTTTGTCAATGTATGAGTGGATAAATAAAACGTGGTATAAGTACAAAAGCCTGGAACCAGGCAAAAATATGTGAGACCCTATCTGAAAAAATAACTTTAAAAAGCAAAGTGGGTTTGAGGTATTGTTCAAGTGGTACAGCATTTGCCTAGCAAGCATGAGGACCTGACTTCAAACTTCAGTGTGATGATGAAAGAAGAAGAAGGAGGAGGAATAGGAGGACAAGGAGGAGGAAGAGGAGGAGGAGGAGGGGAGGGAGAAGAAGTCTGGAAAAACTACTAGCCCAGGAATACATGCTATAGTTGATAAAAAATATAATGGAGAAATTAGAAAATAGACTTGGATGCCCAAGGGAAGAAATAAGATTTTTAGAAAATCACTTCTAATATTAGAGTTTTGAAATAGGGAAAGAATGAAACAACATATAATGTGTTAGTTTTTAAGTTTTGTGACAAAATACCTGTGAGAAACACTTTAAAAGTAAGAAGCATTTATTTTGGCTCATAATTTCAGAGATTTCAGTCCACGGTTGCTCTCTCCATTGCTACAGGCCCAAGGCAAAACAAAACTTGGAGGAAAGGCATAGTAAATAAGTCTGCTCATAGCAGCCAGGAAGTAGAGAAAAAGACACAAAACAAGCCTGGACTAGTAGGCTTCATCCTTCTGCTTTTGTTTCCTCTGGGCCCCAGCATATCGGATGGTGCTGCCCACATTCAGGGTGGGTCTTTCTCCACACAGTTGCTGTTGCACATGCCAATCAGCTCTGGAAATGCCCTCTCAAGCACACCCAGAATGTGCTTTACTAATTCCTTAGTCATGTTTAAATAAAATCAAGTTAGCAATCAAAATTAACGATCACATATACCTAAATCAGTTTTCATATTTTTGTAAAACATTCACTGCATATACATCTCTATTTTCTCCTCTCTGTACTATAGGAATTATTCATTGTTCTCAGGTAATGTACATTGTTGGTGTGAATAAGGAAGGGATAGTGACTTGTATCATTAGTTCACCAATCTTCCAATTGAGAGGAATAACTCAAGGAGTTGCATCCAGGAAACCACACCACAAGAACTTACCCACAGTGGGACTTGATTTAGATGAAGTAATCCTGCACCTTTTATCTGAGCCTGGTGTCTTAAGTTGGTAACACTTGGTTAAGCAACCAAAGAAAAGTCTGCAGAGATGGAAGATGAGAATATTGTGCTTATGGTGGATAAGTGTTATTGTGACAAGAAGGCAGACTATAGTGGATTGCATTTCCATAAAACCATATCCTGTTCTGTATGGTCTTCCATGCTTTTGTCATTTCTCAACAAGAGACTTCAAAGTAACACAGACTTTATGACTGTCTTGACTATTGAGCTATGGCAGAAATGAATCTATGCAACTCCTAATGTTAGTTTGAAAAAAACAGTTCAACTTCTGCTTGCCTTACTCTCTTGGGACACATACATTCCAAAGTTCTGCGTAACTGTAGAAAATTTCCCACTACCCTGACTAGCATGCTTGAAAAGCATATGAAGAGACCACCTAAAAGCAGGCAGAGATGCCCAAGGAGAACCAGCTATTTTAGTTCCTACTGTTCATTACATACAATGTATGTGAGTGATGAAACTTTTAGATGACTTTAGGCCCAATTTATGACTGAATTACAAGAAGTACCTTATGCCAGCTGTACCAAGCTAAGTTGCTCACAAATTTCTGTCCCAGAGAACACATCTGATACAATAAAAATGTGACTTCTGGTGTTTTATGTAAATTAAATGTTAGGGAAATTTATTACAAAGCAAGTAGAATATGTAATTCTATAGTAACATAGACATTAAGTAGTCTCATGTGTAGAAAGACTAAATAAAAAACTAGGCTTGAGAATAATTGGTATATAGATTTTTACATGTAAAATTGGCAACACTGTAAGGTAATGGGAAATTGGTTATTCAATAAATGGGCTTGGAAATTTTAGTTATTTTATGATAAGAAAGCAAAGTTTATTTCTGTTTAGGAAAATAAGTACTATATATGGACTAAAAGAGTTGACTTGGAAAGCAAAACTTCAGTATTTTAAAGAAGGCTAATTTATGTGTAATTCAGGCCAGGCAAGGACTTGGAGAAGGAGATGCAGAGAATTTTCTTCCTGAATCCACCTTCCTCTTCTCTGTGCCATATCTCGGGTAGAAAAGTTTTGATTCCCAACTATGTTCTCACTAGTATCCAGATACTAGATTCTCCAATTCCAACAATTGTGGGAGGCCAGTAACTAAATAGACAGAGAAGAAACTTTGACATGAGCAAGACCATGTCAAAGTGCTTTGTGCTGAGAAGGCAAGGCCCCAGCACAAAGGAGTTGAGCAAGGTTCAGCAAGGCTGCCTTGCAAGTAGGGAGGCTGAGGCAGTGGAAATAGACCTTGGCCTGAGCACACCTCTGTCAGAGGGCCTCTTGTTATTAGTCACAGACCCAGACAAGGGGAGGCAAGGTTCAGCAAGGCTGCCTTGCAAGGAAAACAGGACATGCTGATGTAGTCACAATAACCTGCAGTAAATAACAACACTGTTCCTGCCACCTACACGACTGGACCCATGAGAATTCAACCTGAACTTCACCCCACTTTCCTATATTTGCTGTATAAATAAATGTGCTTGGAGTTGGAGCAGGTTGCTGGCATCTCTCATAAGAAATGCTGGGCCCTCCCAATCTTAGCTTTTCTATATGTCTGCCTTTGTGACTTTTTTCTAAATCCCCAGTCACTCCCAGTCAGGTCAAGGGACCTGTTCAAGCTGGTAATGAGAAACCATTATGAAGTTTCTAATTCTCTATATTGGATTCCTTTCTCTGTACAAAACTCAGTTCAAAATAGATAAAGACTTAAATGTAAAAGTTGAAAGTTTGAAACTAGTTGAGGAAATCATAGGGGAAATACTTCAAATATAGACATAGAGAAGATCTTTCTGAATATGGCTCCAATAACTCAGGATGAAGAGTAAGAGTTGAGGAATGAGTTTTTATCAAGTGAAAAAGCTTCTGCACAGCAGAAGAATCAACAGAGTGAAGAGAGACACTACAAGATGATAGGAAATCTTTGCCAGATGTTTATCTGACAGTATACTAGCATACAGAACTATATATAAAGAATTCAAAACTATATATAAAGAACTAGCATACAGAACTATATATATAGAACTATATAAAAAAGAACTATATATAAAGAACTCAAAAAACACCAAAAGCACAAATAATTCAACCAACAAATGGGCAAATGAACTGAACAGACAATTTTCTAGTGAAGAAGTATAAATGCACAGGAAATGCATGAAAACATGTTCAACATCCTTGCTCTCAAGGAATTGTAAATCAAATCTATGTTAAGATTCTATCTCATCACAGTCAGAAGGGCTATCAACAAGAAAACAAATAACAAATGCTGTTGCGGATATGTGCCTCGGGAGGGTCTCTTAATCAATGCTGGTAGGCAGGTAAATTAGTTCAGCTGCTATGGCACTCAGTATGGAGGTTCCACAAAAAAATTTAAAAAGAACCCTCATATCATCTACCCATACCACTTCTGGGTATACCTAAAAGAAGCAAAATCAACTTACTATAGAAATGCTTATATAGCCATATTTATTACAGTACCATTCACAATACTAAAACTTTGGAATCAGCCTGCAATCTCACAATGGAGTTTTACTTTGCCAATAAGAAAAATGAAATCAAGAGATTTTCTGGATGGAAAAATATCATTACATTATGCAAAATAAGCCAGTCCCACAAAGACAAATATTTCATGTGTTCTCTCATTTGTAAAACAAAGGAACAAAACCAGAAACAAATTCATGAAAACAAAGTGAGGATTACTAGGAAGGTGAAAGGGAAAGTGAAAATAAGAAGGGGAAGAAGGCTAAGAGAGAGGAATGAAGGGGCATGATGAAAAAAACCTAGAGTACTCTTTCCATCAAAGAACAAATGAAATTTTTTGTTTTCTAGTATTCAAAATTCATTGAATAATTGAAGTCATTAATATTTCTAGGCATACTATGTAAATCCATGATATATTCAGAAAAGGATGAAGAAAAAAAATTTTCTACTTCAGTATATATGTTGTAAGTTAACTTTTCAACAAGAAAACATGGAATGCCAGAGATTTTAAAAAAGATAATTTTAGAGTGAAAAACGTTGAAACATTGCATCAGTGTATTGCGATAATATAATGCAATGCCCTAAAAGTTGTTCAATAATAGGGGAGCATAACAATAAAGAAAGAGTAAGTAATGGGGTGTTAATTTGATTAAATCATGATATACACATGTCTGAAATACTAATGCAAAGCTCCCTTTAATTACCAACATGTTAAAAAATGAAGGACAGGAAAGTAAAACAAGTCCTCTCTGGTGGGCAGATAGTGAGTTGGAAATTTTAAATAAAGGGTGAAGGAGGGTGAATATGGTGGTTATATTTTGTATTCATGTATGAAAACAGAATAATGAAACCTGCGGAAATTTTTCTAAGAGAGAGAAGGATGGAGAGGGTGAATCTCATTAAAATATATTGTAAGCACATATGTAAATGTATAACTATTATATACTAATAAAAAGGAGAAAAAGTCATCTTTGTGATGCAGTTTTAGCTCCTAATGAGTTACAGAGAAAGTACAAACTGATAAGATACCTTTGACTCATCACTGAAGTCAATGACAGCATAGAGTTTATGGAGAATGAGAGAGGCTTTTGTTGTGCAAAGTAAAACAATGTATTCCCGAAATGTTTGATATTCATTGTTTAAAGATAAGTAATTGTGTGCTACGAGTTAAATTTAATGTCGGCAGGTTCCATAGTTCTATTGTGATGTGATAGACTTAAATGTGCACTTTAGTTATTAGAGTAGGCCAATAGATCTAGACATAGAGAAAGGTGTTGAACAATATTTCTGTTTTAACATTGGTCATAATATACAAATTCAACCATATGTTTTGTGGACATCTTAATTTCATAACAGTATAAGTTAACAAATTAATATCTCATGAGTTTATTCTCAGCTATGAACATATTATGAAAACTGTAAATTAGTCAGTTTGTTCAAAACATGTTATTACTGTTAGATTACAACTTTTTTTTAAAAATGAACTTTTAGGTTTAAAATCTCAATGACTTTTCTCAAATCAATGGTATATCATAGTTCACAAGTAAGAACAAACTTTCAGCATTCTCATCAAAAGTAGTTGGTGAGGTGAAAGATGTTACTGATTGTTGATTAAGTTGATTGGGCCATTTTATAATCATATACCTTGATCAAAACATCAGATTTGTCCTCTACAAACATATAGAATTATTTTCTCAATTAAAAATAAATTTATAAAACTGAAAGTGCACATAAGTTAAAATAAAAAAGGACTTTTTAAAAATACTTATACTAAAGCAGTTAGCAATGTCACAGTACATAAGGTAAATGCACACAAATAAATTGCATTTCTGTATATTGTCAATGAATAAACAAAAACCAAATTAACAGTGTAATACCATGTATAATAGCTCCAAATAAAATAAAAACTTTAAGTATAAATCTAAAACAATACATATAGGATCTAAATGCTGAAACCTATAAAATCTTGTTAAAAATATTTCAAAAAATGGCATAAAATAAAAAATAATTGCCCACTAAAAGATCTTAAAATGGTATGATTACACATAAAAGGTATTAAACCTATGCAATTCTGTAGGTTAGAACTAACACATTCCACTTAGATAAAAATTAATTTATAAATTTCTTTCAGAATAAAAGAACTAAACAACCCAAAAAGAATGATAATACAAATGTAGTTGCTGAAAAATAAAATATCCCTTGCCACTGTGACAAAATGAACATCATGTTCTGCATGAGGACTGCAGCTCTCTTCCAACTGAAGTCACGTTTTTACTCCACAGTTTCCTCATGGCATTTTTCACCTCAGTATTCCTCAGTGTGTAGATTAAAGGGTTCAACATGGGAGTTATGAATGTTAAAAACACAGTCATGGATTTATCAATGGGAAAGGTGGAATTGGGTCTTGCGTAGAGGAAGATACAGGGGACAAAGAATAAAATGACCACGGTGATATGGCATGCACAGGTATAGAAGGCTTTACGTTTCCCTTCCAAACCATGAGCCTTAAGGGAACTTAATATGACCCCATAAGAAACTAGGAGAATTAAGAAAGTAACAGTACAAATTGCTCCACCATTGGCTATCATACAAAGTCCAATGAGATATGTATTAGTGCAAGCAAGTTTCAGTAGTGGATACATATCACACACAAAATTATCAATGACATTGGGACCACAGAAAGGGAGGTGATAAATAAAGAGCAATTGAACTAGAGAGTGAAAAAAGCCTCCAGTCCAGGCCACTAACAGCATAAGAACACATACCCGTTTGTTCATGATGGTTAAATAATGAAGAGGTTTACAGATGGCCACGTATCGGTCATAGGCCATCACTAACAGAAGAATGACTTCGGCACCAGCAAACAAATGATCTATAAAAACTTGAGTCATACAAGCACGGAAAGAAATGGTCTTTTTCTCAAAGAGCAAGTCTACAATCATTTTGGGAGCAATGGTAGTCGAATAAACTGTATCTATAAATGACAAATAAGCCAGAAAAAAGTACATGGGGGAGTCCAGGGACTGGCTGGCCATGATTGTCACCATTATGAGAAGGTTTCCCATTACTGTCACAATGTAGATGAGTAAGAAAGTCACAAACAGAAGTTTTTGCCCCTTAGGATTCTGAGTGAGACCCAGGAGAATAAACTCAGTCACATTGTTCTGATTTTCCATGTGTTCTTCTGAAGGTGTTTTTTTCCTTAAAGCTTTTTTGAGCCTCTGGGATCAAACATGACAACAAACTCATCAGTAATGACTTCACTCCTATCTTTATATAAAATAACGCCTACTAAACACAGCATAAAATTTTAGCCAATGTTTAGACATTTGCCTATCTGATAGTTTCCTATAATTTCCTAGAATCTAGGATTAATGGACAATTAAGGACCCAGAAATATTATGAAATTCTGATTAAACTTTATTAAAAAATTAAGCCGAGTTTCAAACCCCATCATAGAGCAAATTAGCAAAGATAAATGTATTGTTTCCATCCCCCAAAAAGCAATTTCTTTCATTCTGAAAATACACATACACATACAGATACACACACACAGCAATTTCTTTGATTCTGAAAACACATACTCACACACAGATATACACACACAAACACAAATTCAATTGACAATTACTGCAAACAGGTTTATTGAAGGAAAAAAGAGTAATGCTGCAATTCAAAGTAAATAGGCATTGCAAAGACTCATTCTCCATATTTCCAATTTGTTTAGAATTGATTATTACTAGTCATGAATCAATTCAGAATATCAAAAATAAAGATTTTAATTAGAATAATCATATAGTAGAAATATTATATAATGTAAATATATATATTTACACACACATATATCAGTTTATTTTGACTTGGCTAGCCTAGGAAAACCATGTTCCACACTATATACCTTATTAATGTTATGATATTTTTAGATGTACAAGTTTCTGAGTTTTTATCATTGACAATTTTATTCTTAATAACATGATAACATTTTTGCTGATAGGTCATTTTATATTAATCATGCACACTTCACTTGTTCTAAAGGTTCCTCACCATTAAGTAATCATTAAATGGATCAATTTTCCTAATATTAGCTCTTGACTATCTGAGTTCATGGTGAATACAAGATATTCATTCTTTTCAGTAAAATTAACCATTTATTGGGCTTTTCAGATGTGATCAGTGCCAATTTTATTTTTAATACATGCAACTTTATATTAGCAGGATTATATTAAATATATTCAATTTCAGTGTCTACATTACCTGATGGGTATTTGTGAAAGTCACATTATTCTCCTTTCTGTACTTTTAAAGTGAAGTTATACTCAAGCACATAAGGAAGAGTGAAAGTATGTGCAGAAAGAAGATAAGAGATAAATGAGAAGGCAGATAGAGACAGCAAAGGCTTTCTATGCTTTAAAGTTGGTAGAAAGTTTGTTGCAACTTTGAGTGCATGAACAGAGTGTTGAAATATTCCACATTCCATCAGTTGTCAATCAGAAAGTGCCTAGATGGTAATGTAGCACCAATATGAGCACAAAGATTCTAGAAATCTTTGACTTTTGATTCAAAGAAAACTCAAAACTCATATTGTAAACTTTAGTGTATAGCAATAGATTAAATCAGCTATATAAAGGAAGTTCTATCTTAGGGGGCTTATGATGCTCTATATGCACATACATAATTCTTTACTCACAATTATGAAACAATAGCTGCATTTATAATAGAAAATGAACACTCACCATTCACATGAGCTATCTGAGCATTTACAGATAACTTTCAGGTGGAAAGACTCTCTTGTTGACTATTGAGTACTTATGACACCTGTTTGTTTAGAGCATTTCAAGTATTCAATAAATATTGAATATATTCTTAAGGAGATTATTACTCAATATTAAAAATTATTGATTTGTCTGAATAGATGATATTTTATACTTTGTCAATATTACATTTTATGATAAATGAAATATATTTCACTTGCATACTTCTAAGACTTCTCAAATTACTTAATGTAGTGAATGTAGTGAACACTAAAAATGTGAATCTATGATAGTATTCCACAATGGCAGTTAAAAGAACATAAACTAAATAGAGCTGCACTATGCTAAACTCTACAATGTAAAAGAGAAAAAAAACCACATAAGATACACAAGATAGAAAATACTAGAAAGCACTAAATCTGCAGGATATTGGAAATTATAAACTGAAAATTCAAGTTTCAATTCAACTGAAATACATAATAACATTTTATGCATAAACATGCTTCTATATAATTTTATAGTAAAAGTTGTTTCTTACATAAGCAATAGCTTTTTTTCAAAGATCAAGCCATAAACAGAAACACAGCCAAACACTGAGGTCCTAAATAAAAAGTCAAATTTTATCATCAGGTTTCTCATTTTAAAAATAAGATGAGTTTTAAAGAAATATCACATTTTCCTCATCAGTTTCTTTTAACAAAACTAAAACTGTTGCCTCTAAAACCTGCATGCCATTGAATGGACTTTGGAAACCATACAGAAGAGCAATAGTTAGGGAGGGTAAATTGCCTGTCTTACATGCAGTCATTTCAGTTTCATTTCACCTATAATTTCACACAGGTGAGCGAGGATGCCTGCCTCAGTGTAGCTTTTGAGATGTCAGGTTACATTATGGTTTAGAATATGAGCCTCAGAATCTATATTTAACCACTGTAACCTAAGATAAGTTACACAACAGCATTTGTAGAAATGAGCACCGTAAGAGTATCTCAGATGTAGGGTGGCTTCTAGGTTTAATAGGATAATGTAAATAAAGGTCTCAATCAATTGTCTTGCAAATAAACACCAAGTAAATTCAAGACATTGTTTAGTACTTTATGTTTCCACATGTAGTCTTATACCATATTTTTATAGAGTGACACAAATTTACCCAAATCTCTCTCACCTAATTACTCAAAGAAGCATTCCTGTTACACAGAAGGCTTGACTGGGTGATTATGATTGTGTACAATTGTAGAGATTCCCTTTCGTTTGCCACTTTCATTACTGGAGGACAATTCATTTTCGTTCTCCATACTTCATTCCCATTTTTAAAATTTATCATTCAAATTATCTGTAATCTAAGGAATCTTTGTGCAAATTAGAGACTTGACTGAGTGCAGAAGGCAATGTGTTAAGCTTGATGAAGTGTATTTTTAAGACTCTAGATATGAATATTATCCCAGAGATTGAAACAGATATTGGAATTTTTTTTGACATTCTATAGACTTGGTACCTAAAGTATCCTTTCTAATAGGCAAACATAGGCCCATGAATCTAACAAGTAATTAAACTTCCCTGATTGACTAATTTTGTCTGCAATAATAGGTTATTAATTTATATTATTATAAATTACATATATATTTCTTACCTAGGGTAAGAAATAGAAAAAAGAGACCATAAGAAATACTTGTAGACCAATGTTTATGCCAGTAATATTTACAGTAGTCAAGGGGAGAAAAAAACACAAATATCCATCAACTAACAAATGGACAAATTGTGGTGTTCACATATACAAGCTTACCACCAAATAGTTTCAGTGATATTTTTAGTCTGTTTGGAAATACATTTCTTAATTCCTAAGTCAAAGGACTACCATTTAGGCATATTTAGGGAATAAGTAAGTGGGTTGTACTTGATAAATTTGACATCAAAAAAGGAATTAAATTCTGATATATGCAACGGCATGGATATAAGTTGAAGACCTTATACTAAATATTTAAATGACTCAAATACAAAGGGACAAGTATTTTGTGATATTACTTTTATGTGCTACCTAGCTTAGTCATATTAATGAAGATAAAAATTATCTCCTGAGAGGAGGAGGGAATGGGGAATATTTGTTCAATGCATACAGAGTTTCAGTGTGAGATGGTTAGAAATGGTAGTTGCAAAAAAATGTGTTGTATATATTTTACCATAATAGAAAACAGAAATAAAACATTTATATAGAACCAGAATATACGAAAGTACCATATGCAAGATGACAATATATAAAAACATAGATAATTGTTAGATTTTCCTAATTATATCAATGTTGGCTTTAATATTATTTTTAAAAGATGCTGTGGAGATTATGTATATAATTCCATTATATTATGTTGTGCCACATGTTTTCACTATTTTAGTATGTATCCAAATAACCCTAATATAAAACTTGGAGAAGATTATTGGCATGGTACTTATTCTAATGTGATGCTCTATGTGATGGATAAAATGAATGGCTGACAATCTTATTCTTGGTTCTGCACAAAATATGTGACAAAAGTAAAAATCCTGCTTCTTAAGAAAGAAATACAATTGATTCAAGATAAGCTCATTTGGCCTTATGTAATAGTAGTGAAGAGTTTTTTATAATATGTTACCTGGGCTTCCTATTTCTTCTTTGGTCACTTGTTCCAACTTCAGTTTCCTGAAATTTTATCAATGGTCCTGGAGGATGATATCTTAGTTAGTTGAAGATAAATCAGGAATGCCACCATATTGGTCCAAATGGGACTGCAAAGGACAGGTGAGAACATAGTCACTCACTGAAGATAAAGATGTTTGGTCTGGTAGCCTGCAGAAATCATATACACCTTCCCTTGCTTCCAAAAGCATTTTGTAGTTTAAATTATGCATTTATCCAGAGTTGGGTTCATGAAAAAAAAACAGTTGATTTCTTAACAGATCATCAAATATGAGAGTTGTTACTGAGAATACACAGTACAGAATATTCTTAAAAATAGACTATTTTAAATTCTTAAAAGCATACACATAATTACATTAATTTTCTTCACTTTGTTTGGTAACGGCTTTTATTTTACATCTTCATAATAGCATTAATAACTTGGGAGAATCCTCCATGTAAGGGAAGAGATTACTGGGAATTCAATCAATTAAAATATTTGCCACAAAACTAAGTTGATCAAAGTATCCCCACAGCTGCTTTCTCCAAATTAAATTCACTAAGGGATCATGCCCCAGAGATCAGGTATCTTTAACATGATACTTCCATTGAATTCCACATTTTCAGAAGCTTCACATGGACATCAACTTTAGGATAATTAAGTGAAAATATAGCAATCTAAGAGCAAGTCACTTATTGAAAGCAAAGATTGTGTGAATAGAATCCTTTGTTTCAGATTAATCAGTACCTACTTGAAACTTTTGAATCCAATAATGAAGGAGTGAAAGAAAAACTTAAAGTTTTGTTAAGGGTAAACAATCTTAAAGAGAATTGCAGGAGATCATTGCTAATCAACTTGCTGAAAGTTTCACTGTAACTCAAATAATAACCACATATCAAATACAACTGAGAAGTTTGTTGAGAAGAAAATAAAAAAAAGTTTCTTAAAAAGAAATAAGAAAATAAATAATTATAGCCTATAATTTGGAAGACATTATTACAAGATAATATTCAGAATATTTGATTCTTGATATTTATGCATCCTTTATGTAAAAATGAATGTTCCTTAAACCTAAATCTTTGTACACATCCTCCAACAATAATAACATAAGTATATAATATCACAGGTAAAATATTCAGTGTTTCAAAGTATAAAGTACAAATTACTTCTTAATAGGGAAATAAACATCACTTAGAAAAGATGGTGAAGAAAACAGAGCAAAGAAGAAAGAAGAGACCAAAAAAACTGGCACACAGCGAGAAACATCTGCAAAAGACTAAATCACATCAATTTAAAATCGTCAGAGAAAGCAGTCTGATAACTGACAAATTGTGTGTTCAAGAGAAGGATGAAAGTATGTAAAATCTAAAAAGTCATTCTAAAAATACATCAATTCTTGGGGAGATGAAATTGCAAACAATTGAAAAGTACTCATGAGAGTTGATGATAAAGAAAAAGGAGGAAATAAGTACAGAAGATTATAGTTTTGAGAAAGTAGAAAATTAAAAATTTAAAGATTTTATAATCTTTATTCCCCCACTTAAAATTTTAACCTGATAAAACTAACAAGGGAGCACCTATGTGGTAGAAGTCATATAAAATATCCACGACTCTTTTTACTTACATAGAACTAATAGTTCAAGACCCCAAAATGAAGAGAAAATATAAATGAGTATAATTTCATGAGTATAGTTTCATGATAAGAAGAAACCAGAGAATAAAACCATGACAGTTTAACTCATGACTCCCTACAAAAGAACAAAGAACCAACGAAAACTTACAAAAATATATGAGTTGAATTTCAAAAGAAATTGTTGATAATAGATACTCAGATGTAGGTGAGTTATTGGTATGTTCCCTAGGGAATGACATCTGTAAAAAGCAATGGAAACTAGATTAGACATAGAGAGAAACTCATATTTATGTAACTGTATCAAAGGCCAACACCATAGAACAGTGCAGCAGGAATGATCTTAAAGATGTCTAAATCAAGGTAAATGACCTGGACTGCTACATGCTTAATTAAATCAGAAATTAGATGCAAGCAAAGATGAGAATGATATAGCATGCCTATTCATACATACATAACTTTAACCTCAGATTATTGAATTATCTAAATTATCAAGTTTGGATTCAGCAATATTCTACAAAGCAAATGGAACTAACTGTAAGAGGGTAAATATGGTGAAAAAATGTGTACACATGTATGTAAATGCAAAAATTATACCTGTTGAAACTAATCCAGGAATTGTGGGTAGGAGAATAAAGGATAGTGATGGAGGGCTGAATTCAAGTATGATATATTTGATACATTATAAGAGCCTTTGCAAATGCCACAATGTACCCCAACCCAGCACAACAATAAAGGACAAAAATTTAGAATAACCAGAAAAAAAGAATAATTAAAGAAGATATTTTATTTTAGAGGTAAAAAATATTAATGTAATAAAAAGTCAAAGTACTGAAGAACTGTTGCAAGTCAAAATAGAGATATAGCAGCTAAATTAAACCATCATTATAGATCCTACTCTGAAAATTTCCTCCATTGTTCCCCATTTGGAGAATTTTTGTTGGACTCTGACATTACAATATTATGCCTGAAGTCAGCATACTATATAAACTTATTCATGTAAGTTATGTTTATACCTTTAAAAAAATTGTCTGGGCCAGGTATGGTACCTCATGTCTGTAATTCCAGACACTTGGGAGGAGAAGATTTGGAGGATCAATTTTTCTGGTCAACCTGGTCACAACAAACAAGTTTGTTAGTATGATGGTGTATGCTTATCATCCAGCTAAGTGATGGGAACCTGAGACAGAAGGATTAAGATCCAATGTCTACCCCAGTCAAAAGCAAGACTGTATCTAAATGACAAACTGAATCCAAAATGGCAAGGAACATGGTGTAAGTGGTGGAGCACTTGTCTGGCAAGTACAAGGCTCTGAGCTCAAACCCCAGTACTTACATCTCTTCAGGTTGCAATAGGCATGAATTTGAGAGAATGGTGCTGAAGCAAAAGGAGAAGTTACTATGGAAATTTGAGCTACAATTAAAACTAACAACTATACATAAGATCATCTTGCTTATAGTCAGAATGACCAAGTCTATATAAAAAATGTGGAGGTCAATGATACATTTGCCAGTTTTACACCTAGTACTCATAAGTGCACTTAACACATTTTATTCATGTCCTTGGAAGTTTGTGCTTGGTGTATTTGAAAGTCCTAGTGCCCACAGAAACAATGGTTCTATCAATAAATATAATAATTGTTCCTTTAAATTTTAAATGGAAATTATCCATTGATTAAGTCAAGAACCCCATGCTGATGAAATAGGTGGAAAGAATAGAAGCTGAGTACTTGATCCTAACTTCCAAATGATAATTGAGTTGCTGCACATGAATGAAGGTATAAAACACTATTAGCCCATGCCCAATAAAGGACAATGAGAAATTGAGGCAAACTTAGAAACTTGAATCCTACAGTGATGAAAGTTTGCATCACTCACCTAAGTAAATACTCTGGTAAAGTGCAGCTGAGGAACTGGCAGAAAGCAAAAATGAATATCAAATGAATAAAGAGGAGTCATGATCAGTGACTTGGGTCACATGACAATCTTTTAAGGCAGGTGTTTTATTTTTTTATTATAGATCCATTAGCACTTTATCTTTTCCCCTCCTGCTTCAAATAAGAATTTTGGTGGTACATATTTCAATTTACATTTGAAGTGGATGTCTGTATAAATTGAAGTCAAGCGTTGATATGAAGCTGAAGAGTCTTTGCCTGATCTCTGGATTGGGGACTGTTCTACTTCCTAGCCAAACTCCAAAGTGCATGATAGAAGCAAAAAGGGTAACCTATTACAGATGTATTTAAGTTGCTCCTACAGATTGTACTGTCTACTCTTTTAGCTCCTGCTATTCACTGTTCCTTTTGGCTGGGAAGGAAAACTTTCTCTTCCACACGGGAATCTCCAATGTTTTCTGTCCTCTTTTGGGACCTTAGGAAAATGACCCTGAAAAATCTTCAACCAAGCAAATTTGTCTTCAAACTGCTGGTTAGAATAGGCTAATGGGAGCAAAGAATAGAAGGCCAGAAACCAAAAACAAAAGAAATCAAGATACTTATCTCATTGGTACTTCTCCTTAAGAGGCATGATTTGAAAATCACTAAATCTTTCATATCAAACCATAGTAACTGTCATGTACTTTCTCTTCCTTGCTATAGCCATTACTGTTTCCTTTTTAAAATTTATTTTATTTGTGTATTATTGTTGTACTGGATGTATAAAGTGACATTTACAAAAGTTTTAACAATATATCATAGTTGAGTTCACCTCCTCCATCATTCTCCTTTATTTCCCTGCCAACATTACCGTATTTTGAAGAAAATAAGTCCTCTATTTTCCCCTTCAGAGTCAGGGGTGGTAATAACTTCCCATTGTGACTATTCCTTGGAACTTCACCAATTGTTTTAGTTCCTTAACATTGAAAATTCCTTGTAAATAGTTTGTGATTGCTCCTTTGAAAGGTAACGTCTGTTCCTCTGGGTTACTGACATAAAGATGGAGATGAGAATTTTTAATGAACATTTTTATAGGGAAATTCCACCAACATCCTCATGGAGCCCAAGAAGTCAGGGTTTTCTCCATCTGTTAATCCACACCCATGCCTTCCACAATAAAGAAATGTGCAACATAAAATATTGCAAAAAAATTATTAGTAAGAAAAATCCTTATTTGAAATGATAGCAATTTCTTCTAGCAAATCTAAAAGAGTTAACTGAGAATCTGTCATATTAAACAAATGAGGCAAGTAAAGTCACTGAGCTAAGGGTTTAACTTTTTTTTTGCAGTGCTGAGATTTGAACTCAGGGACTACACTTTGATCCACTCCACAAGCCCTTTTTTGTATTTTTTTTTTTTAGATAGAGTCTTGCAAACTGTTTGTTCAGGCTTTGAGCTGTGGTCCTCTTGATCCCCACCTCTTGAGTAGCTAGGATTATGGGTGTGAGCCACCAACACCTAACTTCTTGAATACTAGCAATAATTATTTTTAAAGAGTAACTTGGAAAGGTTACCTTTAATTAAAGTAACACAAATTTTAAAATATGAATTTAAGCAAAAAAGGTGAAAGAACTGTGTGATGAAAACAAAGATTTAATGAAGAATATCAAATCCCTAAACAGAGAGACTTTCATGTTTCCAAATAGAATAATTCAATGTGATCAACATGAAATTATTTTACAAATTAATACAAATTTAGAACATTATCAGTCAAAAATCATAGTCCATTTATGCAAGCTTGTGATATCACAAGAGTAATAATTTTGGAAAATGTTACTTAACAGTGTTCAGTGACAGACATTTTATCAGATATAAAAATCTTTAAAAACTAAAATAAAAGTCCATTGTGTGGGAATAATCAATCAAAAGTTTAGAAATAAGTGTTTGGACATTAGATATAGTAGGATGTAGATTATGAGGAAGAATTTTTTAGAAATGTGTTGAAAAAACAGTTTTAGAGCAAAAAAGCAAATAATAGTAACAGTAATGTAAGAAAACAAAATATCTGATTTAAAAATGAACAAAGTATCTAAAAAATCATCTCTCAAAGCAAGACATACAAATTGCCAAGAGATATTTTAAAAGGTTTACCATTGGACTGTAAATAAATACGGCCATTGTGAAGAACAATATGGAGTTTCCTCAAAATTTAAAAGTAAAATGACTATACACTCCAACAATCCCACTCCTGGGTAAGTATCCACAAGATATGAAATCAAAATCGCTAATAAATGTCTGAATTTCCATATTTATTTAAGCACATTCACAATAGCAATGATAAGCATTCAATCTAAGAGTCTGATTATTGATGAATAGATGAGGAAATGTACATAAATACCATGGAATATTAGTAAACTATAAAATAATGAAATCCAATCAAATTTGACATCGTGGTTGAGCCTATAAAACACAATGTTAAATTATGTAAGTCAGGCACTGAATTACAAATATTGTAAATTTCCATTTATGTGAAATCGAAAAGCTGAAGTCAAGAGTAAGAAGAGAACTAGGAGCTGTAGTGGGATGCTGAGGAGATGGTGGTCAAAGGACAAAAATTTTCTATTAAACAAGAAGAATGAAATATATTCAAGAAATATATTGTTAGGAACTGAATAGTAGAAATGGCTAATAAACACACATAAAAATGTTTAACATACTCAGCCATCAGGGAAGTGCAAGTCAAAACTACATTGAGATTCCACCTCACCTCAGGCAGAATGGCTATCATAAAGAAAACAAGTACCAACAAATGCTAGTGATGATGTGGGAAAATGGAATACTTAGTTATTGCTAGTGGGAAGATAAATTAGTCCAGTCACTATAAATTCTTCGAAAACCTAACAGTAAAATTCCAGTTATGTAGGAATACAACTTCTAAGTATATACCCCTCAAATTGAAGTCAACTTATTATAGAGCAGCCTGTATATAAATGTTTATAAACAATTTAAGGAATCAGCTTAGGTGCTCATCAAAAGATAGAGGCTAGAGAAAAAGATATACAAATGTATATACACATATATACATATGTGTATATATGTATATATAAATATAATGAAATTATGCATTTTCAGAAAAATGATGGAACTGAGTTCATCATGTTAAATGAAATAAGCCAGAGTCAAAAAAACAAGTATTATGTGTTCCCCACATTCTCATATGTGGAATCTAGATTTTTTTAAAACACACAAAATAAGAAGAGGGTCAATTTGGAAAGAGAAGAGGAGCAGAAATGGGGAGATTAGCTAAGAAAGAGTAATACAGGCGTGAATATGACCAATATACATTATACACATATATAGAAATATACGCTTTACTTTGCACAATTAATATGTGTTAAAAATGAATAAAAATAAAAATTGCCTTGGTCAAGATAATTAGCATAAAGAAGAAGAAATGGTGACTAGAGTTAATTGAAATATAGTGTATGCTTCAAATTGGAAAGAAGTAGATTATGTATTCTTACCACAAAAAACTGACAACTATGTAAGGTCATATCAAGTAATACCCATGTAAATTAGTTTGATTCTTGATTCAGCCATCCCACAAAGTATGTGTATTTCATATAGATGGATAGATCGATAGATCGATAGATAGATAATAAATAGATACATAGATGATATCTATTTATAAATATATATATTTACTTGTCAGTTTAAAAAAGACATTAAACTGATACAAAAATGGTACCAAAATGGGTCCTGTCCATCAAATGAAATAATACTATAAAAATAATGAAGAATTTACAAAACATATATATTACACACAATTTCTAAAGAACACCAACATTTGTGTAATAGTGTCTAATGTGGAAAATTAGGAAAAGACATATACATTTCATAGAAGACTAGACAAAATAGACGTTTGTTAAAAAGATGACAATATGCACAGCTTTGATAGCAATATGTATTGCAAAAGAATACTTTTTGCAAAAGTCACAAAAGAGCAGTCTTGTACTGTTAAATTCTCATAAAATATCAAACATCACATAACATAGAGCTAGCAAGTTGTATAGCAATAGAATAATTACACAGTGCTGATGTGAGTGCAAATTTTAACACAGTATTAGGGAAAAGTTCAGTTATCTGTAAAGTGTATATATCAACATCCTATTTAACATGAAAGTATGTCTTTCACTTAGAAAATCTTACAAAGCATAGAGAGGTTTCATTTGTAAGAACGGCAATTCTATCTTCTCTTACTTAGTGATACTCCAAGACAGTTGCAACTGAGGAACACTGGGTTTTTGTATAATATGGAGAAACAAAATGTTTAAACCAAAACTATCATGCTAAGTCTGTAAGTATTTAAGTTGAATACAACTTTTAGAGAATGTGATGTATATGAACAGAAATATATTTCTTTACCTCAATATTGTAAAAACAAAATGTACTTATTCACCAAAGAATGGCAAAAAAATGTACATGGTAAACCAGTGAGGTTCATCACATATCACAAAACTGACAGCTACAGAGGTCTCAATATGTTTTGTGTGCTGTGTTTTGTTTTATTTTATTCATGGAGACAAGGTCTCACTATATTTTTTAGGCTACACTAGAAATCTCTACATAGTACAGGCTGAACAGGAATTCATTATCCCAACTCAGCCTTTGAAGTGTCGGGATCATAGCCACAAGCTACCATACATAACATTTTTAATGTCTTGAACCAAGCAAATATTAATTGCCAGTTAATCTCATGAACTGAAAATCCATGCACATTTACTTAACAGTGGAAGTGATTTTAAGAAAAACTGTATAATATAGCTCTAGAAAGTTGCCATGCTGAAAAAACAATGAATATTAAAAGTCAGTACTTTGCTCCTAAAAAATTCATCTAAGTAGTAGACAAATGGATATCTCAATAATTTTAGTGATACTGAGGTTTCAAATTTGCTCATTTTCTACTTTCAAAACATTTTCTTCCTAGTCTTATTTCAATCTGAATTGTAAAACATAAATAAAACTACAAGCTGTGCTTAGTTTTGGTCTTGCAATAAGACAAATACCAGTATCTTTTTATCATCTTTCCTGTTTCTTTTTGTAAGACTGACCTTAAATTCAAAGGATAAGGTATGGTTTGATTGGCTTTCAAAAAATAAAGGGAAGCATTCCTTGATTAGTTGGGTCATCTTTTGTTAGAAATTATATCTTGATTGTTGCTTTAAAATGAAAAAAAAATGTGCTCACTGTGGAAGTTGCATTCTTATTCTGCCTGCAATTAACTTATTAAGTCAGAGATTTCTCATAGCAATTTGCATCTCTGAATTCCTCAAGGTTTATATTAAAGGATTCAACATAGGATTGATGACTGTAAAAACCACACTTAGGATTTATCACTGGGAAGGTTGGAAACTGGTCTTATATAGATGAAAATACAGGGAGCAAAAAAGAGGATAAGCACTGTGATGTATGGGCAGCAGGTTGACAGGGCTTTGTGCCTCCCTTCCTGACTGTGAGTGTTAAGAGAATTTAAGATGAATCCATAGGATATTAGGAGAAGGATAAAAATGAGCACACAGATTGCTCCACCATTGGCAACCACAGTGAGGCCTATGAAGTAGGTGTCAGTGCATGCAAGATCCAATAGTGGGTACATATCACAGATGAAGTAGTCAATGACATCAGGGCCACAGAAAGGAAACTGTACACAAAGACAAGTTGAACAACAGAGTGCACAAAACCTCCAACTCAGGCCACCACCAACAGGAGAACACAAACCTGTCGATTCATGATGATCAAATAGTGCAGTGGCTTACAGATGGCCACATAGCGATCATAGGCCATCACCACAAGAAGAAACACCTCAGCACCACCAAATAAATGCTCTATAAAGAGCTGGCTCATGCAGGCACAGATGGAAATCGTCTTTTTATCACAGAGTAAGTCTATGGTCATCTTGGGTGAAGTAGCAGTGGAATAAACGGCATCCATGAGTGACAGATAGGCAAGAAAGAAGTACATTGGAGAGTCCAAGGAGGAGCTGGCAATGACAGTCACCACAATGAGCAGATTGCCCACCATTGTCACAATGTAGATGAGTAAAAACATGGTGAATGATGCCTTTTGCCCATCAGTGAAGCCCATGAGGACAAATTCAGTGACATTGTTACTCTGTGGCATTTATTCTTCTCCAGTGTTTGTTTCTAGTCTATAGAGTAGAATAGCCAATCATCAAACAGTTATATATGCATTTAATAAGTCCTGAGTTAAAATATGTCTTTTCTTAACACAGAAGTCAACAATAATGACCAAGTAAAGGGTTCCTGCTTTCAACAAACCGACTAATTGTGACAATTACCTGTATAAGCAACCACAGCATCAGTCCTTTGAATTATTAGTATTTGTTGAGAGTAGTTTTGCAATATGATTTGTGTATCACCAAAAATAACACCTCTTCTGAATAACACCTCTTCTCAGGGACAACAATTGTATCAAACTCCATGTTAGGTAGTCAGTCTTTCATTTTCCAACGGACCTTTTGTTTTTCTGAATTCCTCATTAAGTCCCAAAATACTAGAATTTGAATTATATTAAATAACTACAAAAGTTTTTTACACATTTCTGCCTGGAGAAGTTATTCATTATAACTCTGTTAGCTTTTTCAGGAACTATAATTCTGTCAACTGCATCCTTGTTTATACCAATTTCATAACACATTTATTCTCATTAACCTAATTTTCAGCAAAAATTTTTACTAAATGAAACAAACTCATGACCTTTACCACCTACTCCATTAGCAGCTAGTATGTTTTTTAGGACTCAGGATAAGATGTGTAGTGAAGATAAAGAAAATAGAAGCTGAAAAGAGAAATAGTAATAGTAAAGCATGTCCTTTATAGATACAAATTCCTAGTTCTAGTGCTCAAAAATAGAAATTCAGTCTCCACATTAAAAAAACAGCATATTCAAGGGAAAAGTATAAAGGTAATTAGAAATATGTTTCAGTTTACACATGAAAAGATAAAGTGATTGGATTAGTTGATCTCAGAAACCTTTATAATCCAACTACCTATAAAACTACTAGTGCAATCCTACCTTATTATTCTGATGACCTTTTCCTGGTTTTATATTTTATAATCAAATAGCAATTTCCAAGTTGATTTTTTAAATTTGAATACCTATTATTTATTAGCCAATAGTAAATATGAAAATGTGATTGATTGCTACAGTGACCAAATGACAACACAAAATTTCTCTGTTGGTGTGTACCAAGATGGAACCCAAGGCATTCCCAGAGAAAGAGAGAAGCAGCACAGTTGTCTGAACCCTGCAGTTACAGTACTTGAGTTGCACTCCCAGGTCATTCGCATCCCATATACATGACCTTATACAACTCCATGTACATCTGTGTCATGATTTTTACCATAGGGACACCCATAGCATCTATTTGTTAGGGTTGTTTTTATTTCATATAAAGTGCCTACAACACTGCTGGGCAACTTGCAAAATCTAAGTAAATAGTAACTGTCACCAACATTTTTAATATTTCACTGTGTGCGTTTGGTCAGAATAAATCATCAGGATCATGGTATATTTAATAAGAATTATAAGCATGCTCCAGGATATCAAGCATACTATAATTGTAACTCACAAAGCTATTTTGAGGCATAATATACAGTTTTACCTATTGGGAAATATCTCTCTTATTAAACATAAGTAAAAGTTATATTTACCTATGAGGAGATACATCTTGACTGAAAGCCAGCAAGCATTTTCCATGCATAGGAATTTGGTAGTGGAGGAGGACAAGTGCAGAGAGCTTGAGATTTCCTTAGGAGCTGGCTGTGATAAGCATCCTACTGGTTTTATTCACATAACAACTTTTGTCTGATTCAGAAGATAGCTCATTCTGAAGATGCAGACAGATGAAGGAACAACCAAATATTCTATGTCCAGTTCTCTTTGTCACCTATCATACTTTCAATGTTTATTCCCACCAATTACCAGTGCTGATTTTGACCAGTTTGCAAATCTTATTGGGCAGCTTGCATATTTATATAATAGAATAAACACTGAGTATTTAAGCATAGGTTAAAGAGTCATTTAAAATTTAATGTTACAGAAATTTATGACTATAACCATGCTTTCAATTTCAGCCATTACTTTTCTAGAACAAGTATTAATATAGTTGTGTAAGAGCATGAACTTTTCAAAGCATACTATAATAGTAACAAAAATACTACATATAGTAGTTTATAATAATAATTTTATAAATAGTTCTAAGTTATAGTAAATAAGGTACATTCCTAAACATGGGTTCTCTAATAAATGTACTAACATGTTTTCTGGGATTACACAAATGCCCACATCAAGCTTACAGAAAACAGTAGACATTTGTTGCTTTATAATTTATCATACTTCATATACTATGTAATTTTTAATTTTCTGATTCAAATATATCTAAACCAATTAACTGTAGCTAAAATATGGAAAATATCAAATCACACAATTAGCTATAAGCCAATTTTTATTTGATATCTGTGTAGCATATACTTCTGGTTAACTGAAAAAAGAGAAAATAAACACCTATCAATTATAATATTAAAACCAAATATATTTTGTATGATCTAACTAATTTGTGTGCTCTGCTTGCTTCATTTATCTAATTCAGATACCTCCACTGAGAATCTATGATGTTTAGAATGCTAGTTATATTTCAACTTTTCAAAGAAATTTCATTTAATACCCATTGTCAGTTTTTCTTTTTAACTCACAACCTGGGTCTTGTCCTGAGTCTGGAAAATTAATGCCTCTTTCATTCAGGGTATCTAGATACCTCATGTCACTATTTGTGATCACAGAACACAGGATAATGTAAGGCTGATTGGTGGATGTACCAGTAGCTCCAACTGGCTACTGTTCCCATGTTTCAACACTGGTTTCCCTTTAATTAAGTCTTTCAGAGGAGTATAAAATTATCCAAATTACATGACTGAGGTATAAAGACATTTAAATATTAGCATTAACTATATAAAGATAGCTAAATATTCTAGCCTATTAGGAAACTTTCTTCATGAAAAAACAAATATACTATGTCTGTATGACTATGTAAAACTGACCTAATTAAAGGATATTAAGCTGGCCAGTTCATTATTTGATAGCAAAAATAAACAAACAAAAAAATTTAACAACACTAAAATTGATAAAACAGTTTTGGTAAAACAAGTTTTGCTTTACTTGGTCAGTTGTAGAAAAACAACAAAAGTTTTTACTTTGAGGATTTTTGATAATATTTAAATGCCTACCTATTCTCTGTACCTAAGAATGCAAAGGCTGGTATTTGATTTCTTGGAAAAGCTGATAATGGAGATTTCTCACAAGTAAAAGCAGAGCTCTTCAAACTTTCTGTCATTCAATTAGCATCTTTTGAAGTAAGTCCTCTTCCTAACTAAAAAACGTACCCAGACTCATTCAGGAAATGGAGACTTACAAACTGCTATAAGCAATGATGGATATAACAAGAAAAGGAAGCACACTCAAGTCTAGATACCAACTGAAGAGCTACTTCAAGAAGGGTAGAATCTGACTTTTCAAAAACCATTTGGGTCGTTTTAACAGGGAAATAATTCTTGCATGTATTTGTGCAGATACAGTCTATTACTTTAGGCATCATCACTAATTTAAATGAAAGAGACTGTAACATCATTATTGATGAGTTTAGTAGACTATTTGCAACAAATTCAAATGCCATACTCTCTTATAGCAGGTTTGTTGGGAGCCATGAGCCGCAATCTGACAAGGTCGTTGCAGCTTAGCAGGATCCTGGCAAGGTCAGAGTCTGCAAGTGCACCATGTCTCTCACTGGGGTTTTGAAGGAACATGGAGTGGCTCCCTTTGTCTGGAGAAAAGAAACATTAATTAACCTAACGGTATTTGTTTGTGAAAGATTAGGAACAGGGTGACATGCCCCTGGCAACCAGGCCCGGGTTTTGTATATGTGAAACTAGCCAAAACTAGGTGAAACGAGGGAGGTCCGGGTTTCATTTGTGAAACCAGGGAGGTTGGAGTGAGGGCACTGTTTTTCAGGTAGAGGGCATTGTTTCCCAGGCATAGAAGTTCTTCTTTCATTGTATAGCTTTCTGGTTTGAACTGCTTATAAGCCTGATGCAAAAATAAAAAATTCGCCAGTTGGTCATCAGTCTTCTGGTTCTCAGGATTTGTGTCTTGTGTGTTCACTCCTTTCCTGAGCCCTTTCAGGTCAAGAACCTCTGAGATTCAGGCACAGGTTTATATCCTTGAATAATCCCTAGAGGAAAAAAGGCTTGGATCATGCCAAGAAAGAGTAGCTAACTGCCAAATTAATGTTTTAACCATGCCAAAGGGGGGAAGTAACCCCAGTGCCCTTACCTTACCACATAACCAGCAAAAGACTGCCTTATGCTGCCTGTAAGACAGACTGCCCAAGAATCTCTGAGGATCAGAGACAGAGTGCGTGAACTGGTGGTTCTAAGTAGTTAATGTTCTAATTCTTGTAAAACAAGCAATCACATTTTGCGTTATTATTTGGAGTGGAGGCTCTTTATCAAGTCCTGAATTTCCATCAGGTGGAATTGTAAAGACCATCACTCTATTAATCCAATACCTTAACTTTAATTAATGATCAAATAATTATTCCTACAAGGAATAATGTTTTTCCAACAAATGAACAGTGTCTAAGTCTTTCCACTCCTACTCATTTACCATAGTTTGCCTTCAGCTACTCTGAACAAATGTAATAGTATGTAAAAATATATATTAGATCTTTGGTGTTATAAGTGCTTAGACTTTGTATCAGTGGTTGTCTACAACAGCCCATATTAATTTGAACTTATTAATTGATTTCAGTGCTGTCTCCAAATATGCTATATTACACAGAGACATTCTGTAGCCAGTATCTACCACCACACTAGAACATTAGCAATAGAATATGTATTCATTGTCTCTAAAATTTAAAAAAAATCACTTGTTTCAAATAAGAGCAACCAGAAGACCTGGCAAAATGTAAAATATATGTGTTTAAGAATACTTAAAGCCATCAAGAAAGAAGAGCTGTAGATTTAATATTTTGTAGGAAAATCAGAAAATCAAACCTTGAATTCAGATCTCTTTTCTCAAAGATATGGAATAATTCTAAAAGCCACAAATGACAGTGTAAAAATCAAGATGGAACTTTCTATAAATGCTTTATTCTGAGGGACACAAATGAAATTCATGAACTGCCAATGAGAAGCATCCTCTGTAAACAACTAGGTTTATGCTTGAGAGCCACAGAAGGCTTTTCTCTTGAAGTAGCAATGTTAGACAGTATAATAATTGTTTGACTGTTAGGGGAGACTAGGGGAGGAGAGAAAGAAGGTCAGAATGATAGATAGTGAATAATATTGAAATACATCACATCTGTGTAGGAACAAAATACAGCAAAATTCATTGAAAACTGTTGACCAGTACAGGTTAGAGGAAAAGTGTAAGGAAGAGTAATAGGGGGAGGTAGACTGACTCAATCACAATACATTTACAGATGAAATACCAAAGCACAACCCCACCAAACAATGAATAGACACTTAAACAATGAAGGACAGAAATGTAAAACAGGTCATAATGAATAGAGGGGACTACTGGAAAGGAGAGGGTAAATGAACAAGGTAAAGGAGGTTGAATATGAATGATGTATTTTCTACACATGCATGAATATGGAGCACTGAAACCTGTGGAAGTCATTTTAAGAAAGGGAAGGAAGAAGAGGGAGAACAATGGAGGAGATGAACCAAACTGGTGTATATTGTACTCATGTATGGAAATGTCACAAAGAAACCTCCTACTCAACTATTACATGCTAACAAAAATGTTTTTAAAAAGTCCTGAAAGGAATTCAACCCCAGTTTGAATTGTCCAATTTCTTGATTGGTTTGAGATTATGTAGTCCTTTAACTTCTGGAGACCTAGCTTCCAACTAAAAACACAGAAAATGTTCCCTTTAAAAAAAAGCACTTAAAAAAGTCTTTAGTTGTCTCTAAAAGGTTTTCCACACAAAGACTGACACTCAAGAAAATATTCTAAAAGAATAAAGCCAAAAACTTTTGGCTCATGCCTATAATCTTAGCAACTCAGGAGGGTCACTGTTCGAAGCCAGCCTGGCAAATAGTTTACAAGACCCTATCTCAGAAAGATCCTTCACAAAAAACAGCTGGTAGAGTGGCTCAAGGTGTATGTCCTGCATTCAAAACCCAGCACTGTAAAAATATAAAAAGTATAGGCGACAAACCAAGATTTAAAGGCAACAGCAATAAAAACAGATATTGATGATATGGATAAAGGGAGCTGTAGAGTAGATATACTGAAATCACAAGATGGTAATGTATTCAGTTTTGAAGATTAAAACAATAAAATATACAGTAACTGAAATTAATAACTCAATGTTTGTATTTAATAGTAGACTAATAGCAGACAAATCAAGATTTAGTGAACTGGAAGAAATATTACAAAAGAATATGCATACAAAAGAAGAGAGAAACAAAATAAATTCAGGGAATAGTACTAAAGAAGTAAAAAAGACAGTGCAAAACTTTTTAAAAGGACTGGAGACATAGCACAGTGGTAGAGCAGGACTCACCTAGCACACAAAGGCCAAAAATTTGATTTCCATAACAAGTAATTAAGCACAATCAATTAATTGATTAAAAAAAACCAGAATATACATTTAATTTAACTATAATTTCAGAAAGAGAACAGGTAAAATATTTGAAGGTATGATTAATTTTTCTCTAGTGGTTAAAAGATAATAATCTCTAAATTCATGAGATGTTAAATTTTCAAGAATAAAATGTTAAAATAAGTTTTGCAAAAGTATAAGTGAGCACAACACAACCAAAAGACAAAAGGAAATCTATTATTAAGGGTATACTGCATTAAGGAAAATAATGCTAAGAATGACAATCTACTTCTGAACAGCAAGTGGTGAAAACCAAAGTTTAAAGAATACGTAGTCAGTCAGTACAAAATGAAAATAAATATCAATATAGAATTAACCATTAATTTAACTCCTTACTGAAATGAGGCAAAATGTGCTTAACCAAGCCATGCTTTCTAGAAATCTACAGAACGATATTCAGGAAGAAGAAAAAAATTTGAAATGTAAAAATGCAAAGCAAAAATGTATGGAGACTGAGTATGAAGCTCAGATGTACAAGACCTAATTAACATACACAGGCACTGAATTAGATCCTGACACCAACAAACAAAAATCAACATGGAAGAAAAGGTAATGGAAACAAGTAGAAAGGGGAATTGTGGAAATAAACCAAAATGTACATTAGTACTATTATACTACACAACATTAATAAGAAGATGTTGGGTTTAAATTCAAATGAATGTCAACTATTTTTTAAAACGTAAATTTTCCTTATTTTAAAAAACAAGAGTCAATAAAAAGAGGCTTAGTAAAGAGTATATTAAATACCAGGATAAAAATATGAAAATAAAATAGTGGAAAAAATTACAAATATCCTGGAACTATTATTCACCGCTGGCATGAGTGCAATTTATAAGACAACTTATAGAAAATGCAATCATCTATAAATCATCTATAAAAGCAAATGTTTAAATACACTATTTACATGAAATAATTTTCTTCATTAGGAAGGAAAAGTCTTACAAAGCACAGAAGATGTTCCATTCACAAGGAAAGCAATCCTATCTTTTGCTTTTCAGTGATACTCTAAGATGGCTGCAACTGAAGAACACGGGGGTTTTGCATAACATCAAGAAATAAAATTTTATTTATGCCAAATCAAATCATTTAAAGCATATGAGTAAAGTATTTGAGTTGAATTAAACTTTCAGGGAACATAATGCTTACGCCTAATGACACATTTATTTACTCAGCATCATGAGGACAAAATAGAAAGTGTTACTCACTCTTCAAAGAATGGCAAAAAGATATGTGATAACTAGAGGGAGAATCACAAAAATGCCTTTAGAAATAGAATTAGTTGGTTCTCTAAAACAAAATATCCAGATTCTCACAAAATCAACCACATCTTATAGAACAAAACTGTTCACTGTCAATGTTTCATTTTGTTGTGTTGCATGGTGTTGTGTTGTGTTGTGTTTTAGGATTCAGGATCTCACTATGAAGCACAGGCTGAACTTGAACTCACAATCCTCATGCCTCTGCTTTCCAAGTGTCTGAATTACAGGTGTCAGCCAGTTTGTAAGGCCCTGCTAATGCCTTCAACTAAATAAAATATATGCTATCCCAATTTCATGAATAGAAAATGCATATCATTGATATAAAAAAGGTCAGCAATCAAGACAAAAATGTGTAGTGCAGCTGCAGAAAGGTGACATGCTAATACAATAAAAACCATTAATATTTAAAATCACTCTTTTGGTACCAAAAATTCATCTAAGTATTAAACAAATTATTTGCCAATAATTTGAGTATTGATGAGTTTTCAAAAAGTAGTTTGTTTTCTATTAAAAAACACAGTTTCATTTAAAGTCTCATATTGAATTGACTTTAAATTAAGTCTTAATTTAATATAAATTTAAAATAATAGCTTCAAGGAGATCTTGATTTTTTTACTTAGAATAGGACAAATACATGTATATCCTAGTTGTCTACATGATTGGCACTAACTTCAAAAGGTAATTTTCTCTTTGATGGTTTTGTAAAAACAGAGAATTCTAGAGAATGAATTGAGTTGAAAACCTCCTATTTGGTTAGAATTTACTATATGTTTGCTGATTCAAAAAATAATAACAATTGTATTCAGTATGAGAGATATACACTTATTCTACCTATAGTTAACTTTCTACACCAGAGTTTTTTCTTGCATGCTTCATCTCTGAATTTCTCCAGGTATGTATTAAAGGATTAAACATAGGAGTAATAACTGTAAAAACCACCCTTATGGATTTATCAATGGGAAAGTAGAAAACAGGTCTAATACATGAAAATACAGGGAACAAAAAAGAGGCCAACCACTGTGAGGTAGGAGCTGCATATTGATAGGGTTTTATGCCTCTCTTCCAGACTGTGGGTTTTCAAAAAGTTCAAAATGATGCCATAAGAAATTAGGACAAGGATAAAGAACACCATACAAAATGCTCCACCATTGGCAACCACAGCAAGGCCTATGAAGTAGGTGTCTGTGCAAGAAAGTTCTAACAATGGGTACATGTCACAGATGAAGTGATCAATGATATTGGGCCCACCGAAAGGGAGACTACACACGAGATAATTTGCATAATAGAGTGTGCAAAACCTCCAGCCCAGGACACCACCAACAAGAGGATGCAAACTCATCTATTCATGATGGTCAGATAGTGCAGTGACTTACAGATAGCGACATAGCAATCATAAGCCATCATCACCAGAAGAAAAACTTTAGCACCACCAAAAAAGTGTGGTATAAAGAGTTGGCCCATGAAAGCTGGGAAGGAAATGGACTTTTTCTCAAAAAGTAAATCTATGGTCATCTTGGGTGAAATAGCAGTGGAATACCTGGCAACCATGAGTGACACATAGGTAAGGAAAAAGTACATTGGGGAGTCTAAGGAGGGGCTGGCAAGAACAGTAACACAATGAGCAGGTTGCCCACCATTGTCACAATGTAGCTGAGTAAAAACAAGACTAATAATCCTTTTTGTCTATCAGCATTGTGAGTAAGACCCAGGAGAACAAGTTCAGTGACATTGTTACTCTGTCCCATTTACTCTTCTCTAAAGCTTGACTCAGAGCTCAGGAGAACAGGACCTGCCAGGAAATTGTGAACTTGTGAACAGTATCATGAATCCATTCTGTCATGGAGCACATATTCATCACCATCCTCTACAGTGGTGAATCCATATTAAACACTTAGTATCTATTTAGTTTGTCTTCTGAAAACCCCAATTAATCTTCCCTTAACTATTTTTTTCAAATCAAATGATTTTGGGGGTACTTAGTAGTTTTGGCTCTTTATCCACATCTTGGTAGATAGTCTGTACAAAGGAGCCAAACAACCAGGAGTTATTCATATATTCAATATCTCCTTATTGAAATATGTCCTACCTTGGTACAGATGTCAGCAATGAGGAACTGGGAATGTGTTCTTATTTCAGCAAACTTACTCTTTAGATATGGCAGTCAATTCTAAGTAAATAACAAGATTTATAGTTCATAGTATTAATTCCATATAACTTTTCAGTATTATCAGTGTAGTACCAAAAATATATAGCCCTTAAATATCTCTCAGAATTCAATTGCATCCCACCACACATTAGGTGGTCACTCTTTCATGTCTCAAAGAGTGTTCAGTCTTTTTAAATTGCTCATTAAAACTTAATACACTGGACTTTGCAGGTTATCATCAGATAACTACACAAGTGTTTAGCACATTGCCACCTGGAGCAATTACTTCTAATGACTCTATCAGCTTTTTTAGGCTCAATGATTCTGTTCACTGCATCTTTGCTTGTACCAAACTCACAATGTACATCAATTCACTATTCTAATTTTTAGCAAATATTTTAACTAAAGTGAGCAAATCATGACTGTTAACAATTACTGCATTAGCATTCCATTGGTTTCTTTTTAGATTATGTAGGTTAAGCTTGAGAATGGTGTGGCATGGCTTATATATAAGACTTTCTAGATCCGAGTGCTCAAAATTAGAACTTTAGTTCTAATTTAGTTTGAGTCATTTAAAGGTAATTACAAATATGCCTCCAATTACACATGGAAAGATAAAGGTGTTGAATGAGATTATTTCAGAATCCTATTAAAACTATCTATAACAAAATTAGTACAGACCTACAGTTTTCTTTTCTGTTGACTTTTTTTTCTACTTTATAGTCAAATATCAATTTCCAAGTTGATTACTGCTCCTTTAAAAATACCAGCCAATAATAAATGGGATGTGATGACTCCAGTGATCAAGTAACAATGCTGCTTCTCAGTCATTGTACACTGAGAGAGGGCCCAGGCATTCCTGAAGGAAAAGAGCACCACAGTTGTGTGAGCTCTGGAGCCACACTGCTTGAGTTGCAATCCCGCATTCATTTCTTCACTATGTATATGACCTTAAACAAATCAATAAACTTCCATTTGATATTTAGGATTTTTGCCATAGAGACACCAATACCATCTACCATTTAGGGCTAATTTTGAATTATAGGCAAAGTGCTTAGAGCAATGCTGGGAAACTGGTAAAATAAAACTAAATGGTAGCTATTATTAATATTTTAATATTTCATTATATGCACTTGATCAGAATAAATCATCAGGATCATGGCCAACTTAATAAGAATTATAAATATGCTTCAGTATATCAAGAATACTATAATTTTAACTCACAAAGTCCTTTTGTGACATAACATACAATTGTATCCATTGAGAAACATATATTTTATTAAATATTAGTAAGAGTAATATTTACCTATTAAGAAATTTATCTTGACTAGAAGCTAGCAAGAATATTCCATGCATATGGATTTGGTAGTAGAGGAGAACAAGTGCAGAGAGCTTGAGATTTCTTTAGAAGCTAGTCTGATGAGCATACTATGTGATTTATTGACATTACTACTTTCACCTGATTCAGAAGATTGTTCATTTTAAAAGTTGCAGACTGATGAAGGCACAACCTGTTGAAGAACATGAAACTGCAGAGTAGTTTATCTCCAATTCACTTTGTGCTGTATCTTACCTTCTTCAATGTTTATTCCCCTGATCAGAATACATATCTTATTAGGAAGCTTAAGTATTTATATCAAAGTGAAAAATTGAGTATTTAAGCCATAGTTCATAATCTAAGAGTTAAATATGTAAAAACCTGATGAATACTATGACTAGACTTTCAACAAATACCATTAAGTTAATAATTTTTACAAAACATATAGGTCCTCAACAACATGAATTTTCAAAACATAACACAATAATAACAAAAATACTACACATAGAACTATACAATAATAACTTTATGAGTTTCCTTAGGTGAGAATAGATGACATACCATACATCCCATCATGGTTTCCAATGTGTATACATACTAACATGTTTGCTGGAATCATTTTAAGATCCTACATAAAATTCCATATAAGCTTCGAGGACATAATATTCAGTTGTTCCTTTACATTTTATCACACTTGTTATGTAATTATGAATTTTTGACTTTAAATATCTAGAGAGAAATTATATATCTTTGTTAACACATTATGCAAAATGTTACAGGCAATAAGTTCATTAATTTATTTGTTAAATGTGTCACATGAATTGTGTGTTACTTGGCCAACGAGAAAATAAACACCTATCAAGTATAATATCAAAACCAAGTGTATCTTGCATGTTCTATTTAATTTCTATTTCACTGACTTTATGAGCCCAATTTACATCCCTCCAAAAAGATGATATGTTCAGGACATTGTATTTTAATATATCACAGGAAATTTCATCTAATATCATTGTCAATTGGGTCTTGTGATGGATCTGGAAAATCATTGCTGCTTTCACTTGGATAGATCAATGTCTTATGTAACTATGTGTGCATGTGTGCTCATAGAATACATGATAATGTAAAGCTGATGAGGATATCTACAAATAAATCCATCTGGCTATAGTTTTTATATTTATGTACAAGTTTCAAATTACTACAGCCCTTCAGAGAAGCATAAAATTGTCCAAACTGGATGCCAAGAAATAAAAACATATATCAAGGTTTACTGTATAGAGATAGCAGAATATTTTCACCTAGAAGAAACATTTCACCATGGACAAAATAAAAAACTGTATTTTGATGACTATGTAAAAATGAGCTAATTATTGGAAATTAACTTGGCCAAGTAAATTATTTGGCAGCACAAATAAGCAAACATGAATTTTAACAATAAAAATTGTTATAAAAGTTTTATTATTCTCTGTCAGTTATAGTAAAGTAACAAAAACATCATTAGACTAAATATTTATGAAAACATTTCAGTGCCTACCTATTAGGTTCAGTATTAAACAAGGTAAAGGCTGGTATTTAATTTCTTAGAAAAACTAATAAATGAGATTTCTCACAAGTAAAAAACAGAACTCTTAATTCTTGCTGTCATTCGAATAGCATCTTCCTAAGTAAGGCCTCTTCCTTCCTAATTACAAACATGAATGCATATACCCTGAGTCTCAAGCCAGGAAATTGAGACATTTTGCAAACTTCAATAAGCAATGATGGATATAATAGGAAAACATAAACTCTGAACACTACATATTGCAGGTTGGGCAGAATTTGAGCTTTCCAAAAACACTTTGGTCATTCTATCAAATTCTTCCATTTGCATGTACAAGTACCCTTTATGACTTTTTACATCATAACTAATTTAAATGAAAAAGACTGTAAGATCAACAGACTATTTGGAACAAATTCAAATAAGGCAATCTCTTCTGAACAGGTTTCTTCCCTTGAACAATCCCTAGTAAAAAATGATTTGATGCATGCAAAGAAAGACTAGCTGATTGCCAAATTATATGAAAAAATCTGTAATTTGAAAGCAAAGTTTTTAATGTACCTTGACTTTATAATGTATGTTTCACATTATGAAATACATAATCAAGAAAAATAATATTACATGTAGTCTAATGGAAGAAGCAGCATCCATCCAATTACCTAACCACACCCTAGCAAAGGACAGTCTTACACTGACTGTGAAACAGACTGCACAAGAACCTCTGAGGATCACAACCAGAGCACTTGTAAAGTTCTGTTCTTGAAATACAGGCAATAGCTTTGGACTTTTGTTTGGAGAGTAGGCATTTTGTCAAGTACTGAGTATCTGTTAGGTGAAAATGTAATGATCTTCATAGTATTAATTCAGTACTTTAATTTCAATTGTTAATCAAATAAGAGTTTTTGATATATATTGGATCTCTAATACCATAAGTGCTGTGATAAAGGGTCACACAAATACCTACCTAAACCACCTAAAGATTTTCATCAGTCCCTGGGCAACACTAAAATTTGTCACTTTGAAGTTACCAAACAAATGGATTAGCTACACCAACTCCAAATGAGAGATATAGTTCTTTTAAAAATATTTTTCTATCTTTATGGGTTAAGAAGTAAAATATTCAAGAGCAAACCTTTAATTCTGAAGCACTATCTGATACAATTTATTAAGCTACTGTGGCATAAATTGAGACTGCATTATAGCCTTTGAATAATTAACATTAGGACTATAGGTAATAAAATTTTATTGTTTTGGAATTTATGCTAAATCAGTAAGTTTTAGCTGCTCCTGTAATAAAAACTAAAAATTAGAGTTAATAGATGAGACAGTGGTTATGTTAATATACATCATTTTAGTAACTTTTTATCTATATGTATAACTTATTGTGACATTGAGCACTTTAATATACAAGGGAAAATTTATCTCAAAAAAGGAAATGCTGTAGAGAATAGGTAATGTTTCCATATTGCAGTGAACATACTTCTATCTTCTTCCCAACTTGTGATGACCCAAAATGACTACAGATTGATAACAAGCTTATTTTTTAAATATAAATGTAAAACTGAAATTTTATTATACAAAAATACATTCTTTAAGTTCATAATTAAAATATTGAAGTTGATTACAACATTTAAGAAGCATGCTTATGCCCAAAAAACACATTTTTGTCACTTTCTTCATCACAATTAAGGTACAATGGAAATATCTTCCAAAACAGAAAAATTTGCTCATTAACTTTTGACTAATATCACAAAAACATGCTTACAGCTGGGTTTAATATGACTTCCTAAAAGCACTGTCTGGTTTCATCAATCAATTTCTCTCTAACAAAACTGTTCATTGATGGTGTCATTAGATAAACACAATATTACATGCCATGAAAATACCCTGAACTTATAATGCATAGACATTGACCTAATGAAAAGAAGAAGTAACCTAAAATAATGTGCATAATGCAGGTCCATAAATCTCCCATGCAGATAAAATAATGTACAATACAATTCATGAACTCCTCTTTTACTCCCAGAAATCAGAGTATTAAGTACATTTCTTCGAAGAATACGGGTGATAAACATAAAAAGTATCTTATTTTACTGCTTTGAAAAAGATAAACCACTTACTTCTAAGTTCTATTTCAATCCAAATTCAGATAAAATTGTAAGATAAGTTTAGTTCCACCTTCACTTGTAACATGCAAAAACCTGTGCCTTGTATTAGTCATCCAAAATTCTTTATTAGATTGATTATAATCTCAAAGAATGATTTAAATTTACTTTTTGAGGGTTGTGAAAAAAGAGGGGCATCCCTAAAAAATTCATTGTGAAATCTACATCATCCTTTAGGATGATTTCCAACCTGTTTGTTGCCTTAGAATCAGCATAGAAATATTCCTATCCTATCTGTAGTTAACTTTTTATACCAGTTTTCCCCCAGAATTTTAATCTGTGAGTTTCTCAAGATGTGTACTAAAATATTCAGCATAGGAGAAAAAACCATATAAAAACTGTCATATGTTTATCAATTGGAAATTTGGAAACAGATTAAGCATACATAAAAATTCAGGGACCATAAAGAACACAATGACAGTGATGTAGAAGCTACCAGTTAACAGAGCTTTGTCTCTTCCTTTCTGACTATGAATCTTAAGAGAGTTTAGGATAATGAAACAAAAAAATTAGGATATGGATAAAAACTACCATATAGATTGCTCTTCAATTGGCATCAAGAATGAGGACTGTAGTGTCAGTGTCAGTACACACAAGTTCCCAAAAGGGTTACATGTCATAGGCAAAGTGGTTAATGACATTGGGCTGCAGAAATGGAGACTGTACTTTTCTCACAGCATAAAGCTATAACCAACTCCAGTTAGATGGCAATGGAATAAGAAGTACTCATGAGTGACAGGCAAGGAAGAAGAACACTGGGGAGCTCAAAAAGGGCTGGTCATAAAAGTCACTGTAATGAGCCGGTCACCTAACTTGTAGATAAGTAAAAACATCACAATACTTTCCTCCCATCAGGAGAAAAAGTGAGACCACAGAGAATAATTAAATTATAACATTTGTATAAAGTTGATGCAACTGGACATCATCATGTTAAATTAAATAAGCCAGACACAACAACACAGGTTTTCACTTACATGGGAGTACAGATAACTTTTTCAAATAAAAGTAATAGTAGAATTGGGACAATTTGGAAAGAGGAAAGGGAAAATGGGGATGGAGAATAGGGATAAAACAGAGTAATCTATGATACACTGTAAGACATTTTGTAAATGTCACAATGTGCCCCATTACAACAATAATAAAAAATAAATTAAAATTTGAAAAGACACAGTAATAATCTGGGAATGTTGGTTTACACCACTAATCTCACCTACTCAGGAATCAGAGGCAGGATGACTAAGAGCTCAATGCCAGCCCAGGCAAATTTATCAAGACCTACCTCAGAAACAAGATATAAAAGCAAATAGGTGCAGTTGTCACTCAAGTGATAGGACACTTGCCTAGAATGCATGAGGCCCTGGGTTCAACCCTCAACACTACCAAAAACAAAAGAAAAGTAACAAAGTAAACCATGACCAAAGTATGTTATTCACTTGTATGGAAACATCATAATTAAACCCCTTTGTACAGTCAACAAAGAAGAATCACTTCATCCAGTTAATATCTCTTTAAAATAAAATACCTTTAAAATAAAATAAAGGTATTGCAAACATGGTGGAAAAGAGAACGATAGTCAACAATATCGAAATAGATTACATCAGTGAAGGTAGAGAGCATAACCATATGTACTGAAAGCTGTTGAATAGTAGGAGATAGCAGGGAAAAGGCAAGGGAGAGTAAGAGAGGTCAAACTGATCAAAATAAGATATATTAACAAGCTGGAATACATCAAGAAACCCCTTTAGACACTGACTTTGAAATTAAAAATGAATAAATTGTCAAATAGATACAGTGAGGGAGAGATACTTGTAGGAGCAGCAAGGGTGAATGGAGGAGATCAAATTGAGGGAAAACAGTTAATGGACTTCATATCCATATGTGAAATAAAATGAAGAAACCTCCTGCAATTTCTTTAAGTGGAGTAGAGAGGTAATTGAGGAAGGGAGATTGAGGGCTATCTAACCAATGTACAATGTAAGGCTATTCACAATTGTCACAATGAATCCTCCCTGTACAATGAATATATGCTAATAAATATGAAAAATAAAGCATCATGCATACCTAACAATAGCCAAGGATAGACTATGTTCTCACCAGAAAAAATAGTTATGTGTAGTACTATTAATTCATATGAAAATTAGTTTCATTTAACCATTACACAAAGTACACATTTTCAAAACAACATATTGTTCATCATAAATATAAACAATTTTCATTTATCAATTTAAAAATAAAGGTATAAAAATTAAAAATGAAATTTCTATCCATCAAATGAAATAATATGCAAAAAAAGGTATGAATTCATAATATTTAAACAATGAAGTATTTGTAATACACAGTATTCCTAAATATTGCCAACACTTTAACAATAATGGTAGAACTGGGTAGGGTGGTTCACTTCTCTAGTGATAGATACACTGAAGACAGAGTTCAGGAGGAACACATTCTAAGAAAAGCCAATGGAATAAATTTATGAACACATCATCTCAACAAATAAGCCAGGCATGGTAGTGCTGTAATCAAGAACTAAAATCTGTTTTCATCATCAACCAAATTGCATATAACAAAACAGTTCATATCTATTATCTCAATTTGTTTTGATTTCTCTTGTTTTGTTTTGGGGTGGGTTTGGTTTGATTTGGTTTGGCTTGGTTTGGTTTGGCTTGGTTTAGTTTTGTATACATGTTCTCCATATGCAGATCAGGCTGGCTTTGTCATCCCAATGCTCATGCACCAGCTTCCCAAGGGCCAGGATTATAAGTGTGAGACAGCCAATATCTTTAAACAAATAGAATACCATCTGTCATCCAAAGTTCATGAAGTAAAAATGCATATGCCATGATTTAAAATTAAAAATAGTCTTATGACAAAATATATAATGTAGCCACACAGAGCTGATAAAGACATCAGAATTTAAAAATCACTTTTTGGTGCCAAAAATTCATCTAAGTATTAATAAATTATTTCCCACTAATTCAGAAGATTACTTTTTTAAAAGTATCTTCTTTCCTAGTCTTTAAACCAGTTTCATCTAAAGTCTCATTCAATATAAATTCGGAAAACATAAACCTTCAAGGTGAGGTTTTATTTTTATATATACTAGGATAAATACCTCCAGCTTTAATTCATCTTCCAGTGTTCTCTATGAGATTGATATAAATTTCAAAAAATAATTTACTGTTTGAAAACTTTGTAAAAATAAAGGGAAGCCTTCTAGAGAATGCATTGAGTTGAAAACTCCATCTTTTGTTTGAGTTTACGGTATCTTTGCCTATTCAAAAATAATAGCAATTGTGCTCAGTATGAGACATACAATTTTATTCTACTTTGTACTTAACTTTCTACACCACAATTGTTTCATAGCATTTTTCATCTCTGAATTTCTCAAGGTATATATTAAAGGATTCATCATAGGGGTGATGACTGTAAAAACTACACTTATGAATTTATCAATGGGAAAGTTGTAAACAGGTCTAACATAAAGGAAAATACAGGGAACAAAAAAGAGGACAACAACTGTGATGTGTGAACTGCAGGTTGATAGAGCTTTGTGCCTCCCTTTTTGACTCTGAGTCTTAAGAGAGTTTAAGATGATTCCATAGGAGACTAAGAGAAGGATAAAAATGACCATACAGATTGCTCCACCATTAGCAATCACAGTGAGGCCTATGAAGTAGGTGTCAGTGCACGAAAGTTCCAACAAAGGGTACATGTCACAGACAAAGTGGTCAATGATATTGGGACCACAGTAAGGGAGACTGCACACAAAGACAATTTGAACAAAAGAGTGTGCAAAACCTCCAGCCCAGGCCGCCACCAATAGGAGGATGCAAACTCGTCTGTTCATGATTGTCAAATAGTGCAATGGCTTACATATGGCCACATAGCGATCATAGGCCATCATCACCAGAAGGAACACCTCAGCACCAGCAAATAAATGCTCTATAAAGAGCTGAACCATGCAAGCTGGGAAGGAAATAGTCTTTTCATCACACAGCAAGTCTATAATCAACTTTGGAGAAATTGCTGTGGAGTAAGCAGCATCCATAAGTGACAGATAGGCAAGGAAGAAGTACATAGGGGAGCCCAAGGAAGGGCTGGCAATGACAGTCACCACAATGAGCAGGTTGCCCACAATTGTCACAATGTAGATGAGTAAAAACATGACAAATAATGCTTTTTGATGATCAGGATCCTGAGTAAGGCCAAGGAGAACAAATTCCGTGACATTATTCCTGGGTCTCATTTTATAATACTTGCTTTAGAGATGAGAGTTCAGAAGAATTCCTGCTAGCAAATGGTGAAGAGGACCATGAATACATTTTTTTATGGAGCACATTCCATCAGCATTTTCTACACTGGTAAACCCACCTTCAATAATATCTGTTCAGTTCATCTTCTAAGGACTCCAACAGACCTTCCTTTGACTATTCTAATTCTCAAATGATTTTGTTTGCACCTAGAGATTAATGGTTCCATATATATAAATAGCTCATACAGAAGACTAGCTAAAATTAAGTTACTCACACATTTAATACCATCTTAATATATGTCATGCCTTGGAACAGCTATCATAAATTAGGAAGAGGGAATGGGTCACTGTTTTGAAGAAGCATCTGTAATGTTGGCAGTTAATTTTAAATATGAATGGACATAGAGTCAATTCTTTTATTATGTAGTATTCATGGGGAATAACTGTTTAGTATGATCCATGTAGCACCAAAATAAATTAATAAATAGATGTACATAAATAAATATCTATAAAAATTTCACTGAATTCAATGGCATCATACCCTAAAAAGTGATCAGTCTTTCATAGAATAATAACATAATATATTTTGAACCGAATCATCAACTACTCAGCACACTGATACCTGGACCTATTACTTCTTAAGACTGTCAGCTTTTTTCAGGAATTATAATTCTGTCCATTGTGTCCTTGCCTTATTAATTCCATAACAGATAAATTTGTTATCTTGATTTTTAACAAATACATTTTAACTAAACTGAATGAACTCATGACTTTTAACAGCTATTCCATTAACAATACATTTATCTTTTTCTCAATAATTTGGTGTAAGCTAGGTAATAAGGCTGGAGAAAATACAAACTGAAATGTAAAATAGTGAATAGTGGGGCATGTTTTATATATCAGATGTCTTAAGACCTAGTGCTCAAAAAGCAGAACTTCAATTTGTACATTCCAAAACAGCATTGTCAAGGGAAAAGCCCACTTGTTTGAGTCATTTTCTAAAAGTAATTACTTAAGTGCTTCAGTTTGCACATAAAAAGATAAATGGATTTAGATAGATAATTTCAGATTACTTTCTACTCTATCTATATCACTATTTGTGAAAACCTACTTTTTTCTATTCTGATTATGACTTTTTATTTTTCACAATTTTTAGTAAAATAAGCAATTTCCAAGTTTATCCCAAAGAAAATACCCAAGCTAATGTTAAATGAAATTTGTTGACTACAGTGACCGAATAAAAACTCTCTCTTCCTCATTCAGTATACACTGAAACTGAACCCAAGGCATCCCCCAAAAGTGAAAGCAGAACATTAGCATAGACTCTAGAGTCACACTGGTCCTGTTACACTCCCAGGTTCATTCACTTGGAAGGTATGTGACCTTATGTATGTTTTCATCAATTTTACATTGGAAAGCCAAGCATCTAACTCTTTGAGTTATTTTTTTATTACATGTAACATGACTATAGCACTTCTGTGCACCTGAAAAATGTAAATAATTAATAACTGATGTCAATGTTTTGAATGTTTCCCAGTGAACATTGCATCAGAATAAATTACCAGTATCTCTGTCAGTTTAATAGGAAGTAAAAATGTGCTTCAGAATATCAAGAATATTATACCTTTAACTCATAATGCCCCTCTGGAAGAAATGAAAGAATTATATCTCTTAGGAAATAATTGTTTCATTGAAAATATGGATAATATTTACCTCAGAAGAAATACATTTTACTGGAATCAGACAAGTGGGTTACATGTACCAGGATTTAGTACTGGAAAAGGACATAAGCAGAGAGATTCTGAGATGTCCTTACAATCCAACTGTGATGACCTTTCAACATCTCTCATTCACATTCTGCTTTCAACAGATTCAGAAGATCAGTCATTCTGAAAGCTGCAGAGTGATAGAGGCACAACCTGGGGAAGAACATAGGACTACAAAGTAGTCTAGATACAATTCACTTCATGCTGTATCCTACATTCTGCTGCTTATTCTCCTCAATCAGGTTTTGATTAGGATACATATCCCATTGCCAAGTTTAATTATTTACATAATAGGCTAAAAGAAGAGGATTTGAGCTATTGTTTATAGTTTGTTTATTATAGTATTAAATCTTTAATAATACTATAAAAACTGACAATAGTATTATGGGACTTTCAACTAAAACTATTAAGTTAATATTTCTTTTTTTTTAAGTTAATATTTCTTTATCAAATAAACTAATAGAAGCCCTTAATAACAGAGTTTTTTAATACATAACACAGTAATAACAAAAATCACATATAGTACTTTACAATAATAACTTTATGAATATCTGTAAGCTATAGTAAATAAAGTCCATCAACCAGGGTGGTTTTCTCTATGGATACTAACATGTCTGCTTGAATCATTTTAAAGTTACATATAGCATCCAGAACATAATAGACAGTTGTTTATTTACATGTTATCACAAATAGTTTGTTATGTAATATTGAATTTTCTTATTCAACTATATCCCAAGCAATTAAAACCCTTTGCTAACACATTATGCTATTATAATATCCCAGAAAACATGGTTATAAATTTATTTGCTTATTTATTACAGGTGTAAGATATATTAGCCATTATTTTGAAAAAAGAAAATAAACACCTATAAAGAGTACTACTAAACCTAACTATACTTTGTATGTTCTAACTAATTTCTGAGTTTATTAGCTTCATTCCCACAATTCAGATGCTGTTGGTGAGCATGCATGATTTATGACATTGATTATAGCTATCACAGGAATGTTTATCCTAGTATACACTATCATTTGTTTTATGAAGTCACATCTTGGATCTTGTCCTTGGCCTGGAAAATCATTGCTTCTTTCACTTGTTGCAATTAGATATTTTACTATGAGTGATCATAGAACACATGATTATGTAAAGTTGATGACTGGACATACAAATAGCTCCAACTGGCTACTGTTTCCATAATTTCACATAGTCTTCCCTTTACCTCAATCTTTCAGAATAGTGTATCTTTAAATATAAAGATATTTAAGTAATAACATTTACTATGTAAAGATAGTTGAATATTCTCACCTGCTGGAAAATTCTCTCCTGGAAAAACAAAGATTCTATGTTTATATGGCTATGTAAAAATTGACCTAATTAGTGAAACCTAACATGGCCAATTACTTCAGCTTGGGCAGAATTTTAGTTTTCAAAAACCACTTGATTCATTCTACCAGGAAAATAATTCTTCCATTTATAAGTGTAAATACAATCTATGAGTTTTTACATCATCACTACTTTACATGAAGAGATTGTAAGGTTGTATTAGATTGGTTAATTAGAATAATTAGAAGAAATTCAAACAGAGTAATCTCTTGTGAACAGGTTTCTTGCTTTGAACAATCCCTAGATGAAAAATATTTGTAAAGAAAGATTAGCTGACTGCCAAATTACATGGCAGTATCTTAACTAATAATGTATTAGTTTCACTCTAGGAAATATGTAATTTAAATATGATATTTAAAATGGCCAAAAAAGGAAGCAGCCTCTGTCCCCTTCCTTAACCACATCCTTGCAAAGGACAGCCTTATGCTGACTGTGGGACAAATTCTGCCCAAGAACCTCTAAGGAGTAAGAAAAGAAGGCTTGTAACTGGAGTCTTCTATAGTTAATGTTGTAACTAGAGTCTCCTACAGCTGATATTCTAATTCTTGAAAAGACAAGTGATCACACCTTGCATTTTCAGTTGGAGTTGACACTTTCTACCAAGGCTTGAATTTGTGTCAGGTAGAATTGTAATTATTTTCATTCCACTAATTCAATCTCTTAATTACAATTATTAATCAAATATCTGTTTCTACAGAAGCACTGTTCTTCTAACAATCAGTCAGTAACAAGACAGGGCTTTCTGCTTTCTCCAGTCCTATTCAATATAGTTTTAGAATTCCTAGCCAGAGCAATAAGAAAAGAGCAAGAAATCAAAAGGATTCAAATAGGGAAGGGAGAAGTCAAACTATCCGTATTTGCAAATGACATGATCTTATACCTTTGCGACCCTAAAACTGTTACCAAAAAACTATTAGAAATCAGAAACTTTTTCAGCAATGTAGCAGGATACAAAATTTACAAACGTAAGTAGCCTACCAATATACCAACAATGAAATGATGGAGAAAGAAATCAGGGAAACAATCCCATTTACAATAGCCTCAAAAACAATAAAGTACCTTGGAATAAATTTAATGGGAGAAACCAAAGACCTTTTTAATGAAAACTATAAAGCATTGAAGAGACAAATTGAAGAAGACATCAGATGATAGAAAGACCTCCCATGGTCATTGATCAGCAGACTCAACATTGTGAAAATAAGAAATCTACGTGTTCAATGCTATATTTCAATCTTGAAATATATGTGGAAACACAAAAGACCTTGAATAGACAAAGAAATTCTGAGCAAAAAGTCCAATGCTAGAGGCATCACAATACCCAAAATCAAACCATACTACAAAGCCATAACAATAAAAACATCATGGTATTGGCACAAAAAACAGACAGGAAGATCAATGGGTCAGAATAAAAGTTCCAGACATAAACTCAAACATCTATAGCCAATTGATCATCCACAAAGGAGCCAAAAACACACAATAGAGAAAAAACAGCCTCTTCAACAAATGCTGTTGGGAAAACAGGATATCCACATCTTTCTCCCTGTATCAAAATAAACTCAAAGTGGAAGAAAGACCTTAATATAAAGCCTGAAACTTCTAAACTCCAGGAAGCAGTAGGAAATTCACTGGAACAGATAGGTATAGGGAAAACTTTCTAAACAGAATTCAAAAGGCTCAGCATCTAAGAGAAAGAATGAAAAAATGGGACTGTGTCAAATGAAAGAGCTTCTGCTCAGCAAAGGAAATAGTCACCAGAATGGGAGACAGTTCACAGAATGGGAGAAATTCTTTGCTAGCTACTCATCTGATGAGGGACTAATATCCAGAATCTATAGAGAATTAAGAAAACTCAGACCCCAAAGAATCTACACCTCAGTGAAGAAATGGACACATGAATTAAACAGGGAATTTTCAAAGGAAGAGTTACAAATGGTTAGTAAATACATGAAGAATACTTCAACTTCCCTGGTTATAAAAGAGATGCAAATCAAAACAACACTTAGATTTATCTGACCCCAATTAGAATGGCCATAATCAAGGATAATAACAACAACAAATGCTGGTGAGGGTGTGGCAAAACAGGAATCCCTAGACTGTTGGTGGGAATGTGAATTAGTACAACCACTATGGAAAGTAGTATGGAGAATCCTCAAAAATCTAAAGATAGAGCTGCCATATGATCCAGTGATACCCCTCTGGGGCATTTACCCAAAATAATGTAAGACAGGATACAATAGCAACACCTGTACACCTATGTTCATCACAGCACTATTCATAATAGCCAACCTTTGCAAACAACCCAGGTGCCATACAACTGATGAATGGATCAAGGAAACATGATATATATATATGTGTGTGTATATATATATATATATATATATATATATATATATATATACATATATATATATATGTAATGGAGTGTTACTCAGCCATAAGATAGAATGACATGTGGTTTGAAAGCAAATGGGTTACAATTGGAGGACATTATGCTAAGTGAAGCAAACTAAGTTCAGAAAGAAAAAGGTTGCATGTTTTATCTCATACATGGAAAATAGATCCAAAGATAAACATATACAGAAAAACAATCATGATCATGTACAAACTCAGATATAGAACATGTTTGTAATAGTGGAACTGCTATATGAAACTCAGGGAAAGAGGGAAAGGAAAAGAGAATGATACAGCATCAATAATATTACATAACATAAGATGTGAAGGTAGAAGATATAATGGAGTGTTTTGAAAGCTGTTGAAAAATGGTGAGTGGGAGGTAATTATATGGGACAGTAATGAAAAAGGTTGAACAGACCAAAATAAAGAAGAACCACAGTGGGCATATATTGAGACACTCTTTGGAACATCAGCTTAAATATTAATGAAATACAGGACTGTATAATAGGTACAATGTGGGGGGTACTAGTGGGAAGAGGAGTGAATAAAGGAAATTAAGGTGAAGTATATTGTGGATGAACTTCATGTACTTATATGAAATAGAACAAAGAAACGTATTGAAATTGCTTTAAGTTGAAGGGATGGCATTGAGGGGAATAGGGGATGGGGATGGCCTTACCAATGTACACTATAAGCTTAATCAGAATTGTCACTATGACTCCCCCCCTGTATAATGAATATGTCCTAATAAAAAGTTTTTAAAGCAGTAGTCATGGATGCTTATTGCAATGAAAACCTACATTTAAAAAATATCTCAGCCAGCTACCAGTAGCTCATACCTATAATCTTAGCTACTTGGGAATCTGAGATCAGGATAGTAGTTTGAGGCCCAACTGGGAAAATTATTTATAAGATCCTGTCCCCAAAATAACTGCAGCAAAATATACTGGAGAGGTGGCTCAAGCAATAGAGTGCCTACTTTATAAGCATGAAGGCCTAAGTTTGAACCCTAGTTGGACCCCTCCAAAAATGTGAAATAAATTACCAAGTATCCATCAAAGGAATTAGATAGAGATGAAATACAAATTAACCCAAAGATAACAGAAGGAAGGAAATAGTAATGTTTAGAATAGTCATAAATCAAATACTGAATACAAGAACAAAAGAACAAATTAATAATCAAAAATGATATTTTAAAAGGACAAACAAAATTGACAAATCCTCAGATAGGCTAATTAAGAAAAATAGAAGAGAAATTCAAAGAAATAAATCAGAATAGAAGGACAACCTATTGCAACAGTAGACTCAGAAATAAGGAGGATCTTAAGTATTCTCATAGACAGTCTTCACCAGTGCACCTTTCATCAGGTTTTGACAATGACCATGAATATCCACGTTTTATAAACATACACCAATTGACTCAACAACAAAGCTACAGAGAACTCATGTTTAGAAACATTCAAAAAGAGTTCAGTGCTCATTCAATCATTAAAAATGAAGATTATAACAAAGTATCACTACATGCTATTTTAAATGTCTAAATTAAAAATAAAATAAACCCTCTGCGATAAAAGTTCTGGTAAGGCTAAAGAGAGTCTGATTTAGTAACTGCACTTAGCCCATACACTAATATTTTTCAAAAATGCTTTGGAAGAAAGTGAAGTTAGCATCAGATTTGAGAATACTTCTTGGTTCAAATAGCTAAATGACTCTTCTAATAGTGGATAAATCAGTTATTTACTAGTTAGTAACACCTTTCCTCTCTAGTCCTTCATGGAGTTCATCATTTCTGAGTTACTCAGAGTGTAGATTAAAGGTTTCAGCATGGGTGTAAGGGAAGACGGATGTATGATATATAATCAATGATTTGTCAGTGGGGAAATATTGTAAATGGGTTTTGATTGCTCCTTTGAAATATGTTGTCTGTTCTAGTCATGGCACTGACATAGAGGTTGTAATGACTATTTCTAAGGAACACATTTTTATAAGGAAATACCATAGGCATCACCATTGAAGATAAATATAAATCAGTTTCTTCTACCCACTTGTTAATCTTCATTTTCCAAGTTTAAATGGTACCAAAATAAAATTAGAAGAGATGCATTAGAAAATGTCAGAAATAAATTATTGTAGAACAAATATACGTATTTCATAGATCATTATTTACCTAGTAAGTCCAAAAAGTTAACTGAAAATCTATCCTTAATAATAGTTAAGTAAAGTGATTAAATTCAAGGATAAACTTTCTTGAATACTAATGACAATTACTTACAAAATACAATATAGAAAGAATATTTTGGTGATACAACTTACAAAACATAAACTCAAAAATGTGACTGTTCATTATTAAAACAAAATGAAAAGAAAGGAATTAATCAAAAATCTCAAAGACATAAGTAAATAGACTTTATGTTCCTCAATAGAATGATTCAATGGGGTAAAGATATCAATTCTTTACCAAACTAATTATACATTTAATGCATGGTCAGTTATAACCCTAGTAGGTTTATGCAACCTTCGTAAATTATTTTGATGTTGGAAAATTTTGTTTTAATAAGTATTGAGTAGTAGACCTTTTATTACATATCAAAATCTTCCTACATGACCTAGACCTAAAATAACAGGAATAATCAATTAATCAAATAAAGATTATTTAGAAACACTGCAAATATTTGCATATTAGATATAAAATCACAGCATTCCAGATTATGGAAAGGGATTAGAAGTTTTGAAAGTGTGTTTAAAAGTTTAGAGGAATAAAACATACTTATAATATTAAAAAACACATACCCAGGTTAAAAGGGGCATGTCTGAATAGACATGTCTTCCCAAAAGAAGGCATACAAATTGATAACAGGCACATGAGAAAAGGTTCAAAACCAATAAAATGAGACAAATGAGAATTAAAGCCAAAATTCCCATGAGAACATGAGAATCAATATGTGTAAGAAACATCTACATAATTTATGTTTATCGCAGCGGTAATGACAATAACCAAAATATAGGTAAGCCGAAGTGTTAGAGTAAGGAGAATGTGGCAGATACACACAATGGGATGTTATTCAGTTTTATAAAACAGGAAATCTTATTTGAAACAACATGAAAGAACATGAAGAACATTCTGTAAAGTGGAATAAATCAAGCACAGGAAGACAGATGCCAAATAATTTCACTTATGTATGGAATCTACAAAATGCTAAATTCAAAGAAGTAGAGAACAGAATGGTGGTAGAGACAGGGAAAGGAATGAGAGTGTGCTGGTCAAATGTTAAAAATTTACAGTTGACAGGTGGAATTAGCCCAAGAGTTCTATTGTACTACATAGTGAATATAGCTAATAACAGTGAACGCTTGAAAATGAACAATAGGGTGGGTTATAAATGTGCTCATCACAAAAAATGCTAACTATGTAAAACAATGCATATTCAAATTCAGTCATTCTAAAAGGTATACATATTTCAAAACAATATATTTCATGATATACAATTCTTGTTGATTGTTGATATATTTAAAGAAACATGTTTTAAATAAAATATAAAGTTTCTATTCATTAGATGAAATAATAATATAGTTTAAAAGAAACAAGACAGAGATGACCTTCTGATACATATATAAAATGAACAATTAGTTTACAGACTACCTGAAGAACTCCAATAATTTAATAATAAGGGAAAATAATCTATAGACAAAGCACATAAACACACATTTCATATTAAATGGTAAAAATTGGATGCCCAATAAATATATGAATACACTCAACTTCAGTTGCTATAAGGAAAATCATAATCACAATGAATAACAGTTTTGTAACCATTATATTAAAAAAAGTACCAACATCTTGGAATATGAAGTTTTGGTGAGTATGTAGACAATGTTACAGTTGTTCATTGCTGGTGGGATTGCAATTTAGAACAATGCAATTATCTATAGAAGTTAATGTAATTACATCCTACTTAAAATATATTCTTCAGGATGTCTGGAACATGACAATACATAATATAAAACAGGAAATAATACTTAGAGAAACACGAATAGGAGGATCAGGGTCCAGGCTGGCCTAGGCAGAAAGTAAGAACCTATGTCAATAATGACTAATGGAAAAGGGGTTGGTGGAGTGACTTAAGTGGAAGATTCCCTGCCTAACAAGCCCAGTGTGAGTTCAACCCTTAGTACTGCCAAAAATCATCATAAACTACTTACTGTGCAATATAGTTTTTTTATAAAGGTAATAAGTAAGAATATAAGGTGTATTTTAAGAATATATGTTTTCATTTAATCTATTTTAACTATGACTAACAGAACATTATTGGAATTATCTCTGGGACAGTTAGAGGAATTGCAACAGGATGTAGTAAAAAGTACTTTCATTTATTTTGAGAATATTCTACATAACATGGTAAAATATTGAGGATTAAATTGCAGATGTTATTAGATATGAATACAATTGTGATATGACATTCAAAAATAAAATCTCAAATATGTATCTTCAGTAAGAAAAGTACATTAGACTTGTGTATCCTACATATATGCCAGCCCTTCTTATCCTCTGACATTAGGATAATAGGTAATAAATTGTACTGTATCTTGAATTTATGACAAATTAGTAAGCTTCAGACACACTTGACACAAAAGCAAATTTTTGGGTAACTACACAATATGAGGAATATGTAAATTTGCTTCATTTCAGTAACATTTTTATTATCTATATATATCACCTACCAAGACATGGTATACCTTGAATATATAGAATATAACTTACTTTTAAAAACACAAAAATTCTATGAAGCATAGTTGGTTTCCATATTGCAATGAAAATAATTCAATCTTCTTTATGGTTTGTGATGATCTACGATGACAAAAGGCAAAGACCAAACCTTTATTATTTTAACATACAAGTGTAGCAAAACTTAATTATACCAAATGTATGCTTGATAAGTTTCTAATTAAAGTATTGAAATTCAAAGCAACATTTAGGAAATATGCTGTTTATGTAAATAAACTCAAATTTCCTTTATCATTTTCTGCATCAATACCTAGGAAAAATAAAAAATATTCCTTGGGAATCTAAAATTTACATGTTTACTAGTGAAGAGTATCATAAAACTGTGATTATACTTGGCCTACTATGTTTTTCTACAAGCAACTATCTTTCCCATCATCAACAATTTGAGTCTGGCCTTATCATCACTTGTGTTGCATTTAACAAAACTGTTAACTGAGAAGCTTATCAACTAAACTCAATACCACCTACCCTCTGTTAGGTCGACGTGGATGGGAAGGCCAAATTGGAGCCAAATAATAAAGCAAATAGGCTTAAAGCAAGCTTTATTGAGAGCGTGCTCTTGGGCGAGGTTCACCATCCCCAAAGAACAGGGCCAGAGAAGTCGCACAGGAGAAATGGCAGCCCAGTTTTTACAGCCTGGGTGAAGTCAAGAGCTTAAGGTATTATGGGGCATCGAGATAGGTCAAGGTTTGGTGGGGAGGAGCTCAGGGTAATATGGATCTGTAGGATAGGTCAGGACCTATTGCCCACCAGCGGGAGTTGCCATGGTAACTAGAGGGGGAGAGGAAGGAGGAGGGTGAAACAGGAAGTCTCTAATCACCATGTGCAGGAGTTGCCATGGTAACCATGAAGCCTGTAACTGCCCCACACCGAGTTGCCATGGTAACCATGAAAGGAAGGAGGGCGTGGAGTGGAAAGTCAAGTAGAACATCCCTGATGCCCATGGGGTGGCTGCCCACCAGCCAAATATCCCAGACTCTTTGGTATAGGGGCCAAGAATCGGTTCTGGTTACTTCTTGCTGAAAGGAGGCAAAGTTAGGGGTTAGGCATGTCTTGATCCACTTGACCAGTGCAGCTGGACCCCATGGGGAGGAGCTGGTAGTCATAAACCTGGAGCATCACCTGGTTGAAGGTTACCTGAGTTAATTGGCATAGGCGGTCCTGGAAAAATCGAAAGAGAAAGGGTGCCAGAAGCAGAAAGAGGCAGATAATTATTAGGGGTGAGAATGTTAAACAGGGGTGAATTCCACCAGCTAGGGGTGTCAGTCGAGGCAATATTGTAGCGGTGCATCTCGTAGCTGAGCTTGTGAAGAGACTGGACACGAGTTTCCACCAGGCCTGACTCATTAATATAGTAGCAGCACTCTTCCTGAAGAAAGAAGCAAGTTCCCCCTTTATCTGCCATGAGAAGGTCCAAAGCATGGCGGTCCTGTAGGGTTACCTGAGCTAGGGAGGTTATCTGTCTTTGAAGAGAGGCAAGGGATGATGCTGAGTCCTCAGAGCCTGTCAGAACCTGTTGAGAGAGCCTTTGGGTCTAGATCACTGAGTGAGCCAGGGCACCGGAGCTGAAACCAGTAGCCGCCATTGAGGCTGCCAAAAATATGCCCACAAGGACAGGCAGGAAGACAGCCCTCCTGGTCCTATGTGGAGGTGAAGGCTGGGTCCCTGATGTAAGGCCTATGAGTTGGAAGAATTCTCCTTTTCCATACATAGTAAGCTGGGGAAGAATAGAGACAGGTAAGCAGAGCTGGGAAGTTAGGGCCTGTTGGGTAAGATTTTTTGAAAGTGTGCTGTTACACCAAAAGAAGCCTCCTGGAGGGACCCAGAGGGAATCCGATATGGTAAAGTTAGTGGTGTTACATATTTGGCCAGGATCAGAGTAGCAGAAGGGCAACTGTAGGGATAGAGGATCTCTATATAGGAGGGCTCCCATGATGGGGGCAGGCAGAGGTGTGGAGGCTGACCCATTTGATGGGAATGGCCCAGGTAAAGGAACAGCTATGAGTGGGGGCCTGGACAATGCGGCACAAAGGAAACATTTAGTTACATTGGCCAGGCCTGACCTATTTAACAAGTGGGCACCTTCCTGTGCCAGGGACAGCCAGGAAATAGGGTCTCTCCGGGTTTTGTTTTGAAGGCTGTTTTCTGCCTTCCTAATGGCTTTTGCCTGGTCCTTTAGTACATTGAGAATCTGGGGGACTACTCGTTCATATAACCTCCAGATTTTGAAGGTTGTTGAGGGATGTGTGTTGTACCCAGGTTGATATCCCTTGGCTGTCACCCCAGTTGCCCATCTATTATCCCAGGGGTCAGGAATGTAAAGGCATAACTGGGAGCCATCATAGGAAGCTTCCAACGAGTTGCCTGAGTGAGACCCAGTAATGAACTTAATGTAATGAATTTTGCAGGACCAATATGGACATCCTCCATATTCTTCAACCCTTTTGGTCCCCTCCTGACAGTATGGTTTGGTTTGATCAAATGTAAAACAAAAATAACCAAGATTTATAGTTCTTGTTCCATGTGCTGCTAAAGGAGTGCTGAAACTGGAGGGTGAGCAATCTGCTACACCCCACGGAGGGGCAATCCCCAGCATCAGTGAGGTGGGTGACCACCCTATTGTCTTTTGTATATGTTTCTTGGATCCTGAATCTCCAATGATAAGAGGAAGATGGTTCAGATAGGGTCGGGGGAAGGGCTAGGATCAGCATTAAGAGTGTCCCCCACCCAGGAGATCTGGAGGGAGGTGGGCCCCATTGGTGTAACTTGCCAAGTTTTGGTAGGCATGTTGGGTGGAAGCATCTTAGGGCGAGTGAGGTGGTACCAGGTAGGGTGTCCCAGAAGTTTCGCCGCCAAGGAAGTGGTGAGGATGACAGTGTATGGTCCCGTCCATCTGGGTTGGAGGGACTTTGGATGTAGCTGCTTGAGAAAAACGCTGTTGCCTGGAGACAGGGGGCCATAGTCTGGTGGAACAGTATCTGATTGGGGTAGGTAGTGATCTGCATGGGCTCGGAGCAAGGAGTGGAGGAGAGTGAGGTAAGGTAGGTATCCATTTAAGGGAGATGTGCTTGATGGGAAAGTGTGGGAAAGGAGAAAGGAGCAGCCATATAACCGCTCAAAGGTGCTTAGGGCAGTTGGCTGCCTAGGGGCCACTCAGAGGCGAGTGAGGGTCAGGGGCTGCAGGTCAACCCAGGAGAGCCAGAACTCCAGGGACAACTTGGTGAGCTGTTGTTTGATCAGGCCATTGTCCCGCTCAACCTTACCTGAAGATTGGGGGGTGGTATGGAGTGTGGAATCTTCACATGATGGCCAGGTGTCTACAGACTAGTTGAGTGACCTTGGAGATGAAGGCAGGACATTGTCTGACTGGAGACTTCATGGAAGACCAAAATGGGGAATGATGTGATAGATGAGAGTGTCTGCTATGATTGTAGCCACTTCTGTGGCCGTAGGAATGGCTTCTATCCACCCTGTGAAAGTATCAATAAAAGTAAGAAGGTATCAGAGTTTTTTGTGCTTAGGCATATGAGTGAAATTGATCTGCCAATCTTCACCGGGCTGGCTACCACGGAGTTGGTGGAGGGATTGGTGGAGATGGAGTCTGCCCTGGGGGTTTGCTTGAGAGCAAATGGAGCAGGCCTCCTGGACCTGACAGATAGTGGATTGGAGGCCCTGGGGTGAAACAAGGGTTCCAGGGAGGAGAGAAGGGCCTTGGGGCCTATGTATAGTGAGTTGTGGATGGCAGTGATGACCTCTGTTGTCTGGCCCAAGGGGAGGATCAGACGGTTGTCTTTGAAGATCCACCCATTGGGGAACATAATTCCCCCTTCTTTGAGGAGAGCAGTTTGTTCTTTTGGCTCATAGTTTGGAGTAAAGCCAGAAGAGAGGAAAAGGATAGTTGGGGGACTTGTCTGTTAGGCTGTCTTTTGGGCCTTTATGTCTGCAAAGGCGTTTCCTTGTGCCACTGGGTTGTTGGAGGTCTGGTGTCCCCTGCAATGGATGATGGTGGCCCCCTTTGGGAGCTGCAGAGCTGGTAATAGTTTGGCAATGAGGGGTCCATTGACCACCAGGGTGCCCCATGTGGTCAAGAAGCCCCTCTCCTTCCAGATGGCTGCATGAGAGTGTGCTATAAGGAAAGCATATTTAGAGTCAGTATATATATTAGCAGTTTTATCTTTGGCAATGGTGTGTGCCTGGGTTAAAGCCATGAGTTCTGCCTTTTGAGATGTTGTTCCCAGGGGGAGGCACGTTGCTATCAGTACCCGAGGAGGGTCGATGGTGACTACGGCATAGGTGGCTTGGCGGCCTCCCTGGTCATCTAGGATGGAGCTCCCGTCAACAAACATAGTGAGGTCAGGAGAAGGTAAGGGAGAGTTGGTAAGATACTTCCTGGGGGTCATGAGACTCTCCACTGTTTCAGGACAAGAATGGGTTGGGTTAGAGGCTATCAGTGGGGGGGGTGGGAAGCAGTGTAGTGGGGTTGAGTGGGGAGCAAGTAGTGAGAGTTATATCAGGATTGTTGATGAATAGGAGGTGAAATGTCTGTAGGCAGGAAGCTCCAATGAGAGAGAGAGAGGAATGGGTGAGGAGGTCAACAAGTCTGTGTGGGGAATATACAGTTATTGGTTGTAGTTGGGATAGCTTAAGAGCCTCCCTGGTGAGGGTGGCCACTGCCGCAAGAGCTCGGAGGCACGGCTGCCAGCAGCTGACAGGGGATCCAGCTGCCTGGAGAGGTAAGCGATTGGTCGATGAATAGGGCCTGATAATTGGGTAAGGACCCCTTTGGCTATTCCAGAAGTTTCATCTGTAAATAGGTGGTATGGTTTGGAAGGGTTTGGCAGTGCCAAGGCTGGAGCCTGAAGGAGGGTGTCCCTGAGAGAAGAAAAACAGTGATGGACCATGGACAGAGAGGTGAGTGGACTACTGGGAGTCTCCTTGGCAGCTTGGTATAGTGGGCAGGTGGGCCAGTGAGGCAAAATTAGGAATCCAGTGTCTAAAAAACCCAATGAAGCCCAAGAAGGATAAAATTTCTTGGGCATCATAAGGAAGAGGGAGGTCCTTCAAGGTTTGGACCTGGTCCATGGTAAGTGCCTCTGAGGTGGGGGTGAGACAGAAGCCCAGGAAAGTAACAGCTTGTAAGCAGAGTTGGGCCTTGGCTGGGGAGACCCGGTATCCCTTAGAGGCTAGAAAGTTAAGGAGGTTGGCTGTTCCCATTTCAGAGTCCTGCTGGGAGGGGGAGCATAGAAGGAGGTCATCGACATATTGTAGAAGTGTATTGGGTTTTGTATTACACATGACCAGGTCCCAAGCCAGAGCCTGACCAAAGAGGTGGGGGCTATCACGGAAGCCTTGGAGAAGAACTGTCCAAGTTACCTCTTGGGTGAGGTGAGTATCCGGGTCTTCCCAGGTAAAGACAAAGAGGAAGTAGGAGTCCGGATGGAGAGGAATAGTGAAAAAGGCATCCTTGAGATCGAAGACAGAAAAGTGAGTAGTATTAGGGGAGATATTGGAGAGGATTGTATATGGATTTGGGATCAACGGGCAAATGGGGATAACAGCCTCATTTATGATGCGTATGTCTTGGACTAATCTGTAGGACCTGGAAGTCTTTTTTATTGGAAGGATAGGCATGTTACATAGGGAATTTATAGGTATAAGGAGACCTTGATTTAAGAGTTTGGTAATTATTGTTTTTATGCCTTTTTGATGAGTTTCTGAAATAGGGAATGGGGTCTACAGGGATATTGGTTAGGGTCCTTAAGAGAAATGTGGATGGGTGGGTGGTGTGCACCCACAACCAGGACTGAGATGTCCCAGGCAACGGGGCTGACCGGAAGGGGAAAGGTGGGCAGAGCAGGTCCAGGAGGCAAAGGGGCTAGGTGGCTGGCAGAGGCCAGAAGGAGTGAGTGGGAAGCTAAAGATTCTGGTAGGTGGGGAGGGATGGTTGTGGAGGCCCCAAGCTTTGTTAGAATATCTCGACCTAAAAGTGGGGCAGAACAAGATGGGATAATAAGGAAAGAGTGTACAAATAGTATACCTCCAGCAGAGCAAGGGAGGGGTAGGGTTTTGTATGGGCAGAAGAGAGAGCCATCAACTCCCATAACAGAAACCGATGAAGGAACTGTTAAACCCAAGTGGGCAAGCAGTACAGAATAAGTAGCCTCCATGTCCAAAAGGAAGGAGATGGACTTACCCACTACCTGGAGCATGACCCTGAGCTCAACAAGAGTGATTGGGGTCCCCAAGTCAAGGCATAGTCAATCTTCTGCCAGTCTGAGAAAGTTGGGGATCTGGATGTCTAGTGGGGCTGACCCTCCACGAGGAGCCTCAGGGGGTAAGCCCTGTCCAGGACAATCTGATCCCCAGTGACCCACCTGTTTGCATTTTGGGCAGGGTTTAGTTGGAGGTCTTGGGTTGGGGCACTGGCGAGTCCAGTGGCCTTCCTTGTCACATTTGAAGCAGGTCCCCGCAGGGGCCAATGGGAGGTTTCGGGTTCCTCCTTTCACTCAGGGCTGTGGTCCAGCCAGCCGCAGGGCTGCTACCAAGGCTTGGGTTTGGAGGGCCACCTTCTTTTTTTTTTTTTTCTTTTATTATTCATATGTGCATACAAGGCTTGGGTCATTTCTCCCCCTTGCCCCCACCCCCTCCCTTTCCACCCACTCCACCCCCTCCCTCTCCCCCCTACCCCCTCAATACTGAGCAGAAACTATTTTGCCCTTATTTCTAATTTTGTTGTAGAGAGAGTATAAGCCATAATAGGAAGGAACAAGGGGTTTTGCTGGTTGAGATAAGGATAGCTATACAGGGAGTTGACTCACATTAATTTCCTGTGCATGTGTGTTACCTTCTAGGTTAATTCTTTTTGATCTCACCTTTTCTCTAGTTCCTGGTCCCCTTTTCCTATTGGCCTCAGTTGCTTTTAAGGTATCTGCTTTAGTTTCTCTGCGTTAAGGGCAACAAATGCTAACTAATTTTTTAGGTGTCTTACCCATCCTCACCCCTCCGTTGTGTTCTAAAGCTTTTATTATGTGCTCAAAGTCCAATCCCCTTGTTGTGTTTGCCCTTGACCTAATGTCCACATATGAGGGAGAACATATGATTTTTGGTCTTTTGGGCCAGGCTAACCTCACTCAGAATGATGTTCTCCAATTCCATCCATTTACCAGCGAATGATAACATTTAGTTCTTCTTCATGGCTGCATAAAATTCCATTGTGTATAGATACCACATTTTCTTAATCCAGTCATCAGTGGTGGGGCATCTTGGCTGTTTCCATAACTTGGCTATTGTGAATAGTGCCGCAATAAACATGGGTGTGCAGGTGTGGAGGGCCACCTTCTATTGGAGGTATTTTTGGCGGGTTGACTCTGCTGCCTCCACAGAAATCTCACAGAAATGTAGATTTAACATCAAGAGAAGTTGAACCCCTGAGTGTGCAAAAACATCCTGCCGAAGCCACCACTAACAGGAAGATTCAAATCCATTAATTTGTGATTTTCAAATAGTTCAGTGGCTTACAGATAGCCATGTAGTGGTCAGAGTCCATCACACCAGAAGGAATACCTCAGCACCACCAAACATGTACTCTAAAAAAGCTATCACATGTAAGCTACAGAGGAAATAGTCTTTATTGAACACAGAGCAAGTCTATGATTTACTCCAGCCAGATGGAGTAAATAATCACTCAATGATTGTAGAGTGACAGACAAGGAAGAAAGAGGTACATTGGGGAGCCAAAGAGGGACTGGCAGTAACAGTCTCCAAAATGAGCAGGTTGCCCACCATTGTTACAGTGTAGTTGAGTAAAATCATGATGAATAATGCTTTTTTCCATCAGGATCCTGAGTGAGACCCAAATAATAATTCTATTATTTGTAAGAAAGTGGATACAACTTATTTCATCATATTAAATGAAATAAGCCAGACTTAGACATTTATCACAAACTTTCTCTCCTAAGACAATCTAGATTTTAAAATAAAGACATGAATATAGAAAGGGAACTATTTGGCAAAAGGAAGAGGAAGATGAGGAGGGCAAAGTAGGAGAAGATATAGTAAAATGTTGGGAGTGGTGGTGCATGTCTATAATCCCAGATACTTAGAAGGCAGAGTCAAGAAGATGAAGAGTTCAAGGCCAGCCCAGTCAAAAGGCAACAAAAATAAAATAAAAATACAAATGTCTTAGGTCATGGCTCAAGTGACAGGTCTTGGGTTCAATCGTCAATACCACAAAAAAGCATAATGGAGTGATTATAACCATTGTACCTTATATACATACACCAAAATGTCATAAAGAAACTCTGTAGTTTTCTGAATCAATATAAGCTAAGAAATAATAATCACCTCAATAAACTACTTAACATAAACTTTGGAAAAATGCCTTTAAAAGGAAAAAAAACTATTGTAAAGCATGGTGACTAGGATTAATTAAAGCATAGTGTTTATTGAAAATGCTAAGAGAGTAGATTATGTATTCACGCTAAAAAAATGACAACTATGCAAGACTGCTTATTAATGCATATGTAAATTAGCTTCATTTGTTCTTTGCACAAAATATACAAATTTAAAAATGTTTTGTACATCATATATCTAAATTTTATTTTTCAAATTTAAAAATAAATAATACATTAATTAAAATAAAAAATAAAATTGAAAAAGAATTTCCTATGTCTCAACTAAAATAATACTTTAAAAAAGGAAAAATCAAAATAAAGAATTCAGAATACATTTCAACAACAAAGATTTAGTATACAGGATTGCAAAAGAGTGCCAAAAGCTTAAAATTAATTGTACAGTCAGACTTGGTGGCACACATCTTGTAATCCTAGCCACTCAAGAGGCAGAGATTGGAATACCACTTGAGGCCAATTCAGGCAAAACATTAGCCCCATTTGTCAGGGAAAACATTGGAAGGCACACTGTCCCCGGTTCCCCTAGGAACCTCTCATACAGGCTCCTGTGACCACCATAAAAGCAGGGGAGTCCCAGGTTTTACTCATGATTGAAAAGCACTTATTGATACTGGAGCCAGCATCTCAGCTATTCCTTTCTCTCCTGGACCCACGTCCTCCAAGAAAATGACTGCTCAAGGCATATCAGGCTAGCTTCTAGAGCGTTATTTCACTCAGCCTTTAGCCTGCTCCTGGGAGAGATTTCCATTTCTGTCACTCCTTTTTAATTGTCCCAGAAACCCCTACTCCTCAGCTAGGGTGAGACCTTATATCTAAATTAGAGGCAGAGCTACTTTTACCTCCAGGAGAGTACTTTTGCTTGCCCCAATAGAGAAACAAGTAGACCCCACAGTGTGGATGGATGGACACACTCTGGGACAGGCACAAACAGCTGCCCCAGTCCTAATTCATCTCAAGGACTCCTCCTGGTTTCCCCATCAAAAACAATATCCTTTAAAGCCAGAAGCTAAGGAGGGGCTAATTCCCATAATCAAAGACTTAAAGAGACAGGGACTGCTAATAGAATGCTCCAGCCCATATAATACTTCTATTCTTGGTGTCAGGAAGGGACCTAACAAATGGAGGCTGGTCCAGGATCTCCGCTTGATCAATGAAGCAGTAGTGCCTCTCCACCCTGTAGTTCCAAATCCCTATACACATTTAGCCCAAATACCTCCAGGTACTGCTTACTACTCTGTCCTGGATTTAAAAGACGCCTTATTTTGCAGTACTTTACACCCTAAAAGTCAACCTATCTTTGCCTTTGAGGACCCCATAAGAAAGTCTGGACGGGTCACTTGGACTGTCTTCCCCCAGGGATTCAGAGACAGCCCCCACCTCTTTGGGTTAACTCTAACCCAAGACTTGGCAGAATGGCAATATCCACAAGCTACTCTGCTACAATATGTAGATGACCTCCTGCTCTGTGGACCAAATGAGCTTGTCATTTCACAAGCCACTGAGTCCTTACAAAACTTCTTAGCAGATGGAGGTTATAAAATCTCTAAAGAAAAAGCCCAATTGTGTCAGTCTAGGGTTACATATTTAGGTCTTGTTCTGGAGAAAGAAATGAGGTCTCTAGGAGAAGATAGAATCTGTCCAATCCTGACATTTCCTCTATCTAAAATTCTAAAGCAATTGAGGGCCTTTTTGGGGGTCACTGTAGAATTTGGATCCTGGGATATGCAGACATAGGTAGGCCTTTATATCAAATCCTTAAGGAAGTACAAAAGGATATCCAGCCCTTCATTGAGTGGGATGACAAGTCAAAAAATGCATTCCATAGGTTAAAAAAGGCTCTTATGACAGCTCCCGCCCTGGGTCTCCCAGTACAAGACAAGTTTCAATGATATGTTTATGAAAGGGAAGGATTGGCCTTGAGCGTGGTGATTCAGCTCAGGTGCATCACTCACCAGCCAGTAGGCTACTTAAGGAAAGAGTTAGATCAGGTAGCCAAGGGATGGCTGGGATGGCCAGTATGTCTTAGAGCAATGGCTGCAGTAAGCCTTCTAGTGCCTGAAGCTCAGAAACTTATCCTAAATCGCTCCCTAATGGTTTATACCCCACAAGACCTAGGGGGAATTTTAAACTCAGAAGAACTTTGGTTATCTAACAGCCATCTACTTAAATATCAGGCCCAGCTTCTGGGAGGGACACAAATAACTTTAAGGACCTGTCAGAGCCTAAATCCTGCATCCCTTCTACCAGAGGCAGAGGGAAATCCTGAACACTTGTGTGAGGAGATAGTTATGGAAAATTATGCTGCCCACCTTGACTTAACTGATTGGCCCTTAAAAAACCCAGATCTAGAATTATGAAGTGATGGCAGTTCCTTTGTCAAGAATAGTGTCAGACATGCAGGGTTTGCAGTTGTGACAGAATTTGGCATCCTCAAATCAGGTCCTCGTTCTTCTAATACAAGTGCTCAATTGGCAGAATTAGTGGCCCTAACAGAAGCCTTAAAACTGTCAAAAGAACAGAGAGTAAACATCTATACAGATTCAAAGTATGCCTTCCTGATCCTGCATGTTCATGCAGCCATCTGGAAGGAAAGAAAAATGCTAACTATAACAGGAACAGCTTCCCATAGAAATAAGGAAGATTACATTAATAGTTTTAGGGATAACAGCATTAGTTGCAGTCCTTGCTGGAATCAGCTATGGGGTGATTGCCAATCATGTAACTGCAAAAAACCTAACCAAAGTGGCAGAGGACACCTCAGACAAGGTAGGCTTTGCTACTAAGGACATGCAAAGGTCTTTGTTGTCCCTTGTTTGTATGGTAATGGACCACCTCCTGGCTCTAGATTTTCCTTTGGCCAAACAAGGAGGGATATGTCCCATTGCCAATACCTCCTGTTGCACATATATGAACACTTCAAGCATTGTAGAGGAACGTGCAGATTACATTCTCCAACAGGCTAAGTGGCTCCCAGAGCAATCTCTTGAAACTCAGGTTTCTACTCAGGTATGGGAACAAATAAAATCCTGGCTTCCCTCCAGGACTTGGTTCCTACCTTTTCTGGGGCTATAGTTGCCATTATTCTCTTGCTTGTGTTTGGGCCTTGCATTTTAAACTTACTTGTCAAGTTTGTTTCTTCTCACCTAGAATCCATCAAACTACAAATGCCTCTGGTGGATATGAAAATGACCTACTACCGCTGTCCCCTTGACAGCCCCTCTCAAAAAGAGGTCAGCCTTGATGCTGCAGGCCCCTTCATCGCCCTCTGTCAGCAGGAAGCAGTTACTGAACAGACTTCTTTGTCCCTATTCCTAACAACAGTTAGGGCAGTCACTGAGAGGGGGGACTTGAAGGACAGACCACAAGAGGTCAAGGAGACACTTCTCCGCCCTAGGAAATTCCCATTTGCATTTGAAAGGCATCTCTGCCATAAGGCAATGCAAATAAGCTATAAAACCCACTCCCCACCCTGTCCCATGGGATAACCAGTTTCGGGGTCCCCCTGCATTCCCCAATATGCAGTCTTTCTCTTCTCTTTTCTACAAATAAATTCTGTACAAATAAAATCTTTCCAACCTCTACTGTTGTAGTCCGCCTGTGCTTTTGTCCTCAGAGCGGGCTCAAGAACCCTGAGCACCTGAAATTCCTGCATGTGTCATCCATGTATCATACACATTAACTTCATGAAAGTAGTTTAAGAATCTTTCTAAAGACATATAAACACACAGAGAGATGTTTTAACCTAGGCATGCCAAAAAATGTCAGATATAAGCTTGCATGTAATCGCTCAAAAAAGTAAAATTTAAGTGGCTACAATTGGTTGGAGACAGAGTAAGACACACACAGAAAGCACACAATGAAGCAAGAGAATCACCATTAATTCAGAGTGTACACTTAAATCATTTTTGTCATTATTTTTAATAGGTTAGCCTACTAGATTCATAAGTAGTTTACAGCAGCTCTTTAACACAAATATCCTATTTTTTGTACAATCCTTAACATATTAATGTATTTAAAACAACAAGTATAAGAACTATATTAATTTAGAGAATTTTAACCACAAGTTAGTTACAATTTTACAAGAGGATGGCAATATGGTGTCACCCATGAGTTTCCTATCCCTAGGGTGTGGCAAGATGGTGCTGGAACATGGCGGCTTTATCATGGTGACAGTATTTACTGTGGTCACATGATCTCTCCAAAGGATCTCTCAAACAGAACACGAAGACATGTTATATGCAACATACAGACTTAAAATAGCAATCTGTTATAGCGATAAAACATATCTTCTCCTGAGAGACAGGTGTTACTGTCCATTTGAGTTAGTCTTATTTTTAGATTAACAGGATCAAAGCACTCCCACTATTTAAGTTTACATCCAAGTGAACATGTTGGCCCCTCCAATGGTGGAAAGAGAGGGAAATGGAAAGAAAGAATCTACCCTAGAGAGAACTGTTCTACTAAGGATCATCCCTCCACCCCTGCATTAGACGTCCTGAATGGAGAGAGACAGAAGGAAAGGGAAGGAGGAAAATTGCCATTTGAGAGAGTGTGAGAGCTTTCCAAAATCCTCAAGGTGTCCATCTTATATCAAGGAAGACTTAGTTGCAGGTCCTTTTGACCTGGCTTGTCCTAAAGGGCCTCAGTGGACATCTCTATGTGAAAGAGTGGTGGGGTTACCCGACATCAAGTCTACCACTGTCCAAAGGACCAGTCTCTTACACCTTTTCATAAGTGTTCCTAAATGAGATGCTGATTTTGAATGCTAACCCAACTGCTATCCTAAACAAAGATAAAGAAGAAAAAACAAAGATCAGAGAAATATGCCAAATAATGGAAACAAATTAAGTTGGGATTCAAACATATGACCTTACACTTGGTAGGCAGGCATTCTACCACTTGCACCATTCTGTGAGTCCTTGTTATCTTCTCTAAAGAAAGGAGACTTAGAAACTACCTATACAATCTGGCAAATAATTCCATTAATCCCATCAGGGAAGGATGCTAGCTACTTTCTGGTGGACCCAGGGCATGTGTTCCTGGGACAGAAGAGTTTGACCTTGGGGTGAGCACTTCCAAGCCCCCTATAGGCCATGAGGACCAGTGGCCACAAGAGGAAGACAGGAAGAAATAATTTTAATTCAACTTCCAAACTCCACCAATATCTATTTAAGATCAAGTACCCAGAGCCCAGAGGTTATCACAGGATGCTTTAAAGTTAGCCACTACCTTAAAGCTTAATTTACTCTACTCAAGAGTAATCCACATCCTAAACGTCAACTATATTTGAAGTAGGGAGGTTTTCACAAGTGAATTTAACAAAACAAAGACTCACACCTAGGAGCTAAAGAGAGCATAACTTAGTAATTTCAAACACAAATTCTCTATCAATTAGAGGAGGAACTAGTAGATTACCCAATACCTTTTTTTAACAAGACAAGAACCCAAATCATCCCAGGGCCCATAATGGACCCTCCCTGTTTTAAGAGAGTAAAACCAAAAGAATTTACTTAAGTCTATCTTTAAGTGAGTTAAGTAAAGTGACAGAATTCAATGATACACTTTCTTTAATCCTAGTCACAATATTATGAAACACTGGTCACACTAAGGGGAGGTAATGCACAGGAGGGGTATGGAAACTAAGAACTTGAACATGGTTGATATGCTGTCTATACAAGAATTAATATAGAAATCTTAAATCAACTGAAACTGCCATAAGAAAACCACTAAGGTAGATTTAAGAAAATTAGATGAGATAAATCAATTGGAGTTATAATACATGTAAACATGGAAATATTAAAAGGAAACTCCCTATGTAGCTACCATTATCTCAAACAAGCTAAAATATCATATTTGCATTTTATCATTTCTCTTTCTTGTAAAAAATCAGAGTAGGAGGGCAGAACAAGTCCTGTCTCCAGTGAGGGTGGGGATGTGATGGAGAAAGGGGGTCAGAGCGTGAATACATGCAAAAAATGTATACAAGTGTATGTAAATGCAAAAATAGTACCTGTTGAAACTACTCCAGGAATCAGGGGAGGCAGGGATAAAGAGAAGAGTAGAGGGGGTGAATCTATGCATGATATATGTGATACATTGCAAGAAGCATGTAAATGCCACAATGTACCCCCACCCAGCACAATAAATGAAAAAAAAAGAAATATTTGAAGCACAAAGGTAAACGTCACAATGTCGCCTCTGTACAATGATTATATGCAAATTAAATTTTTTTAAAAGTCAAAATAAAACATGTTTTAATTAAATTGAAAAATATAAACTTAAGAAAAAAGTGCAAGACCTACATAATGAAAACAAAATGAGGAAAAAGAATTACTGAAGAATCTCAAAGAGATAAGGAGATTTTATGCTCCCCAATAAAATGATTCCACATGGTGAAAGTGTCGATTTTTTGCAAATTAATTATTCTTTTAATACATTGTCGGTCAAAATATAAAAAGGTTCATGCAACCTTCTATATGTATCCCAATGTTGTATTAATAAAAGTATTGAGTGGTAAGTTAGGTCTTTTAATATATATCAAAATCTATTTGCATGAACTAAAATGAGTTAGAAATGATCAAATGATCAAATAAAGATTGTTTAGAAAGACATACATAAATATTTACACATAAGATATAAGGTACGTGACACCTCATATTAAAGAAAATAGTTGAACATTTGAAAATGTGCTGGAAAAAATTTAGGGGAACAAACAATAGCAAGAAAATACATATTACGGTTAGAAATGTGCAAAGGATTTGAATAGACATGCCTTCTCAAAAGAAGACATACAAATAGTAAACAGGTATAAGTGAACAGGCTCAAAACAAGTAATCATCAGAGGAATGACAAGTAAAACCAAAAGGATCAATCACCTTCCAACTGTTAGGATGGTTATTCTCAAATAACTAAAAAGTGTGCCAAAGACATGCTGAAAAGGGAACTCGTGAACACTGTTGGTGAGAACATAAAGTAGAAGAGTCATTGTGGAAAACAGTAAGAAGTTTCCTCAAAACTTAAAAGTAGAACTGATATATGCAATCTCACTTCTGGGTATATGAAGAATATGAAAATCAGTATGTGGAAGAAGTATATACACAATATATATTCATTGCAGCAATTGCAATAACCATGTATTCATGAATATGTGAGTGCGTAAGGAGCATATGGAAGATATACACAATGGGACATCATTCAGGTTTAGAAAACACAAAATTCCCTCACTTGCAACCAAATGGAAGGACCAGAAAAACATGGCAAGTGAAATAAGTCAGACACAGAAAGACAGATGCCACATAATCTCTCTCAGTTATATGTGGAATCTATAAAAACTCTGAACTCACAGTCGACAGATCAGAATAGTGGTTGCCAGGGGCTAGAATAAGAGTGTGGGGGAAATGTTGGTCAAAGGATATAAAACTTCAGTTAAATTGGAGAAATAAGTTCATTAATTCTATTACACAACCTGTCGAATATAGTTAATAACAATGTATTCCTGAAAATGGCTAAAAGAGTAGATTATAAGTGTTCTCATTTAAAAAATGCTAATTACATGAGTCAACATATATGCAAATTAAATCCTTATACAGTGTGTATATTCACATATGTATTTATATCACAATATGTACAATTTTTCTTTATCAATTTAGTTATAAAATTTTTAAATAAAAATTTCTATTCATCAAATGAAATGTTAATTGTATAAAAAAGAAACAAACCAGAGAAAACTCTGTGAAACATATAAAAAATAAAGAACTAGTACATGAGATAGCTAAAGAACAATGACAATTTAGTAATAAGGGAAAAATGATTCATCAAAAATTTGGCAGAGGCTAGCAGAGTGGCTCATGTGGTAGAGTGCCTGCCTAGCAAGTGTGAGGTCCTGAGTTCAACCCATAGAACTGATAAAAATAACATGACATGAATACACATTTCATAAAACCTGGATGTACATTAAACATATGAGAACATACCCAATTTCAATAGCAATAAGGAAATAAAAATCAAAATGAATGTGCAAAAATATCAAGCATTTTTTATTATCAAGGGTTGATGAAGATAAAGAGCATTGAGCTCTTAATTCACTGTGGGTGAGAAAACAACTTGTAAGACAGCATTAGGGGAAATGCAGTCCATCTGCATTTACAGCCCAAGTAAGACAAAATATTTTTATAAGACATCCAGAGCAATTTTATGTGTAAGATAAAAATACTCAAAAAGGTACCCAACAATTGAATGGACACATAATGTGCATGCATTCACACATATACTCAAACCACAGAAGGGAAAATGACAAAACTAAAGCAATATGCAGGAACAGGATCTAATTTAAGAAAGTTAATATTATGCATAAGAATCAGAAAATATGAACTATATAATGTAAGTTTAATAAAGTTAAGCAATAAGAAATATAAATGTATATTTTAAGAATGTATAGACTTACAGTTAAACTATTTTAATTATATTTAACAAAGTTATCATTGGAATTACCTTGGGAGAGGGAGAAGAAGGGCATCAGAAAGGAACACGCATGTACTTTGAATGATTTTCATAATATATTAGTTAAGATGCTACAAAATTTATAAATAAATTGTATATATTATTATATATGCATTATATTATAATAAAATGTTGTAATATAAAATTTCTAATATGCATGCATGTATATCTTCAATTAGAAAAGTAGACACATTGTACATAATTTCTGCAGACATTTTCATCCTACATTATCTACGTTTGTTACTTTTTATTCTCTAAGTAGTGAATATGAAGGCCATAAGTAATAAAATTGCACTCTATCTGGAATCTCTGCTAAATCAGTACCTTTTATTGAACTTGAAAAAAAGCAAAAAAATTTGTAACTATATGATATGATGACCATGATAATTTGCTTAGTAAATTTTTTATTACCTGTAGGTATCATACGACATAACATTGTATACTTTGAATATACACCGTAGAATTTATTTCAAAAAAAGAAAACAAAGCAAAACACAACTCCGACAAAGCATAGGTGATGTTTTCATATTGCAATTAAACTATATAGTTTCTATGTAGTTTGCAGTTTGTGATTGTCCAAGATGACTATAGACTGAGAAAAACTTGTTTTGTTTAATGTAAAATTATAAAACAAAATTTTGATTATACCAAAATACAATCTTTTAACTCTAAAGTAAAATAATGAAATTGTCAACAACTTTTAGGAAATATGGTGCTTATCCAAAACAACACCAATGTTTGATCAATTTCTTCATCATGAAGGTAAAATAAGAAATAACTATTCTTTGAAAATGGGAAAATTTGCACATGTTGACTAGTGAAGATTATAAAAATATTTTTACAACATGGCTCAATATTGTTTTCTAAAAGGAACAATTTAACCTAAGGATGAATATAAATGAAGTACATTATATGCATGTATGGATATATCACAATGCCACACTTTCTACAATCAATACACACACACACACACACACACACACACACACGCAAAACCAGAATATCAAGTCCATCCCATCTAACAAAACTATTCATTGGTAGTGTCATTACTAAACATAGTATCATCTGCCATCCAAATACCTTGAATTTAAAATGCATAGGTATTGTTCTGCAAAAGAGAAGTAATCCTAGGACACTATGCATAATTCAGGTATATAAATCTGCCATGGAGATAAAATAATGAACAATACAATTTGTCAACCTCTTTTTATTCCCAGAACTTTGTCTAAGCTTTAGGCACATACTTTTGTCATAAATGTACATGATGATAAATTTCAAAGCAGTGAATATTGTATTGCTTTGAAAAGAATAAACCACTTTCTTTTACACTATATTTAAATGTAAACTGGGGATAATAAATTTGCAATGTGAGCATACTCATATCTTTATATGTAACATAGTAAATCTGTGCCTTGTATTAGATTCCAGAAATTCAATTATAGTTTATTTATACTCATAAATAATAATATATTTTGCTTTTTTTGAGGACTTTGAATAAAGAGAATCATCCACACAGAATAGATTTAGGAAGTCACGTCATCCTTTGCAAGAGTTTTCTGCCAGTTGTGATTACTATCCTGTTCTGTACAGAGACATTCTTATTCTATCCATAAACTTTTTAAACCAGAGTTTTTCCATAGAAGTTTTCATATCTGAATTTCTTAAGGTGTATATTAAAGGATTCAACATGGGAGTAATAACTGTATAGAAAACTGTCATGAATTTATCAATAGGAAAATTAGAAATGGGTCTGACATACATGAAAATACAGGGAACAAAAAAGAGGACAACAACAGTGATGTGTGAGCTGCAGGTTGACAGGGCTTTGTGCCTCCCTTCCTGACTGTGAGTTTTAAGAGAGTTTAGGATGATTCCATAGGAGATTAGGAGAAGGATAAAGACCACCATACAGATTGCTCCACCATTGGCAACCACAGTGAGGCCTATGAAGTAGGTGTCAGTGCAGGCAAGTTCCAACAGTGGGTACATATCACAGATGAAGTGATCAATAATATTGGGACCACAAAATGGGAGATTGTACACAAATACAATTTGAACCATAGAGTGAGAAAAACCTCCAGCCCAGGCCACCACTAACAAGAAGATACAAACCCGTCGATTCATGATGGTCAAATAGTGCAGTGGTTTACAGATGGCCACATAGCGATCATAGGCCATCACCACAAAAAGGAAGATCTCAGCAGCACCGAAGAAGTGCTCTATGAAAAGTTGGCCCATGCAAGCTGGGAAGGAAATAGTCTTTCTATCATAGAGCAAGTCTAAAATCAACTTGGGTGAAATGGCTGTGGAGAAAAGAGCATCCATGAGTGACAGATAAGAAAGGAAGAAGTACATTGGGGAGCCCAAAGATGGGCTGGCAATGACAGTCACCACAATGAGCAGGTTCCCCAACATAGTCACAATGTAGATGATTAAAAACAAGACAAATAATGCTTTTTGCCCATCACGAGCCTGAGTGAAGCCCAGGAGAACAAATTCTGTGACATTGTTACTCTGTATCATTTATTCTTCTGTAAGGTTTTCTTCAGAGATGAGAGCTCAGTAGAACAAGACCTGCCATGAAATTGTGGACAGGACCGTGGATTTGTTCTGACATGGAACAATCTTCATCACTATCTTCCACAGTAAACACTGCAGCAAACAATTCCTAAATATATATTGAGCTCAGCTTCCGAGGAGATTATATGGTTTGTGAATACTTGTATTTCTTTTGGGTTAAGAAAATCGTTCCTTTTTTCAAGAAACCTGAATGGCAATAAACTGTAAATATGTCAACTAGCAGAAGCAGTCTTTGAGTTGGTATAATTGTGGAGAATTATCTTACATAAGCCTAAAATGGCATCTTCCCAAAATAGTAAAAATCTAAATAAATTATATCTGTTATTGATAATCTTGAATTTTTAGCTATGATCATTGGATCATCATAAGTCATTACTATCCCCTCGGTCTAAATAGAAATACTGACATAATATAGAATATAAATACTACATATTATAATTCATGAACTCCTTCAAGGTCATATTATTAGATTGTATGTGCTAAGAATCATCTATTTCATCTTCTGTAAGTACGTTCAATATTTATCTGTGAAGGAATTAATTTTCAGTAGAAGCAAGCAAGAGGATTCTATGTACATGGACTTAGTACTGGAGGAAGAGATGTGAGGAGTCTGAACTTTATTTAGAAGTCAGCTGTGATGAACCTTCTATGTACCACTCACACTAGTATCCACATTGGATTCAGAAGATCTTTAGTCATTCAAGCTACAGATTGGTAACTGCACACCTGTTGAAGAACATAGAGGTAAAAGTTATTGAGGACCAATACTCTGTGACACTTTACATTCTGTAGTGGTTAGTGATTTTAGCCTCATTTTTTATTGTTGCAGTATTTCACCAGGGGAAATCTACCTTTGGCCAATTTAATTTACATAATACAGTAAAAACAGTTTAAGTTTCCAACAATCTGATACTATAAAACTGAATATGACTGTGCTTTCAAAACCATTGTGAACACATTTCTCATAAAAAGAAAAGTCTTTAAAAGCAGATTTTTATAAAGATAATCCCATAATTTCAAAATATCCTATATAATATCTATCAATAACTTTTTCATAAATCTAGGTGACAATAGATGAGTTATTTCCATGATAATGGGTTTCTCTATAATACATACTAACATTTTCCTGGGGTCATTTTAAGATTCACACATAAAAGCCAATATTAATCTTCCAGAACATAACAGCTAATTTCCTACACACTCTAACACACTTGGTATGATACATGATTTTAAAGTCTCTAGTTCAAATATATAAATAATAATTACATGTAATTGTTAACATATCACATAAAATATAATATCCATAAAATAAAGTGACTAACCAATAGGTTTTTATACATGTAATACACATTATTTCATACTCATAATATGGAAAATCAATACCAACCAGGCCATAAAACTGAAACCAAATAAACTGTATATGCTTATTAATTTCTGTGTTTTGTCACCTGAGTACTCCAGACTAGATATCGCCTAGGAGAATATATGTACTTTACAATATTATTTATATTTTTAGTGTATCACAAAACTATTCAACTGGTATCCATGGTCCCTTGTTTCAAAAACTCACACCATGGGTTTGTCCTCAGTCCGGAAAACCAATGCCTCCCTTATTGAAGGTGACTGCTGATATTTTGTGCTCCTATGTAGCTTCATAAAATGCGCAATAATTGATGAATGGATGCTCAGTGGACCAAGAAATAGCACCACGTGGCTACAGCAAATATATTTCCACAAGGTTCGTGTGATATCAGTCTATTAGAGAAGAGTAAATGTATCCAAAGTACATGCCTAAGGTATAAAGACATTCAAACATAATGTGAATATTTACTATGCAAGGAAGTTGAATATTCTTACCTACTGTGAAAGGTGTTCATACAACAGTAAAGATGATATGTTTGCACAACTATGCAAAAATTGACTTAATTATTAGAAACTAACTTTCCAAACTCATTTTAATGACAAAAATAAATAAAATTTAAAACCAAAGTTAATTACCAGAATTTGTCTTCATTCAGTCAATTATGGTGAAGCATTCAAAAAAGGACTTTGCTTTCAGAATTTCCAGTAACATTCATGAGCTTAATTATTAACACTTTACCTATAACTGAAGCTTAGCTTCATGCAAAAAGGTGATGATGGAGGTTTCTCACATCTAGATGCAGAATTCTTAAGCTTTTATCACTTGGCATCTTCCTAGGCCTCTAACTGCATATAAAAACATTTCCATATATCTCTTCGATTTCACTCCAGGAAATTGAGACATTTCACACACTTGTATAGCATTCATGGATAGGGCAAGAGACAGAATGCCTCAGGATTACATATCAACTAAAACACAGTCTATCTAGGGCATAATTAGAGTTTTCAGAAATTTCTTTCATTGTCTTGTTAGTCAAATAATTCATCTTCTTTTATGTGCCAATACTTCTATATGTGCAGATGAATCTTTACATCATCACTGTTTTGAATAGAAGAAGTCGTTATAAATTAGTTTATTAGAACACCTGGGACAGATTCCAATGATTCATCCTGAACAAGTTTCTCCCCTTGAATAATTCTGAGAAGAAAATCACTAGCATGTTGCCAAGATAGAGTAGTAAATGCCAAGTGATATGAAAACCTACAGTGTGAATAGAAAACTTACACAGTGTAGTCACTAATAAACTATGAGTTGCATATTACTAGATATTTCTGTACTGAAAGTAATATTTAAACCAATCCAAAGAAGGATGTCATCCCAGTCCTCTTATCTAAGCACACTGAAGCAAAGGATGACAATTTTGTGGTTGTGGGACTACTCAGTAAACTCTGAGGCATAACACTTGGAAAAAGAGTGTTTCAGTTGACATTATAATTCTTAAAAGGACGGGAAATCAGTTCTGCACTTTAGTAAGAGTGAGTCATTTTTTAAACATTTTAACATGTAATAATTGTATGGGGATAAATTTTGTCATTTATATATGCTTACAATATATCTTAGTTATATTTACCACCTCCATCATACTCCCTTTCCCCCTCCCCATCTTAGAAAAATTTCAACAGCTTTCATTCTTCTATTTTTATATATGAATGCAAATACATCCACCATATTCACCTCATTCACCATTTCTTTATCTTGTCCCCATTCCCACTGGTACCCACCCCAGTTTTAAGGAGTGGGTGATTTTGATAAAGTCCTTTTCCTGTACCAGATGTTTTGTAGTGACCACCATTCCATTAATTCAATCCCTGGTTAAATGAATAACTGTTTCTTCAAGAAATCATTATTTTCTTAAAGTGACAGTGCTTAAGAGCTTCCACTGTTATCCTGCTGACTTTGTTTGTCATCAGCTCCACTGTGCATATATCATCAAGTGTTTTATTGCAAATCAGATCTTCTGTTACAGGCATATGGGCTCCACTAACAGTTGGCAATTTTCAATATACCTAACAACTAGATTAAATCTGGAATCCTCAAATAAAATATGTATTGCTTTTTAAGATAAAGTGAATATCTAACCACTTTGTCTCTCTTATTGTAAGTGGTAAAATATGCACAAATGTATCTTTAATTTGGTAGAAACATCTAAAATCATCAAATTTCAGTGGATTACATTATAATGAAAACACAGAGAATTTATATATAGTCAGGCATCATTTCATGCATCCCTTCCATCTGGGTTCCATTTATCTGAATCAGTCAAAGGAAGTAGTTATAATACATTATTCCTACTTCAGCCCAGAATCCAAATTTATTTGCTTCATTAAAAAATGCATTGAAAATAGTAGATGATATATATATTGTATTTGATAGTTAAATGATATGTTTTTCAACAGCCTAAAATAAATCACAACAAATTTCAGAAAATATTAAGATTAATAATCATGAAAATGCTACATATGATAACTTATAAAGCAGTGAAAGCCTTGCACATATTAGAATAATAAATTTTGATAACTCAATTCAATAAGTCTATTCAAGAAGTTATTTCTTCACCAGGCACCAGTGGCTCATATCTGTAATCCTAGCTACTTGGGAGGCTGAGATCAAGAAGATCACAGTTCAAGGCCAGCCCATGGAAATAGTTTGCAACATTCCATTTCCAAAATAACACAAGCAAATGGATTGGAGTTGTGACTTAAGTGGTAGATCACCTGATTTGCAAGCATGAAGTCCTCAGCTCAGACCCCAATCCCACCAAAAGAAATGTTATTTCTCTCAGCATAATGTGCCCAGGTTCATCTATGTCATGAAATGTGAAAATAACATATTTCACCCCATAACTACAGATAATTATTATGTCAATTAAAATAAAACATTATTAAATTCCTTCATGTTCATCCACATTGTCATAAATGGCCATTCATTTTCAAAGTGGAATAATATTTTTGTAAGTGGTTGTATGGATGTGTGTCTCTGTGCATGTGTGTGGTTGTGTGTGTGTAATGTTTCAGAAGTTTTTGTTGTGTAGGATGAATAAATTCTGGAGATGTAAAGTATAGCATTACTATAGTTGGTAAATACCATATTGTTTGTGTGTATGTGTATATATGTGTGTATGTGTGTAAATACATACATTCTTTCTTCTTATGTTAGTTTGAATGTAATTAAATTTCCTACTTAAGAAAAGCAAGATACTTTATTTCCCAACAAAAGTTCCCAAATCAAAGGGTACAATTCATCATGAAATCTGTTGAAATTCTGCCACTAAATAGTAAAAACCATGGTTCTGAGAGGCAAAATTTCTTTATTTTTTGGTTGTACTGGCATTTGAACTCAGGACCTTGGGATTGATGTTCTAGGACTTGAGCCATTCCACCAGCCTAACAGAGGGAAAATTAAATCCACTGAATAATCAATTTCTTCTCTCCTCAGATCAATGTCTGGATATTTACAGGCTTAGGTGTGATATATTCACTCTTTGCTAAGGCAGATGAACATTTGATGAACAATCAACAAATTAATTGATAAAGAATACTGATAAGGAAGATTATTTTTATTGTTGTGCTGGGTGGGGGTACATTGGAGTATCTGCAATAGTTCTTACAATGTATGGAATACAGCATACTAGAATTTACACCCTCCCCTGCTGGCTTTCATCCTCTCCTTCCCTGATTCCTGCAACAGTTTCAACAGGTATCATTTTTGCACTCACTTACATGTGGATACATTATTTGGGCCATCCCTCCCTCGACCCCCCCCACCTCAGGGGAAAACATGTTCTGCCCTCCTGCTCTCCAATTTTATAGAAGAAAAAACATAAAAGATAATAAGAAAAACATGGTGTTTTTGTTGTATGAGGCAAAATTAAAGGAGGTTGGTTGATCCCACAATGAAGATAGGTGTTTTATTAAATAAATTTTATTGTGCATATTTAACAAATGAAAGCATGATGTTATATTCTGTTGCAAACAAGTATATTAATATAGGGGTATCTACATAGAAAATGATAGATAGATGATAGATTAGATAGATGGATAAATAGATAGATAGATAGATAGATAGATAGATAGATAGATAGATAGATAGATGATAGAATAGAATGGTTTCTATGGAGAAAGAAATTTCCTCTTATCCATCATCTCACATATTTATGCATCCTCTCCTCTGTGGTAAGAGCACCTATAATCTATCCAATTTAATAAAAATCCTGAATATATTACATCATTATTAACTGTAGTCCTCATGTGTATATTAGAACTTACAAAGTATTCATTCCACATATTTGCTAGTTTATATTCTTTGACCTATGTCTCCCAATTTTCTGTCTCTGATCCCAATTCTGGTGATCACCATTTTATTCACCTTTTGATTGAGACCAAGACTGGTTCTATATCTTAGATTTTCTGAATGAGGCTGCAATGAACATAGGAATACCATTATCTCTGTCATATGCTCACTTATTTTCCTTTGGCTGTATACCCGGTAGTGTGATTCCTGGACAATGTGATAGTTTTATTCTCATTTTTTAGGAGCTTCTGTACTGTTTTCCATAGTGGATTATTAACCTTTTTTTCACACTGACAGCATTTGAGGGTGCCTTTTCTCTGTATCCTCTCCAGTATTTGTTATTTATCTTTATGAAACTACCCATTGTAACTGTTGTCTATGATTTACAATTTATCCAAAAATCTTTTCCATTCCAGAGTCTTAAAGAATTTCACCCTCTGATTCATTTTATTTTCTTCATAGTTTCAAGTCTTACATTTAAATCTCTGAATCACTTTGAGTGTTCTTCTGTTGTTGAGTAGAATATTACTTAGATCTGTTAATCTTACTTGACTATATTTTGTTCCAAAGTTTCTTTGCTGATACTTTCTCTGAAAGATGTATTTATTGTAGAGAATGCATTATATAGTTTTCTCAGTATTATTGTGTTTGGTTTAATCTGTGTCTTTAAGTCCATTACCATTTGTTTTCCAAAACTGATTTGTCAAAATTTGGCACATATATGCTTATAGTTGTTAAATTAACCTAGATGGAATGTTTCCTGCATTAATGCTAAATGACCTTCTTTGTCTCTTCTGAATATTTTGTCTTGAAGTCTGCTTTGTCACATATAACTTTAGCTACTCCTGCTTGCTACTGCGTGCTTGGAATATGTTTTCTCCATTCTTATACTTTCAGTCTGTGTTTGTGTTTGCTTGCAAGGTGCTTTTCTTACAGGCAGCAAATAGTTGTGTAATGTTTTTAAATGTCTATGTCTTAGAAAATTGAGACCATTAGCATTTAGAGATATAATATAAAAGTATGTACTAATCCCTCACATATTGTTGTTATTTTAATGTTCTATGCTTTCCTAATCCTCATTTGTTTATCTGCTCTTCTAGTGAGGTTTGCTCTTTCCTCTGTTTTTATGGTTGTGTTTATCATCTTCTTCTTTAAGTAAGATTCCTATAGGCACCTTCTGTAGTGCTATCTTAGTCATCATAAATTCTACTTTTATTTTTGTCATGGAAAGTCTTTATTTCTCATTTATTTTAAAGTATAACCTTGTTTAATACAGGTTAGCAGTTATTTTCTTTCAGGGCATGAAACACATCATCCCATGTCCTCCCAGATGTTAGAGTTTATGTTGAGAAATCTGCTGATACGCTTATAGATTTACCTTTATATGTGATTCAGCACTTCCCTTTTGTAGTGTACAATATCCTTTCTTTTTTTATGTAGACTTGGTATTTTTTGAGTATAAGATGACATTCGTATATCTTTACTGCCCATATATATTTGGAGTTCTACAAGTTCTCTTTACCTAGATGCCCATCTCTTTCCAAAGAATTGAGCAATTTTCTGTTATTGTTTTCATTGAAAATGTTTTTATGCCTATAACTTGTTCTTCCTCTTCTTCTATGCCCTCGATTTGTAAGATTGGTTTAATCTTGCCACAATGGTCTTGTATGTTCTGTTTGTACTTTCTTATTTTTCTTTATTATTTTCTCAAGTTTCCAATTCATCTATACAGAGAGTTTCCTTATGACATTTCCCTGTATGTATGTATTGTATCCCAAATTGATTCATCCCTGACTGATCATTCTTATAGTCATTCCTTTAAATTCTTTAATCTATTTGCTACCATTAGAACCCATTGCGGCCTAACTTTTGGAGGTGTCATGATGCCTCATTTATTGCTGTTCATATACTTGTGTGTTAGGATTTACACATCTGAGGCCTAGTCATTGCCTGGAGTATTAATTTCCTGGATTATTTCTCTTGATATATTCACCAAAGTTCAGGTGCGTCTAGGTTATGGCAGGGTTGAGGTAGTTTCTCACAAACAGACTACATTTTAGTGTGTTTAAGGCACTGGGCTCAATCTCCATCAAGATTCAGAGGGATGAAAACTAACTACAGTAGCAACCCCCCCAAACCAGCTATGGGAATATAGTAATAACTAACTAAAAATAATTACAGCCACAACTGATAACATTATAGGAAAAAAGAAGCAAAAATAATACTGAATGAACTAAAAAGTTATTGGTTAGCAAGAGAGCAATGGAAAAATAAGAAAAAGTAATGAGTAATGCTATGAAAAAAATAGGAAAAGAAATACAAATAAATAGAAAGGGTACCAGGAAAGAAAATGAAAAGAGATGGACAAGATCCCACTCATGGTAAAATAAGAAAAGAAAACAAGCAAATATCAAATACAATGAAAAAGAAGAAGAATTTAGAAGGGAGGAAAGATGATAAATAACAAATGGAGAAGAGGGAAAGAGAAAAAAACGATTTTATTAAAGACAATGAGAATTTTCTAACAGAAAGGGAGAGTATAAGGGGATTAAAACTAACATTAAAATCTGAATGTGATGGCTTACATCTGCAACTACATCACGGAGGAGACTGAGGCCAGCCTGTGCCCTAAAGAGCAAGCTGCTTTTGTAAAAGAAAAGAGAACAGGCAATATAAAACAAGACTATGAAAGTAGATATCAGAAGGCAATATAAAAACAATAAGAAAAAAGAAATTGCATTAAACTTCAAACCAGTCTGGTTTTAAAAGTCTCTATAGAAAGACAAACAATCAAGATACAAAAGTGGAAATTTATTTTGGAAGGACAGGTTCCCAGTTCTGTAAAGAAGTTGATCATGTGAGCAGCAGTGAAAGATATCAACTTAAGTGGAAGAAGAAACCTTTCTGTTGCTACTTCAGCTACACACCACCACATGAGAGAAGGGAAAGTGCTATTACCTTCTAATTTTGTTCTTTATGGTTCTTGCCTAGCACTTGTGGTTAAAGTGGTAATTATTCTGGTGTCGTCTATTTCTCAGGACCATATGAGTCAGAGTACAGGCTATTTTCCAGGTGATTCTAATATTCAACACCTTCAAATGTCTCCTCATGGGGCAAGGAAAGTGTATGGGAATATAGTGATTACTGTAGTGGAATTCTCATGTGCTGACCCCTCTGCATGTTTGACAGTTTGCAAACCAGCCCCTGCACTTAATCACTTACAAACAGCCATCCTCACTCACCAGATCCCTTCTAGTTATTACCTTAATTGGTGTCCTAAATAGGACATTCTCCCCTGCTGAGACTCTAACTAGTTTCTGAACTTGGGGTGCTCTCTGCAGTGCTAACTCAAAATATTTCCACTGAAGCTAGACCAGCTATCCAGGCTAGCACACCTTAGATCATTTTTTGACTCTTGCTGTGAATTTTGAGAAATAGGACAAGGCAGGTAACTTAGACTGCTAAAGCTGAACACACAGATATGAACCAAACAAAATAGTTTCCATCCATTGTATCACAACCATATGGCACAAAAATGTGAGAACTTTACAAGTACCTATATTATGTGCATACACTAGGACAACTGTCTAGTTAGGCTGAAAATCTGTTTGGTACTGTGACCAGTGTTTCTTCTATTTTCTGTCTTTTGTCCTTTCATTCTTCTATTGTAACCCCCTTCCACTGCCATGGTACTTCAGCCAGTATCATGCACTGAAACTCTTTTTCTCTCTTAATGTGTCACTCTTTAATGTTTCTCCATTTTGCAAGACTATCTTTTTACAACATAAACTATAGTGTGCATTTCCTGAGTCTCTTGCTTTTTCTCAATTTCAGTCCTAGCCCTCTACAGCTACACACTCTGTGCTCCTTATTCGTCCTTGAGAAGCACTCATTCTCTTCCTATTTGACTATTTTATATGACTGTTTCTATTTGCTATGGAAATTTTACTGCCTTCCCACCATGGCTCTACATAAAGGGTTGCTGGTCCCCACACAAGGGTTGGTATGTAAGACTGATATAAAATTCTGAAAAGTTTCAGTTATAAATATTCCATGTCATATTTTAATTTATAAAAATTAACCCAGAAGTCTTTTGAAGAGAACCAACAGAATCCAACAATATAAGAAAACATAATATTGGCATACAAAAATTTATCGTAAGGGCTGGTGGATTGGCTCAAACAGTAACAACGCCTGCCTAGCAAATGTGAGGCCCTGAGTTCAATTCCCAGCACCACAAAAAATTTATTATAAAAATGCAAACGCTGGCATGATGGCTCAAGCCTCTAACCCTAGTTATGCAGCAGGAGGTAAAGATCAGGAAGTTCATGGTAAAGGACAGCCCAGACAAAAAAGTTTGCAAGAACCCATCTCAACCAATTGTTGTCTACTGGGTGTCTGTCATCCCAGCTGCAATAGGAATGACAAAAAGGAGCAACACGGTCCAGGCCAGCTCAGGCATAAAGCAAGTCCTTGTCTCAAAAATAACCAACATTAAAAGAGGCACGCAACATGGCTCAAGTGGCAGAGTACCTGTCTAGCAAGCAAGAGACCCTGAGTTCAAACCCTAGTACCAACTAAAAATAAAATAAAAATACAAAAATGATCATATGATATTGTCCATATCAATATATATAAGGATAAAACAGTATAATCATCTAAGTAATTGACAACAATGAATTTTGGAAGTTAACATTTTTGGTTTATTTCAAAAAACCTCAATAAAATGTAAATAGAAATAAATTTCAGAAATTGTCACCATTATTCTATATTATACTGGATGTAGCAGATAATCCACTTCAACAAGACAAATCAGCAGGGCTACAATTTGGAAAGTAAGAATTGCAGAAGATAAGGAGATTACCTTTCTGGAAAACTAAAAAGAGATAAACAATTCCTATCATTAAAAGCAAACCATTAAATGTATATAGCCTTCATAACATTAATGAAGAACCTAAGTAAAGTAAAAACAAGAAACATAATAGTAAATCTCAACTGGAATATACCTGAGAGATGGTAAGAAGTACAAAAATATTAATTGTTCTATACAATGGTCATATTTTAGTAATATCAATATATCATACAGATTATAAGAAATACAAAAATATTAATTGTATTATGCAGTGGCTGTATTTTAGTAATTTAGTTAGTAATATGGTTTGATATTTTTTTAATTTCCTCAGCTGTTTACATATGCAGTTGACAAATGGGAGTCATACATGCCTCAGGTATGCAGCATACAGTTCTTATATATGCCTACATCAAGAAGTGATCATAGCAACCTAATTAACACTTTCACCACCTCTCCTAGTTAAACTTGTCACCAAGTTTTTTAAAATAACTTAAGAGTTGCCCTCTTATCAATTTTCACATATACAATATATTTAAGTATAGCACCTTGCCTAATGAAACTGTATACTCTTTGCTGAATATCTTCCTTTTTATTCAACCTCAGGCCCAGGACAATCAAAGCTCTGCCATCAGCTCCTATGAAGTGATTATTTGGCTTCTACTTTAAGACATGTTATGCAGTATTTCTCTTTATTTGTCTGCATTATATCAGTTAATGTCCTCCAAGTTCATCCTTGTTTTCAAAATGATAAGAGTTTTTTTCTCTTTTGAGCCTACATATCAGTGCTCTGTTCAATTGTGTGTGTGTGTGTGTGTGTGTGTGTTGTGTGTATTGCATTTTCCATCAATGGACACTTAGAACATTTTATGCATTTATTGTTGTGAATTATGTTGCCATGAACATGGATGTGTAGATGTCTTAGAGATCCAATTTTCATTTTCTCTAGATAGATATGCAGAATTAGGATTGCTAGGTGATATGATAGTAGGGTTTGTAATATTTTGGTGAACTTACATACTGTTCTCTGTAATAGATGTGCCAATTTTACTTCTCACCGATAATGTTTCTTTTTCTCCACATGCTTTCATACACTTTTCATCTATTGTACTTTTCATAGCAGTAATTCTGAGATACATTAGATCATATATTTATATGATTTTGATTGGCAGGGCTCTGGTGATTAGTGACATTGAGAACCTTTTCAAATATCTGTTGGGCACTTACATGACTTCCTTCTGAAACAATGATTCTGATATCCCCCCTTTTTTGCAATGTTTTGAGATTCTTTTTTTGTGTAGTCACCTTTATCAGATAGATGGCACACAAAAAAAACGAGTACTTAGTGGGAGTTTTATTTCAAAACCCACCCTAGAAATAATAAAAAGCTCAAATAAAAAGTCAAAATATGCACCTAAAAGAAATAGAAATCAAGAACAAATCATCCCAAAGTTAGCAGAAAAAATAAGGGAAATAATAAAGATCGGAGAAATAATAATCCAAGTAGTGAACAGAAAAAATACATAAAACCATGATTTGGGTTTTTTTGAGAAGGTAAACAAAATTAACAAGCCCTCAGCTACACTACAAAAATACTCCCATAATTACAGTTAGAAGTAAAAGAAGAGATAATAGAAAAAATATTTAGCCAAGGATTAAAGAGACTATTTTGAAAAATTATATGCCAATAGAAGGGATAACATCAAAGAAATGTACAATAAACTAGAAGCATCATGCCTACCAAGACACCAGGACTGAATCAAGAAAAACAGAAAGCCTAAAGAGACCAGAAATAAGCAAGATATTGTGTCTGTGAAAACATCCCAAGAATGAAAAACCCAAGAGTGTCTCTATAACATAAGTTATAGAGTTCTGAAGTTACAGAATGTTGAGAAAGAAATCAAATGAAGTCTCTATATGTAAAGAAATAGGACATTGAAATGAAATGGGAAATTCATTACAATAAACATCTCAAATCTTCTCAATGTGATCTATTAATTTACTCAATTCTACACAACTCCCTGAGGTATTTAATTATACAATGTGATGAACTAATAAAAAAATTTCTATGAAAAGTCAAAAAACTATAATAAAATAATTTTGAAGAGAGATAAAGTTTAAGGAATCACAGTACCTGATTTCTAACAGGAAGTGTGATATTACAGAAAAGACACACTTATATGTCTAGTCAACATAATAGACTGCACAGAAATATGCCCACATACTGGATGATTTTTATCAAAATAAACTGCACAAAAATTCAAAAAATAAATGGAAATCTCAAAATAAGTCATGGCAGTGCAAGTCTGTATTCGCTCATGGAAGGTAGAAATCGAAAGGAACATGTATTGTGGGCAGACCATGCAAAAAGTTAGCAAAACTGTGTTTCAATACACAAGTCAGGTGTCAGATGAATGCTTGTAACCCCAGGTATGCAGGAGGCATAAGTAAGAGGCTTATAGTCCAATGCTGGATCCAAGCAAAATGCAAGATCCTGTCATAAAATAACTAAAGCAAAGAGTTTGGGAGAATCGATCAAGGGGTAGAGCACCTGCCTAGGAAGTGTAAAACATTGACTTTGAATCCCTGTTATTCTAAAAGAGAAGACAAAGAAGAAGGAGCCAAGGAAGAAAACAAAGATGGAGGAGAAATGAAAATCTTCTCAAAAATCATGCTGAGATACTTGGATATACATTGGCAAAAAGTGAACTTGGATAAATATCTTACACAATCATTAAAAATTTATCAAAAATAGTTAAAGACCTAAAGAGGAGCATCAGAGTAAACTTGGGTCAGGTAAATTAAATGTTTCTTAATTATGACAATAAAGCCACAAAGAATGAAAAATAAAATGGTGAATGGTATTCTATATAAATGAAATATTCTAGTGTTCACACTTAGAAGAATGAAAAGCAAGGCAACTGATGGGATAGAATATGTACAAATCATAAAGCTAATGGAGAAGTTGCTTCCAGAAAATGTAAACTCTCAAGTCTCAGTAGTAACAAATCACTTAGTATAACATGAACAAAGAATAAGAGACAAAACAAGTTACATAAATGACAATTGAGCAGATAAAAACTTGGTCAAAATTATTATTTATTCAAAAATGAAAATTGAAACCTCAAGATATCACTTTATACCAGGTAGAATGACTAAAAGTCAAAAAAAAAAAAGAAAAAAATCCAAAAAAATAAAAAGTTCTGGCAAGGATAAAGGAAGAAAATATCAATTACTGCAAGCTGGAAAGCAAAAGTCTACATTTTCAAAAACATTTTGTCAATTTATTTTTATCAATGCATACCTGATGTACAAAGGGGTTTCACTGTGATACTTTCATACATGCATCTGATATTCCTTAACCAAACTCATTCCCTCTATCCCTCCTCCTTATTCCCACTCCCGCTTACTAAAACAGTTTCCACAGGTTTCATAGTTCTATTTTCATGCATGAGTAAAAGAAGATTTTGATAATATTCATCCCCCTTTCATCCTTTCCATCCACCTTACCCCTTCCTGCTGATACCCACCCCAAAATAGAACCTTTTTGCATTTCTATTATTCATGATCTTCTGAAGTAAAATGTATGCTTACCATGAAATAATCTACCCATAGGTATTTACCCACGTCTAATGAGAACCTATTCAGTAATAAACATATACATATTATAATATCAGAGGAACTTTATTCTTAATTTCAAATATGTAGGAAAAGCACAGAAAACTCTATTTTGGAAAGGTTAATGCAAACTGTGATTTATCCATGAATTGGAACACTACTCAGCAATGAAAATAAGTGATCTACTTTTATTTACAGTAACATATAAATCTCGAATGCATCATACTACAAGAAATAAATCAGATTCAAAAGATTATGTACAATGTTAGATCACAACCCAGAGAAAAATCTAGAAGGATAGAAATGAACAATGTTTGCCAGGATATGTTGGAAATCTAAAAGCTAACTACAAAAAGATATGAGAAAATATTTAAGGATGATGAAGTGGTGGGTATAGTGTCTGTTGTGGTTCTATAACTGTATATACTTATTGAAACTCAAAGTATGACACAGCCCAGATGCCCTACCACTGATGAATGTATTAAGAAAATGGGGTAGAGGGTAAAAGCAAAAATGAAAGAAAATGAATGAGGTTGATGGACTTTCTATATGAGAATGAATATAGAATTTTTATATCTGTTGAAATCACTGTAAGAGGAGGACTAAGGTAAAAAGGAGAAAAATAGGGGAGAATGAACAAATTTGTGATATAATACATGTATGCATGGAAATGTCTTAATGAAACTCCCTGAACAGCTATCATAACAAATAAAAATGTCTTTTTTTCAAAAAAAGGACAGGAAGATAAAACAGGTCCTGTCTGGGGGTTGATATCAGTGGGAGGGAAGAAGATATAAGGAAAATGTGAAGAAAGAGAAATATGGTAAAAATACTATGTACTCATGAATGAAAATGGAAAAATGAAACCTGTTAAAACTGTTCTGAGAAAGGGGATAGAGAGAAAAGAGAATGATCCGTGAGATGAATTTAAATAAGATATATTGTAATGACTTTTATAAATATCACAGTGTATCCCTGCTACAACAATAATGTGATTAAAAACAGAAAATACAATATATACATATGATGGGTCTTATTTGGCCATAGGAAGAATGAAATTATGTCACTTGCAGGTAAATGGATGGAACTGGCAATCACCATGTTAAGCAATGTAAGCCAGATTGAAAATGACAAAGATCATAAGCTTTCTCTCATATGTGGAAGATGGACCCAAAAGATAAATGTATACATAAATACAACCATGATCATACACACACAGACGATAATGAAGTGAATAAAAACAAATTTCAGTATATCTGTGTAGGAAGATTGAATAATGAAACATTCAAAATTGTTGAATAATATGGGTGGGGGAAAAGGGAAAGGGGTAAAGAAGAATAATAGAAGGAGTAAATGTGAAAAAAACAATATATTCATAGGTGAAATACCATAGGGAATACCCTTTGAAAAATGAATATACACTTTTCGAAGTGAAGGCCAGGAATTTAAAACAGGTGCTGCTGGAGGTACTACTGGGAGGGGAGACAGTTAATGAAGAAGGTAAGGGAGGATGGATACGGTCAATATACATTTTATACTTGAATCGAAATAGAACAATGAAACTTGTTGAAATTATTTTAAGTAAGGGGGAAGGTGATGAGGGAGAATGGTGCTGCAGGTAGACCTAACCATAATACATTATAAGCATATATGGAAATGTCAAAATGAAATCCCCCTTGTACAAGTTATATATACTAATAAAATGCTTCAAAAAGGAAATTTCAAAAACAAAAATTTTAAAATCCCTACATATGCATTTCATATTTCAATGATGTGAAAAGCTCTTAATCAGTCCTGTGTCATTGTTAGTTGTGTTTAAATTGTGTGACCATCTCAGTGTTTCCGTGTCCTTAATTTCATGAAAATATGCGTCCCTAAAAGCAAGGAAAAGTTTTAGTAATCTTTCTAAGTCAAAGGGGCATATCATGTGCTTAATTTTAGTAATAAAATGAAAATTTTAGATATTTAAGAGGAAGCATGTCTTTAGTGGAAATTGGCTGGTATTATGAGAAAAATGAACCAAGCACCCAGGTTCAATTTATGGACACAAAGACTTCCTGTGCATACAATATAGATAAATTTGAGTAATTTTATACTAATGAACTAATGTAAAGAGAATGGATCCAGAGTTGGATCCAAGCACATGCATTATTTTAGCATATAATAAAGTCAGAATTTAAAACATTAGGAAAAAAATTAGGCACTTATAAAAATGTCCAGTTAGAGAAACAATCATTCTCAAACTAAGCTTCTTATATCAAAATAAGCTTCAAAAGTGTATGCTGAGAAAACACAGAATGTTTTGTAACACTTGAAATGACTTATGTCCTTCAAAACAAGGTATAAGAAAATATTGACAAATTTGACCATGAAAATACAGAAATATTGCTACAAAGTCAAAAATCACTTCAGGGCATAAAAAAAAACATGAAAAGTAAATCGCCAGGTGGGAAAATATAATTTCATGTATAATAACAAAAATAATTTTACTTCTATACAATATTATAATAAAAATCAATTTGAAAAACATCAGCAACCACAGAAAAATGGCCAAATAATGTAAATTGAGAATAAATAATTTTAAACATGAAATATTGCTCAAATTACATGAAGCAGTAATTTTCCATTAAAGTAGTCAAGGTGTCCATCCTATCACCACTATCAAGAGCAGTTTGGTGGTAGTGTGGACAAATGAATATTCTCATACATTGATGATAATGGTGCATCTTTTAACTAATTCATGAATGGTATTTCGGCAATAACTATAAATATCAACACTTTAAATTTGTACTCCATTTGACTCACAATAAAGCTTCTAGGAATGCACACAAACATATTTAGAGTTTGCTGCAGAGCTATTTATCAGAAAATAAGTGGGAACTAAGTGAAAAATAATAAACGCATTATTTTAGTACATCATAAAAAGGGATATAATTTATGAAAAGAAAAGTGACAATGAGGTCTATGTATGTAAACTACTGTATGAAGCTCTTCATTATGCTGAGGGGTGATTAGAAACTTATATACACTGAAATGTAACCACTCGGTCTCATTTAAGTATGCTTGTATCAGTCAGCCTGTTATAACATTGGCCATTAAATTTTACACATTTTACGTTTTTACTCATTGTTTGTATCCTAGTCAGGAATAAATACTTGATGAATATTGGAAATACAGAATGTCATTTTCAAATGAGACACAACTGGGAGACTGTGGTACAGGACTAGAAGATTTTTTTCCTACAATTTTATCTTTTTTGTATGGTTTCTGTTTTTATCACCATACTTTCTATTTTATGTTTTAAAAATTAAGAATATCACACTAAAATTCATAAGTAATGTAACTGCAATCAAATAAAGAAAATAGACTAATAGTAATACATATTTAACTGGTTTAAGAAAAGAATGAAGCTGTGACTAAGAGTACAAATATGTAGTTGGTGTTTTAATCATACTTATCATAGAGCTTTGAAATGAAGTATTGTTATCATCAGATTTGAGAAGGTTTCTGGATGCAAATGACCTATGCCCAACATCAAAATGACTCTCTTCATGGTGGGTGGCTCAATTATTTTCTATTTATGTGACTTTTCATTGGCAGAGCTTATCCTTGACATTTGCAATCTCAGAATTTCTCATAGTATAGACTCCACAAAAACCATCACTGATAGCTTCGCTACATAAACACAATATCTTCTGCCATCCAAGTACCTTGAATTTAAAATGCATAGACATTCACTCGAGGAACAGAAGTAATCCTAAAACAGTGTTCATAAAGCAAGTATATAAACTTGTTTTACCAAAAGAATAATGAACAATTCCACTTTAAAACCTCTTCTTTAGTCTCAGAAATCTATTACTACATGAACGTGGAGACCATAAATTGCCAAAATTATCTTGCTTAACTCAAGTTGAAAAGAATAAATCATTTTCTTTGAAAATCCATTTCAGTCTTAAACAAAAAAGGTAAACTTACAATTGGAGCCAAGTTTCATCTTTACTTGTAATATGACAAAACCCTATACTTATTTTTCTGGAAATTCTCTATTAGATTGCTAATCTCAAAGGATGACTTGTTTCCCTCTATTGTGATTGCTTTAAATAAAGGGAAGAATCCTAACCAAAGCCATTGATGGGTCTACATCATCATTTCTTAGAATTTGTAATTTGTTTTTTGCTTTAGAATTGGTATTCTGGTCAACGTGGTGTTCTAACAGTACTTACTACTTTATACCACAGTTTTTCCATACTATTTTTCATTTCTGAATTTCTCAAGGTGTATATTAAAGGATTTAACATAGGAGTGATAACTGTATAAAAAACAGTAACGAATTTGTCAATGGGAAAGTTGGAAACAGGTCTAACATACATGAAAATGCAGGGAACAAAAAATAGGACAACCACTGTGATGTGGGAGCCACAGGTTGACAAGGCTTTGTGCCTCCCTTCCTGACTCTGAGTCTTAAGAGAGTTTAGAATGATTCCATAGGAGATTAGGAGAAGGATGAAGACCACCATACACATTGCTCCACCATTGGCAACCACAGTAAGGCCTAGAAAGTAAGTTTCAGTACATGCAAGTTCCAACAAGGGGTACATGTCACAAACAAAGTGGTCAATGACATTGGGACCACAGAAAGGTAGAGTATATACGAAGACAAGTTGAATAGCAGAGAGTATGAAACCTCCAGCCCAGGCCACCATCAACAAAACGATGCAAACCCATCGATTCATGATGGTCAAATAGTGCAGTGGTTTACAGATGGCCACAAAGCGATCATAGGCCATCACTGCTAAAAGTAACACCTCAGTACCAGCAAACAAATGCTCTGTAAACAGCTGACCCATGCAAACTTGGAAGGAAATAGTCTTTTCATCACAGAGCAAGTCCATAATCAACTTGGGAGAAATTGCGGTAGAGTAAGCAGCATCTATGAATGACAGGTAGGAAAGGAAGAAGTACATTGGAGAACCCAAGGAGGGGCTGACAATGACAGTCACCACAATGAGCAGGTTACCCACCATTGTTGCAATGTAACTGAGTAAAAACATGACAAATAATGCTTTTTGACCTTCAGGATCCTGACTGAGCCCAAGGAGGACAAATTCTGTGACATTGTTAGTCTGTGTCATCATATGGTCTTCTATATGGCTTTTCTCACAGACAGAGCTGAGGAGAACAGGTCCTACGATGAAATTATGAAACAGGTTATGGTACTTTATGTCATGAGTCACATCTTCATTATAACTTCTGCATTGTGCACTCAAAGTAAACATTTAATCAACATCTGTGCTCCTTTTCCAATGCATGCATATAACTTTCAGCAGACAATTCTATTTCCTATATGATGATCTTTTTATTTGCATATATTAATTTCACAAACAGGCTTCCTCATATTTCCATATATACATATAATGTGGTTTGAAAAAATTTGCACCCTCAATTATTCTTTGTCATTCCCCTTCTGCCCCCTATTTTTTTTTACATTTTTTAATTGTATGATCATTAGAGACTAAAATTGCAGGTCCTTTCTCAAGGCTATGGCATATTTTTATGAAAAAAAGTAACAAAAGCATCTCAGTCATTCATACACTCAAAACTACTCACTTAATACATGTTAATATTGATACGGACATTAGTAAACATACCAAATTGATTTCTCTTTTTTGTGAAATCTATTAGGTAGTTTTGCCAATAAGCCCTAGCTCTCTCGACTAACATACAGTCAGTCCTTCAAGTTGTTGTGTTTATGGAGAGTAACTTTACAGTATGATTTTTGTAGTTACCAATATAGAACCTGCCCAGGAACATCAATTTCAATGGTATGATATCACATTATTAGAGGTCTGGCTTCCATGTCTCAATGGACTTGCACTCTTCATATGTGTATCATGAAAGCCTGGAATGTGAACTGCATCAAACAACACCAGTATTGTTTAGCACATTTCTGACCATGCCAAATACTTCATCTGACTCTGACCATCAGTTTTTTAGAGGCTACAATTCTGTCCATTTCATCCAAGCCTATACCAATTCATAGCACTTTTAGAAATACTATCATGATTTTTAGTAAATATTTTTAACTAACCCATGACTTTCATCCACTAATATACTTTTGGAACTCTTGAGGTAGCTAGCTATGTAGTGAGTGAGAAAACAGAAAATGAAAAGAAAAGTAGAGAACAGTGTGATGTAATTTTATATTTAATGCTGCCAAGGTCCAGGGAATGCTCACCATAGAAATTTCATGTCCAAATTCTAAAAAATAATGTATTCAAGAGAAATCACTCAGAAAGCATGAGTTTAAGTCATTCTCCATGTATACTTACAAATAAGTCTCAGTGTGCAAATTGTAAATTTTAGTGGTAAATGAAATTACTTCATAATCCTTTCCAGTTCAACCGTAACACTATAAATGCAGCCCTATCTCTTTCTATATTGTTGACATTTTTTCTTTATTTCATATTTTCATAATCATGCAACAATTTCCCAGCTAATTACTGTTTCTTGAAAAAATGCTAGGCAGTGGTAATGAGGATATGGTAATGAGGATGTGGTAACCATTAAAAGCATACAATGTCTCTCAGTTTTTCATTCAGTGTGTAGTCAGATTGTACCCTTGGGATGTTTGGAGAGAGCACAGTACAAGGGTGAATAATGTAGACTCTGGAATCACCTAGATCCTGTTGAAATCCAAGGTTCATTCAAGTACTATCAATATGACCTTGAGAAATTTAGTAAACTTCCCAGTTACTCCATATCATCATTTTTTCATGTGGCTATTCATAGCATCTACCTCCTAATGTTATTTTGTTGCTGCTACATTCAAAGTTTATAGACTACTACTTGGCACATTATGAATTCTAATTAAATGATAGCTGCTATCAATCTTCTTAAGCACTTCACCTGAGCGTTGAATCAGAGTAAATCCTGAAGATCTCTGTCAATTCAATAATAATTGGAAAACAATTCCAGAATGCAAAGAATAGTATAAATATAAGTCATGAACATGACTTTGGACACAGCATGAAATTATATGTCTTAGGAATTACCTATTTTATTTTATATAAGAGCTAGTAATAGTTACATGTGGAGGAATGTATTTTGTTTCAAAGTGAGTAAGAAAACACATGGATTTGATGGTGGTGAAGGATATGTGCAGGGAGCCTGAACTTTCATGGGAAGCTAGTTGTGGTAAGTCTTCTACATATCTTACTTGTAATAATGACTCCATCTGACCCAGGAGATCTGTAGTTGTCACTCTTGAAGTGATAGACTGACTAAGGCACATCTTTTGTAGAACAAAAATATGGAAAGTAGTTTATGTCTACTTCTGTCTCTTTCATATCTTATTTTTGCATATGTAATACCTTCTGTCTCATTAATTGTCAATGCTAATTTTCACCAAGACAAATCTTCTATTATTTACATAATAGAGTACTTGAATTATACCACATTTATGTAAACTCTATCGTATGTTACCAAAATTTAATATAGTAAAATCTGAAGAATAATATGCCTGTGTTCACTTGACCCATTAAGCAAATTCTTTGCTAGAAAAAAACATTAATTTAGGTTTTGAGAACATGGTTTTATAAAAAGTTCATCCTATAGTTTCAAAATTATCCTATATAGTACTTCACAATAGCAAGGGAACAAATCTAAGAGAGACTAGAAAATTTACTTCCCTTATCAAAGGTTTCCCTATGTATGCATACTAACAAGTTTGTTACGATTTTAAAGGTGCAAATATAAAAGTCCTATACTAAGGTTTAAGTATTCCCTTATACTCTTAAAACGTGGGATAATATGAAATTATATATTCTATAATTATAATATATGTAAAATAATTACATTTATTATTTAACATATCATATAAAGTATACTATCTCATGAACTAATGAAATAATTTCAAGGAGCAAGGGGTAGGGGGGAGAGATGGCCCAAACAATGTATTCACATATGAATGAATGAACAAACAATAAAAAAGAAATAAATCCTTTGGCTTATTTTTATTCATAGTATATGTACTCTTGTTATTTGAGAAAATGGACAAAAGACTATGAAGCTACAGTACTAAAACAAAATATCTCTTATATAGTCTTCCAGTTCAGATACCGTATGGGAGACTATTTGATTAGTTTTATTTCAAATATATCATTGGAATATTCACCTACATTTCCTTCTCACTTGTTTCATACTCATCTCTTGGATAATGTCCGTGTAAGAGAAAATCAAAGGTTCTGTTGCTGAGGGTGACTGTTAATAACTCATATGCTTATGAATCTTTATTGAAGACATGCTAATGTATAGCTTATTTGCAGACCCAGAAATAGTGCCAAGTGTTTATGACAAGCATATTTCTACACTGGCTACCCATTACCTCAGTCTTTCAGAGAAGCATAAGATGAGCCAAGAGATTACCTAAAATATAAACACACTTAAATATGATGTACAATGTGGTTGAATAGTCTCACTTGCTAAGAATGTGTGTTCATGGAAAACTTTTAAAAGATGCTATGTTTATATCACTTTGTAAAAATTGATCCAATTAGTAGAAATTAACTTGACCAAAGAAAATATTTAGTCTCAGAGGCACACAAAAATGTTAACAATACTAGAATTATTTATGTGATTTTTTTTTTCTATTTTCAGCCAATTGAGGTGAAGCAACAAAAAGAACTTTGATTTAATTATATATATATTAAATATAACTATATATACAATTATATATCATGTGTCAAGACAATAAGCCATGTACCTTTCCAATTAAATGTTGGAATTTAACATCTTGAAAAGATGAAGATGGAGGTTTCTCACAAGTAGAAGCAGAAATCTTCAATCTTTCAGTCATTCAAATATTACGTTCTTGAGTAAGACTTCTTCCTTCCTAATGAAAACCATGTCCTTAAATCTCCCTGATCTCATTCTATGACACTAAGACCTTCCACAAACTTCTATAATCAGTGATGTATAGAGTGAACAAATATGACAAACCAAGTATAAAATACTAACTTAAGATACACTCAAGCTTGGGCAGAATATGAGTTTTCAGAAACTTTCCTCCATTTTTGTGTGTGAAAATACTGTGACATTTTTGCATTATCACTTATCTTTTATGAATTACTTTCCTGGAATAGTTGGAACAAAATCAAATGAAGCAATCTCTCTTCAACTGTTTTCTTGCCTTAAATAATCCCGAGAGGTTACACACAGGAATCTTGCCAAAATGAATAGCTGAGTGCCAAGTGATAGGAAAAATATATCATGTGAAAGAATTCAAAAACATAATGATTAATACACTATGAGTTACAAATCACAAAGCACTTAGGTAATGCAATTAATATGTAAGTGAACCTGATGGAGGAAGCAGCCCCAGGCTCCTTACTTAAACACACTACAGGAAAGGACACTCATAGCATGAGAGAGATAATGCCCAGGAAGCTCTAGGCAGAAAGCTGGGACCTGGAATGGGTGTTGTAGTATATGTTCTAATATTTAAACAGACAGGTAATCCAGTTCTGCCCTTTAAATAGGAGTGGCAGATTCTAATCAAAGTATGAATCTGTATGACGTAGAACTGTAATAATCTTCCTTCACTAATTTAATTCAATCCTTCAATTCAATTCAATATTGATTCAATAACTGTTTCTTCAAAAACAAAATAGCTGTTTTCCAAACAATTAACATTGCTCAAGAAGTTCCACTGTTATTCCCTAAACTGACTGAGCTTTGGCACAGACTGCACATAGCCTGCAACCACATGCATTTTGTTACTCATTGGATCTTCTGTGACACCAAGGCCTGAATACAGGGTCACATACATCCTTATCCAAATCACCTAAAGATCTTTATCAGGTGATGGACTCCAGTAAAAGCGGGCTGTTACAAACTTACCTACCAAATGACTAAAGCCAGCACCTTCAAATGTAATATGTAAGATGAAGTAGATATTTAATCATTGGCTTCTCTTATTGGTAAGCAGTAAAAGTAGAACAAACATAGCTTTAACTTTGAATAACTATCCAATATTATCAACATTCTGCAACTCACACCTCTCAAACATGAAAATTTGTGTATTCTAGGGCATACACACATATGTATATATTTATATTTAAGTATATATTTTATATGTATATATTTAATATATATGTATATATTATATATATTCTCTATACCTTTCCACCTGAGTTTAAAGAGCTAGTAGTGTTGTTGGAAGCTTATGTGTATGAGTCTTCAGGATAATAGCGTCATGTGTAGGAAAGTACAATGCAATGTCAGTGTTGACTCAACTGAAGTATGAAAAATTGGAATTATAAATAGTTACATATGATAAAGTATAAATAAGTAAAGAGGCACTGATTTACTAAAGCAATGAAAAAAACCTACTATGTGGTATGTCTATAATTAAGGTGTAGACATTGTAGCTAAGACAATAAAACAGTAAAATTAAAAGTTGATGAATTTGTTAGTCACTCTAGCCAGGCAGAATGGTAACTTCAAAATCTCAACAGACTTCTCAGTTTTGTTGTTATTTTTCCTGTTTTGTGTGTGACAGTGCAGAACAGAGGTTCATCAAGCCTTTGACCAATTTAGGAATCAATTCAGCATTTGAAGGATTAAAAAGTCATAGAGAACATATGTTATGTATATTATAAGGAATGAAACACAAATTCACATGGAAATCAGACAAGAATGAAGAACGTGGAAAGTGTATTGTGGGTCAAAGACATCATGATCCTTTTCATTTAATTTTTGTGCTGGGTGGAGTACATTGCAGCATTTACAAAGATTCTTACAATGTATTAAATATATCATACTTGAATTCCCCTCCTCCACTTCTCTCTCTCATTCTTTCTCCCCTGATTCCTGGAACAGTTTCAATGGCTCTCATTTTTGCATTTAAATACTTGTGTATACACTGTTTACACCATGTGCACCCTCCTATTCCCACTCCCCACCACCTCCCACCTCACTGATGCCAGCCACACACCCCAAACCCCTACACCCATACCCCTGCAAAACCTCTTCTGCCTCCTCTTCTCCAATGTTGTAGAAGAAAAAACATAAAAGATTAAATTAAAACAAGAAATATGATGTTTTGCTAGTTTGAGATAAAGATAGTTACACAGGGAGTTTCCATGTGTTGTTCCCCTTCCTATGTAGGGGAACAACTTCCTATGTAGGTGATCAACTCCAGTTGTTCACCAATTCCAGTACTCTTCACTCTTCCCTAGTCCACTTCCCATGGTGGCCCCAGCCAATTTAAAACTTCTATATTCATTCCCGTACAGTGAGCACCTCAACCTCATTCAAGATTTGGTTTCCTTTCTTTGTTCTATCCCTCCCTTGCAAAGCCTTCCCTTAGTGCGACCTGTGTCCCATAATATTGCTGTATTTGTTTTGGGTCTACAATCCACTAGAAGGAAGAAAATGAGGCTTTTGACCTTCTAAGCCTGGCTAACTTTACTTAAGATTATGCTCTCCAATTTCATCCATTTACTGCAAATGACAAAATTTCATTCTGCTTTGTAAGATGAATAAAATTCAATTGCATATAAATACCACATTTTCTTAATCCATTTGTCAGTACTGGGGCATTTTGGCTGTTTCCATAGCTTAGCTTTTGTGAATAGTGCTGTAATAAACATGGGCATGCAGGTGACTTTGTTGTAACCTGACTCACATTTCTTCAGGGACATCCCTAGAGTGGTATTGCTGGATCATACAGCAGGTCTACTTCTATTATTTTAAGGAGTGCCCATACTGTTTTTCAATAGTGGTTGTACTAGCTTACATTCCCACCAGCTGTGTATAAGGGTTCTTTTCTCCCCATATCCTTGCCAAAACTTGTTGTTGGTGGTGTCCTTGATGGTTGCTTTTCTCACAGGAGTGAGATGGAATCATAGTGTAGTTTTGATTCACATTTCCTTTATGGCCAAGGATGGTAAGAATTTTTCATGTGTTTTTGGCCACTTGGAGTTCTTCTCTTGAAAAATTTCTGTTCAGTTTGGTTGCCCATTTCTTTAATAGGTCTTTGATTTAAGGAGAGTTTAGTTTTTTGTGCTCCCTGCATATTCAGGTTACCAATCCCTATCTGATATCTATCTAGAGAAGATTATCACCCATTCTGTGGCTGGTCACTTCAATTTAGAAACTATTTCTTTTGTTGTGCAGAATCTGTTTAATTTCTTGAAGTCCCATTTGTTGATCCTTTCTCTTAGTTGCTGAGCCACTTCAGTTCTACTGAGGAAGTCCTTGCCTATGCCTATTGCTTCCATTGTATTCCGTGTTTTCCTGTACTAACTTCAAGGTTTCAGGTCTGACATTAAGGCACTTAATCCACTTTGAGTTGATTCTTGTACAGGGTAACAAATGAATCTATTTTCAGTTTTCTGTAGGCAGATACTCAGTTTTCCCAGCAACATTTGTTGAAGAAGCTGTCTTTTCTCCATCGAATGTTTTTGGCACCTGTGTCAAAAATTAGGTGGGAGTAGCTGTATGGATTCATATTGGGATCCTATATTCTGTTTCACTGGTATTCATATCTTTTTTTGTGCAAGTACCATGCTGTTTTTATTTCTATGGCTCTGAAGTATTGTTTGAAGTCAGGTATTGTAATACCTCCAGCTTTGCTCTTTTTACTAAGTATTGCCTTGGCTATATGTTGTCTTTTTGTGTTTCCAAATGAACTTTAGGGTAGATTTCTCAATCAATGTGATGAATGTCATTGGGATTTTAATGGGAATGCATTGAACATGTAGATTGCTTTTGGTAGTATAGCCATTTTTACTATGTTGATTCTGCCAATCCAAGAGCATGGTAGATCTTTCTATCTTCTGTAATCTTCAATTCCTTTCTTCATTGGTTTGTAGTTTTCCTTGTGGAAGTCATTTACATACTTTGTTAAGTTTATTCCTAGGTATTTGAGTTTTTTTGAGACTATTATAAATGGAATTGTTTTCCTATATTCTTTTTCAATCTGTTCATTGTTTGTGTATAGAAAGGCTACTGATTTTGTAAGTTGATTTTGTACCTTGCTACATTGCTGAAGCTGTTTATGGTATCTGGGAGTTTTTTAGTCGCGATTGTTACATCTGTTAAGTATAAGATCATGTCATCTGCAAATAGGGATAGTTTGACTTCTTCTTTACTTATTTGTATTCCTTTTATTTCTTCTTCCTGCCTTGTTGCTCTGGCTAGGAATTCCAAGTCTATGCTGAATAAGATTGGAGAGAGTGGGCACCCTTGTCTCATTCCTGACTTTAGGGGAAATGGTTTCAGCTTTTCCTAATTAACTATTATGTTCATTACAGACTTGTCATATATAGCCTTTATTATGTTAAATTATAGTCCTTCTATTCCTAGTTTCATCAGAGCTTTTATCAAAAAATGGAGTTAAACTTTATTGAAGGCTTTTGCTGCCTCTATTGAGATGATCAGGTGGTTTATGTCTTTGCTTCTGTTAATATTCCTTTCAGAATCTTTATAGTGGTAGCTTGGTGGTCATATATTTTCTTAGTTTCTGTTTATTCTGGAAGACTTTTATTCCTCCATCAATTTTGAATATTAGTTTTGCCGGGTAGAGTATTGTATGACTGAAATTGTTTTCATTCAGTGCTTGAAATACATCACTCCATGCCCTTCTTCCTTTAAAGTTTCAGTTGAGAAGTCTGCTGTTATTTTGATGGACTTAGCTTTATATGTTAATTGTTTTTCCTCTCTTTCACCTTTCAATATTCTTTCTCTGTTCTTTGTGCTAGTTGTTTTAATGGTAATATGCTGTGCAGAGGTTCTACTTCTGTCAAGCCTCTTTGGTGTCCTGGAGGCTTCCTCTACCTGAATGGATAACACTTTCTCAAGATTTATGAAATTTTCTGCTATTATTTGTTGAATATATTATATATACCTTTGTTTTACAACTCTTCTCCTTCTTTAATGCCCATGATTCGCAGGTTTGGTCTTTTGATGGAGTCACTGAGTACTTATGTATTCTTTTTGCAGCTTTTGAGGCTTCTAAGAGTTCTTCTGTTTCTTCTTTAGTAGCTATACTGTGTTCAAGTTCTGAGATTCTGACTTCTGCTTGTTCTAGTCTGCTGGAGTGGCTTTCCCTTGTATATTTTATTTGATTTAGTAAACTTTTTATTTCCAGGGTTTCTATTTGATTCTTTTTTCTGAGGTTTTCCATATCTTTGTTAAATTCCTCTTCCATGACTTGTGTTATCTTCTTTCTTTCATATATCTCTTTTTTTATAGTCTCCTTTGTTTCACTTTGGAATTTGTTGAAGTCCTCTCTGAGTTCATTTAGCTGTTTCTGTGTCTTTTCAAGTTTTATTTGTGGTGTCTTGATTTTTCTTGAGTTCATCTTGTACTTCGTGGTTAACTTTGTCTTGCAGCTTCTCCACGAATTTCTCAATGATATCTTTGATAATTTCCTCTTTGAGAGATTATTTGTGGGTGTCACTAAGCTCATTGGTGATATTTGTAATTTTTCTATTGGGGTCAGGAACTAGGTATTCATTTTCTTCTATTGGGGTCAGGAACTGGGTATTCATTTTCTTCTATTGGGGTCAGGAACTGGGTATTCATTTTCTTCATTTCCCACTAATTCCTTTATTGAATTGTTTGTCTTTTTGGGGGTAGGATTTTCTGGTTTCCTTCTTCTCCCCATGCTTCTATGATGTGCTGTGCTTCTATGTTGTTGAATGACTAATCCGGGACTTTAATCTTCCCCTTGACTCAGTTACTGTGTTCTGACTGGCTTAGTCATTAGGGAGGTTAATGTGCTATTTCTTTTCCCTGTCAAAGTGGTATAAATTAGCAATAACAAATTCACTGATTCAATGCTGTATCAGTTATTTATACAATATGTACTGAGCTCCTTGGTGAAATTATCTATAAGCCATAGAGATTAGGGGGATAACAGTTGTTTGAATAAAGTGGATACTTAGGTATTGAAAGAGCTGGTGTTGGAAGAAAGAACAGGAATGGTGACAGAGTAAGTGGGGGAGGAGTGTGAAGCATGGAGGTTCTAGGGTACTAAGTCCTTAGTGTGTGTTGAGGTGTAGTTCAGTCATTGTGGAAGAGAATGCTATTGTCAGAGTTACTGAGGAATAAGAGGAATGGGGTAACGTAAACTTGGAATAATAGACTATTCTGTGGGTGTTGCATTTTGAGGAAGTCAAGTTAGTGGGGGGAGAGGAACGGGGAGTAGAGGAAGGTAAGGAGGGGGAAAGGAAAGGGAAGCAGATGAAAAGAAATAAGAAAGAAATGGGGTAGAGAAAGGAAAGTGGAGCAATAGAAGGCTGAGCAAGTTAGTGTTAGGACAGAATGGAGAAGGGAGGTAGGTTGCAGTAAGATGGAAGAAAATTGAAAAAAATAAGTTAAAATTAAAAATTAAAAAAATAAACTAAAATAGAAGAAAAGTAAAATAAAAATAAATAAGAATATATATATACAAAAATCAGTTCAGTGAATCAATGAATGTTCAGGTTGAAGTGGTGACACTTGTATTTTTTTATAGGGACTTTGGCCACGACTGTCACTTTTTAAGGTTGGTATGTTGGGTTGTATGGCAATAACTGTTGCTCTTCCCTATTGGATATCTTTCAGAGGGGTCTCTGGTCTGGGTGTTTGAGCATGGGATTCCTTAGTGGCGTGGGGCCTCTGAAGCAGGAAGCTTCTCAGAAGTGGCCCCATGAGTGGTTGGTAAATGAGTAGTCGCCTGACCCTTCCACTTACAAGCCAAGCCTATGAGTTAGAAGTGAGCTTTTCTCTTGGTGAGACTATCAGTTTCAGCTTGTGCTCAGTTTCTTCAAGGCAGTGCAGTGCTTCAATATCCCCACAGGGGCTACTGAGTTGCTCTACCCTCACATGGACTTTTTTAGCTCTGCATTCTGCTCCTCCCTCCCAGGCAGAGGAGAAATATTTTCTCCATGTATGTATTTGGCCACTGCTTTTGTCCAGAGGCAATGCAATCAGCTCCCCAGTTGTGCTAGAATATGAGGTTCCAAACAGTGTGTTTTGCTCACCTGACAGGTTAGCAAATTCACTTGTTTCAAAATGGATCAGCTACAGGGCAGCACAGGCAGGCAGCAGACAGAGGTTTTGTGTCCACTTGTTCCTGGCTAGTCCTAGTCTTCCCATATGTTTGCAGGAGCTCTCTTTCTGAGGTTTTCTGCTTTGCATTATTGTTGGTGAGATTGCAGACACACTAAAGTGGAGAGAAATCTGCACAGCAGTGCAGTAGTCAGAGATTCTGTGTCCACACATCTTATGGCAAGTCCAGAAACTCCCAGATGCTTGCAGGTCTCTGCCATTCTCTGTTCTCTGGGTCATGTTTTAGTTTTACCAACCAAGGTGGGAATGAATTAAGAGAGAGAGAGAAAGAGAAAGAAAAAAAGGAAAAAATTGGTGGATCACCCAGTTATCTAACCCTGTTGTCAATTGTTCCCAGCCAGCAAACAGACAGATGGGCCAGCAGCAGCTGTTTGTCCCTGTGCTGGTCTGTTATGCACTTTAAAACATTAGTTTTCTGTGTTGGTGATATCTTGGTTGGCAGAAAAAAACAGTATTACCGATCCTTGCTGCCATAAAAATCTGGAATAATTGTTTGAAATCATGCAGGTCAAGTTTCCAGGGTCTGTCAGCTATCCACCATCTTGATTCTTTCAAAACCCAGGCTATGCAGGACAGGAGTTCTGGACTGGGAAGACAGTGTTGTAACAGAAAACACAAAATGCACATTCCAGAGTGCAGCTTCTAGCTTCATTCACTTCCGGATCTCAATATCATTATTCTTGCAATCCTTAAAAGCCCTTTAAAATTATTTAAAAAGAAATTAACAGCAATATTTTGGGGCAATGTAATATATATAGCAGTAAAATACGTGAAACAATTTCAAAGTTCTCTTATAATCAATTATATCCAACCCCAATACCCCAAAGACAAAGAATGATAGTTGAGAAGATTTGCTGTAGTTTTCAAGAAGAAAATAAAAAGCCCACATTTGCTACTTTCAGAAATAAAACTGGCTCTCATATCTAACCTCTCCAACAAAAGAATGTCAGAGTACAAAGATGGCATACAAATAGATATCATCTCACTCTGTGGATGCAGCACAGTTTGTCAGACTGTCCCACACGACAAAGCAAAAAATGTTTCCAAGGACCTTAAAGGAATTTTCCCACTCCACACAGACATTGAATCTAAACCTGAGGAAAGCCCTATTCAAAAAATATGTGTGTGTATGTGACTTTTAAAAGACAATGAAAAGCAAAAAATTCTGTAAGTCTTTTGTTGGTTTCATTGACACATATTGTATATATACTTATGGGGCATGCTGTGTCATTTAAAAACATTCATACATTATGTAATGGTGAAATTATTGTCATTAGCATTCTATAAACTCAAACATCTTCATGTCTTTGGGTCAGGAATATTCAAAATAAAATTTACTATTTTGAAATTTATAAGATACTGTCACCTATAGTTACACTGTTATGCTTCATATCACTTGAAGTTGTTCTTTTCTAATAGCACTGCTATTATATAACTGTCCTCTCTCCATCCTCCTGACTTTATTCCCTCCCCAGGTACTTGTATACTTCTCTGAGATTGATATTTTAGTTATCACATACAATAGAGACTGTGTAATTGTATATTCTCTTATTTCTTTTGTTTAAAATAATGTCTACTATTTCCATTTATGTTGCTACAAAAAACAGAGTTAGTTCAATTTATGGATGAGTAAAAGTCAATGTCTTAACTATTAGAAAAAGACTGCATTAAGCCTGTGAGTCCAGATGTCCCTTTTATATTCTTATTAAATACAGTTTTGGATACATACTCAGGGGAAAGACTCTCAGGTCATATGGTAAGTCAATTTCTAGTTTTTTGAGGAACCTCAATATGTTTTCCATAGTATCCATACTAATTTACATTCCCACTCAACAGTTATGGAAGTTCCCTTCTCTGCATCCTCAGCAGCATTTGTTATATGTTATATTTATAGGAGCCATTTAGAAAGGATTTTCATTACTGGTTTTCACTTGAATTTCCCGGTTGATAAATGACATACAGGTATTTTCGTATACTCTTTGGCCTTCCATATGTCATTTTTGAGAAATGTCTTTTTAGGTAATTCAACCATTTTAAATATTTAGAGGATCTTTGGATATTGTGTTGTTTTAGTTGCTTATGTATTATGACTATTAACCCCTTGTCAGATAATTAGACTCCAAATTTTTTCTGCCATCCTGTTGGTTGTCTATTCACTCCAGTGATTGTTTCCTCTGCTCTGTGGAAGCTTTTTAGTTTCATAAAATTCTATTTGGCAATTCTTCCTTTTGTTGCCCTTTTTAGGGCTCATCAAAAATATTTGCCTATTCCAGTATCTTGAAGCCTTTCCAATTTGTTTTCTTCTATTAACTTCATAGTTCCAAATATTACATTTAATTCTTTCATCCATTTTGAGTGGGTCTTTGTATGTATATGATAAGATATGCATACTTCCATGTATGGATATGCACTTTTCCTATCACCATTCATTGAATAGGATTTCCTTTCTACAGTGGAAGTTCTGATTGCATTAGTTGAAAATCAGATGGTTGTAATTATGGGAATATTTTGGGATTGGATTTGTATTCTGTCCATCAGTCTGTGTTCATGTTTTTATGCCAGCATCATGCTATTTTGCATATTATAGCTTTGTAGGATGTCAGGAATTGGACTTCAGGAATACTTTGGCCAATTGACTTTTTGTGGTTTCCATACGTATTTTAAGATTGTTTCTTTCTATTGGTATCTTGATAAGGATTGCACTTAATCTGTAAATTATTTGGGGCAGGATTTCATTTTAATCATATTCATTCTTTTTTTTTTTCATTTTTCTTTTATTATTCATATGTGCATACAAGGCTTGGTTTATTTCTCCCCCCTGCCCCCACCCCCTCCCTTACCACCCACTCCACCCCCTCCCGCTCCCCCCCTCAATACCCAGCAGAAACTATTTTGCCCTTATCTCTAATTTTGTTGTAGAGAGAGTATAAGCAATAATAGGAAGGAACAAGGGGTTTTGCTGGTTGAGGTAAGGATAGCTATACAGGGCATTGACTCACATTGATTTCCTGTGCGTGGGTGTTACCTTCTAGGTTAATTCTTTTTATCATTCTTTCAATCTATGGACACGGGGAGCTTTTACACTTTCGTATGTCCTTTTTGAAATGTGTCATCACTGTTTTGTAACTTTCACTAAAGAGCTCTTTCATTCTTGTTGGTTACGTTTATATTTTACCATTAGTTATTCAGTGGTGGTGGGTTTTACTGTTATTGTTATTGTTGTTGCTTATAGCTATTGCAAAAAAAGGTTGCTTCCTTAATTTTTTCTCAGTTATTTTGATGCTGCTGCATACAAATGCTACCAATATTTTGTCTCCTTCAATACTCATTTATCATTTCTAAAAGGTTTTGGTGGATTCTTTAGGTGTGTCTAAGTATAAGATACTGCTTCTAAGGAGGTTTTGACTTCCTCCTTTTCAATTTGGGTGTCCTTTATTTCTTCCTCTTGCTTAATAGGTCTTTTAAATACTTGTAGAACTATGTTGAGTAAGAGTAATGAAAGTGGGCATCCTTGCTGTTCCAAATCTCAGAAAAATGGCTTTCAATTTTTCGTCATTCATTATGATATTAACTTTGAGTCTGTCATCTATAATCTTGTGTTGAGGAATACTTCTTTTATAGTGACAAATGGTGAATTATACCAAATGCTTTCTCTACATCTATTCATATGATCATATTTGTTTGTTTTTTGCAAAGCTTATTTAGTTGATGTGATTTTACCAATTAAACCATCTTCGTATCTGTGATTCATATTGCTGATTCAATTTTCTTACTCATTATTGATCTATTTAAGTTAGTATCCCTTCATGTCTCAATCCTGGGATGTTATATGTATACATGAATTCATTTGTTTATTCTGGGTTTTCAATATGTTGATGTGTATTTGTTCATAAGAATACCTTGTGATTCTTTGTATTTCTGTAGTGTTAGCTACAATGCCTCCTTTTTATAACATGGAAATTATTAAGTCTTCTGCAATTTTTTTATTTAACTCAGATGTTTATCAATTTTGATTATCTTTTCAAAAAACAACTTTTTACTTTGTTGCCATTTTGTAATTGTTTTGAGTCTCCATTTCATCTATTTAGGCTCTGATTTTGTTTGTTTTCTTGTTTGTTTGTTTGTTTTGTGACAGTGAGGATTGACCTTAGGAAATTAAGCTTCTGAAGCAAGCATTCCACCTAGAGTTTGTTTTCAGATTTGGTCTTACTCTATTGCCTGGGCTAGCATCAGACCAAGAACCTCCTATTTCTGCCTCTGAATAGCTTGGATTATATGTGTGTGTGTATGATACCTGGCTTATTTTTGGGATAGGGTCTTACTAACATTTATCTGATCTTTCCTTGAAGCACCCTTTTCTTATCCCCTCCTCCTGAGTAGCTGTGATTATGGACGTATACCACAGTACCTGGCCTCTAAAAATTTTTACTTTGCTTTTTTCTTGCTTTTCTGTTTCCCTAAACTGCATTGCTATATTAATTTGTGGAGATCTCTATCTTCTTATTTAGGCTCATATTTCTATATGCTTTTGTCTTTTATCTTTTCCTCTATCTTACAATTCCTATTATTTTATGTCTCAATTTTTATACTGTAAGAATGTTATTAGTTTCTCAATTTATTTCTTAATTTATCAATTGTTTGTTCCAGAGGATGCTGCTTTCCATGTATTTGCCCAATTGTCACAGTTTCACTGTGTTTGAGTTTTAATATTAATATGTTGTGATCAAACTAGATACATGACAGAATTTTGATTTTTGAACTGGATAAACTAGTTTTGTGGCCAAATGTATGGTCTGTCCTGAAAATTTTTTTGTGTTTTAGTGAGAAATGTTTTCATTCTGCAAGTCTATTTTAATGAAATTTTTATTTACATGAACAGTTTGTAAATGTATGTTATATATATTTGTTCTTCTGTGTAGTTTAATTCTGATGTTTCTTAGTTGATTTTCTATTTATATGGTCTGTTGAGGATGACTGCTATTATTACCTTAGATCCTAACATTCATTTTAGATGTAATATTTGCTTTATGCATTAAGGTATTAAGGTTCTGTGTTCTTGCTGAATTCATCTTTTTATCATTATATGATGAATATTGTTTCTCTTTCTACAGTTTTTGTTTTAAATTCTGTGCTATATGATATGAGCATAGTTACTCTACTCCTGCTCACTTTTGTTTTCTACTTCTATGAATATAATTTCAGGACTCCACTCCGCAGGCCCACCTGACTGCTGCTCCACCAGGCCTCTGCATCACAGTTCCACCAGTCTGCCACCCAGCTAGACCACCATACACCATCCCACTAGGCCACTGCACACCCACCAACCCACCAGCCCATCAGGTCTCTGCCCCACGGACCTGCCAATCCACCACCCGGAAGGCTCACCAGGTTGCCACTTGCCCATTGCCTGCCACAGGAGAGCTCCAACGCCACCAGACCCCAGCTCAAAACCTGCCTAGGAGACACAGACAAACAGGATTGGATGCAAAAGGAGTAACACAGGAACAATTAAGACTGTAATTCTACTGTTCTTGAATCAGTGATTTTTTTTTTTTTAATTTTTTTTCCTTTTCCTTAAGGGTTTGGCTGTCTTGTTTGCTCTTTGATCGTCCACCATCTCTCCCTGTTGATTTCTTTGGTTCTCCATTTTTTTTCTTATCTTTTTCCCTTTCTTTTTATTTTTTCTCCTTCTTTCTTAGTTTTGTTAGTTTTATTATTGTAACTCAGCTAATACTAAATTACACATAGTCCAGGGACAGAAATAGTACCAAGTAGAATGATAGGAAGGTGAAAAAGGGATTAAAACAATTTTCCCCCCAAAGATAAATTAGTACAGGATTCAGAGGGAAATGAAGAGAATGGATACCCAGATCCAGACTCAAACAAAACAAAGATAAACTAAACCAAGAAACCCCATGAAGTCCATAAGAACACCCTGAAAGAAGAATTCCTGCAAGTTAGAACTGAGAATTTCATAGGGATGTTACTAGACATGGTCAGCCAAAACATACAGGAGGCACTCAAGAAGTTCCAAATGACAAGCATAAAGAATATGAGAAAACACAAAAACAAATAAATGAAATCATAGGGCCATAAATAAACACCAAAGTAAAACAGAGAGCACCATAAATACAGAAATAAATGAATTAAGGACAAAAGTAGACAATGTTAAAGAGAAAGTGACCAACACTATGGAAAACCCCAGAAAAAGAAGAATAAAACAGAAATACAAAAAAAAAAAGGAAGGCCATTCCAGCAGAATAGAGCAAACAAAAGACAGAATCTCAGAACTTGAAGATGAAATAGCAATTAAAGGAAAAACTGAAGAACTATTAGTCAAACAATGCAAAACCTGTGAAAGGAATATGCAAGAACTCACCAACTCCATCAAAAGACCAAACCTGAGAATCATGGGTATTGAAGAAGAAGAAGAGGTGCAAGAAAAAGGAATTTGTAATATATTCTACAAAATAATTACAGAAAGTTTCCCAAATCTAGAGAAAATTATACCCATTCAGGTACAGGAAGCCTCCAGGACACCAAACAGACTTCACCAAAATAGAACTACCCCATGACATATTATCATTAAAATAACAAGCACAGAGAATAGAGAAAGAATATTGAATGCTGTAAAAGAGAAAAAACAAATAACACACAAAGGTAAACCCGTAAAAATCACAGCAGATTTCTCAACCAAAACCATAAAAGCAAGAAGAGCATGGAGTGAGGTCTTCTGGGCACTGAATAAAAATAACTTCAATCCTAGAATATTCTACTTAGCAAAACTATCATTCAAAATAGATGGAACAATAAAAGTCTTCCATGATAAGCAGACTAAAACAATATATGACCCCCAGGTAACACTACAAAAGATTCTCCAAGGAATTCTGCACACAGAAAGTAAAAGCACACAAAACCATGAAAGGCCAGAGAGTACCAAACTACAGGAGAGGAAAAGGCAAGAAAACAGACAGTAACATTGATTAAGCTGCACACAAACAAAACCCTTAAACAACAAAGACAATTAAATGACAGGGATCACCACATACCTATCAATAACAACACTGAACATTAACAGACTTAATTCCCCCATCAGAAGGAACTGATTGGCAAACTGGATTAAAAGGTAAGATCCAACAATCTGCTACCTACAGGAGACATACCTCATCCACAGAAACAAGCACTGCCTGAGAGTGAAAGGCTGGAAGAAGATTTACCAAACCAAAGGCCTATGAAAACAGGCAGGGGTAGCAATACTCATCTCGGACAAAGTAGACTTCAAACTTACATTGATCAAATGAGATAAAGAAGGACAATTTATCTCTTCAAGCTTTTAGAGTTTTCCTTGTACAAATACTTTACCACCTCTGTTAGACTGCCTCCCAAGTGTTTTCAGACCTAAGTGTTTGGGGGAGTTTTTGATGGACTGTCTAGAGCTTTTTAAACATAAAAGCATGCTGTGTACAAATAGAGATAGTTTGAATCCTTCCTTTCTTATTTACATCAACTTGATTTCTTTCTCTGGCATGATTGCTCTTGCTGTGAATTCTAACACTATATTGAATAAAAGTAAAGAAAGTGGACACTTTTATCTCATTCCTGACTTACTGGACGTTTTTTCTTTTAGTCCCAATGATAGTGATAGATTTATTGGGTTTAGTCTTTATATTTTCCTTATATTCCTTTTCTTCTTCAGGACTTTCATTATAAAGTGATGTTGTGATTTTTTTCTTTCAATGATCATGTGATTTTTTTTCCTTTGTTCTATTTATGTGCTGTATTACATGTATTGATTTGTCTATGTTAGACATCTTCCTTGTGTCTTTTTAAATGAAAACAACTTGATTCCGGATATATGATCTTTTTAATGAGTTGTTGAGTTCACTGTGAAAGTATTTTGCTGAAAATTTTTGGTGTATGTTCACCAAAGAAATAAGTCTACAATTTTCTTTTTTGTCATGTCTTATCTAGTTTGGTATTGGCATATTACTGGCTACATAAAATGAGTTTGGTTGCATTCTTTCCTATTCTGTTTTATGGAATAGTTCTTTAAATGTCTGCTAGATTCATCTGTGAATCTATTCTGTCCTGGACTTTTCTTCACTGAGAGACTCTTTATTACTGCTTAAATATCATTGCTTGTTTTTGATCTTTTAAGGGGTTTATGTACTCTTGATTTAATTTCAGTAACTCACATTCTCCTGGAAATTGATCCGTTTCTTCTAGATATTTGAGTTTTTTAAAACATAAGTATATAAGCTTTTGAAGTATTGCATAATGACCTTCTGAATTTCATTGGCATTTGTTGTGATACCCATTTTCTCATCACTAATTTTATAAATGTCTTCTACCTCTTTCTGTATGAATTTGCCAATCCTATTCACCTTTTCAAATAAACAACCTTTATTTCATTATTTTGTGGTATTCCCCATTTAATTAATTATTCTCCACCTAATTAATTTCTGCCTTTATCATTTTTACTTCTTCTGTCTACTGCTTTTAGGTTTGTCTTGTTCTTATTTCTCTACGAGCTTTTGGTGTACTTGTAGGTGATTTATTTGGGATTTATTAGATTTTTTAATGAAGATACTCATAGCTACACACTTTTAGCAGTGCATTTCTTGTATTCAAAAGGTCTGGTATCTTATGTTTTAATTTTTGTTTGTAGGAATTGTTGATACCCCTGACAATTTCTTTTAATGATATACAGATCATTAAAGAATGAATATCCATGCTTTTTGAATATTTTCTGTAATTTATCTTGCTGTTTATTTCTAGTTTATTCCATGTGGTAAAAAAAAATATTGGCCTAACAATGTATGCACATGTGAATAAATGAATAAAAAATTTTAAAAAAGAAATCTTTTCAATTTCCTTTTATTTGTTAAGACTTTATGCCCTATGATCTGGTGTTATTTTTGAGCAACTCCATGAATTGATGAGAAGAATGTGTTTTATGTGGCTGTTGTGTTGCATGTTATGTAGGTGTCTTAAGTCTATTTGATCTACATTGTCATTCAATTCTGAGGTTCTTTGTTGATATTTTTGTCTGGATGATCTAGCTATCAGTGAAAGGGAGTATTAAAGTCATTCCTTATTATTGTGTTGGAAGCACAGCATTTTTATGTTCAGTAGTGCTTGTTTTCTGAAGTTGGGTGTACTAACATTCACTGCAAGTAGGTATACAAATATTTTATCTTCTCATTGGATTGTTCTCTTTATCAATAAGAAGTGACTGTGTTTGTCTCTTCTGACTAATTTAGTCTTGATTTCAGCTTTGTCAGATATGAATATAACTATTCCTTTCTATTTTTAGTTTCCACCTTTGTGGAAAATAGTTTTTCTTCTTTTCACGCTCAGCTGCTGTTTGTTTTTGCTAATGTGGTGTACTTATTGTAGGCAAGAAATAGTTTTTCTTTGATAAAACAACCTACCATTCTGTTACCATAGATTGTAGAATTGAGACCATTAAAGTTCAGGGTTATTATACCAACTCCTTCCATTTTATTGCTTTTATAGTGTTTGATTCTGCCCTGCTCATTTGCTTATCTACTTCTGGAGTGAGATTTTGATCCAGATTTTCATGGTTGCATTTATCTGCCTCTTTTGTGTTTAAGATTCCTTTAAGAATCTGCTGTAGCACTAGTTTAGTTCTCATGAATTCCTTCAGTTTTTTTTTTTTTTTATCATAGGATTCTTTCTCTTTCAAATATCAAGAGTAGTTTTGTTGGGTGCAGTAATCTAAGTTGGCAGTATTTTCTTTCTGGGCTTGAAATATATCATTTCATACCATCTTCACTTCTAAAGTTTCTATTAAGATAGCAGTTATTATTCTGATGGCTTTGCCTAGATAGGTGACTTGGAACTTCTTTGCAGGTTTCAATATTTTCTTATTCTGCATGCTTAAATTTTTAACATGGGAAGGTTCTTTCTGCTCTTGCTTATTTGGTATACTAAAAGCTTCCTGTAACTGGATGGTCATATCTTTCTTAAGATCTGAAAAGTTTTCTGGTATTATTTATTCAGTATGGTTTCTATGCCTTTATTTTATAATCCCAATTCACCCATGAATTAAAGATGAGATTTGGTCTTTTAATTATGTCTCAGAGTTCTTACATGTTCTGTTCATACTTCTCTAGGTTTTTTCTCTATCTTCATCTCTATGTTCTAGTATATCTACCTTGTCTTCATACTGTGGTATTGAATTCAGTCCAATGGAGAGAATTTTAACTGAGGTTTGGTTGTTGTTTTGTAGCTTTTGAATTATTAAGCTTTTCATTTCTAGAATTTCAATTTTATTTTTGCAGAATTTCTATATTTTTATTGAATTCCTCTTTCATGTTCTGCCTTATCTTCTTTCATCATTCTGATTTTTATTGGAATTTTCTTGGAATTCATTCAGTCATTTATTTGTGTCTTCATTAGTTTCATTGACCAATTTTACAATCATTTGTAAAGTATCACCTTTAAAAATGTTTTCACCTACTCCAATATCATTACTGTTTGTTACTGTGGAGTTGTTGAATTTTGAAGAAGTCATGTTTCTTGGTTTTTTCATATTTCTTGTGTTTCTACATTAGAATTTGAGCACCGGAAGCTAAGTCCTTGGTTGTAAGTTTTAATCACCAGTAATCTTTCAGTTCAAGTATTCTCAATGTTCAGGCAGAACAGTGTAATGTTCACTGGACCTGGGAGTATGGCTTGGTAGCCAAACCTTTACCCACATTCTCAAGACACCAAGTCTGATCCTCAACAATGCTCAGATCAAGGAATTAGCTAAAGCCTCAGTAGTAGTATAAGTTTTCTGCCTTCTGGGGACTTTTGCAATAGAATTTCCCTTTTTGTGTACTGAGAATCACAGGGAGTTTATAGCCTGTAGACTGGACAACTTCTTGTGTGCTCTACAAGCCCCAAATTTCATGTCCCTGAGGGCACCGATTATCCAAGCTTAGGGATGACTCCCAAATGCATCACAGAATGATGGAAGAAAACAGAATACTGAGTTCTGCAATGCTTGAGGGAGAACTGAGTGAACTAGGCATTCTGCCTGCTTGTTTTAAGGCCTAAAAAACCCATCCAGAAGTATACCTCCTGTGGAGAGGAAGAGGATATGGAAGTCTTGTGATTCAGAGGATCTGGACATAGAGACTTCAGTACTGCTTGGAAACAAACACCAGATGTGACATAGTTCTTAGAGGTGGGTCTCAGTGCTTTAAACTGAGCCCAAAAGTTTATCTTCCTACGTGAAGGAGGTTGTGGATATCATATAATTCAGGTGGTTTGGGATTGGTGTACTAAAACCCATCTGGTAGAAAATATATGCTGGGATGAAGTTCCCACAGGTGGCCCTTAGTGTTCACCTAAGACCCAGCTCAGTAGTTCTCCTCCCTGTTGTGTGATGAAGCTATGGAAATCATGTCATTCAGGATGTTTGGGGTCCTCATATCTACATGGGATCACCAGGTAGGCAGGGTCTGTGTCCAAATGCCTTTTATTGTCAAAGCTTCTCACTGTTTGAACTTGTCTACAAAACCACAAAAGAATGTCTTCTCTTCAATAAGGCTAGCTTTCTACAGCAGGGCAGTCACTATCTCACAAAAATTTCTCACTTGGTTTAAAGCTTGTGGGGGTGTGGGAATATTTATTAACTAGAATTTTCTGTTGCCAGGGACTTCCAGGTTTTCTGATTTTTCTCTTCAGCTTCCTCTTCCCTTCCAGGAAGTCAGCTTGGGGCTTGGAACTAATTGTTCTTTTCTCTGCTTCCTCTGTTTCTCTGTGTTTACTGCTGTTTTGATACCTATTTCGTTATTTGTGATGGTCAAATTCTCTATTCAGAATATAAACTTTCTTTTGATTCCTGTCTCTTCTCATATATGCAATCAAAATGGCAGACACCTCTAAACTGCCATCTTGCCCTGCCCTTTCTCATAATTTTTAGAAATGGGTTGCACTACATCCTTTTCAAACCTGCTTACACATACTTCATCGATGTCCCACCCCCCCATTGCCCTCTTTTCTCCTGTCACTTCCCAGTGGTCTGCCCCAGTATTGTCCATTTCTTTTCATGACCAGTTTTTTCTTTACATATAGTTTATGCATATGAGATAAAGCATATGGTATTTGTCTTTCTGAGTCTGTCATGTTTCTCTTAACACAATGACTTCTGGCTTCATCAACTTTTATGCAAATTACATAATTTTATACACATGATGGCTAAATATACTCCAGAGTGTACATATACAAAATTTTTGTTGCCTATTCATAAAAGCTCAACTATAATGTGTGTTATGGAAGCCTTCATTGTTGAATCTAATTGAAGTCCACCGAGTATTTGAGGTTTTTATTCAAATGAGCTAAACATGTATTCCCACAGAGAAACCTGCACTAAATGTTTCTAACAGCTTTATTCATTGTTGCCAAAACATGGAAGTAACAAAGATGCTTTTCAGTAGATGAATGGATAAACTATGGTACAACCACACAATTAAATATTATTTGTTACTAAAAAGAACATTGAAACCACCATAAGAAAGTGGCAAAAGTAGAATGTACATAATTAGAGGAGATAAACCAATTGTGAGCATAACACATGTATACACGGAAATACCACAAGGAAACTCCTTGAATAGCTATCTTTATCTCAAAAGAATAAAAATGTCATGTTTTTCTTTTTGTCTTTTCTCTTCTGCAAAATCAAAGAACGTGAGGGCAGAACAGGTCCTGCCTAGAGGGCACAGTTGGCAGCCATGTGTGGTGAGGGGTGCAGGGAAAGGGGATAGGAGGGTGAATACAGTGCAAAAGAAATTTGTACATATGCATGCAAATGCAATAATGATACCTATTATAACAATTTCATGAATGGAAGAGAGGGGGATAAAGGAGAGCAGTGGAGGAGGTGAATTCAAGTATGCTCTATTTGATATACTATAAGAACCTTTGTAAATGCCATAGTGTACCTCCACCCAGCACAATAAAGGAAGAAAAATTAAAAATTGAGTTACTAAGCCATGACAAGACAGAGGAAATGCATATTACCAAGTGAAAAATGCCAATTTGAAAAGCTTACATATAGTATAGTACTAATTATATGACTTTCTGGAAAATACAAAACTCTGGAGACAGTAAAAATAAATCTGTAGTTGTAATTGGTTGGGGAGTGAGATGAATAAGTGGAAAGCAGAAGAATTTTACTTTAGTGAAACTAATCTACATAGTTCCCTAATTGAAGAAACATGTCAGTATACATTTTTGCAATCCAGTAAAAATATATTCCAACAGTGAACACTAACGTAAACTCTGAACTATGGATGATAATTTTGTGTTATTATAGGTAAATCAACTGTAAAACAAAAATGTATCATTCTGCATTGGACCATTAATATTTCATGTACTGCAGCTTGAATATATTCCCTAAATTTCATGTGTTACAAACTGGGCAAAAGAATTGGGCTGGGCACTGGTGACTCACACCTGTAATCCTAGCTACTCAGGAGGCAGAGATCAGAAGGATAGCAACAGCTCTAAGCCAGCCCAGGCAAACAGTTCATGAGACCCTGTCTCAAAAAACCCATCACAAAAATAGGGCTAATGGAGTGGCTTAAAGTGTAGGCAGTGATTTCAAACCCCAGTGCCACACAAAAATAAAAACATGAAAGAATTGATAGGTGAGACAGTTAAGAGGTCCTTAGTTCATGTTGGCTGTGCCCTCATGCTTGGATTAATGTTATTGTGGAATTGAGTTATTAAAAGAATGGGTTCTTGATAAAAGTAGGTTAGGTTCTCTCTCCCACTTGGACTCTCTTGCCCTTCCACTTTCTACCATGGTGTGATACACCACAAAGTTTCTCACCAGATGCAATTCCATGCTACTGAACTTGCCAGTCTTCAGAGCCATGAGACTAAACAAAAATCTAAATAAAAATCAGAGCTAAATACATACCTCGTTTTTGTAAATTTTTCTAGTATTCAGTTACAACAACAGTCAATGGACAAAGTGGGGAGTGTGTGCAAGTAGGGGAGAGAGGTTATATAGGAACTCAGTACATTTGGTTCAAATTTCTGTAACCTAAAACTATTCTGAAAAATAAAATTTATCATTATAAAAAGAAACCTGAGAAGCTTTTAGAGTAAGGAAACATGTGAGAAACCCCAAAGCCTCTTGGAAAGGAGCAGAGTCACTGTAGCTTTTGTGCACCAGCCCTAAGAGAGATTGCAACAGTCCAAAAGGATAGTTGCTGAACAACCCTGTTCTCTCTCTGCATGGTCCCAAGAACGTGATGTTCTGCACTTGGGCTCGTAGCCATAGCAACATGACAGCCAATCCCAGTACAGAGATCAAGGGAAACCTGGGGAACGCCATGTATTCCTTCCTGCTTTTCTGCACTGCTTAAGTAGTCTCTTCAGAAAATAAACTACACCATTGCTGCCTAGCACAACCCTGAGTTCGTGTCATTATTCACCGCTCGGGCACCCAAGGCCAGAGCTGGAGCCCCCAGTGCAGCTGAACTGCGGCAGTAAACACACCACTGACAATGAGCTATTTTGAATGGCTATTCTCAGGAATTATAAGTCATGCCTATAATCTTACCTACTGGTGAGGCAGAGATCAAGATAATCACAGTTCAAAGTCACCCATGCAAATAGTTTGCAAGATCCTATCTTGAAAATACCCAAAACAAAAAAGGATTGGTGAGTGACTCAAGTGGTAGAGCACCTGCTTTAGCAATCAAAGCAGAGGCCTTGATTTCAAACTCTACTACTGCTAAAAAATAAAAAATAATAGAAAAAATCCTAAGGCTGGTGAAAATGTGGTAGAAAAAAAAGAACACATATGTTGTTGATGAAATACAAATCAGACAGTTATATAGAGATTATTAAAGAGATTCTTCAAAAAGTTGAAAATAGGGAGGAATTGCAAAATACTGGATTAGAATCCATGCTTTTAGCATCATGAAATAGAAGTGATGTACTATTAAAGACTGCATTCTGAAGAGAGGAAGAACATGGAAATCACAAAAAGAGATATCAGGATGGTAGAAAACCACTGACAAATCAAGGCAAGAGAAAAGCAGCAAAGTGTTCCAAGCCTATTTTTAGCTTCCTTGCAGGAGGAGTAGAATCTGAAGATGTCATCACAAGGTAAAATAGATGGCCCTGGTGACAGACTGACCATTCTAAGTGCAAGATAATTTCACATATCCTACAAATCCAAAACCCAGGACAGGAACTTGTTAGACAGTGACTGGTCTAGTGTGGAAGGTTAGACTTGGTGAAGAAAGACATTCTGCTGCTTCTCTTATTTCATAAGATGATACAAAGCACTTTCTTGAGAGAGAATGAGACATTCTTGAGACCTAAAAACAAGAAACTCACATGCCTCTGCAACTCATGAGACACCCAGCAGAGCTTGGGTAGGAGATGATCACAAATGTGGTTGAAGAGAGGGAGAGGTTTGATGTGGACCATGCAGAGAAGTTCAAACTTTGGGGAACTTTGCCACCAACATAGGGTACAAGAGTGGTCAGAAGCCTCACCCTCCCTGTTAAGAGAATCATAAGCTGACTCTAGGATACAGAGGAAGCACAGAACCTGTGGCTGGTTTAGTATTCAGCCTCCAAAGCCTGAATCATGTATTGACTTCTGTGTGAGTCAGAGCACAACCCAGACACTCTGAGTCACATGAGTTCCATGGCCTTACCTCCTCCACAAAGGGAAGTAAATTTTCACACAGGGCCTGAAAGCAGTGAGACCTTCTCCTGGGAACCATATCCTGGAAAGAATTCACTGATAGTCAGCATTGACAGTCCAAGTGTAAACCTTCTGAATCATGAAGCATCCACAGTCTCTGCCTTGGCAAAGACAAGTGATCTGCTGGATGGGGTAAGCAAACATTGAGAACCACTAGGCAGAGTGAATAGATCCCTCAGCTCTCCCCTCGTCAACGCAAAGCTTAATGCTCTATTTGCTCTTCCCTCTCTCTGATGCATTTGGCGGTTATCCTGAGACTTGTATTCATATTGCCCCCAGGGACAAAAACTGTGAGAAGGGACAAGTGAAGTAAGTGTGAATCTGCCCAACCCCCACGTTGTAATCTTTTTGCAGCCAATAGCAGTTCCTAATACAGGAAGTAAAGAAGCCTCTATAGTGAAAGCAGCTCAGAAGGGAACAACCAATCTTTCTACAAGAGACTCGAGCTAGTTTGCCTTGATTTGAGTGGTGCAGAGGATCAGGCTCAGTATTCTGAACACCAGGTGAATGCTTGGTTACTGAGCCATAACCTCTAGTCCAGTGGTAAGAAATAGCACCTTAGTTCAGTCAATACACTGTCCTGAATGATCACCAAGACTATTTCAATTGAAAGATTATAAGTGATTACAACTCCCAACTACTTTGCCTCAGCTGCATAAATCCCAATATAGAAACACAAGTAATATGAGAAAGACAAAAGTTAACAATTCCCCACTAAAGAATTTGAATGATAGTGAAATAGATGAAAATACAAGTAATGAACCCAAAAGAACAATGATAAGAATTGTCAATGAAATTAAAGAGGACATTTATAAGCATTTAAATGAATTACAAAAGGATACAAATCAACAGCTGAATGAATTCAAGAAGAATTCAAATAAACATTTGAATGAAATATGGAAGACAATACAGGATGTGAAGGAGGAAGTCAACAAAAATAGAGAAATCCTAAGAAAAATCTAACTGAAATTCCGGAAATAGAAAGCTAAATAACCCTAATAAAAACTCAGTTGAAAACCTTATGAATAAAATGGAACAAATTGAAAATAGAGTATGGAGGATTGAAGATAAATAGAGGAATTAGACCAATCAGACAAAGACAAAGAAAAAATACTAAGAAAATAATATCAGAACATGCACAACCTCTGGGACACCAACAAAAGACCAAGCATCGAAACATGGGTATAAAAGAACACAGATAATTTGAACATATAGAAAACATATTTAAGAAAGTAATAGAAAATTTCTCCAATCTAGAGGAAGAGGGAGTCATGCAAGTACCAGAGTTCTTTAGAATACAAAACAGGAATGATCAGAAAAGAAACACCACTATCCATATGACAATCAAATCACTGAATATACTGAGCAAAGGAAGAATATTGAAAGCCACAAGAAAAACCAACAAATCACATATAAATGCAGCTATGAAAGTAACAGCATAATTTTCAACAGACTCTCTAAGTAAGGAAGTCATGAAATGATTTTTTTCTAGCTCTTAAAGAAAACAACTGTCAACCTAGATTAATATATCCAGCAAAGCTATTCTTTATAATTGAAGGATAAATGAAAACCTTTCATGATAAACAGAAACTAAAGGAATTCATGACCACTAAATCAGTGCTGCACTAAATCAAATGCCACCAATAAAATAAAAGAAAGTATAAAACTACTAGATGAATACAAGCAAATAAGAATTAGAAAAGAAACAAACATCACAAAAAAACCCAAAATAACAAAAAGTACTGCACAACTTTGAATGACAACACAGAGTAGTCTCAATTCACCAATCAAACGACAGATTGGTGTGGTGGATGAAAAAGCAAGAAGAAACCACTTGTTGACTAAAAGACACAAATCTCATGGATAAAGACAAACACTGACTTAGGGTGAAAGAATGGAAAAATATTTTCCAAGCAATTGGACTCCAAAAGCAGGCATGAGCTACTATGCACATATTTGATGAAACAGACTTCAAACCAAAATCAGTCAGAAGAGATAAAGATGGCCACTTCATATTAATAAAGGGAATAATTTATCAAGTGGAGATAACAATGGTTAAGTTATATTCAGCACAAATTGGCATACCCAATCTAGTTAGATAAACACTACTGGACTTACAAGCATAGACTTTAATACATGACTCTCAGTAGATAGATCATCCAGAAAAGAAAATCAGCAAAAAATTTCTGAATTAATTGACACTACAGACCAAATGGACTTGATAATTATCTATAGACTATTTCATCTTGTATCTTAACAATTCACATTCTTCTCAGAAGCCCATAAGAACTTTCTTCAAAATAGAACATATTGTAGGACATAAAGCAAGCCATAGCACAAATAAAATAATTCCCATAATCTATAAAAAAACAATGGAATAAAAATATACATGAGCAGCAAAAGAAACTACACAAAATATTCAAAAACATGGGTCCTTGACGAAATAAGGAGGGAAATAAAGAAAATGCTAGGATCTAATGAAAATGAAAACACGATGTAAAAGAACCTCTGAGAAAGATCAAAAGGATTGAAAAGAGGAAAGTTTATACTATGAGCATCTACATCAAAGAAAAAAGAGATCTCTCATAAGTAACCCCTTGATGTACCTCAAGCCCCTAGAAAAGGAAAAAACAAACCAAATACAAAATTAGAAGGTTGAAAGAAATGAATAGAGAAGGGGCATAAATTAATGAAATGGGGACTAAAATAACAATAAAAAGAATCAACAAAATGAAAAGTCAGTCTTTGCAAAGACAAACAATATTGACAAACTTTTAGGCAAACTAACCAAAAGTAAGAGGGAGTGTGCCCAAGTTATTAGAATTAGAGATGAGAAAGGTGGCATCACAACAAATATCAAATAAATCAGAGGATAGTTAAGGAGTTCTTCAAAAATTATATTCTAATAGACTGTAAAATCTAGAGGAAATAGATTAATTTCTAGATGCATATGGCCTACCCAAATTGAGGCAAGAGGATTTAAACCAAAATGAAGCTATAAAAATCTATGACATTGAAGCAGTAATAAAGAGTCTCACAAGAACAACCCAGTACCAGATGGAATCAATGCTGATTTTACCAGACCTTTAAAGAAGAACTAACACAATGTTCCACAAAATATTTTGTGAAAAAGAAAGGGAAGGCATGTTACTAAACTCATTCTATGAAGCCTGTTTTACCTTAATACCAAAATTCTACAAGGACATGTGAAGAAAGAAAATTATAAATCAATTTCCCTGTTGTATATAGGTGCAAAAATTCTCAAGAAAGTACTGGCAAACTGAATTCAATGACACAGTAAATGACCATGCTCCTTGATCAAGTTGGTTACATTTCATGGATTTAAAGGTGGTACAACACACACAAGTCAATAAATATAATACAACACATAACCACAGTCAAGAACAAAAATTATATTATGATCACAATTGATGCAAGAAAAAGTCTCTGACAAAACTCAATAGCTTTTCAACATACAAGTTCTGAAGAAACTAGGAATAGAAGGAATATATCTCAAAAATAATAAAGACTACATATGACAAACCTATGGCCAAAATCATAGTAAAGGAGAAAAAAACAAATTATTTTCTATGCTGAGACACCTAAAAATAGGATATCCCAATACAGGCCAGCCTGCACAAAATGTGAGACCTCATTTCTAAAATGACCCAAGCTAAGAGTCCTGGAGACATCTTTCAAGTGGCAAAGCATCCACCTAACAAACACAGAGACCTGGAATCAAACCCAAGTACTGTCCCCAGGAAAAAATAGAAAGTTAATATTGAACACAAAAAATTCAGAAATTATATCCAATATAATTTTAATATTTTAGTAAGGGGTAAGTAATAAAAGAATACATTCATTTATAGTTGAAATATTTTTTATTCTTTTAAAAGTTTATTTCATTGTTTTTACATTTACTAACATGTGTATACATTATTTGGGTCACCTCCCCCTCCCGACCCCCAGCCCCAAGCAGAACCTGTTCCACCCTATTGCTCTCCAATTTTGTTAAAGAAAAGTCATATAAGATAAAAAGAAAACAGTATTTCTGCTAGTTTGAGATGTAGATAGCTAGACAGAGTGATTCTTAGTGTTGCTTCCACATACATGTGTATTGCAACCCACATTGGTTCAACTCTACCAGACCTCTTCACTACTTCCTAGTTTCGTTCCCATAGTGGTCTCTGCCAGTTTAAGATTATTATGTTCACTCCTATATAGTGAGCATATTAACTATATTCAAGTTTTTGGTTTAAATATTTTGAACTGTGACTAACAAAATAATTAACATTGTGATTTCCAATAGGGAGAAGAGAGGAATACAGTCAAAAAGGGATTCAGAAGCACATGTAATTACTTTGATAATACTTCCACTAAGGTGCTACAATATTTATAAATAAATTACATGTATTGGTATATATGCATATATTATAACATTTTACAGTAATAAAATTCTTACTGTATATCTTCAGTAAACTCATGATGCATTGTAACTCTAAACTTACTCACTTATATATCCTTACCTAAAAAAATGAAGGTAATCAGGTGAGATGATGGATATGCTGATTTGCTTCATTTCAGTAAATTATACACATGCAAACACACACACATGTCATTGTATCCCATAACATTGAATACCTTATGCATAATAATATATTCTCTGAAGAAAGAAAATGAAAGTCTTACAAAACAGAGGTTGCGTTTTCATATTGCAATGGTAGAAATTTAATCTACTCCCTGGTTTGTGATGTTCCAAGATGACTACAGACTGAGAAAAACTTTTCTTTGTAGCATACAATTATAAAACAAAATTTTGACTATTCCAAAGTACATCTCTGATAAGTCTAAAAAAGTTGAAATTCAATACAACTTTTAGGAAACATGTTGCTTATGCAAGACAACACATTTTTTCATTGAATTCTTCATCATCAGTAAGTCAAAATGAGAAATACCTATTCTTAAAAATGACAAATTACAAATGTTAACTCAATGAGGAAAATCATCAAAATATGTTTACGACATGGATTAATATGACTTTCAAAAAACAAGTACATATCCTTTCAAGAAGAACTAGAGTCTGATTTCATCAGAAGCCTCATGTCATCATTCAACTGATAGTGTCATTAACTATACACAATATCAACTGGCATCCAAATACCATGAAATGAAAATGCACAGATATTGATCATTACTTGTATTTGGAAATAATCCAAAGATACTGTGTATAAAACAGGTATATGAATCTCAAATGAAGTGGAATAGTGAAAGGTACAATTTATAAACCTCCCTTTTCATCTTACAAATTTGTCTAAGCATTAACCACATTCTTTTCATGAATGTAGCTCACAGTGAACTTCAAAAATGTAGTTTATTCTATGGCCTAAAAAGAATAAACCACTTTCCTCTAAGTTCTATTTCAACCAAAACTGTGAAAAATAAAGTTATGAGGTGGTGTTATTCGCATCATTACTTATAATACATAAAAACCTGTGTCTTGTATTCATCTTTAGATATTCTCTTAAGGTCAATTCTAATCTCAGTGGCTAATATACTTTGCTTTTGGGACAGCTTTGAATAAAGAGATGCATCTCTATAGGATCCATTGAGTAGACTGTGTCATCCTTTGCTAGAACTCTCTGCCTGTTAACATTTGCAACCTGTTCAATATAAAGAAATTCTTATTCAATCTCTAGTCTTTTCACAGAATAGTTTTTCCATAGAATTTTTAATCTCTGAATTTCTCAAGGTGTATATCAAAGGATTCAACATGGGAGTAATAACTGTACAAAAAACAGTCACTGATTTATCAATGGGAAGGTTGAAAACAGGTCTAACATACATGAAAATACAAGGAACAAAAAAGAGGACAACCACTGTGATATGGGAACTACAAGTTGACAGGGCTTTGCGCCTCCCTTCCTGACTGTGAGTTTTAAGAGAGTTTAAGATAATTCCATATGATATTAGGAGAAGGATAAAGACCACCATACATATTGCACCAGTATTTGCAACCACAGTGAGGCCTATAAAGTAGGTGTCAGTGCATGCAAGTTCCAATAATGGGTACATGTCACAGATGAAATGGTCAATGATATTGGGGCCACAGAAAGGGAGATGAGACACATATATGAGTTGAGCCACAGAGTGAATAAAACCTCCACTACAGGCCATCACCACAAGGAGGATGCAAACCCTTCGATTCATGATGGTCAGATAGTGCAGTGGCTTACAGATGGCCACATAGCGGTCATAGGCCATCACCACCAGAAGGAACACCTCAACACCACCAACTAAATGCCCAACAAAGAGCTGGCCCAGGCAAGCTGAAAAGGATATAGTCTTTTTCTTAGATAGTAAGTCTGTTATCAACTTGGGTGAAATGGCAGTAGAATAAGCAGCGTCCATGAGTGATAGGTAAGCAAGGAAAAAATGCATAGCAGATCCCAAGGAGGGACTAGCAAGAACAGTCACCACAATAAGCAGATTGCTCACCATTGTCACAATGTAGATGAGTAAAAACACAACAAATAATGCTTTTTGCCCATTGGGATCCTGAGTAAAGCCCAGGAGGACAAATTCTGTGACATTGTTACTCTGTGTCATTTGCTCTCTGTAAGGCTTGTGTCTTTAGAGAACATGAACTTCCATGTAATTGTGCACAGACTACGGATCTGTTTTGTCATGGAGAACTTCTTCATCATTATCTTCTACACTGGTGAACACACAGTAAAACATCTAAACATCAATTGAACTCAACTTCCAATGATCCCACAGAACTTTTTTATGGATATTTCTATTTTTCCTCAGATTATTTTGTTGAGCATAGAAGTACCTCAATGGACCTCTACAGAAAAGAGTAGAAAAAGGCACCAGTCATTCAAATATTTTAAAAAATTTATTTAAAATGTGTTACTTCTTGGCACAGAATCCAGCAATGACAAACAGGGAACTGATTTCTGCTTTCAGAAAATGTACTCTCTAGTGGAGTAACAAATCCAAATATATCACCAACATAGGCAGTTGTTTGAGTTGATAATATTTGTGGTAAATAACTTTAAAATACAATTTATGTAACTCCCAAAACAGTGACTGTCCTGAAGCATCCATCAGTGCTATGATATTGCTATATTGAGCACCTTTCTGCATGTCTCAGAGGACTTTCAGTTTCCATACATCTGTCATCAAATTTTGAGACCCTCGAATTTAATTGGCATGAAATAACTACAAAAGGATTTAACACATTGCAGTCTGGAGCCATTGCTCATCTGACTTGGATTGTCAGATTGTTTTCTTCCTTGCATATAGCAACACATTTACATTTGTTACCAAGATTTTAGCAAATATCTGTTAACTGGACTTTACTAACCATGACACTCATAAACTACTTTCTCAAGTAGTCTATGCTCATGGATTTGCTAGTGGAGGAGTTCATATGAACTACATTAGCTTTATTTAAACACCACCTGTGATGAATCTTCTTTGCACATTATCCACATTAATGCCAGTGCCTGATTCAGGAGATCTGTAGCTATTTAAGCTATAGACTGATAACTGCCTACCTATTTAATAACATAAGGGTAAAAGTAAGCTATGTCTAATACTCTTTCTCTGACATCTTACATTTTGCAATACTTATTAATTCAGTGCTATTTTTCATCAGGACAAATGTACTTTTGGCCAGTTTAATTACTTATAGACTAGAGTACTTAAATTATACCATATACCATGCGTTTAAGTTTTCAAAGATTTGACATTATAAAAACAAGAATAATATGATTATGGTGTTCAACTGTAAAAATTAAGTCAAAACTTTGCCAGAAAAAATAATTTTACAGTTTTTAAAAACAGGGCTTTTCATAAATATAACCCTGTAATTTAAAAAATACCCTGTATAGTACTTTTTTCCCTATATTGTACATTATAATTTTATAAATCAAGGTAACAGCAGATGAGGTACTTCCCTCATCACAGGTTTCTCTATTATATATACCAACATACATCCTGGGGTCATTTTAAGATTCACACGTAAAAGCCCATTTCATGTTTCCAGAACATAATAGACAATTTCACTTATATTGAAATAAACATGTAATTTTCAATTCTGCAATTCAGATAGATCTAAACATAATTATTTTTAATTGGTAACATATCATGTAAACTATAATATCCCGTAAAATAATGTGACAAATCTATTATTTTTTGTTAAACATATATCATGTGTTATATGTCACAATGGAAAATAAACAATAATTAGTCTGTAACACTGAAACCAAATATATTATATATCTTAATTTTTTTGTTTTGTCACCTAAAATTTCCTGATATCTCCTGAGATGAATATATGACTTTGAAAATATTAGTTGTATTTCAGTGTCTCACAAAAATGCTCAACTAATATCACTTACCAGTTGTTTCAAGAACTCACATAATAGGTTTGTCCTTGGTCCAGAAAATCAATGTCTCATTTACTGAGGGTGACTGCTGATATTTCACGTACAGTATGAATGCTTAATTAATCCAGGAAAGGTACCAACTGGCTATAGCAAATATATTTCCACAAGGCTTCCCATGCTTTTAGACATTTAGAGAAGAGTAAAAGCATCCAAAGTGCATTCCTAAGACATAAAGACATTTAAATTTGTCAATACTTACTATATAAAGGAAGTCAAAGATTCTTACATGCTGTGAGAATGTCTTCATAGAAGAGTAAAGGTCTTATTTGTGGCCTTAGATAAAAAATTGACCTAATTAGTAGGAAGCAACTTTTCCAAATCATCATTTGTGTCAAAAATAAAGATTAGGTGAGTTTCTTTCCTTTCAATCAATTATGGGTAAGCCACTAAAAAAGACTTAGCTTTAACATTTTCCAGTAACATTTTGTACCTAATTACCAACCTCTTTTACTAACAAAGCAAAAGTCAAGGACAGCTTCATGGAAAATCCAGTGATGGTGGTTTCTCAAACCAGTGGCAGAACTCTTCAATCTTTCAGTCACTAAAATAACATCTGGCAAAGGACCTTCTTTCTTAATTCAAAAAATATCCCATACCTCCCCAATCTCATGCCAAAAATTGAGAATTTTCATACACTTCTATAACAATGATGGATATAACAAGAGAATAACATACCACAAGACTAGATACCAGCTAAGACATACTCCAGCTAGGGCATCATTAGAGAATTTAGAAATCTCTTGGGTCATTCAAACAGGAATATAATTTGTCCACTTATACATGTAGATATATCTACATTTGCAGATGACTATTTACATCAGCACTACTTTAAAGGGAAGAAAATGTAAGGTCATTATAGACTAGTTTGCTACAATATTTGGAACAGATCCAAATGAAATAATCTCTCTTGAATACATTTCTGCCCTTACAATCACTAGAAGAAAAATATTTCACTCTTGTCAGTACAGAGTAGCTAACTGCCATGTGATATGTAAAGTCTACAATTTACAAGAAAAAATTCCAAACTGTAATTATTAATAAACTTTCAACTGTACACTGTTAATTATGCAAGGCAAATAATATTTGAGGTTTTCTTTATTTTTATTAGCATATATTCATTGTACATGGGTATTAGTTGTGAAATTTCCAGATAGTCTTACACTGCACATTGGCAAAATTGCCCCCACAATGTCCCCCCTCAATCCCTTCTTCACCCCACTTAAAATAACTGCAATGTTTTTCGTCAATCTATTTTATATATGTACACAAAGCCCATCAACAATGTTCCCTCAAGTACACTTCCTTCCTGTGGATACTGGTTATTCGTAACTTATCAAATGAGTAGCTGAGTAGCTGGCAAGGATTTTCTCCCATTCTGTAGACTGTCTCCTAAGTCCAGTGACTATTTCCTTTGCTTTGCTTTTAAGTTTGATGCAAAGTCATTTTCCATCCTTTCTCCTAATTACTGAGTCTTCGAGGTTCTATTTAGGAATTCATTGCCTATGCCTATATGTTCCAGTGTATTTCCTATTATTTCAGGCTTTATATTAGTATCTTTGATCCACTTTGACTTGATATTGGTACAGGGAGAAAGAAGACACACATTTAGTTTCATTCTTCTATATGTAGATATCCAGTTTTCCCAGAAACATTTGTTAAAGAGGCAGTCTTTTTTCTACCATGTGTTTTGGATTCCTTTGTCAAAAATCAGTTGGTTGTTGCTGGGTCCTCTATTCTGCTGCATTGGTCTTCATGTCTGTTTTTATGCCACTACTATGCTGTATTCATTGTTATGGCCCTGTAGTATAGTTTTAAGTAAGTTATTCTGATACCTCTAGCATTCGACATTTTGCTTAGAATTACTTTGACTACTCAGGTCTTTTGTGTTTCCAGTGAATGTTAGGACTGATTTTTCTTTCACAGTGAGAAATCTCATTGGCATTTTGATGGGGATTGCTTTGAACATATAGATTGCCTTTGGTAGTGCAGTCATTTACACAAAATTGAACTGCCCATTCATGGCAGAGCATGGGAGATCATTCCATCTTCTGATGTCTTTGATTTCTTTCTTCAGTGATTTATAGCTTTCATTAAGAAGGTCCTTAATTCTCTTCTTAAGTTTATTCACAGGAATAAATTCCTTGTCAGAGCAACAAGACTGGGGGAAGAAATAAATGGAATTCAAATAATGAAGGAATAATGGAATTCAAATAATAGGTAGAAATATCACTATTTGCAGATGATATAATCTTACACCTCAAAGGCCCTAAAAACTCCACCATAAAGCTCTTCAACATCATAAGCACTTTCAACAAAGTCTCAGGATACAAAATCAACTTGCAAAAATCAGGAACTTTCATATATAATAACAATAAAGTGGTTGCAAAAGAATTTATGAGAACAATCTCATTTATAATAGCTTCAGGAACAATTCTTAGGAATAAATTTAACAAAGGACATGAAAGATCTCTACAATGAAAAGTACAAATTACTGTAGAAAAATTGAAGAAGACATTAGAATATGGCAGTATCTCCCATGCTCAGGAATTGTCAGAATACTGTGAAAGTGGCTATGCTACCAAAAGCAAGCTGCATGTTCAATGCATTACCCATCAAATTCCCATGAAATTCCTCCAGAGATTGAAAACTCAGTCTTACAGTTCGTATGGAATCACAAAAGATCTCTGATAGCCAAGGCAATAATGAATAAAAAGAGCCACACATCCGGTGTCGCAATACCTGACTTCAAACTACACTTCAGTGCCATAGCAATAAAAATGGCATGATACTGGCACAAAACAGACACAAAGAGAAATAAAACAGAATAGAAGCCCCGAACATACATCCACACTGCTAGAGCCCTCTGATTTTTTTGACGAAGGCACCCAAGACAGATAGGATGGAGAGTTGTCTACAGCCATACCACCCTGAATGCACCTGATTCCTCATCAGATAGGATGGAGAAAAGACAGACTCTACAACAAATGGTGCTGGAAAAACTGGATATCTTCTTGTAGAGGACTGAAACTAGATCCCTGTGTTTTACACTATACTGATATCAATTTGAAGTGAATAAAAAACATTAATGTAGGTATTAGTCCTTTTTTAAGGTCTAGTAGAATTCAGCACTGAATCTGTCATTTCCTAGAGTTTTCTTTTTGGAGAACTTATTGCTGCTTCAATTTCATTGCTTGTTATAGATCTATTTAGGTGATTTATATACTCTTCATTCAATTTTGGTTGGTCATATGTGTCTAGAAATTTATCCATTTCTAGATTTTTCAATTTATTTGAATATAAGTTTTCAAAGTAATTCTGCTTCAAACTATACTATAAAGTCATGATAAAAAAAAAACACTGTCATACTGGCACAAAAACAGTGAGGAGGACCAATGGAACAGAATAAAAGACACAGACAGAAACCCATGCAGATACATTTGATTTTCAACAAAATACTCCAAAACATGCATAAGAGAAAAGATACCCTGCTTAAAAACAAGGACTGGAATAACTGTATATTTACCTGTAGAGGACAGAAAGTAAATGTCATTCTCTCACATTGCACTGCTACCAATTCAAACTAGATCAAAAATCTCAATGGAAGATCTGGAACTGTGCAACTACTACAGGAAGGAATAGGGAATACACTGGAGCATATTGGCATAGGTAATAACTTTATGAACAGAACACTAAGAGTTCAGCAATTACAAAAAATAGTGACAAATTGTCATGCCTCAAGCTAATAAGCTTCTCCCAACAAAGGAAACTGTCACTAGATTTAAGATATATCCCAAAAAATGAGAGAAAATCTGATTTATAACCAGATTAAATGATGAGCTTAAAAAGCTAACCCTGAAAGAATAAATAACCCATTGTAAAAAGGGCAAGTGAGCTGAATAGACAATTTTCAAAAGTAAAACAAATGGCCAAAAAATACATAAAGAAATGCTCAATATCCTTGGCCATAAATAAATTAAATCATAATGACACTAACATTGTTCCTCACTCCAGTCAGGAGTGTACCAATGCTGACATTGCTGACATTGCTGACCAATGCTGACATTGGTACAGGGAAACAGGAACCCTTATTCACCATTGATGGGAATGTAAATGGAAAGTGCTATAGAGGTTCCTCAAGAATCTAAAAATAGACCTATCATATGATCCAAAAATACCATTCCTGGAAATATACCTGAAAGAATATAAGCTAGGATATAATAAAGTCACTTGCACAGTCATGTTAATTGCAGCACTGCTCACAATAGCCACATTTGATAAAAGCCCAGATGCCCTAAAATTGATGTACAGATTTTTTTAAATGTGGTACAAATACATAAAGGTATATTACTCACCCATAAAGAAAAATGAAATCATGATTTTGCAGGTAAATGGATGAAACATGTGATCATCATGTTAAGCCTATTAAGCCAGGCTCAGAAGGACAAAGGTTGTTTGATTTTCCCTCATACGTGGAATCTAGAACTAAAAGAAATATGTGTGAATAGATGATAGATAGATAGATAGATAGATAGATAGATAGATAGATAGATAGACGGACTTAGAGATAGATAGAAACAGAGACCATGACAGAGACAGAGAGACAAAGAAAGAGACAGAGGCAGGGATCATATTATTGCATTAGAGGGTATGTCCAAAGAGACTATGGAAAAGCAGAAGAGGAAAAGAAAATGTTAGTGAATAACGTTGAAATCCAAAGCATCAGCATATGAGGATTATAGTATAATGAGATACACTGAATGCTGTTGACTAATGGGGGTAGGTTGATAGAGAAAGTAAGTAATAAAGGGAGATAATCATAGTAAAGTATGATATATACATGTGTCATATACCAAAGCAAAGCCCATTAAACACCCAATACACACTTACAAAAATTAAGGATGTGAAGGTAAAACAGGTCCTGTCCTGGGGTGAGTACCATGTGTATGAAAATAGAACAATGAAACCTGTTGAAATTGTTCAAAGAATGGAGAAAGAATGATGGAGGAGAAGGATATAATTATGATACAGTGTAAGCACGTACACAAATAAGCCCCACTGTACAGCTAATATAAGCTCATAAAAATGAATGAATGAAATAGATGCACAGAAAACATCCACTCATGATAAAAAAAAACTCCCAGAAATTAAACAAATGAAAAATGATCATAACTCCACACAGTTAAGGCAAAATATGACAAAACCACAACTAACATCATTCTGAATGAGGAAATACTAAAAGCCTTTCTTTTAATATTTGAGCAAGGCAAGGATACTCACTGCCATTACTCTTCCTTGACATTGTCCCACAAGTCTAAGACCATCAGGCAAGAGGAAGAAATGAAAGACATCCAAATTTGAAAATATTAAATCAAAACATATCTATTAGCATATGACATGATCTTATGTATAGAAAAATGTAAAGATTCAAATGAGTACTTGCAGAAACAATAAGTAAATTCAATGCAGTTTCAGAATTCGTGATGAATATATAACAATCCATATTTCTATAGGCCAATATCAGAATGGCTGAAGAAGAAATTACAGAACAAATTTCTTTTAAAATTGCTACAACAAATACCTAAGGACAACCTTAACAAGGAAGGCAAAAGAGTTCTACAATAAAAATAACCTGATGAATATTTAGAAGAGGACAAGAAAAAGGAATAAATTCCCATGTTTATGAATTATAAGAATAAATATTACTATAATGTCTATAACTGCCCCAAGCAATTTACAGATTCAATGGAGGGACTCTATCAAAATATCAATAACATTTTTCACAGCAGTAGAACTACAATCGTAAAATTCATACAGTAACTACAAACTAAATAGAAAAAGTAATCCAGAACAAACAGAGCTGAAGGTATCACAATAATACCTTCAAAGCTATAGGAATCAAGACACCATGGTACTGGCCTAGAGACAAACATAGGCTAATGGACAGAATGCAGAACTGACAAATAAATTCTCCTATTCATAACCAACTGATTTTTAACAAGAGCAACATAAATTGCATTAGATAAAAAGAAGTTATTAAATAAATGGTGCTAGAAAAAACTAAATATCCTTGTACAGAAGAATTAAATTAGATGCTTCATATCTCATCTTATTAAAAAAAAAGTCAAAGTGTATTAAAGATTTAAAACTATGAAAAAAACAAAATATGCATAGGGAAAATTCTTCAAGATATTAATTAGAGTAAAATTTTGGATAAACCCTAAAGAACAGGCAACAAAAGGAAAAAGTGCCACATTGTATAGGAAATATCAATGAACTTCATAGACTATGTATAGAATTGCAAAAATATTTGCAAACTGTTTATGACAGTGTTTAAAAACAAACTATATAAGGAATTCTAGCAACACAATATAAAAAGTAAAAACAAAAAATCCCAAAAACTCAACTCCAAAATCATCTAATTATAAATGAGTGATTGACCAATATAGAAATATCTGCAAGGGTGACTACAAAGGCCCAAAATGTTTATGAGACTTTCTGAACATCAGTATTCATCAGGGAAATTAAAATCAAAACCACAAATGGAATATAACAAACCTGCTTAAATGGCTAGTATCAAAAAGACATATAACAAATGTTGTTGATGACAAAGAGAAAGAGAGAACTCCTATACCTCATATCATGTTGGTAGGAATTTAAGTTAGCACAGGTCAGAAAACATGTGTAGGTTCCTCAAAACCTAGAAATAGACCTGTATTATGTTCTGGGAGTCCCTCTTCCAGTAGTGAAGTGAGTATGTCAAACAAGACATCTGCACTCACATGTTTATTGCAGCACTTTTAAAAACACTTAAATATGGACTGCATCTTGGTATCCATTGACAGATGTCTGGAGAGAAAGTGTGGTACATACAGACAATGGGCTGCTACTCATCCATAATAAAAGAATGAATTCTGTAATTTTCAGGTACACAGTGGAATTGGTGGACAGTATGTTAAGTAAAATAATTCAGGTACAGAAAGTCCAGTACTACATGTCCTCTATGGATATGGAAACTGAAATGCTGATCTCAGAGAAGCAGGTACTGCATGGTAGTTACCAGTACCTGATGGGGTGTAGAGGAGGAGGGAGAGAGGAAAATTAATGGGAACCAAAGTGGCATTTAACAGAAAGAATAATTTTGATTGATAAAATGTACAATTTTGTCAAGAAGTGGTTGTAAATTTCAAAAGAGCTGGCAGAGAGGATTCTGAATGTCTCAGCACAAAAAAATGTAAGCGTCCGAGGTGATGAAAAACCAATTACCATGATCTGATCATTACGCATTATATTCATGCATTTAAATGCCAGTGTGACTGTTCAGCATGCACAGTATGTGTCAGTTAAAATAAGAGAAAATCAATAGTACTTATATTTCTTTGTTATTTTCTCTATTTTATTGTTATTTTCCCTATTATACAAGAGCCACACTCTATTTTCTCTATTTTATTTAGTTCTTCTCAGGCTTAGGTTCAAAGTCTGCATGCATAGGTGATAATACCATTTAAGGTTCTTAGAAATCATTATGTCTGCTTGTGTTTAATTTTTCTGAAACAATACCATAATGTTTTATATCAACACATTAAGTTGATATTTATTTAAATGACACTTATTTTGAGAGTTTTATTTTTTTTTGGCAAGTCTAGATATGAAAAACCAGTTTTATTTTTGAAATTAGCAAATGCTTGCTCTTTTATTTTGTTCCAGTTTTCATTGAAAACTTTAAGGTAAATAGTTTGAATTATTTTTGATTCATACTTTATGATGTCATGTACTGCTGAAAGAAAAACAGCTGACATATTTGATATTGTACTTGGAAATCTTAGCAGAATCCCCAAGTTCATTCAACTACCTTTTCTATTTCTATAGTACTGTAAGTGACAGTATTTCCAAACTTTCCAGCACTAGAAAGTACTCTAAATTACTTTCTTCAACTTCCAAATACAGTTCCTTCCCATATTTTTAGCATTTACCTAGAGTTTCCACAAAAGTCCTTAGAGAATTACAAATTTTTGTTATGGAAACACCCCAGTTGGGGTTCCAGTTTTTATTCTGGTTATCTTTTGCTCTGTGGCATTACTCATTATCTTTGTGTAACATAAAATAAACAATATTTTATTTTATCTAAAAATTTAAGGGATATGTTAGATATGTATTTCTTCTACTTCATACTGCATGGACTGAAGATACTCTGTATTATTCAGCTACATACTAGGTGGTCTGTAGGGTCTAGAACACCTTCTCATTCATGGCATAGTGGAATTGAGGAATGAAGACATCCACTGGGTCCTTCCGCTCTCTATGTAGTCACAGGACAATAATTTCTCCCTAGTAGGATGGTCAATTTTATAGGATACTCAAGGATCCCGGTGGCAGAAAGCCATAGTGCAGTGAAGGTCTAAGTCCTAAGATAACACAATGTCACCTTCACAATGTCTTCTTTGTCAAAGAAATCCTACAGCTATAAATTTCTCTCAGTAATGGTTTAGCTGCATCTTACAACTTAATTTTTTGTTATACTTTGTTTCTAAATATTTATTTCTGTTATGATTACTTATCTCAATTGTGATATCTACATATTTATGGCTCCATTTGCAAACCTTGGTGAGCTTTCCAGATATCTGTTTTTATATATGTAGGGAAAATTATTCCAAAACTTAATGGCTAAACATGATCCACACTAATTACCTCACAGATTTTGACCATCAGGAATCTGTGTATGTCTTAAACAGTTCCTGCTTCTAGGACTCCCACAAAGCTGTAATAAACATTGATTGGGACTTCAGTCTCATATGAAGGTTTGTCTGAGGAGGAATTCATTTCCCAACTGGCTGTTGACAGGATTCTTTTTTTATATATACATTCAAAGTCGTTTGAAAATGCAATTCTATGTCTCAGTACTTCAAATTCTTTCACATATTTTACTGTTACATATGTTAGACACTCCCAAATGTACTGTTGATAAATTTGTTTTAAACAATATTTTAAAAGGAGTTTAGAATAAATGATGACTTCTTCAATGCATAATTTTTCCACTTTCTCCATTCTTTTCTATTAATCCTGCTTTCCATGTTATTTATTTTCTTCAATGAAGAATTATCTTTTTTGCATTCTTTATGATATTGATATGCTGGCTATAACATTATTCATCTCTCAGATATTTAATTGATTACTAAATTGCATAAGGCAGGTTAAGACTACATTTTGCATTTCAAAAAGCAACAGCAACCAAAAAAGGTTTCAAAAACCTGAGAGACTTTTAGCAGATTCTTGGTACAAATGTATGTTAAAAGAGTTTGTAGCTCCATTCCTGGCAGGTTAGAGTGACTTACTCAATGCTTCAACTTCCCATTGAAATGTAAGGAGGTCCATGACTTAACAGTGAAACCTATATCTCAGCATTCCTTCACTAATTCAACCTCTCCTTTCTGTTATCCTCTATTATACCTACCATTTTATAGTTCCAATATGTTGTTTTTCATTTGGGTCAGCAAGACCATTTCATTGTATTTCTCCTACAAATAACAAGGAAAAATAAACAAACTTCAGTCAAGTTCTTCCATACAATTGAAAAGTGGTATAGTGACTTTTACAAAAATCAACTGACTTTCTTTCACCTGTGAATGAAGTAGCAAACAGTTTAATTCTCTAGAGTCAATATAATCTCAGGTTAAGATAGAAATAGTGCCCTCCTAGGAGTTGTCACTCGTCTTTGTACCACTATTGTATCTGCCACCATTTCTCTATTTGTGTACTTAATACCTTTTATCTGTTGATTAAATCCATTAATCTATTGATTAAATTCCTATTATGATATTTGGAATAAAGATAATGCCTATGTGATTCACCTCTTACCTTACAATTATGTACACTGGTCATGACGAAGTTTTTGCCTTGGTAAAATGAGATGTAATTTGGGAATGCAGATTTGTATACCATGTTGTGTATCAACAGCTTCTTTCATTTGTTTTTGTATAACAGGTAAGTGATGGCATAAGTATAATAAAAAGATTATATCAGGATAATTGTTCTTTGCATTATACTTACAAGCTCTATGTGCTCCTTGGTCATAACAAACAGCTTTCAAACCTACTGAAAGTAGCTTTACTACTTTTGTAATGCTGCAATATTCTCCATCATTTTAGTGTTCTGGGTTGGGTTAATGTAATAAGTCTATTATATATCTCATCATTACATGGCATTTATTGGATATATCCATATATCCACCTCCAGAGTGTAGGTCAATGTACTCTATTCCTCTTTGGAGATATGCCTAAAAGAAATGAAAAAACCATGTTATAAAGACATCTGGATTCTCCTGCCACACTATACACAATAGCCAAATAGGTAAACAACCAGGTATCCATTAATGGATAAAGGAATGTGGGGTGTGTGTGTGTGTGTGTGAAGGTTATTTAGCTTTTAAAAGAGGGACATCCTTCCATTGGTTATGACATAGATTAACTTCTAAGATGGTTCATTAAATTATACAAAATGAACACATAAAGAAAAATACTGCAGGTGGAGTGGAGCACACATGTAATCCCAGATACTTTGCAGACTAGGGTACAATATCCAGAGTTGGAGGCCAACCCTGGAAAAAAGTTACTGAGAATCAATCTAAAACGAAAAGGACTTGGGATTTTTCCAAGATGGTGGCTAGAGGGAGGAAGTAGAAAGCATGTCTTCTAAGGTGAAATCCTGGAGAGACGCTGGAGACACACCTTGCAGGCAAGGCCACCAAGAAGAGGCAAAACACTGACCCCTCCACACCTCAAGCCTGTGCAGAGCATCTCACTTCATGTTGAATGGAGAGACCAGGAGGGCCCCTGGGTCCACACAGCTTGGGAAGACGTGGACCACAGGGTGAGCTAAGCAGTACCCGGTACTTCCACAGACATCCGTGGGCCAGATCAGCATAGCCCCCTAGACAGACCGACCCCCATCCAGGGAAAAAAGAGAAACTGAGTAATAAGCAATAAGAACAGTAAAAACACATAGCAAAGAGGGTGGGGTGCCCTGAGCACCGAAGGGGGTAGGGGAATCCTTCCCGGAACTGCAAATAAACAAGCCGGGCCTGGACAGAGAGGGCAGGAGCAGCAGCGCACACCCAGCAACCAGGAGAGGCAAAGCTTGTGAGAGTGGCAGAGGGAGGAAAACTCCACAGGAGAGGGGAGAAGACCCACCTCCCTTGTGAGCTGTAAACAAACACACCAGCTGGCAGCAGCAGCAGCACACATCCAGCAATCAGGAGCAGGAAAGCTTGTAAAGGCGGTGGTGGGAGGAAAACCCCACAGGAGAGGGGGGAAGACCCACCTCCCACATAAGCTGTAAATAAACATGCAGGTCTGAGAAAGTGGGTACAGTGTCATCTCCCCCAGTGTGCTTGGAAAGGGGAAAGCTTAGAGCAGCTGCTCGCCCACAGGAGAACTCTGAGTAAACAAAGCCTGCAAGGCCAGGTGAGTGCTAAGCTCACCTCAGAGATCTGCATAAATAAAGCCTCCAGCAACAGCAGGCTGACAGCAGCAGGCAGGCAAGCCACAGCTGCAGGTAGCCATTCACAGAAGTGCCTCCAGACTCTTTTGTTCTCTTTCCCTACCTTTGATGAGAAAACAACCAAACTTTACCTGCATGCTGAAAAACTTACTGAAATGGTATTGCATTTGAACTTGGGACACTTTGTGGGTTTTTTTTTCTTATGTTACCCCTTCTATGAGACAACTACAGAAGAACATCTAAGACACCTTCTCCAGGATTAGAGGCTGAGGGAAGAGCACCAAAATTATTAAGACTGAAACTTCATTGCATTTGAACTTGAAGGTTTTTTTTTTAATTTTATTCATTTTTTATTTTTTATTTTACATTTTATTTTATTTTGTTTTATATATATATACATTTTTTCTTTCATTTACTTATTATTTTTATTCTTAACTTTATTCTTTTTATTTTTTATTTTCAATCTTCTTTCTGTCTCTCTAATGCCTTTTCAGCTTACTGTTGATTAGTACACTGTCCCTCCCTGTTTATATCTTTGAAACTTTTTTTGTTTGTTTCTTTGTTTAGTTTTTTTAGTTTTTTCTTCTTGATTATTTGTTTTTCCCTTTTCATTTAACTTCTTTGCTTTCCATCCCCTCTCACCAATACATTCTAAATATCACTACTGCTATTATTACAGCCAGAAAATACTTAATTGCACACAGTTCAGGGACAATAACAACACCAAGGGCAAGGATGGGAAGACAGAAAAAACAGGGAATCCAGTTTCCCCACAGCAAAAAATTAGTATAGGAACCAGAGGTAAATGAAGAAAACAGATACTCAGAATAGACTCCAACAAAGAACCTAATGAAGCCCACAAGAATAATTTAAAAGAAGACATGCTACAGGTACTCAATGAGAATTTTATAGAGATGTTACTGGATATGGGCAACGAAAATGTACAGGAGACACTCAAGAAATTCCAAGACAACAAAAATAGAGAATTTGAAAAAGCAAAGAAGAAATAAAAGAAACCATAGAAGCACTGTATAAACACCAAAGTGAAACAGAGAACACGATTAATAAAGAGATAAATGAACTCAGGACAAAAATAGACAACATTAAAGAGGAAATGACCCAGGATATGGAAAAAACAGAATTGCAAAACAAAACAGAATGCCAATACAGCAGAATAGAACAAACAGAAGACAGAATCTCAGAACTCAAAGATGAAATGGTAATTAAAGGAAAAACTGAAGAACTATTAATTAAAAAAAACAAGACATTTGAAAAGAAAATGCAAGAACTCACCAACTCAATCAAAAGACCAAACTTGAGAATCATGAGCATCGAAGAAAGAGAAGAGGTGCAAGCAAAGGGAATGTGTAATATATTCAAGAAAATAATAACGGAAAATTTCCCAATTCTAGAGAAAGATATACCCATACAGATGCAAGAGGACTCCAGAACACCAAACAGACCAGATCAAAATAGAACTACCCCATGACATATCATCATTAAAACAATAATTTCAGAAACTAGGGAAAGAATATTGAAGGCTGTAAGAGAGAAAAAACAAGTAACATACAAAGGTAAACCCATCAAAATCACAGCAGACTTCTCAACAGAAACATTAAAAGCAAGAAGAGCATGGGGTAAGATCTTCCGGGCACTGAATGAAAATAACTTCATCCCCAGGATACTCAACCCAGCAAAACTATCATTCAAAATAGATGGAGCAATAAAAGTCTTCCATGATAAGCAGAAACTAAAACAATATGTGACCACAAAGCCACCACTACAAAAGATTCTACAAGGGATTCTGCACACAGAAAGTGAAACACAACATAACCATGAAAGGACAGGCAGCACCGAACAACAGGAAAAGAAAAAGCAAAAAAGTCGAGAGTAACCTCAAGTTAGGTACACACAATCAAACCTTCAAACAACTAAGACAACTAAATGACAGGAATCACCATATACCTATCAGCACTAACACTTAATGTTAATGGACTTAATTCACCCATCAAAAGGCACCATTTGATGAAATGGATTAAAAAGGAAGATCCAACAATTTGTTGCTTACAGGAGACCCATATCACCAACAGAAATAAGCCTAAGCTTGGGATGAAAGGCTGGAAGATTTACCAAGCCAATGGCCCCCAAAAACAAGCAGGTATAGCAATACTTATCTCTGACAAAGTAGACTTCAAACCTATATTGATCAAATGAGATAAAGGAGGACATTCCATACTAATTAAAGAGGAAATAGACCAAAATGAAATAATAATTATCAATCTATATGCACCCAATGTCAATGCACCCAATTTCATCAAAAATACCCTGAAAGACCTAAAAGCATATATTAACTTCAACAGAATGGTTGTGGGAGACTTTAACTCCCCATTATCATTAATAGGTAGGTCATCCAATAAAGAAATCCAAGATCTAAAATACACAATAGATCAAATTGACCTACTTGATGTGCACAGAACATTTCATCCAACTTCTACACAATATACATTCATCTCAGTGGCCCATGGAACCTTCTCCAAAATAGATCATATCCTAGAGCACAAAGCAAGCCTCAGGAAATATAAGAAAATAGAAATAATCCTGTGCATACTATCTGATCACAATGCAGTAAAAGTAGAACTCAACAAGAAAAGTAAAGACAAAAAACATGCAAACAGCTGGAAACTAAATAACTCATTACTTAATGAAGACTGGATCATCGATGCAATAAAAGAGGAAATTAAAATGTTCCTGGAACTCAATGAAAATGAAAACACAACCTACTGGAACCTATGGGACACAGCTAAGGCAGTCCTGAGAGGAAAGTTTATAGCCATGAGTGCATATATTAAAAAGACTGAAATATCCCAAATCAATGACCTAATGATACATCTCAAACTCCTAGAAAAACAAGAACAAGCAAATCCCAAAACAAATAGAAAGAGAGAAATAATAAAAATAAGAGCTGAAATCAACGAAATAGAAACCAAAAAAACCATACAAAGAACTAATGAAACAAAAATTTGGTTCTTTGAAAAAATAAACAAGATAGACAGACCCCTGGCAAACCTGACTAAAAAAGAAGAGAAAAAACCCAAATTAGTAGAATCAGGAATGCAAAAGGGGAGATAACAACAAACACCATGGAAGTCCAGGAAATCATCAGAGACTACTTTGAGAACCTATATTTAAATAAATTTGAAAATCCTAAAGAAATGGACAGATTTCTAGATACATATGATCATCCAAAACTGTATCAAGAGGAAATTAATCACCTGAATAGATCTATAAAACAAAAAGAAATTGAAGCAGCAATCAAGAGTCTCCCCAAAAAGAAAAGTCCAGGACCTAATAGATTCTCTGCTGAATTCCATCAGACCTTTAAAGAAGAACTGATACCAACCCTCCTTAAACTGTTCCACGAAATAGAAAGGGAAGGAAACTGCCAAACACATTTTATGAAGCCAGTATTACACTTATCCCAAAACCAGGCAAAGACACCTCCAAGAAGGAGAAGTATAGGCCAATCTCCTTAATGAACATTGATGCAAAAATCCTCAACAAAATAATGGCAAACTGAATTCAACAACACATCAAAAAGATTATTCACCACGACAAAGTAGGCTTCATATCAGGAAGGCAGGGGTGGTTCAACATACAAAAAGCAATAAACGTAATAAACCACATTAACAGAAGCAAAGACAAAAACCACTTGATCATCTCAATAGATACAGAAAGAGCCTTTGATAAGATCCAACACCATGATAAAAGCTCTAAGAAAACTAGGAATAGAAGGAAAGTACCTCAACATTATAAAAGCTATATATGACAAACCTACAGCCAGCATTATATGAGGCCCACTATCTCCACTCCTATTCAACATGGTACTGGAATTCCTAGCCAGAGCAATTAAGCAAGAAGAAGGAATAAAAGGAATACAAATAGGTAAAGAAACTGTCAAAATATCCCTATTTGCAGACGACATGATCCTATACCTTAAACACCCAAAAAACTCTACTCAGAAGCTCTAGACACCATCCATAGCTACAGCAAGGTAGCAGGATATAAAATCAACATAGAAAAATCATTAGCATTTCTATACACTAATAATGAACAAACTGGAAAAGAATATATGAAAACAATTCCATTTACAATATTCTCAAAAAAAATCAAATACCTAGGTGTAAACCTAACAAAAGATGTGAAAGACCTCTACAAGGAAAACTATAAACTTCTGAAGAAAGAGATTGAGGAAGACTATAGAAAGTGGAGAGATCCCCCATGCTCATGGATTGGTAGAATTAACATAGTAAAAATGTTGATACTCCCAAAAGTAATCTACATGTTTAATGCAATTCCCATCAAAATTCTAATGACATTCATTAAAGAGATTGAAAGATCTACCATTAAATTTATATGGAAACACAAGATACCATGAATAGCCAAGGTAATACTCAGTCAAAAGAACAATGCTGGAGGTATCACAATACTTTACTTCAAACTATATTACAAAGCAATAACAATAAAAACAGCATGGTACTGGCACAAAAACAGACATGAAGACCAGTGGAACAGAATAGAGGATCCAGATATGAAGCCACACAACTATAACCAACTTGTCTTTGACAAAGGTGCTAAAAATACACGATGGAGAAAAAGCAGCCTTTTCAACAAAAACTGCTGGGAGAACTGGTTAGCAGTCTGCAAAAAACTGAAACTAGATCCATGTATATCACCCTATACCAACATTAACACAAAATGGATCAAGAATCTTAATATCAGACCACAAACTCTAAAGTTGATACAGTAAAGAGTAGGAAATACTCTTGTGTTAGTAGGTATAGGTAAGAACTTTCTCAATGGAACCCCAGCAGCACAACAAAATAGAGATAGCATAGATAAAACTAAAAATCTTCTACTCATCAAAAGAAATGGTGTCTAAACTCAAAAGAACACCCACAGAGTGGGAGAAAATATTTGCCAGCTACACATCAGACAAAGGACTGATAACCAGAATATATAGGGAACTTAAAAAACTAAATTCTCCCAAAACTAATGAACGAATAAAGAAATGGGCACGTGAACTAAACAGAACTTTCTCAAAAGAAGAAATTCAAATGGCCAAAAAACACATGAAAAAATGCTCACCATGTCTAGCAATAAAGGAAATGCAAATTAAAACCACGCTAAGATTCCACCTCACCCCTGTTAAAATAGCCATCATCAACAACACCACCAACAACAGGTGTTGGCAAGGATGCGGGGAAAAAGGAACCCTCTTACACTGTTGGTGGGAATGTAAACTAGTACAACCACTCTGGAAAAAAATTTGGAGGCTACTTAATAACCTAAAGATTGAATTACCATATGATCCAGCAATACCACTCTTGGGGATATACCCAATAGACTGTGACACAGGTTACTCAGAGGCACCTGCACACCCATGTTTATTGCAGCACTCTTCACAATAGCCAAGTTATGGAAATAGCCAAGGTGCCCTACCACTGACGAATGGATCAAGAAAATGTGGTATCTATACACAATGGAATTTTTTGCAGCCATGAAGAAGAACAAAATGTTATCATTTGCTGGTAAACGGATGCAATTGGAGAACATCATTCTGAGTGAGGTTAGCCTGGCTCAAAAGACCAAAAATCATATGTTCTCCCTCATATGCGGACATTAGATCAAGGGCAAACACAACAAGGGTATTGAACTTTGATCACAAGATAAAAGCAAGTGCACACAAGGGAGATTTGAGGCTAGGTAACACACCTAAAAAATTAGCTAGCATTTATGGCCCTTAACACAGACAAACTAAAGCAGATACCTTAAAAGCAACTGAGGTCAATAGGAGAAGGGGACTAGGAACTAGAGAAAAGGTTAGATCAAAAAGAATTAACCTAGAAGGTAACACACATGCACAGGAAATCAATGTGAGTCAACTCCCTGTATAGCTATCCTTATCTCAACTAGCAAAAACCATTTTCCCTTCCTATTATTGCTTATACTCTCTCTTCAACAAAATTAGAGATAAGGGCAAAATAGTTTCTGCAGGGTATCGAGGGGGTCGGGGGAAGAGGGAGGGAGCAGAGTGGGTAGTAAGGGAGGGGGTAGGGGCAGGGGGGAGAAATGACCCAAGCATTGTATGCACATATGAATAATAAAAAATTAAAATTAAAAAAAAAGAAAAGGACTTGAGACACAGCTCAAGTGTCAGAGTGCTTGATTAATATGCTCAAGACAAGACCATGGCATTAACCCCACCAAAGATAAAAGGAATATTGCATGATCGCACATACATGTGGAAACTTTAAAAAAGCACAATCAAATATACATATACAAAGTAAAACATTGATTATCAGCACCAGGGTGGCAGACAAGAAATTAGGATTTAGAGGTCAAATGATACAACATATCAACTATGTAGAATGAACAACTGAAAAGATCTAATGGATAGTAAGAAGACTATAGTATACAATTTCATTATGTATTCAGAAATTTTGATTAATTTGTTAGATTATAGCTGCTCTTCTCATAGCAGGGACAATGGGCAACTCATGTGAGATGATGGAGGTGTTAATTTGTTCTTCTATAGCTGTCATTTCATTACATATATGTGTGTGTCACATAACATCATACTGTGGCTTCTTAAAAATACATAACAAAATTTAGTTGTACAAAGCACCTGTCTTCTTTGTGGGATCCAAATATCAACTATTATCTTCCTTCACACAACAAAAATAGAGACTGTAGTCATGCATTCTGTAACACTGAATTTGTTGATCATCCATTTATCACAGGACTGTCTGCCTGAGCAGATGGTGAGGCTACAACATACGAGCCTGTAAATATCCAATCATTTCTCTAAGAGTAAGAACCAAATGATTATTTAGTCATCCTAATTTTTCCCCCTTTAAACAAGTTTTTATGATTTAGAAGGAAAATTTCAATAGATTTCACAATGAATTGTGCTATTAAATTTGGAAGCTTCCATTGGAAAATTAGGATCCTATGCTTTAGAAAGAAATTCTTTCACTCACATTAATGAGAAAATACATGTATAATATTTATGTCTTTATGTGCATGTATGCACATAGACAAATACATAAAATGTTGTATTACTAACTACAGCCACTATGCTGCACTTTAAATCTCCACAGTTTATTAATCCTATACAACTGAAACTTTCCACCCTACACATGTACACAAATATACCACATACATAGTAAATACTAAGGATATATGTATATATGCTTTATCCATATACATATGCAATGGGATATTATTCAACCTTTAAAAGGTAAAAGTCTTCCCAATTATGACAACATGGATGAACATTGAAGACTTTAACACTGACAAGTACAATCATATTCATTTAGGGGTTGCATGTATTGTTTTGACATCATATATGACAACATGTGTGAACCCAAAGCACATAGTGCTAATAGGACTAATTTCCTTTAATAGACACTTATTGCTTTGAATTTTCAGCATTTGCAATTTTCTAGTAGATACAAAGAAGATTTTGGTTGACTTATAAACTATCACCTGTGGTATTTTCATTATCATGAAGCTCAAAATATTTTACATCTTATATTCTGATTTATTTTCCCTGCTGATTTATTTCTCAATAAATAATGCATTTATTGAGAAATGCATTACTTAACTATCAAATATTTAGGAATTTTCTGGGAACATCTATTATAATTCCAATGAATTTTTTTATTACCAAACCAAATAAATTCAGATTTTGGTTTGTTGTAGGCACCATCTGAGATAGCAAGATCTTTTGCCTCATTCAGACAGGTGGAAACTATGAGTCATTCCCTGAAGTCAGATAGAGGGACACAGAGAGTGGTACCATCACATTTGTAAATAGTCTATCTTTGAGTGCTGACATAATCTACAGAAGTTGATCATGTTAGATGGTTCTAAATTAAAGATGTGCTTGTGTACATTTTGTTACTTGCCAATAAGAAAAGCAACATGATTAGGCATGCTCTTTATCTTAAAACTAGTGTATATTGCAGTGAAGTTGCTGCATTTCATCCATTTGTTAGGAAATTTGAAAACTGCTGACATTTAGTGAGCCCTTCACTTGGTAAAGATATTTAGGTGATTCGGAGAGATGTATGTGATCCTGTATTTAAATCTTTGTGACAGAAGATACAATGTGTAGCTAAATATATAATGATATATGCTCCCTGAAGGAAATGACAAGCTGAGTTTAGAGTACTGGAAGCATTTCAGCATAGTTCGGTCTGCGAAAAACAACAATTTCGTGTAGAAGCTGTAATTCAGTTAATATCAGATTATAGTTAAGGGCTGAATTAGCAGAATGTAGAGCGTATGGTAGCATCTCACACAGGTTCATTTCTAGTCCAAAGCCTCTTCTCCTACAGAAGTACAGAACGAATATTGACTGTCAACTGAGATGTTGGACTAGGAAGCACAATAACCAGTCCTGTTTTCAGCACTTTGCCACTGAGCCTCAGAGTTTCTGGGGTTGAGGCTGTCTCCCTAACACACCGCCCTTTTCCATGAGAGGCTAGGCAAGAAGGGGCAGCCTCCTCTTCCAAGCTGATTTACCTGAAACCATCCTAATTTGATGCTTACAGTTTGTTAATTCTTATACCTTGCAAGCTTTCTTTTCATATTCTAGGTTTTTCCTATCACTTGGCTCTCAGCTACTCATTCTTGGCAAGATCCAAATCTTTTACCTCTAGGGATTGTTCATGAGAAAAAACAGGCCCAGGAAAGATTACTTCATTTGAATTTGTTCCAAATATCCTAAGAAACTAATCTATTAAAATAGTGATAGTGCAAAAAGTCACAGTCTGTATCTGCACAGATAAATGGAAGAATTATTTTCCTGATAAAATGACCCAAGAGGTTTCTGAAAACTCAAATTCTTCTCAAACTGGAACAGCTTTCAGCTGGTATTTATTCCTCAAGGTGTAAAGGTTTCTTATTCAGTCATCATTGCTTATAAGAGTTTATGGACCTTCTCGATGTCATGGGTTGAGACTGGGGAGAGATGGAAGGATGGGGCCTTGGTAAAAGACCATTTGAATGACTGAAAGAGTGAAGAGTTTGGCTTCTATTTGTGAAAAGCCTCTATTGTCTTCTTATCCAAGAAATTAAATCCAGGCTTAGTCTGGATTTATGATTTATTAGCTAGGCATGTTGATGTTATTGTAAATCTTTAAAGCAAAGTCTCTTTTTGTTGCTCCATCTCAATTAGTACAAAGAAAATAATCACATAACTAATTTTAGCATTTTTTAACAAAGATTTGCGCCACCAAATAATGTTTGACCAAGTTAATTTTCACTAATTAGCTCAATTCTTTATATAGTTGGGTCAACATAGCATCTTTATTTTTCTATGAAGACATTTTCCTACCAGATGAGAATATTCAATTCCCTTGTACAATAGGTGCTAAAATTATGTTAAATGTCTTTATATTTTAGATAATCACTTAGCTACTCTTATACTTCTCTGAAAGACTAAGATGGTTGGAAGCCTGCATGGAAATGTGTTTTGTAGTTGCTTGCTACAGATTCTGGGTCCACTGGCCAGTTCCATAATGTCAGGTCCTCTATGAAGACTCATAGATTCATGGATTATTTATAGTTACCCTCAGTGAAAGACTCTTTGATTTTCTGAAGCAAGGGTTGAATTCATGAAAAATCAAAAAGGGACACTATTTTAAAATTCCTGCAATATACTGAAATATAGCTGATGTCTTAAAGACCATATAATTTTAATGTGGAAACACATAAAAATTAACCATAATATACATATCATACTCTGTTTTAGTGTTATAGCCTGATCAATGTTTATTTTCCATTTCCCAAGTAAGAAGGAATACCTGTAATATATATAACTAATATGGCAATTTTTTTTAGTTTACGGAATATTATGCTTTACATGATATGTTAGCAAAGAATTATAATTGGTTTTAGGTTATTTGAAACAGAGAATTTAATATTGAACATCAAACCAAGTGTTTAGAGTATAAAAGAACAAGTGCTTCTTATGTTCTAAATGCCTGATGTGGGCCTTTATGTGTGTACCTTAAAAATTTCCCAGCCACCACATTAGTACATTTCCATATAAACACACTAGATCAATGAAATACTTTATCTACTGTCATTGATATTTACTAATCTCTTATTGTGAAATACTATATAGGGTATTTTTGAAATTAAGAAGTATCTTTATAAAAAGCCATGTTCTTACAAACTGCAATTTTTCTAGAAAAGTGATAATGATTTAAATAGAAAATAGTCATATTACTCTTCAGTTGGTATAACATGAAAACTTTGATAATTTCTGGTATAGTTTACATAAGTTTAATGTGGGGTAGTGTAAGTACTCTATTTTCACTCTAATATTTGCAAATTATTGAACTGTCAACTGAATTTGTTCTGATTTCATACAGCAGTAATATTGATGAGAATACATGCAGTAAAACATGCAGAAAATAAGATGTGAAAGAGATAGAATTAGACATAAATTAATTTATACTCTTATAGTCTACAGTTGGTTTGCCTTTATCTATCATGAAGAGTGAAGACTACAAATCTGAACCAGGTGGAAACAACATAGCAAGGTTCATCACAGATGGCTTCTAAACAAAGCTCAGACTTTCTCTGCACATGATCTTCTCCACCTCTCTATCAATGTGTGGTATTTTCTTGCTTGCTTTTCCTCAAAGTATAATCCTTCCAGGTAAATATTCCTAGTAGTTATATATTAGAAGGTAGATAATACCTGTGACATATGATACACAAAATTTTATGCTTATTCAAAAAATATTTTTAAATTAAAATATAGTATTAATCATGTCCCACTCTGTCAACAATTCTTTTTAAATTGACAATGATCTTCATAATTTATTCTGATTCAATTCTCCATCAAGTATACTTAAAACAGCTATTATTTATTTTGATTGTAGCAGGTGCTGAGCAGTGCTCTAGGTACATGTAACAACAACAACAAAAAAGACTCAGATGCTATTATGCTCATGTTAAAAATGAGGAAACTTAGGCAAAGAAAGGTTGACTCAGTTGCCCAAGGTCATGTGATACTAGTACTGCAACACAAATTAAATAGCTCAAAAGTCTGCATTATGAGTCACTGTCATGTGCTTTCTTTTCAAAGATTACTTTGGTCCTATCTGGGTACACACTGAATGACAAATTTTGGAGCCATTATTTGGTCCCAGTAGTTATCACATTCCATTTGCCAATGATACCATTTTTCAAGTAACAGTGATAAGCTTGGAAATTGTTTTTAGATCATGTAAACATGAAAAGGAAATAAATGTCAACAGAATAGAAAATGGTATGGCTGTACTAATGGTGTTGTAGATGGTTGGAGTGGAGAGGAATCTGAAATCATCTAGATAAATCCCTTTAGTTTTCAAAGTACAAACTGAGACATTTTGTAAATACATTTAGAAAATTACTCAAGCCTGTACCTTTAAACTCTAAGTATTGCCATTTCACTGGAACTTGCTGCTTTTTGGAATCTTGACACTAAAGTTATATTTTTAGCACTCAGTACCTATAAAGAATTATACATAAAACCAATTCTCTTTCAATTTGTATTTTCTCTTTCTTCAATACATATCTGCTCAAAAGGTTTTAAACTATGTACTAGCAGCTTATGTAGTAGTTGGTGACAAACTTGGATTATTTAAGGTCATATATATATATATACATATATGTATGTATACATATATATATATACATACATATATGTATATATATATGTATATGCATATATATACATATATATATATTTGCCAAAAATAACAATAGTGAATGTAAATATGTTATAATTTTTTATAGTCTTGAATGAAAAAAAGAAGTACAGCGCCTGAAAAAGTTGACAGAGTCTGATGAAGTCATTGTTGGTGGATAGAAATGTGCTAAGTGGTATTGGTGTTATTTAACTCAATTTGATGTCCAGTCTTTTGAAATTTAATGAGAGACCCATGGACACTGAATGTCCTTTGAGTTGTGCAGGATAGAACTGTAACAGTGTAGTATCATAGCATTAAGCTGGATGTTCCAGGTCAGGTGCAATCTTACATACCATATTATACAGTTACTCTCCAAAAATACACTAACATGAAGAATTGACTTTATGTTAGTTGACATATTAGGGCTTATTAGCAAACTACATGATAGATTTCATAAAAGGAGAAATCTTTTTTCATGTGTGTTTGCTGACATCCATAGCAGAAACAGCATAACTTATGTAAGTAGTCTTAAATGTATGAATGGCTGAGGTATTTTTGTCTATTCTTCCCTATAGAGATTCACTAAGTCCTTGAGCTAGAACCTTGTACCTGACCTAGTCACAAAACCAAAAGAAAATAGAATTATGCACATGAAGTTCTACTTGACTCTTTAGAAGAGGAACTCATTGCATGCTAACTAAATGTTTACTGTGGGTTAACAATGAGAAGATAAAATAGTAGCATGTACCATGACATAAGAGATCATAGTCCTGTTCAAATTTCCTGGAAGCTCCTGTTCTCCTGAGAGCTTATCTCTGAAGCAAGCCTTATAGAAGAGTAATGGGACAGAGTAACAATGTAACAGAATTTGTCCTCCTTGGCCTCACTCAGGATCCTAGCAGGCAAAAAGCATTATTTGTTGTGTTTTTACTCATCTACATTGTGACAATGGTGGATAACCTGCTCATTATGGTGACTGTCATTGCCAGCCCATTGTGGGGTTCCCCAATGTATTTCTTCCTTGCTTATCTGTCAATCATGGATGCTGCTTACTCCACTGTCATCTCACCCAAGTTGATTATAGACTTGCTATATAATAAAAAGAATATTTCCTTTCTAAGATGCATGGGCCAGCTCTTTATGGAGCACTTATTTGGTGGAGCTGAGGTGTTCCTTCTGGTGGTGATGGCCTATGATCGATATGTTGCCATCTGTAAGCCAATGCACTATTTGACCATCATGAATAGACAAGTTTGCATCCTCCTGTTGGTGGTAGCCTGGGTTGGAGGTTTTATACACTCTGTGGTTCAGATTATCTTTGTGTACAATCTCCCTTACTGTGGTCCCAATATCATTGACCACTTCATCTGTGACATGTACCCACTATTGGAACTTGCCTGCACTGACACCTACTTCATAGGCCTCACTGTGGTTGCCAATGGTGGAGCAATCTGTATGGTGGTCTTTATCCTTCTCCTAATCTCCTATGGAATCATCCTAAACTCTCTTAAAACTCACAGTAAGGAAGGGAGGCACAAAGCCCTGTCAACCTGCAGCTCACACATCACTGTTGTTGTCCTCTTTTTTGTTCCCTGTATTTTTATGTATATTAGACCTGTTTCCAACTTTCCTATTGATAAATCCATCACTGTTTTTTATACAATTATTACTCCTATGTTAAATCCTTTAATATACACCTTGAGAAATTCAGAAATAAAAACTTGTATGGAAAAACTCTGGTGTAAAATGTTAAATACAGATAGGATACAAATTTCTCCTTGCTAGAAAGGACACGAAATCTAAAACAACAAACAAGCAGTAATTCCAACAAAAGATGAGGTAGTCCATTCACTAAATTCTGTAAAGAAGCTTTTCTTTGCTCAAACCCAGCAAGAAAGCATAATAAATTATTCTTTGAGATTAGAACCAGATGAATAGTGAATTTGTGGAAGTTGAACTGAAGTCATTGGGTTTTTTTCCTATTACAAGAAAGTTCACCTGGTAACTTTATTCTTCTCATTTAAGATTATGATGGAACTTTGAAGAAAGTGACTTATGTTCTTATAAATATTTAAAGTAAGGTAAATTAGGAAATTTATGACCACTTACATTCTTGAAAGAAGAGTTTATCTAATAGTAAGACAGATTTCTAGGACTAAAAGAGATTTTTAAGTGGAATTATTCATTATTGTTCCAATGCCACATATTGATATACCTGCCTTATGCACACTGTCTTAGACGTTCTCAGCTCAATGTCTATTCATTTCCAGTTCAGTCTACTTGGGAGGCACATGATATTGTGTGCAACTAATAACACTGTGTGTGAGCAGTTTTGTTAGATGGCATGTAACTGTTGATTCAACCATTGTACTTCTTTATGAATGGATCAATACTTACTTTTAGAAAATTGTATCAAGCCAAGCTGTAAAGAATTTTATCTTCTTCCTCACTAGTTCATATGTGCCATTTTTCCCTTTTCAAAGAATAAATATTTCTTATTTTGTCTTCATTATGCTAAAAATCAGTAATGTCTTATTTTGCATAAGAATCAGTTTCACTGAAAGTTGTATTTAACTTCAACACTTTACTTACAAACTATAAAAATGTTGTTTGATATAATTAATTTTTTTTAATTTGATGTAAAAGATATGTTTTTGTTAGTCTGCAGCCAACATGGAACATTTCAAACTAATAAAAGATTGCATTCATTTTACTACAGAAACATTATCTATGCTTTGTAGGAGATTTATTTGTTTCTTTAATTTTTTTGTATCATTGATTCTTACACTTCTTAAGCAAGTGCTCTGCCACTTGAACCATACTATCAACACTTTTTGCTCCAGTTATTTTTCAGATAACATCTCCTGCTTTTGCCCAGGCTGTTCTCAGGCCACTATCCTTCTGCTTCTGCCTCCCATGAACCTGGGACTGTAGACATGGATCACCATTATGTTCTTTGTGATGGAATGTTTCTAAGTTTCTTTACCATAGTTGGCCACCAACTCTGATCTTCCAAACTCCACCACTCAATTCCCTGGAATTGAAGTCATAAGCCACTATGTCCATCCTCTGTTTCATTTTTTAAAATAAATTGTATTGTGTATGTTTAAGGTATACAGTGCCATAGTATACTATTCATAGAGAATATAAAAATGATGCCAAAGTGAACAAATTCGCATAGCCATCATACTGCATAGTTATGTAATTACATGTTGCAAGAGCAGCTAAAAGCTACTCATTTATCCTCAGTCCCCAATACAAGGCAATTTTATTACCTAGAGTCTTTATATTGTCCATTAGTCAAGTATACAAAGTAACAGATGCAGATATGTAAAATGAACAAGTTTAGAGATCTAATGTACAATAAACTTACTTTTCTAACTGAAAATCTATCTTTGAACTTTTATTGTTATGTTATAATTTTTAGGCTTTTCCAATAACAGACACAGTTTATTTCTACATTTTGTAGCCTTTTCTTAGAATACTATTGAAATTACTTGTGTGTCCCTCTTTGTTGACATTCCTGATACTTATCCCAATGCTCAACTTTTAGTAAATGACACTTGAAAATGCTTTGACCATACATGTATGTATCATAAAATATAACATTTGATAATATTACTGAACTTTACTTAATTGTTACATAGTATTTAGTTTATGAAATTTTTCTGCATAATATTAACTTTCTAACCTTTGTTCCTGATGCTACATGTCACTTTAGTCCTATTATTTTTCTGCTTTGTTCTAGGAGCTGCCAGCTGGATGTACGTGTCTGCTTCTAGGCATCATTTGAGACTGAGCTACCCTGGGAACCTTAAAACACCATTTTTACTTATAAAAAAAAAACTTAAAACTTAAAAAAACTTAAAACTTAAAAAAAAACTGTGTTTTTTCACAATTTAAACTGCAGGGTGTATTTTCTGAGTCTCTTTGCTTTTTCTTAATTTCACATGCATCCCACCCCTCGACAGCTGCACACTTTGTGCTCCTTAACCTTACCCAAGAAGTACTCATTCTCTCCCTCTTTGACTGTCCAATTTATCTATTTTATAAGGTTATTTTTGTTTGCTTCTGAAATGTCTCTGCCTTCCCACCATGGCTCTCCACAAGGGATAGCTTCTCCCCAGACAAGGCTTAGTATACAATGCTGATAAAAAATTCCCAAAACTGGCACATATAAATATTCTATGGTATATTTGAATTAGAAAAGTGAATCCAGAAATTTTTGAAAAGAACCAACAGAATCTATATCATTAACATACAAAAATTTATTGTAAAATGCAGAAGCTAGGCATGATGGCTACGGCTTCTAATCCTAGCTATTTTGGAGGTAGATATCAGAGAGATTGTAGTGAAGACCAGTCCGGGCACAAAGATTTTAGGTAATAGCTGGGAACATCTGCCTGTTTCTATCATCCAGCTACACTAGGTAAGAAAAATAGGAAGAACACAGTTCAGACTGGCCCAGGCATAAATTAGACCCTTTCTAAAAAATAACCACATAAAAATGGCAGGCAGCATGGCTCACTGGTAGAGTGCCTGCCTATCAAGCAAGAGACCCAGAGTTCAATTTCCAATACCAGTATCACCAAAAAAATTGAAAAATTAAATTAAATTAAAAATTCAAAAATGATCCCATGATTATGGCCATATTAATATGTATGTAAGAATATAATAGTATAATCATGGAAATTGACAAGTATGTATTTTTGAAAATTACCATTCTTCTTTTAAAAAATCCCAATAAAATATAAACTGAGAGAGATTTCAAATGCTGTCACCAATATTTGATATTATCCTGGATGTAACAATGAGTCCACCTCAACAAGACAAATAAACTAGTAGAGTTGGGATCTGGAAAGTAAGAAATGCCAAAGACAGGGAAATTACATATTTTGAAAAACTAGAGAAAGAAGCAACTCTTAACATTAAAGTAAATCATTAAATGTGTCTCCACCTAATAAAGTTGATGGGCAATCTAAGTAAAGTAAAAGCAAAAATGTAATGGTCGGTCTCAACTGAAATACACCTTACAGATAATAATCACAAAAATGTCAATTGCATGCTATAGTAGACATATTTTAATAGAATCATTAGTGTTGTGTTTTTATTTTTATTGCTTTAATTTACATCTATTGATGTACAGTTGACAGAAAAGGAATCATACATGCATCAGGTACCCAGAAAAATGTTCTTATATATGTAGAATTGTGACATGATCATGACAATTAACACATCTACCACCTCACTGAGTTAAAATTGTCCCTTTATTTAAGAGCTAACCTCCTATCAAACTTCAAATATATAATATATTTAAGTATAGCTAAATTGTGGTACATTACAGACATTGTGGTATATCACATTTTCATAAATCATTTGCCTTGCATAATGAAACTTCATACTCTTTGCCCAACATCTCCAGTTTTCCCCACCCTCTAGTCCAGGAAAGCCATCCCTCTGAGATCTGCTTCAATGAAAGTGGCTATTTGTATTCTACATTTAAGATGTATCATGCAGTATTTCTCTTTCTTTGTCTGCATTATATTGTTAATGTCTTCCAAGTTCACTCTTGTTATCTTAATGATAAGATTTCTTCCTCTTTTAAGCCTACATAAGAATATTCTGTTGAATTACATAGGTGCATGTATGTCACATTTTCCATTCGTGGACAGTTAGAACATTTTATGCATTTATATGAATAATTATATTATATGAATAATGCTGTAATGACCATGGATGTACAGATGTCTTAGAGATCTATATTTTGTTTTCTTTAGGTAGATGCAGAATTAAGATTGCTAGATTATATGATTTTAATATTTTAAGGGACTTTCATACTGTTTTGTGGAATAACAGTGCCATTTTAATTCCCACTAGCATTTTACTTAGTTTTCTTTTCTCCATATTTTTACCTACACTTGTCATCTTTGTCTTATTAATAACAGTAATTCTAAGATATGTGGGATCATCTACCCTTATGATTTGGATTTTCCTGGCCATGATGATTACTGATATTGAGCATCTTTTCAAATACTTGTTGGGCACTTATATGCCTTCTTTAGAAGATGTCTATATTTTCCACTTTAGTGATAAGTTGCATTAGTTCTTTTGGGGGGGATATTCACATTTATTACATAGGAAGGATGTAGCCAAAACCATTCTGAGAGGGATGTTTCATTCAGTGATATCCTACCCTAAAAAAAGAACAAACACCTCAAATAAAAAGGCTAATTATGCACTTACAGCACTAGAAAAGAAGAAAAAATCAGCCCAATGTTAGCAGAAAAAGGGCATAATGTATACTAGAGTAGTAATAAATGATATAGTAGGTAGAAAAATGCACAGAAAATGCACAAAACCAGGATTTGATTGTTAAAAAGATAAAATTGACAAACCATCAGCCACAATATAAAAAACTCAAATAATTACATTTAGAAATAATGGAATGAATATCCAAGAAATGATAAGGATTAAAGAGTCTATATTGAAGAATCATATAATAAATTTGAAACATCAATGGAATGGACAATGTACTGGAAACATAATACATACCAAGACATCAAGAGAGAATCAAGAAAAATACAAACCAAAATAGAACAAAAATAAATAATATATTGAGTCTCTAAAAACATACAAAAAAAGAAAAGCCCAGAAGTACTTATGGTTTAGGTATCCAGGTTATAGTTTGCTACAGCTGCAGAATGTTGTAAAGAAAATTAAAGGAAATATATATGGAAGGATATAGGATATTGTCATGAAATGGGAAACTCCTTACAATGAAAATCTCAAATTTTCTCAATGTATTCTATACATTTACTCGAATTCTAAACATCATAGTCCAATGCTGGACCCAGCCAAAAAAGACCCTATCATAAAATAACTAAGGTAAAAAAGTCTGGGGGCATGATTCAAGTTTTAGAATCCCTGCCTAGCAACTTAAATGCCTTGAATTCAAAAAAAAGGAAGAGAGAGAGAAGAGAATAACGAGAACAAGACTAGGAAAAGGTAACAAGAAAAAAGGAGGAGGAAGAGGAAGAAGGAGAAAGAAGAAGGAAGAAAGAAGAAGAGGAGGGGGGGGAGGAAGAAGAGGAGGAAGAGGAGGAGGAGGAGAAGAAGAAGAAGAAGAAGAAGAAGAAGAAGAAGAAGAAGAAGAAGAAGAAGAAGAAGAAGAAGAAGAAGAAGAAGAAGAAGAAGAAGAAGAAGAAAGAGGAAAGTGTTGAGGAGAAGGGGTGGAAGAGAGGGGAAGGGAAAGAAGGGAAGAAGAAATTAAGCCTTTTGAACAAATACTGAGATAACTTGACATACATTTGCAAAAGGTGAACTTTGATCAACATCCTACACAATAAACAAAAGGTTATCCAAAACAGTTATAGAACTAAACTAAAAACTTAAAACTATAAAATATCTAAAGGGGAACATCAGAGTGACCTTGCTTAGGCAAATGTTTCCTAAATATGACAATAAAGACATGAACAATAAAAAAGAAAATGATGAATGATATTCTGTGTGAACAAAATATTCTGGTGTTCAGAGTAGGAGAATGAAAAAGCAAAGCCACAGATGTAATAGAATATGTACAAATAATAAAGCTGAGACAACACTTCCTTCCAGAAAATATAATAAACTCAAATCTCAGTGGTAATAAATCACTCAGCATAACATGAGCAAAGACTAAAAAAGACACAAAACAATTAAGCACATGAAACATACTGAAAATTATTACTCAAAATTGAAAAGTAAAATCACAAGATATCACTCTGTACCAGTAAGAATGACAAAAATTAAAAAGAGAGAAGAAATCAAAGAATGTAAAGATCTAAAAAGGATGAAGACCAAAAATATCATTTGTTGCCTGATGGGGAGCCAAAGCCTACATTTTCAAAAACATTTTGTCAATTAATTTTTATTAACATATACTAGTTGTACAAAGGGGTTTCATTGTGATACTTCCAGACATGTATATGATGTACTTGATCAAATTCATCCCTTCTTTTCCTGGCACTGATCCCATTCCTCCTCCTTAAAAGAATTTCAACAGGTTTAATATTTCTTTTTTTATTCATGGATAAAAAGCACTTTTATAATATTCACCCCACTTTCACCCTCTCCTTTCTCTCTACTCCTCCTGCTGGTACCCATGCCCAGACAGAACTATTTTACATTTCTTTTATTCATGAAATCACAAATGAACTGAACAATTTGCACAGGAGGAAGTACAAATAAACTACAAGCACATGAAATAAAGCCTAGCACATAAAGTAAAGGGAGGTCAAAATTACATTAAGATGTCACACCATTCCAATCAGAATGTTTATTATCATGAATACAAACAACAAATGCTGAGGGTGCAGGTTAAAGGGAACCTTTATATGCTGTTGGTGAGAATATATATTAGTAAAAGCACTATTGAAAGTATTATGGAGGTTTCTCAAAAAACTAAAAATATAGGTACCATAAAATTCAGCAACACCACTCCTGGACATATATCCAAAGGAATGAAAGTCAGGATTCAATAGAGACATTTTTACACCCATACTCATAGCTTTTCACAATAACCATGCTACGGAAACAGACCAGAGATCCTACAACTGATGAATGAATCAAGAAAATGTGTTTTATATATACATGCTGGAATAACATGGTCACAAAAAGAAAGAGATCATGTTATTTAGAGATAAATGAATGGAACTAGCAATCAGAATATTAAGCAAAGTAAAACAGGTTCTTGATGACAAAGGTAATATTTTCTCTCATGTTAGGAAGATAGATCAAAAAAAAAATCTTATACATAAATACAACCATGACTATACACAGAGAGAGAGAGAGAGAGAAAACATTTTTGCAATAATAGCATTGAGAGGACAAGAGGCAGGAGGGAGTGGAAAAGACAATGATAGAAATGGAATAATATCCAAATACATTGTGTCTGGGTAGCAAAATGGAATTATGGAACACATTCAAAACTGTTGAATAATAGGGGGTAGTGGGAAAGGATAAGGGAGAGTAATAGAGGGGATTATCCTGGTTAAAACACAATATGCTCATGGGTGTAATACCATGGCAAAAACCCTTTGAACAATACATATACACAATTTTAAATGAAGGACAGGAATGTAAAACAGGTCCTATTAGGGACTACTACTACGAGGTAAGAGGATTAATGAGGAGGGTAAAGGAGGATGGATGAATATACTTGTATTGAAAAAGAACAATGAAACATGTTGAAATTGCTTTAAGAGGGGGTAAATGGGATGAGGGAGAATGATGGTAGTGATCCTAATCAAGATACATTATAAGGATATGTGGAAATGTCATAGTGAAACTCCACTGTGCAACTAATATATGCTAATATAATGTTTAAGAAAAGATAATTCAAAAGCAAAAATTTTAATTTGCCACATGCGCACTTCACATCTCAGTTGATGTGGAGAACCTTTCAGTCAGCACTATGATACCATCAGTTGTGTTAGATTATGTGATCCCTGTCCTTCATTTTGTGAAAATATGCCTCTCTAAAAGATAGGTAATCTTCCTAAGTCAAACGGGTACTGGTGTTATAGGGAAAAAGAGCCTAGCTTCCACAGTATTCAATATAAAGACCATGAAATAAGATGCAGTTTCTGTTGAGCAGTATTAATGTGGACAGCAGTAATTTTGTAACAGTAATGTAGCTTACCCCATTCAGTTTCATATTATGGATACTCACACCTATTGTACCTACAATATAGGTTAATATGAGTAATGCTAGAATAATGAACTAAAGAAAATGGATCCTAAATTGAATCCAAACACATGCATTGTTTTGGAACACAATAGTTAGGATTTCAATACACTAAGAAAAATAATTCTATACCAAAAAGATAGAGAATATTTTGGTAACAGTTGAAGTGATACAAGTCCTTCCAAACAAGGTATAAAAAAAATCAAAGAAAATATTGAAAAATATGACTGTGGAAACTCAGAAATATTGCTACAATGTCAAAATTTACTTCATAAGAGAAACATCAAAAGTACATCATCAGCAACTACAGAAAACTGGTCAAAGAATGCAAATTAAATTCAAATCATTTAAAAAATAAGAAATAGTGCTCAGATTAGATAAAACTTAATGAATTTCAATTAAAGTAGTCCAATATTCTACTGCATACTGTTATTATCAAGGGCAGTGTTTTTAAAATAGGGACAAATGAATATTCTGACAAACTGTGCAGTACTGAAGCTATCAACAAATTCATAGATGGTATTTGGAAATAACTATGAATATTTACACTTTATATATGTATACCATTTGACTCCTAAAAACTATTTGAAGAACTCACACAAACATATTAAAAGTGTTTGTTGTAAAACTACTTATCAGAAAATACAGAGCTGAATACACCAATTTTAGTACACCATTAAAAGGGAATTTTATAAAGAGAAAACTAAAAATAAGGTGCAATTATGTAAGCTGTAATATCAAGAATGAGACAAGAGTGTCCACTCTCACCACTCCTATTCAACATAGTCCTGGAATACCCTACCAGGGCAATAAGGTAAGAAGACAAAATAAAAGCAATACAAATAGGTAAAGAAATTGTCAAAGTAGCCCTATTTGTGGACAACATGATCCTATACCTCAAAGACACAAAAAATTCTCCCCAAAAATCCCTAGACACCATAAATCGCTTCAATAATGTGACCAGATACAAAATCAACTTAACAAAATTCATTCCTTTTCTATACACCAACAATGAACAAACTGAGAAAGAATATATGAAAACAATTCCATTTACAATAGCCTCCAAAAAAATCAAATACCTAGGAGTAAACTTAACAAAGGATGTGAATGACCTCTACAAGGAGAACTACAATCTTCTGAAGAAAGAGACAGAGGAAGACTACAGAAGGTGGAAAGAGCTCCCATGCTCATGGATTGGTAGAATGAACGAAGTAAAAATGGCTATACTACCAAAAGCAATCTATGTGTTCAATGCAATTCCCATCAAAATCCCAATGACATTCATCACAGAGATTGAAAAATCTACTCTAAAGTTCATTTGGAAACACAAGAGACTGTGAATAGCCAAGGCAATACTCAGCAAAAAGAGCAATGTTGCAGGTATCACAATACCTGACTTCAAACTATATTACAAAGCCATAACAATAAAAACAGCACAGTACTGGCACAAAAAACAGATATGAACACCAGTGGAACAGAATAAAGGGCCAGAATATAACTCCACACAGCTATGCCTACCTTATATTTGACAAAGGTGCCAAAAACATATGATGGAAAGTAGACAATCTCTTCAACAAATATTGCTGGAAAAAGTGGTTATTTGCCAGCAGAAAACTGAAACTAGATCCATGTCTATCACCCTGTACTAGTATCAACTCAAAGTGCATCAAGGACCTTAATATCAGACGTGAAACTCTAAAGTTAGTACAGGAAAGAGCAGAGAATACCTATGGAAGCAATAGATAAAGGCAAGGACTTCCTGAATAGAACTCCAGAAGCCCAGCAACTAAGAGAAAAGATGGACAAATGGTGCTACATGAAATTAAAAAGCTTGTGCACAACAAAAGAAATCGTCTCTAAACTGAAGAGTCCACCCACAGAGTGGGAGAAAATATCTGCTAGCTACACATCAGACAAAGGACTAATAACCAGAATATATAGAGTTCTCAAAAAACTAAACTCCCCCAAAATCAATGAACCAATAAAGAAGAGGGCAACTGAGCTAAACAGTACTTTTTCAAAGGAAGAAATCCAAATGGCCAAAAAACACATGAAAAAATGCTCACTATCTTTAGCCATAAAGGAAATGCAAATCAAAACCACACTAAGATTCCACCTCACCCCTATTAGAATAGCTATCATGAAAAACACCATCACCAACAAATGTAGGTGAGGATGTGGGGAAAAAACACACTCATACACTGCTGTTGGGATTGTAAGCTAGTACAACGACTATGGAAAATAGATCTGTCATATGATCCAGCAATCCCACTCCTGGGGGTATACCCAAAGGAATGTGACACAGGTTACTCCAGAGGCACTTGCATACCCATGTTTATTGCAGCAATATTCATAATAGCCAAGTTATGGAAACAGCCAAGATGTCCCATTACTGACAAATGGATTAAGAAAATGTGATATTTATACACAATGGAATTTTACTCAGCCATGAAGAAGAATGAAATCTTATTATTCGCAAGTAAATGGATGGAACTGGAGAACATCATTCTGAGCAAGGTTAGCCAGGCTTAGAAAATCAAAAATCATATGTTCTCCCTCATATGCAAACTTTCAATCTAAGGAAAATACAGCGATGTTGTTGGACTTGGGTCACATCACAGGGAAGAACATATGGGGATAGGTAAGAATCCCAAAATATGATAATATTTGATGTCCCCACTGCAGTGGAACTAATACAGAAACCTAAAAGCGGCAGAGGTCAATATGAGAAGGGGATCATGAACTAGTGAAAAAGTCAGAGATGAATCAACTTGGTGATGTAACACATTTGAACATGGAAGCAATGCTAGGAATCTCTCTGTATAGCTATCCTTATCTCAACTAGCATAAAGGCTTTGTCTTTCTCATTATTGCTTCTACTTTCTCTTCAACAAAGTTAGAGATAAGGGCAGAACAGATTCTGCCTGGAAGCGAGGGGGGTTGGGGGGTATAGGGAGGGTGAGGGTGGAGTAGGGGGGAGAAACAGCCCAAACAATGCATGCACATGTAAATAAATGAATAAATCACATCTTTAAAAAAAATGAGCATTTTTGAGGAACACATTTTTATAAGGAAATACCACAGGCATCCCCATGAAAGGTAAGAATAAATAAGTGTTCCTGTCTCCAATTGTTAATCCATGTTTTCCTGTTCTGAGTAATAAATACTATAATGAATAGATATGGATCATAAAATATTAGGAAGAAATTATTTTAAACAAGACTTTGATTTTAAATGATATCATTTATTCAGAAAATCCAAAAGAGTTAACTTATAATCTCTCACATTAAATAAGGGAGTTAAGTTCAAGGTTGAACATACATGAATACTACCTACAATTATTTGAAAGTATTATGACATTGAAAGTATATAGTTAATTAAGTTAACCCAAATAACAAATATAAATTGAAACTAAAAATGTGAAAGAGTTACATGATGAATATTATACACAAAAGGGAAAGAGAAAGATAGAGTGCCAACAATATGGTAAAATATAACATCTGTAAAGGTAGAGGAGATAATGATATGCATTGAAAGCTGTAGTAGAAGAGGATGGGAGGAAGTCGTAAGAGAGTAATGGAGAGTTGAATTGACCAAAGGCCACCAACAACAAAAGGATACAAACTTGTCTATTCATGATGGTCAAATAGTGCAGTGGCTTACAGATGGCCACAAAGTGATCATATGCCATTGCCACCAAAAGGAACAGCTCAGAACCACCAAAAAATGTGCTATAAATTGCTGGCCCATGCATTCTGGGAAAGAAACAGTCTTTTTATTACAGAGCAAGCCTATAATCAACTTCGTTGAGATAACAGTGTAATAAACAGCATCAAAAAGTCACAGAGAGGCAAAAAAAGAGTATATGTGGAGCCCAAGGAGGGGCTGACTATGACACTCACCACAATGAGCAGGTTACCCATCAGCGTCTCAATGTAGGTGAGTAAAAATAGGGTGAATAATGCTTTTCACACATCAGGATCCTGAGTGAGGCGGAGCAGTATAAATTCTGTGACTTTGTTACTCTGTGTCATCATTTGCTCTTCTGTAGAAGAGAACAGGTCTTACCATAAAAGTGTGAACAGGACTATGGTAACTTATGTCTGGGATAACACCTTCATTATATTCTGCATTATGCACCCTCAGTGAACATTTAGTCAACTTATACTGAGTTCTTCTTGCAATGAGCCACAAACACATTTATGGATAATTCTATTATCTATGAAGATGATCTTTGTATTAGCATGTATTAATTGCACAAAAGGAGTTTCATCACAATATTTCCATATATGCATATAGTATAGTTTGATCAAAATGTCACCCTCAGTTACTCTTTCTTTCTTTCTCCTGAGAATTTTTTTATAGTTTTTAATTGCATGATTCCTTTAGGTTAAAAATGCAAGGTTCCAAGTTTCTTTCTTAAGATCACAGTGTATCTTTTGGCAGTAGTAGAATTTGAACAGAAGCACTCTATCATTTGAACCACAATGCCAACACTTTTTATATGTAAGGTGTTTTTGAGAAAAGTTCTCACAAACTATTTGACCAGGCTGGCTTTGAACTGCAATCCTCCTGATCTTTGCCTCCTGAGTAGCTAGGATTACAGGCATGAGAAAATGACACCTGGCTTCTCAATGGATCTTTTATAGAGAAGAGCAATAAAGGCATCTCAGTCACTCAAACATTTAGACTACTTACTTAATATATGTTAACTCTTGGCACAGAGATCACAAAACACACCAGGAAACTATTTTTCTTTTCATGAAATCTAATACATAGTTTGTCAGTAAACCTAAAAGTATTGCAGTTCTACAAGGTGATGTATTTGTGGAGAATAACTCTACAGTATCATCTTATAATCACAAAATAGTACCTGTCCAGTCCAGAAGCATCAATTTTAATGCTATGATATTGCATTATTAATGGTCTGTTTTCCAATCTTAATGGATTTAAAGTCTTCATATATATTTCATGGAATCTCAAAATCCTTGATTTTGAACTACATCAAATAAGTCCAATATTTTTGACCATCCCAAATACTTCATCTAACTCTGACCATCACCATTTTCCTATACAAATTAATAACACCCTTAGATTTAGTCATTAGTTTTAGCAAACATTTTTAACCGATATGAGCTAACCCATGGCTCTGACCAACTACATCAGCAGCAGCTAGTTTACTTTTTGGAACTCTCAGGGTAGCTGTGTAGTGAACGATACAAAATAGAAGGTTGAAAGAGAAGTAGAAAACAGTGCTCTATAATTTTTTATGTAATGCTTTCTAGGTACGAGAAATGCTCAGCACAGAACTACAGTGTCCAGATCTCAAAAGCAGCACTTTCAAGAGAAACAACCACACTCAGCACTAGAAAGCATGAATTTGAGTCATTTTCTAAGTGTAATTACAAATAAATCTCAGTATGCACATTGTAGCTTACACTGGTAAACCAGATTACTTCAGAAGGATCTTTCAGTCCATTTATCTGCAACACAGCCTTATCTCTTTCTATTGTGTTGACATGTTTTCTGTTTAATATTTGGATGATAAAACTTTTCCAGCACATTACTATTTCTTGAAAAATGCTACCCAGTGGTAAAGGAGATGTTGTAATTACTGCAGCTAAATAATGACTCTGGGTTTTTCATTCTGTGTGGACATAGATAAGACCCTAGGCATGCTTGGACAGAGAGCAGAGTACAGGGGTGAATAATGTGGACTCTGGAACCACATGGGTTCCGTTGCAATCTAAGGTTCATTGACATACTATTAATATGACCTTGAGCAACTTAATAAACCTCCTGGGGCTTTGATTTCAACATTCCTATCATGTTGACTATCTATAGTATCTACCTCCTAGGATTATTTTGTTGTGGCATGCAAAGTTTATACATCACTACTAGGCAACTTATGAAATGTAAGTAAATGATAGCTGTTATTAACTTTCTTAATTGCTTTCACCTGAGCATTGAATCCGAACCAGTCCTGAGGATCACTGTCAATTCAATAATAATTGGAAAATTGATCCAGGATACAAAGAATATTGTATCTATAAGTCATGAACACCTGCTTGGACATAACATAAAATTGTATGTCTTAGGAATTATCTATTTTATTTAATTTATGGCTAGCCCTATTTCCCTGTGAAGGAATGTATTTTGACTTGAAGCAAGTAATAATACAACATTCACACGGACTTGATGGTGGAGAAGGACATGTGCAGAGACCCTGAACTTTCCTGGGAAGCTAGTTGTGCTAAGTCTTCTACCTGCCTCATTAGTGAATTATAAATTCACTAATTATAATATATGTAAGAATAATTATATTTCTTTGTTAACATATCATATAAAAGATAATATCACATGAGTAAATAAATCCATTGGTTTATCTGCTTATCCTATTATATGTATCACTTGCTATTTGGAGAAATGGAATAAACACTACCAGGTTATAGTACTAAAACAAAATATCACTTGCATATTCTAAGTAAATTCTGGGTTTTGTCACCAAATTTTCCAAGTGCAGACACCATGGAGGAAACTACATGACCTTTATGATATTGGCTATATTGCAGTATTTCACAGGATTATTCAAGTAGTATCCTTTCTCACTTGCTTCAAACAACTTTCACGGGTAATGTCCTTGTTATAGAAAATCAATGTTCTGTTACTGAGTGTGACTGTTGGTAGCTTATATTCCCATTGGTCTTCATAGAAAACATGGTAACATATGGCTGGTCAGCACAACTACAAGTTGCACCAACTTGCTAAAACCACATTTTCACACTGCCTTCCTATTATATAGTCTTTTAGAGAATCATGAGACTATGCAAATGAATTCTAAAATGTAAAGATCCTTAAACATGATGTCAATGTCTTCTGTAAAAGGTGCTTGAATATTCTCACTTACTAGGAAAATATATTCATAAGAAAACACAGATGCTATGTTTGCATGTCCATGTCAAAACTGATGTAACTAGAGGAAATTACAGAGGACAAACCCATTATCTAGTGACACAAGTAAACAAAAATATTAATCATACAAAAATTAGTGTTGTAGGTTTTTTCTATACTCAGTCAATTGAGATGAAACCATAATAAGGGCTTTGGTTTATGTATTTGTAATGCATTCATGTGTCTAGACATTAATCATTGTAACTTTCCATGACAAAGCTGGGATTTAATTTTTGAAAAGAGGAAGATGGAGGTTTCTCTCAATTAGAAGAAGAAATCTTCAGTCTTTCAGCCATTCAAACAGCATCTTCCTAAGTAAAGACTTCTTTCTTCCTAATGAAAAACATGTACCTATATCTCCCCGATCTTATTCCATGACACTGCAACCTTCCACAAACATTATAAGCAATGATGAATAGAATAAGAAACTATGACACACCAAGCACTAAATACCAGCTTAAGACATGTTGAAGTTTGGGCAGTACACAAGTTTGTCAGAACATTTTTGGGTCCTTTATTAGGCAGACAGTTCCTCCACTATATGTGCAGAAACTCTATGACATGTTTGCATCATCACTAGGTTTTAATGAATTAGTTTGTTAGAATATTTGGAACAAATGCAAATGAAGTATCTTCTCTTCAAATGCTTTCTTGCTTTAAGCAATCCCTAGTGGTTACAGAGGTGAATCTTGCCAAGAATAAAAGCTGGGTGCCAAGTGATATGAAAAACCCACAATGTGAAAAGAAAAATTCCAAAATGTAATGATTAATAAGCAATGACTTTCAAAGTACAAAATATTTAAGTAATGGAACTAATATCTAAATGCACTAGGTGGACAAAGCATTCCTAGTTCCCCTTACCTAACCAAAGCACAGGAAAGGATGACCCTAATGTGAGAGAAACAATGCCCAAGGAGCTCTAAGGAAGAGACTTGGACCTGGAATGGCTATTGTATTTGATGTTCTATTATTTGAATACTCAGACAGTCACAGTTCTACAAATTAAAAAGGACTGGAGGATTTGATTCTAAGTATGAATTTGTGTGGGTTGGTACCTTAATGATCTTCATTCAATTGATTTAATCCCTTAATTTCAATTCACTTTAAATTGATAACTGTTACTTCAAGAAATATAGTACTCTTCCAAGCAGTTAACAGTGCTTAAGAACTTCCACTTTCATTCTCCTACATAACTGACCTTGCCTTTGGTTGCACAGAGCATGTATCAACATATCTTTTGTACCCATTGGTCTTCTGTAACACAAAGGCCTAGATACAGGGTCACATACATACTTAGTGAATTCCCTAAAAGTCTTTATTGGGCAATGATCTCCAATATAAGCAGGCAGCTCTCAACTTACCTAACAAACATGAGGAATTTAAGAATGTATATATGGTAGGGCATACACACACACACACACACACACACATGCATCAAGTTTAAATACCCACAAATGTGTTCTACTACTGAAGTTTATGTATTACTCTTCAGGATAATTACTTCATTTGTAGGAAAGGATTCAATGACACTGTTAACCCAACTGAAATGTACCTACATATGACAAAGGATAAATAAGTAATTGAGGCATTGAATTACTAAACAATGCAGAAAAATTCTACATGGTAGATCTTAATATTATTGTTAAGACAAAAAAAAGTTAAAATTAACATTAATTGTATGTCACTCTAATCTGGCAGGATGGGAACTTCAAAATCTTAATAGGTCTTACAGTTTTGGTGTTCTGGTTATTGTTGTCTTACTTTTTTGCAGTGTGGAGAAGAGTTTCAGTTTGCCTTTACAATATGTGAAACAATTTCTATGTTTTGTTATAATTAATTGCTTCAAACTCCAGTACAACAAAAAGAAAGAAGGAATGATAATTGAGAAGATTTTGAATTTTGTGTAGTTTCCAGGAAGAATATAGGAAAAATAAAAGGAGGGCAGCATATGCTAGTTTCAAAAATAAAACTGGTTCTCATATCTAATCACTCCAACAGAAGAATATCAAGGTATAAAATGGCATACAATAGATATCATCTTAATCTGTGGATGCAGCACAATTTGTCTGACTTTTCCAGACATTAAAGGATGTGTCCTGCAAACCAACACAACTAAGCAAAAGTATTTCCAAGGGCCTTAAGGGTATTTTCTCATATCATACAAACATTGAGCCTAAACCTGAGAAGGGCAATATTTAAAATATGTGCGTGGGTGTGGCTCTTATAAATAAATGACAATAAAATCATAGAAATTCTATAAATCTTTGTTTCCATTCACAAACATTGTACATAATTTATGGGGCATGGTTTGACATACACATATAATATGTAAAGATCAGATCACTCTCATGGTATGCAATCACCTCAAACACTTATCATGTCATTGAGTTGGTAATATTTAAATATAATTTACTAGTTATTTTGAAATTTACAACTAGATGCTGTCAATTATAGTTACACTGTTATGTTTTAAATCATTTGAAGTTATTGATCCTGAATAATAGCATTGCATTTCCCATGAACTGACCTCTTTCCATCCTCCTCTCTTCACTTCCTCCCCAGTTAGTGATAATTACTCTTTTATTTTCTACTTCTGTAAGATTGATTTTCTAGATTCCACATCACATGATACCACATTACAGGAGACCAGTGCTATATACTTTGAATTATTTTACTTAAAATAATGTCTACCAGTTCCATTTATGTTGCTATAAATAATAGAATATGTTCTTTTTTGTTGATGAATAAAAGTCAATTTAATGTATACACCACAAATTCTCTTTCTAATATGTGCAAATGATAGGTTGAGTCAGTGTTTTGTGAAAAGTGCTGCAATAAGCATGTGAGTGCAGATGTTCCTTTGAAATACTCATTACATTTATTTTGGATGCATACTCAGATCACATAGTAGATTTATTTCTAGTTTTCTTGAAGAACCTCAATATGTTTATGATATTATCTATACTAACTTACAATCCTGTCATCATTTATTGATAGAATTTCCCTTCCCCAGTGAAAGTTCCTGTTGCATTTGTTGAAAATCAGTTAGTTGAAAATATTAAGATATTTGGATTGGTTTTGTATTCTGAAAATTTGTAAATATCTGTTACAGCCATGGTTCTATCATACACTTTAATTATGTCTTTTGTTGATTTCCTATTTACATGATCTTTCAAAGTCCATACCTATTATTACTTTAGACTCTATCATGCATTTTACTTTTTATTTTTATTTTTTATTATTGTCATGCTGGGGGTACAATGTGGCATTTACAAAAGTTCTTACAACGTATCAAATATATAGTAGTTGAACTCACCCCCTACATCATTCTCTTTTATCTGCCTTTTCCCCCATTCCTGGAATTGTTCCAACAGGTTTCATTTTTCCACTTACATACATGTGTACACAGTATTTGCACCAAATTCACCCTTGTATACCTTTTCCCCACATCCTCTCACCTCTCAGTTTCCACCCTCCCAACCAGGACCCTGTTCTGCCCTCCTGTTTTCAGATTTTGTAAAATAAGTAAAAAGATAATAAATAAATAAATTCTCATTTTATTTTTATTTTTTAAACATGCAAAAGGGATTTTTACTTGAATTTGAAGATCACTATGTGATCTTCCTCATCATCAGAAATAGCATCCTAGTTATATTTTATTCAAGCCATTATGAGATACATTTGTATTAGCTGAAATCTACACTGACTCTAGCAAAGGTATGTGTCTGAGGCATGGTATAGGAGACTGGGAAGGTTTACCTTTTCCCACAGACAGATCACATGAGGATACATCAGAGGCAACTGAGAAATACTCATCTTAGATGTAACAACTGCTTTTTTTCTTTTTCATTTCTGTGTGAAATTTCCATAAATTTATTGTTTTCATAATGTTAGAGACCTTAGAGGGAAATGAAGGGGTATGTTAAAGTTTCTTTTCTTTTTTTTCTTCTTATTTTTTATTATTGTGCTGGGGGTACATTGGGGTATTTACAAAAGTTCTTACAATATATCAAATATATCATAGTTGAATTCACCACCTCCATGATTCCCCTTAATCCCTCTCTCTCCCCATTCTTAAATAGTTTCAACAGGTCTGATTTTTCCATTTACATACATGTGTACACATTATTTGTACCATAGTCACCCTACTATACACTTTTCCCACATCCTCACCCCCCCACACTAGTACCACTCCCACTAGACAGGACCTGTTCCACCTTCCTATTCTTTGTTTCTATAAAAGAAAAAAAATGCAATTTTTGTTTATTTAAGATATCTAGTCAGGGAGCTTCCTTGTGACATTTACATGTATATATCTATTATAACCTTCATTTCCTCTTTCTACCTTGGTCCCTTTCTTAAGTATTTTCAACAGGTTTAAAAATTATATATTCATTCTTGTATATAGAGTACATTAACAATATTTACCTTCTTAACTTCCTGCTTTAATGCTCCCTATCTTGTATTTGACCTCCCTTAGGATGTCCTGTTTTTCATAATATTGCATGCATTTGTATTAGGTTTATGTTCCACATATAAGAGAAAACATGGAGCTTTTGACCCTCTGAACATGGCTAACTTCAGTTAAGATGATGTTCTCCAGTTTCATCCATTTACTTGTGAATAAGAAGTTTTCATTCTTCTTTGGGGCTGAATAAAATTCCATTGTATATGAATACCATGTTTTCTTAATCCATTCATCAGTAGTGGGGGCATCTTGGCTGTTTCCATAGTTTAGCTGTTATGAATAATGATAAACATGAGTGTGCAGGTGAGTTCATGGTAAGTTGACTTACATTCCTACAGGTATATCTCTAGGAGCGGAATTACTGGATCATATGGCAGTTTTATTTTTAGTTTTTTGAGGTGCTTCCATACTGTTTTCCAAAGTGGTTGTACTAGGCTTACAGTCTGACCAGCAGTGTATGAGAGTTCCTCTTTACCTTCATCCTCACCAACATTTGTTGTTGTTTGATTTCTTGATGTAGCTGTTCTAACAGGAGTAAGGTCGAATCTTAACATGGTTTTTATTTGCATTTCCTTTATGGCCAGGAAGGATGAGCATTTATTCATGTGGTTTTTTTGGCCATTTGATCTTCTTCCTTTGAAAAAGCTCTGTTCAGTTCATTTGGCCACATGATTGTGGGGGAGTTTGGTTTCTTGAGCTCCCTGTGTATTCTGGTTATCAATCCTGTCTCAGATGTATAGCTTACAAAGATTTTTCTCCAATTCTATGAGCTTCCTCTTCAATCTGATGTCCATTTCTTTCATTGTGCAGAAGATTTTTAATTGCATGTAGTCCCATGTTTCTGTTCGTTGCTGAGCTATTTGAGTTCTATTTAAGAAGTCATTGCCTATGGCTACAATTCCAGTATAGTCCATGTTTGATCATGCACTAGCTTTAAAGTTTCAGGTCCTATATTAAGGTTCTCAATCTACTTTGAGTTGGTGGATTGTACATGGTAAAAGACATGGATCTACTTTTAGTTTTCTTCATGCAGATATCCAGTTTTCACAGCAATATTTAAGAAGCTGTCTTTTCTCCATTGTATGTTTTTGGTGCCTTTGTCAAAAATCATGTGAGTGTAGCTGCATGGATTCGTATCTGGGTCTTCTATTTTTGTTCTGCTGGTCTTCATGTGTGTTTTTGTGCCAGTACCATGCTATGATTCTGTAGTAGAGTTTGAAGACTGGTATTGAGATATTTTCTGATCAGTATTGTCTGTCTGTTTGCAGGCTTTTGTGCTTCGAATGAACTTTAGAGTCAATTTTTCAATCTCTGTGATGAATGTCATTGGAATTTTGATGGAGATTGCATTGAATATGCAGATTGCTTCTGGGAATATAGCCATTTTCACAATATCGATTCTACCAATCCATGGGCGTGGGAGAACATCCATCTTCTGTAGTCTTCAATTTATTTCTTCATTGATTTGTAGTTATACTTATAGAGGTCTTTCACATCCTTTGTTAAGTTTATTCCTAGGTATTTTATTTCCTCCAAGACAATTGTAACTGAAATTATTTTCCTATATTCTTTCTATGTTCATTATTGTTGAATAGAAAGACTACTAATTTTGGTAAATTGATTTTGTATCCTGCTACATTGCTGAAGGTGTTTATTATGTCCAAGATTTTTTTTGTGGAGTATTTTGTGCCATTTAGGTCTAAGATCATGTCATTTGCAAACAAGGGTAGTTTGACTTCTTCCTTCTCAACTTATTTGCCTTTTATTTCTTCTTCCTGTCTTATTGCTCTGACTAGTAAATCCAAGACTAGTAACATTTGATTTAAGGTGTTCAGATGATGGGTAAAGACATATTTACAATTGCTACATCTTCTTGCTGAATTTTCCCTTTTATCATTATACAATAACCATTGTGTCTTTTTCAACAGTTTTGGCCTAACATCTATTTTATCTGATATGAATATAAACATTCCTGCTCACTTTTTTCCCACTTGTATGGTTATAATTTCAACCTCTTCATTTTCAATCCATTTGTGTCTTTACTAGTGAAATGAGAGTTTCATATGCAAAATATTTCAGTCTGATATCTTTTCTTTCATTCACCCAGACTGTATCTTTTAATTGGGTAATTTAATTAATTTATCTTCACAACTATAATTGATAGTAAATTACTCCTGCCATTTTGATAATTGCTTTCTACTTGTTTAGGATATCCTGTTCCTTTGTTTTCTCTTGTTACCTTTTAAGTTTTGGGGGTTTTTTGTTTGTTTGTTTATTTTTGTAGTAAATGGAATAGTAAAGTTTACTAGGAAAGGAATGTATTATATCAGGAAAAAGTTGGGAGAAATTAGGGGAAAAGGGAGAAGTATGTCCTGATTCCCATGCAGGAAATGGGAGTAAAGAGTCAAAATTGTGTTCTTCTTCTCTTAGTCTTATACTTTCTGAACTGGAGGAGTATGTGTGGTCTTTATTATATTGGATCTGTGGTCTTTATTATATTGGATCTGGGCGGCTAAGATGGTTGCTAAAACAAGATGATGTCATTCAGTCCCACAGAAATTACAAGGACAAAGTTGTGCCTTAGGACTTCCATTTGCTACACATTTCTTTCATTCTTTTTGTCCCTCCACCCATCCAAGAAGTCTTGGAGTTTGTTAACCTCCCAAAGAGAAGGACAGATGCAGATAACCCTTGAATGCAGATAGCTGTTTTCTTGTATCTTAAACATCTGAAAGGAAATTGGGGACGGTTGTTCTCACTTTTTGTTTTTACTTCATTGCTCCAATGACCCTTTAGATGTTTGTTAATTTAATATAGTTCCCATGGTTCTGCATCCACCTATCCTGGCTCATTTTCCCTGTAAAGTATTTTAGTGCCTTTTAATCTTAAAAGGGAATGCAGAGGGTAAACAGCATGTTTTCTATTACTGCTTTATACTGGCTCTTCCTAGAAGGGAATCAAGAAGTCTTTTACTTATCTTAAATATAAGAGGTGACAAGGCAAATTCAGTTGGCAGGAAATTTAGTTGATGGACTGCCATCAGGATCAGGACCAGGAGACATCAAGTATTTTGTTAGTAAAAAAGAAATCAAAGAGAAATTAGTGTATACCCTTTTGTAAAGTTAAAATAGCCTTTTATATGCAAATAAAGCTAACAGGATTTTTAAGAAGAATTATGAAAGCATTGAGGAAATGCATAGAGTAAATATGCATATTTAACATTCTGAAAACATGTGGCATCCATAGAAATTATACAGTTGATTGATAGCTGTTATAAAGATGGTAAACAGAATTCACTTGTATATTTTATAGAGAAATGGACAGAGTTAAATGGAGTTAACCCTTGAGTTGTATCATTTTTAGTTTTAGCCTGGAGACAAGAAGAAACAAACTTGGCTAAGTCACTGGGGTAGCTTTGTCCCAGAACATCTTTTCACACTGGCAAGATAAGATGCCCTGGTTCTTCTGATTTGGTCCCTTGTTTGTGGGGGGTGAGAGGCAAGCCATGTAGGAGTCAGAGCCAATAGAACCATTGTGGCCAAATTTAAATAAGAAAGATTTAGATTTAGTTGCTTTTAGGGTGAACTTACTCAAAGTCCATTAATTGTAATTTTAAAGATGCTTTGGCATCTTTAAAATGTTCCTTCACTTATTTTATTAAATAGAAATTGTACTTCTGTGGAATGTCAGCACATGAAAGTTATAAAGTTTTAAAATGAAGACATAACCAAAAACAGAAAAAGTAAATATTTAAAGTTTAAAAAAATAAGTACTTGCTAGAGATGTTTTCCATGACTTTGATTCAAAGTGCCTTAGAAAAGGGATTCAAACTCTACATGATAAGAACACTTAGAAGAGTTATCATTAGAACTTTTAGATGCTTAATGATTGACCAGTTTATTTTTTCCTTTGCATAGAGCATTTCAGGAAAATAATTATGATCACATTAGTACCAATGAGCTAATTGTTACAATTAGGAACACCTGCACACAAACTTGTAAAATAGCTCCCATCATTTACAGTTTTAATTTGGAGGGGACCAGTTTGATATAGAATTTTGCCTAAACATGCAATTTATAAGGCTTATACTTGGAAAACACAAATATATTTGACGCATAAAGGAGCCAGCAACAGTTAGCATCGTAGTTTGCTAACGTCATACATATTAATTTAGTTGTTACCCTTCCAGTAAAACCTTGATTATTTGGCTAGGTAAGTAAACAGGTAGGTGTAAAGCACAAATTTCCCATGAGGTATGGGGCACTGTCAACAATCTCAAGTAGTTCCCACTGTATAATGTTGAACTATATCTCATGTATAATAATGTTTATCTACCTAGCAAGGACTAATAGGTATAGTCCAGGTTCCAAAGAGGAGGACTGCTGAAATGGCAAGCCTTCCCTATCTGAATGGCAGGATCATGAACAGCAGAAATGCCAAAGGTCCTTAGATAAAAGTAAGCATCACAACAGCTGGATTTTTACCGTACAAAACCTTAAACAGTTAACTGAATATTAACTTAGTATAATATTTTTATGTTAACTTAGTAACTTTGTATAATATTTGGATAAAGCTTAGATTAACAGTTTTATATATCTTTAGTCACAAACACATAAGACATCAACTATATTAGAATCACTTAAAATTAATAATTATTAAACCAAAATTATGTGTTAATCATTCAGAAAACTTGGCATAAACATACTCTTAAATAAACTTTTATGTAGTTTAGTTTCTTTTTTCTTAATAGTCAGAATCCTGAGAAACCTCAACAGAGAAAATAAGCAATTATTTTTATAAAACAAAAATCTTTTTAATCCACTTTTTGGTAGGTATTACTAAGAGCAGAATATGTTTATGATAGCCTCGATTTTTATATATAGAGAATTGGGTGTTAGTTTTATTCAGTGTATCAAATCTTTCAGAAATATTTAGATAACTCTTAGATTGCAGCCAACTCAATTACACACACATAAAATTTTCTCACTTTCCATCTTCTAGAAACTTAAGATCCAGTCACACCATTTGCAACTTTTACTGAACATCTGGGCTTTTTCCTATACTGCTTTTGCATTCTGAAAAAAAATAGTTTAGGACAAAGTTTACTTTACAAAGTCACTTCTCATCTGAAAACACTTCTTTCCTTTTAACTTTCCTTTTTTAAAAAAATTATGTATAATCATCCTATATCATTCCCACTTGGTGATCCCTTTTGTCTCTTTTTAAAGGGTATCTTGAAATTAGACAAAATTTTTCCTTTCCCAATAAAATAAAACTCTCAGTATCCTAAGCATTTTAATGATGAAACTGGAAGAATGAAATCTAGAAATTGTTTTAATATAATAATATAGGAAAACATATTTATTAATAGACCATATTGAATAAGAAGCAGATTGATATCATTTATCTGAACAAAATTGTTAATATACTATTGCTGTACTGGGGGTAAATTGTGACTTTTACAAAAGTTTTTATAGTATATCATAGTTGAATTCACTCCCTCCATCATTCTCCTTTTTTCCCTTCCCCCATGACTGGAATAGTTTCAACATGTTTCATTTTTCCATTTACATATGTGGGTAAGTAATATTTCAACTACATTCACACTGCTACACCCTTTCCATGTATTTTCCTCTCTCCCACTGGTACCAACCAACAGAATATATTTTACTTTCTTGTTTCTGTTTTCGAAAAAATACATTTTTGTATGTTTAAGATAGCTGAACAGGGAGTATTACAGAGACAATTCCATGTATATATGTATTATAAGAAATTGATTTACACCTTCTGTTTTTCTCCTTTCTACCTTAGTCACCTTCTTTTGGTGATGCTAACAGGTTTAAAAATTCTGTACTCATTCTCAAAACTCCCTTGTTTATATGTATACAATGAAAGTTAATTTATATGTGCCTGAGTTTAGTTAGACCTGAATAAGATAAGATAGCCAATTTAGGGTGACAACAATTTTTAGATATTAGCTTTATAATAGCAGGTCAAAAATCATCCTATACACACATACACACTTAGATGAAAAAGCTTTAAATTAGGTATGCCAAACTCACGTATGCATGAAAATGAAAATCAGTCATAATAAGTAGCTAGTTATTTTTTGGGAAAAAAAATTTGGGGGAAAAAAATTCTGTATTGCAAGAATACAAAAACTACTAAAATGTCCATATTCTCAAGGAATTTATAGGTTCAATACGTGGTATAACAAACTATCAATAACATTTTTCACAGCAGTAGAAATAACAAAAAGAACAGAACTGAAGGCATCACAATATCTAATTCTGGAATATACTGCAAAGTTATAGTAATCAAAATACTAGGTACATCCCTAGAAACATAAACATAGACTGATGGACAGAATATAGAACCCAGTTTTTAAAATCTTCATATTTGCAACTGATTATCAAAAGCAGCAATAAGAATTTGTTTGGGGTAAAAATAATTCTTTTAAATAAATATTCTGGAAAACCAGGAAGAATGAAACTAGATGTTGTAGATTCCATCTTATTAAAAAAATAAAAAACAACTCAAAGTAGATGAAAAATTTAAATGTAAGACTTAAAAACTGATAAGAACAAAAGAAAACATGGGAAAAATGTTTCAAGATATTGAAAAGGTCAAACACTATGGATAAACTTCAAGAATAGGTAACAAATGGAAAAATTACCACAAAATATAGGGAACATCAATAAATTGAATAAATAATGTAGAGAATGGCAGAAAATATCTTCAAACCATTTATGACAGTGTTTAAATTCAAAATATATAAGTAATTCTAGTAATATGATCAGAAAAGTAAAAACAACAAAACCCAAAATCCAAAATAATCTAATTACAAATGGGTGGTTTACCTATATAGACATTTCTTCAAAGATGACTACATATGACCAAAATGTATATGAGAATTCCTGACCATCAGCATTCATTAGGAAAATTCACATCAGTTTTCATTTGTGACTTGCATCACAGGCTTAGTGGAGCTCCAAGTAGAATATAAAGATTATATCAGTACAAATCTCTGTAAAAGTACAAGTAGTTATGGCTAATTGTCCTTTGTAATAACCTACAAGTCTATGCTGTTCCTTGTTCCTAGAAAGGAGATCTCAAACCTTCTTAAAGAACTTTTTCTGCTGTTGTTATGGAATGATAATCTCCATCATTTAATGTTTTGGATTGGGTTAATTTAATATGCTTTATCTCACCATTATATGTCATTCATTAAGTATATCCATTTGTATATGTCAAAGGCTAGGACAAAGGAATTCTATTTCTCTCTGAAAATATATCTAAAAGAAATGGAATAACCATGTTGTAGAAATATCTGGACTCTCCTGACACATTATTAATAATACCAAATATGGAAACACCCCACACATCCATCAATTAATAGGTAAACAAATTTTCTGGAATGCAAGGTTGTGGATTGTGGACAGAATGTACATATTTAATACCCCACAAACCTGAAAGAAAACCTCAAAATTGTGACTGAAAGAGTGGTTGTTACAGTTCATTTGTTTAAAAAGAGGTTGCCAATACATAGATCATATCTGTAAAAGCTAACCTCTAAATAAGCTTTTGAAAGCACAAATCCACCCCAGGCACACTTGTGATTCACTTGTAGTCTGACTTATTGAAGTAAATTTACTTTGTTAAAGAATATGAAGTTCTTTGATGTGGATTGTTAATTTGAATCATATGCACTGAGAAAAGTTCACCTGAGAGAATAAAATGCTGTGATTAAAAACTATTCCGATGAAAAATATTTTTAATTGTCTCAAAGTAGCTCCTAACAAGATATTTATTACTTACCAAGGGAAATATATCTTTATGTTCCCCTTATAAAAATTGACCGAAGTGAACATCGTGAGGAATAAGCCAAACTATGCTATGATCTTGTGATATTGTGCACTGGGAAGCCATGCAATATTACATTAGTACTCTGGTATTCCTACCAAAAACATATGATCTGATTTTGATCATTCAAAAGCACAAGGAAAACCCAAGTTTAACAACGTTCTACAAAATTATTCTCTGTCCCTCTTCAAAAGGGTGAAGACTAAGAAAGATGGAAGAATTGTTCCAGGGCATCCTGAATTAGATCTTCTTTAAGGTAAAGGGTATTACTGGAGGAAAAGTATAAATGATGTAATAAATTTATATATATATATATACATATTTATTTATTTATTATTTTGCTAGTCATATCATTTTGATCTCAGAGAGTATCCTTGGGCTTAGGAATTTTCATTGACACCTCTACAGATAAAGGCCATCATGTTAGCAACTTTCAAACATTTAAGAAAAAATATTATTTTTATTATATATATACTTATACATAAAAAGCTTACAAAATTCTGTTTTGTCATTCATGTATGCAGTGAAAGGATTAGTGTAATGAATGAAATTAACATATCCATTGCCTTCCATAACTAGATTTTTTGTAATAGGGGTGCCTAGAATCCACTCTTGTAGCAAATTTTCAATATGGAATACAATATTTTAACTATAAGTCTCAGGCTATATATTCAATCTCTTGACTTATTTGTATTATATCACATTTTGTATCCTTTGACATATTTCTATATATGTCCATAATATGAGAAAAATACTATCATTCTTTATCTACACATCTGTTCACTTGAGAATGAATCACAAAGAAAATGTGGCTGTCATTCTCAATTACTCTATTTTTATTGTGCTGGATGGAGGTACATTGTGGCATTTATAGAAGTTCTTACAGTGTATCAAATATATAATACTTGAATTATATATTTTTATAACCATCTTTTTATTACCACCATTCTTTTTATTACCATCTACCCCCATTCCTGGAATAGTTTCAGCAGCTATCATCCAATGTCCCTTTCTGAGATGACCCACTTTCAGTTTATTAAAAATCCTTACATCCTGTCTGACCACAATGGAAGAAATCTAGAATTGAACAACAAATGAAACTAAAGAAAATACTTAAATACATGGATACTGAACAACACATTACAGAATGACTAGTTCATTACTGAGGAATAAGGAAGGAAGTTAAAAAATTCCTGGAATGAAAGGAAAACAAAAACACAACCTATGAGAACCTATGGGATACTGCACAGGCAGTGCTAAGAAGAAAGTTCATAACTATAAATGCCTTTATTGAAACCAAAGAGATTCCAAATAAATTACCTAATGCTATATCTCAAACTCCTAGCAAAACAAGAACAAACTAAAACCAAAAGAAAGAAATAATAAAGACTGAAATAAACATAATAAAGACCAAATAAACTACAGAAAGAATCAACAAAACAAAAGGTTGGTTCCTCAAAAAGGTAAATATGGTTGATAAACCCTTAGCCAGTCTAACTACAAAGAGATGAGAAAGATGCAATTAATGAAATTAGAGATTAAAAGCAGATAATGCAATAAATAATAATGAAATCCAAAGAATAATTAATAATTAAAAACCTAGATTCAAATAAGCTGAAAAATCTAGAAGAAATGGATAAATTTCCAGATGAATGTAACCAACCAAAATTGAACCAGGAAAATATAAACAATCCAAATAGATAAGAAATGAAATTGAAGCAGCAATCTCCCAAAATGAAAGCCCAGAACCTGATGGATTCATTGTTGAATTTTATAAGACCTCTAAAAAGAACTACAACCAACACTCCACAAACTTTTCCCATGAAATAGAAAGGGAAGGAACCTCACTACCAAATTCATTCTATTAAGTTAGTGCCACACCAATCCTATAACTAGACAAGGACCTAACAAAAAAAAAATAATTTTAGGCCAATCTCTTTAATGATCTTAGATGCAAATATTCAAAATAAAGTACTGACAAACTGAATTCAGCAACACATCAAAAAGATTAAAAACCATACTAAAGCCAGTTTCATTCCAAGGATGCTAGGATAGTTCAACATATACATATCCATAAATATAATGTACCATATAAACATAAGCAAGGAAAAGATCACATGATTATCTCAACAGATGAAGAAAAAGCCTTTGACAAAATTCAGCATCCTTTCTTGATCAAAGCTTGATGAAACTAGGAATAGAAGGTTGGTACCTCAACATAATAAAGGCTATATATGACAAATCTATAGCCAACATTATACTAAATAAGGACAAACTGAAACAATTTCCTCTAAAGTGAGTAATAAGATAAGCATTTCAACTGTCCTCACAATGCTTTGTGATCCTAGCTAGAGAAATAAGACTGAGGGAAGAAGTAACAGGAAACAGAATGAAGAAGTCAAACTATCCCCATTTGCAGGTGAGATGTACTTCCAAAACTCCACCAAACAGCTCTTAGGCATCAGAAATATTTGCAGTAAAGTAACAAATCACAAAATTGATATATAAAAATAAGTAGCTTTCCTATATAACAACAATGAACAGACTGAGAAGGAATTTAGAAAAACTCCTATTTACAATAGCCTTAAAAAAATAAAATTCCTAGGAATAAATTTGACAAGCAAAAGGCCTTTTTTTATATAGTTATTACTCCCATGGTGAAACCTTTAATATATACCTTGAGAAGGTCAGAAATGAAAAATTGTATGGAAAGCTCTTTTGTAAAGAAAAAACTAAAAAGAGATACAATTATGTGAGGTGTTATATAAAGATCTTCAGGATGCTGAGGAATAATTACAAACTTTTATACACAGAAGTATAGCCACTCATCCATCTGCAGAAAACTGAAACTAGATCTATGTTTATCACCCTATACTAGTATCAACTCAAACTGAATCAAGGACCTTAATATCAGACCTGAAACTCTGAAGTTAGTACAGGAAAGAGCAGAAAATACTCTGGAAGTAATAGTTATAAGGAAGGACTTCCTCAATAGAACCCCAGCAGCTCAGCAACTAAGAAAAAGGATGGACAAATGGGACTAAATAAAATTAAAAAGCTTCTGCACAATAAAAGAAATGGTCTCAAAACTGGAGAGACCACCCACAGAATGGGAGAAAATATTTGCCAGATATACATCAGACAAAGGACTGATAACCAGAATATACAGGGCACTTCAAAAACTAAACTCTTCCAAAATCAATGAACCAATAAAGAAGAAATGTGCAACTGAATTCAACAAAACTTTCTCAAAAGAAGAAATTCAAATGGCAAAAAAACACATGAAAAAATGCTCACCATCTCTAGCCATAAAGAAATGCAAATCAAAACCACACTAAGATTCTACCTCACCCATGTTAAAATAGCTATCATCAAAAACACCACCAACAATAGGTGTTGGCGAGGATCTGGGGGAAAAGGAACCCTTGTACACTGCTGGTGGGAATGCAAGCTAGTGCAACCACTCTGGAAAACAATATGGAGGCTTCTTAAAAATCTAAACATAGATCTGCCATATGATCCAACAATCCCTCTCCTGGGGATATACCCAAAGGAATGCAATTCAGGTTACTCCAGAGGCACCTGCACACCCATGTTTATTGGCTATATTCACAATAGCCAAGTTATGGAAACAGCCAAGATGCCCCACTACTGATGAATGGATTAAGAAAATGTGGCACTTACACACAATGGAGTTTTACTCAGCCATGAAGAAGGATGAAATCTTGTCATTCATAAGTAAATGGATGGAACTGGAGAACATCATCCTGACTGAGGTTAGCCAGGCTCAGAAAACCAGAAATCCTATGTTCTCCCTCATATGCAGACTTTAGATCTAGGGCAAATACAGCAGTGCTGTTGGACTTGGGTCACACTCTAAGAGGAGAGCACATATGGGAAGTATGGGGACAGGTAGGAAACTCAAAACAGGAAAGTGTTTGATGCCCCCACTGCAGAGGAGTTAATACAGAGACCTTAAAATGACAGAGGTCAATGTGGGAAGGTGATCAAGAACTAGAGAAAAGATCAGGTAGAGATGAATCAATTTGAGTTGCAACATATTTGTGCATGGAAGCAGTGCTAAGAATCTCTCCATATAGCCATCCTTTTCTCAACTAGCAAAAATGCTTTGTCTTCTCTTCAACAAAATTGAAGAAAAGGGCAGAATAGGTTCTGACTGGAAGCAAAGGGTAGGGGATAGAAGGAGGGGGCTGGGAGCAGGGGGGAGAAATGGCCCAAACAATGTATGCATATATGAATAAATGAATTAAAATAAGAAATATAGCCACTCAGGTGCATAGAAGTATGCTTGTGTTGGTCAGGAATAAATACCTGATGAATATTAGAAATGTAATAGGCATCTGCATCTGGTATATGACTGGGAGACTGTGGTGAGGCACAAGAAGACTTTTTCCTATAATTTTACCATTTTGTATGGATTCTGTTTTCATCAACATACTTTTTATTTTGTAATCTGAAATGTAAGAATAATATACTAAAACTTCCTAAGTAATGCAGCTGTAATCAAATAGAAGCAATAACCTACAAAGTAGGACATATTTAACTAGTGTAATACAAAAATTAAAATTTTGATAATGAATATAGTATTTAAAAGAAAGTCAAAGTAAGCAATAAAAATAAATGCATCAATTTAAATAATTTACCTCAAATTCTTATTAAAATTAACCTTAAATCTAATAAACTCAAACAATTTAAAAAATAAAATATTTTTAAGTCAATTTAGGTACAACAATTTCATTCAATAATTTATTACATATTATTTATTGACTCTATACCATCCACACACTGCACTTTTCTAGCTGTAACAATGAACAGTATGTAATAGAGCTTATGTTATAGAAGAGAAGCTGTAAGTGACCATACAAACATTATAGTTGGTATTTCATTCATACTTAACAAAGTGTTGAAATGAAGGGATGATAGCATTCAGATTTGAGAAGATTTCCTGGTGCAAATGACCTGTGCCCAATGGCCAAATGACTCTTCTCACTGTGGGTGATTCACTTATTTAATATTTATGAGTTTTCAGTGGCAGAGCTTCTTCTTGGCATGTGCAATCTCTAAATTTCTCATAGTATAGCTTAAAGGCATCAACATAGAAGCAATAATTTTATAAATACACTCAGTGATAGTGATTGCTCAATAGGGAAATGGAAATATTTTTTGATTGTCCCTTTGAAAGGTGCTGGGTTCTTGTCAGGACACTGACATGCAGGTTGAGATGACCATTTTTGAGGAACACATTTTTGTAGGGAAATACCACAGGCATCCCCATGAAAGGTAAGAATAAATTAGTGTTCCTGTGTCCAATTATTATTTCATGTTTTCCAATTTTAAATAATATTATAATATAACAAGTAGATATATGTCACAAGATATTAGAAATTAATTATTACAAACAATACTTTGATGAAGATGATGTTATTTAATTCAGCAAATCCAAGAGTTAACTGAAAGTCTCTCACATTAACTAAGAGAGTTAAGTTCAGTGTGAACATACATGAGTACTAAACCACAATTATTTGAAAAATATGACATCAAAAGTATATAATTAATTAGCCCAAAAAACAAAATATAAACTAAAACCAAAAATGTGAAAGATCTTTATGATGAATATTATACACACAATGGAAAAGAAAAGCAGCATCAAAAATATTGTAAAATATAACATATGTGAAGGTCAAAGATATTATGATATGTATTGAAAACTGTTGTAAAAGGGGGGTGTGAAGGGAATGGGTAAGGGAGAATAATGTAAGGGTTGAATAAGACAGTGAAGTATAATTACAGCAGGGACACATCGGGAAGCTCCTTTGAACATTTACTTATAAATTAATAACAGAGGACAGGGCTATAAAACTGGTAATGTGTGTGGAGGGGGTAATTTGTGGGAGAGGGAAGGGCGAAAGGAGTTTAATGTGAAGGAATTTGGCTGATAAACTTCATATACCTATATGACTTACAATAATTAAACATCTTGCAATTGCTTAATGTTGGGCCAGGAGGGGGGTTAGGGTGAATTGATCCTAATAACATTTTTAAAGAATTGTTCTGTTTTACTTCAGTTGGAAAGAATAAACCACTTTTTTCAAATTTCATCTCAATTTTAAACAAGAAAGAGAAACTTACAAGGCAAGCTTAATTCCATCTGTAGTTGTAATAGGACAAAACCCAATGCCTGCTATTTATTTTCCAAAAATTCTCTATTAGAGTGATTCTCATCTAAAACTATGACTGCTTTTCTCCTCCTTTGATTGCCTTGAATAGAGAGAAGCATCCTAACCAAATACATTGAGGAGTCTACATCATTTCTGGTTAGAATTTCTACCTTCTTTTGTTGCTTTAGAATTATTATTCTGTTCAGCGTGGTATTCTAACTGCAGTTAATAAATTATACCAGAGTTCTTCATCTCTGAGTTTCTCAAGGTTTATATTAAAGGATTTAACAAGGGAGTAATAGCTGTATGAAAAACAGTCACATATTTATCAATAGGCAAGTTGGAAACAGGTCTAAAATGCATGAAAATACAGGGAGCAAAAAAGCAAACAACCACTGTGATGTGTGAGCTGCAGGTTGACAGGACTTTGTGCCTCCCTTCCTGACTATGAGTTTTAAGAGACTTTAGGATAATTCCATAGATTAGGAGAATGACAAAGACCACCATGTAGATTACTCCACCATTGCCAATCACAGTAAGGCCAATGAAGTAGGTGTCTATGCATGCAAGTTCCAGCAATGGGTACATGTCACAGAAGTGGTCAGTGACATTGTGACTACAGTTAGGCAGACTGTACACAAAGACAATTGGAACAAAAGAGTGTATAAAACAACCAGCACAGGCCACCAACAACCAAAGGATAGAAACTCATCTATTCATGATGGTCACATAGTACAGTGGCTTACAGATGGTCACAAAGCGATCATAGGCCATTGCCACCAGAAGGAACACCTCAGAACTACCAAAAAAATTATATGTCTTACTAATTATTTAATTTAATTTATTTTGTTAATGACTAGCAATGTTTACCAGTGAAGGGATGTACTTTGCCTCGAAGCAAGTAATAATAAACCATTCATATGAACTTGAGGGTAGAGAAGAACATGTGCAGAGAGCCTGAGCTTTCCTGGGAGGCTAGTTAAGATAAGACATCTACCTGTCTCATTTACAGAAATGATTTGATCTGACTCAGAAGATTTGTAGTTTTCATTCTTGAAGCTATAGACTTATTCACTCCACAATTTTGTAGAACAGAACAATATATTTTGTATCAAATTCTGTCTCTTTCCTGTCTTATTTTTGCATATGTAATGCCTTTATTCTCATCAGTCCTCAATTCTAGTTTTCATCAGGACAAGTCTTCTATTTGTCAGTTTAATAATTTACAAAATAGAGTAAAAATAGATTACTTATACTACGCCACACTAATGTAAACTCTACTGTAATTTATCAAAGAATTGATGCTATAAAACCTCACTAATGTCATGCTCCACTTAAACTATTAAGCCAGCCTTTTTCTAGAATATAAGCTAATGCAGGTTTTAAGAACCTGGTTTTTAAAACATTAGTCTATAATTTCAAAATTACCAATGAAGTACTTTATAATGTGAAAATAATAAAACTAAGAAGACTGAAAAAGTTACTTCCTTGATCATAGATTTCCTTAGGTGTTTCCTGGGGTAATTTTAAGGGTACACACATAAAAGCCATATCAACCTTTCTTTGCCCTTTTACACTGTGAGAAACTTGGGATAATATGTAATTATAAATTTACTAATTATAATATACATAAAACTAATTATATTTCTTTGTTAACATATCATGTAAAAGATACTATCACATTAAATAAATAAATACATTGGCTTACTTGTTATTCATATTATATTTATCATTTATTATTTGGAGAAATGGAATAAATACTATCAGGTTGTAGTACTAAAAATATAATTTGCATATTCTAATGAAATTCTGGGTTTTGTCAACAAAGTTTCCAAGTTCAGATACTGTGGAGGAGACAACATGACCTTTATTTATTAGCTGTATTTCAGTATTTCAAGGATTATTCAACTAATATACAGTCTCTCTTGTTTCACACTCATTGTTTCGATTATATCCTATTACAGAAAATTAATGTTTCTGTTACTGAGTGTGACTATTGGTAGCTCATATTCCCATGAGTCTTCATAGAACACCTGGTAACATATGGCTGATCAGCAGACCTAGAAGTTGTGGCAAGTTGCTAAAAGAATCATATGTCCACATGGGCTTCCTATTATCTCAGTCTTTCAGAGAAGCATTAAGACTATCCAAGTGAATAACTAAAATATAAAGACATTTAAATATCTCCAGAGCCATATGCACACCCATGCAGTGCTATTCACAATAGCCAAGTTATGGGAACAGCCAAGATGCCCACTACTGATGAATGGATTAAGAAACTGGTATTTATGCACAATGGAATTTTACTCAGTCATGAAGAAGAATGAAATCTTATCATTTGCAAATAAATGGATGGAACTGGAGAACATCTTTCTGAGTGACATTAGCCAGGCTCAGAAGACCAAAAATCGTATGTTCTCCCTCATATGCAGACTTTAGATCTAGCACAAATACAGCAATGTTGTTGGACTTGGGTCACATGATAAGGGGAGAGCATATACGGGAGGTATGGGGATAGGTGGGAAACCCAAAACATGAAAGTGTTTGATGTCCCCACTGAAGAAGAACTAATACAGAAACATTAAAGTGACAGAGGTCAATATGAGAAGGGGACAGGAACTAGTGAAAAGTTCGGTTAGAGGTGAATCAACTTAGGTTGTAACACGTTAGTACATGGAAGCAATGCTAGGAATCTCTCTGTATAGCTATCATTATCTCTACTAGCAAAAACACTTTGTCTTTCTTACTATTGCCTATGTTTTCTCTTCAACAAAATTATAGATAAGAGCAGAACAGGTCTTCCTGGAAGCAAGAGGAGGTGGGGGAAGAGGCAAGGGGTGGGAGGCAGGGGGGAGAAATGGCCCAAATAATGCATGCACATGTGAATAAATGAATTTAAAAAATAAAATAAGTAAATATGATGTCAATGTCTTCTTTAAAAGGTGCTTGAATATTCTCACCTGCTAAGAAAATGTATTCATAGAAAAACTTAGATGGTACATTTTAATGTCTATGTAAAAATTGATGTAACTAGCAGAAATTAAATAGGACAAACCCATTATTTAATGATACAAGGAAACAAAAATATTAATAATAATATTTACTATTGTGTTTTTCCTATATTCAATCAGTTGAGATGAAACCATAATAAGGGCTTTGCTTTAAGTACATGTAATGAATTCATATGTATAGACATTAAACATTGTACCTTTTCCATGACAAAACTGGGATTCAATTCTTGAAAAGATGAAGATGGATGTTTCTAACAATTAGAAACTGAAATCTTCAGTCTTTCAGCCATTCAAATAGCATGTTCCTACATAAGACTTCTTCGTTCCTAATGAAAAACATGTCCCTTAAATCTCTCCAATCTTACTCCATGACACTGAGACCTCCCACATACTTTTATAAGTAATGAATACACTGAGAAAACATGACACACTAAGCACTAAGTACCAGCTTAAGACATATTGAAGCTTGGGCAATATATGAGTTTGTCAGAAATTTTTGGCTCATTTATTAGGATAACAATTCCTCCATTTTTGTATGCTGAAACTCCATGATATATTTACATCATCACTAGGTTTTAATGAATTAGCTTGTTAGAATATTTGGAATAAATTCAAATGAAGTATTCTCTCTTTAACTGTTTTCTTGCCTTAAACAATCTCTAGAAGTTACAGCTATGAATCCTGCAAGAATGAATTGCTGAATGCCTAGTGACATGAAAAACCCACAATGTGAAAAGAGAAATTCAAAAATGAAATGAGTAACAATGAGTTGCAAATTACAAAATATTTAAGTAACCGAACTAATACCTAAATGCACTAGGCAGACAGAGCAGCTCTCATCCCCTTACTTAACCACATCACAGGAAAAGACATCCCAAACATGCGAGAGACAATGCCCAAGAAGATCTGAGGCAGAAAACTTGGACCTGGTGTGACTATTGTAGTTGATTTTCTACTATTTGAATAGACAATCACAGTTCTGCACTTTTAAAAGGATTGGAGGATTTGGATCAAAGTACAAATTTGTATAGGATGGAACCTTAGTGATCTTCATTCTCTTAATTTAATCCCTAATTTCAATTCAAGTTAGATTGAATAACTGTTTCTTCAAGTAATACAGCTCTTTTCCAAGCAGTAAACAGTGCTCAAAAAATTCTATGTTTATTCTGTTAAGTAACTGATCTTGCCTTTGGCTGCACAGAGAATGTATCAACATGTTTTGTTACGCATTTGATCTTTTGTGACACAAAAGCCTGGATGAAGGTCACATACATACTTATGTGAATCACCTAAAGATCTTTTGAAAGCATTTGATGTCCCCACTCCAGAGGAACTAATACAGATACCTTAAAACGACAGGTTATCATGAGCAAGGGATCAGGAACCAATGTAAAGATCAGTTAGAGTTGAATCAACTTGGGTCATAACACATGGGTACATGAAAACAATACTAGGAATCTTTCTGTATAGCGATCCTCAACTCAACTAGCAAAAATGCTTTGTCTTTCTTATTATGAATGTGTCTTTTCTTCAACAAAATCAGTGATAAGAGTAGAATGGGACCTGCCTGCAACTGAAGGGGGGAGGAGGGGTAGGGTGGGAGAGGGGGACAGGGTGGAGAAATGACCCAAACAATGTATGTACATGTGAATAAATGAGCAAAAGAAAATAAACAACAAAAAAAATCTTTATCTGGTGATTGGCTCCAGTAAAATTTGGCAGTTTTCCACTTGCCTAACAAACATGAAGAATTTATACATGTTAGGAAATATACAAATACTTATATCCTCTATATCTTTGCATCTGAATTTAAATACCTACAAATGTAGTTCTATGACTGAAGTTTATGTATTACTCTTCAGGATAATTATTTCTTTTGCAGGAAAGGTATGATTCAATGGCAATATTAACCCAACTGAAATATGAAAATTTAGAACTATAGAAACCTACATATGACAAAGGAAAAATAAGTACCTGAGGCATTGAATTACTAAAGCAATGCAGAAAAATCTTATGTGATACATCTTAATACTGTGATGTAGATAGTATTGCTAAAACAACAATACAATTAAAATTAATGGTTGATACAATTGTACATCACTCCAATCTGTCAGAATGGGAAATTCAAAAATCTTAACAGACCTCACAGTTTTGGTATTGTTCTGGTTTGTATTTTCTTACTTTTTTTGCAGTGCAGAACAGAGATTCAATGTGCCTTTGTGCACATTAAACATTTGAGGGGTAAAAAAGTCATAGACAACATACCTATATGATAAGGGATGAAAAATGATATCAAATGGAAATCAGGGTTCATAGAAAAGTATGAAGAAAGTATGAAGAGAAATGACCTAAGCCTTGTATGCACATATGAATAATAAAATAATAAAAAAAGAAGAAAGTCAAAATGGTAACTGTAAATTAAACATGTCAACATTCTTGCATTCCTTAAAAGCCTTTTTAAGTTGCTTAAAGAGAAATTAATAGCAATATATTTTTGAGGACACAGCATGTTGCAATACAATATGTGAAACAATTTCAGAGGTCTGTAATAATTAATTGCATCAATCTCCAGTATCACAAAAAGAAAGAAGCAATGATAATTGAGAAGATTTACTATATTTTCTAGGAAAAACGTAGGAGAAATAAAAGGGGGTACCATCTGTTAATTTCAAAAATAAAATATGTTCTAATATCTAACCTCTCTAATAAATGAATACCAAGATTAAAAAAATGACAAACAAATAGTTATCATGTCAATCTGTGGATGCAGTACAATATGTCTGAATTTTCAAGAGATTAAAGCTTATGTCTTGCGAATGCACACAACTAGCCAAAAATATTTCCAAGAATTTTAAGGGTATTTTCCCATAGCACACAAATATTGAGCCCAAACATGAGAACGACTATATTTTAAAAATGTGTATGGGTGTGCCTCTTATAAAATAAATGATAATAAAAATTCCATAACTTTTTGGTTATTTTCATTGACACACATTGTACATATTTATGGGGTATGGTTTGACATTTAAATACATGTACACAATGTGTAATAATCAGATCATTGGCATTCATACTCTATCAATTCAAACACTTATCATGTCTTTGCATTGGCAATATTCAAATGTAATTTACTAGTTATTTTAAAATTTACAAGATATTGTCAATTATAATTACACTTATGTTTTATATCATTGAAGTTATTGTTCCTGGCTAGTAGTACTGCTCTTCCCATTTACTGGCCTCTCTCCATCCTCCTCTCCTCACTTCCTCCACAGGTACTTATAACTACTCTTTTATTGTCTGCTTCTCTGAGATTGATATTTTAGCTTCCACATACACATGATACCACATTACAGGAAACCAGTATTATATACTCTGATTTATTTTACTTAAAATAATGTCTACCAGTTCCATTTATGTTGCTGCAAATAACAGAAATTGCTCTTTTTTATGGATGAGAAGTCAATTTTAGGTATATACCACATCATCACTCTCCAATATGTATACATGACACTAAGGTTGATTCAGTGCCTTGGCTATTATAAAAAGTGCTGCAATAAGCATGTGACTGCAGATGTTCCTTTGAAATACTCATTACATTTCTTTTGGATGCATACTCAAATCACATGGTAGATCCATTTCTAGTTTTTTTGAGGAACCTCAATATGCTTTTGATAGTGTCTATTCTAACTTATATTCTTATAATAATTTATTGACAGAATTTCCCTTCCCCAGTGAAAGTTCTTCTTGCATTTGTTGAAAATCAGTTGGTTGAAAATATTGGAATACTTGGGGTTTTGTATGGTAAAAATTTGTAAAGGTCTGTTTTATGGTGTTTCTTTGTTGATTTTCTATTTATATGATCTGTTAAAGTTCACACCTATTACTACCTTAGACTCTATCACTCATTTCATTCTTTTATTATTGTTGTGCTGGGGGTACAATGAGGTATTTACAAAACTTATTAAATTACATCAACTATATTATACTTGAATTCACCCCTCTCCATCACTCTCCTTTATCTGTGTTCTCACCATTCCTAGAATAGTTCCAACAGGTTTCATGTTTCCATTTTCATACATAATATTCGCAGTATTTGCACCAAATTTACCCTCCTATACCCTTTCCCCACATCCTCCCATCTTCAGGTACCAAACCCCAACCAGCACTCTGTTCTCTGATTTGGTAAAATAAATAATTAAATTAATAGATAAATAAATAATGACTCATTTTAGATGTAACATTTGCTTTTTTACTTTTTCATTTCTATTAGAAATTCCTATAAGCTTATTTCTTGCCTAATGTTAGTGAGCTTAAGGGGAAATAGAGAAGTAAGTTCAAGTTCCTTTTTTTCTTCTTTTTTATTATTTTGGCTGAAGGTACATTTTGGCATTTGAAAGAGTTCTGACAATATATCTTACTTGAATTAACCCCTTTCATCATTCTTCTTAATCACCATCTCTACCCATTCCTGTTGTTTCATCAGGTCTTATTTTTCTATTTACACACATGTGTACACATTATTTGCACTAAGTTCTCCTTTCCACACCCTTTCCCTAGTTCCTATCCCCTCTCACTGGAACCAACACTGCCAGACAGGACTTGTTCCACCCTCTGAATCTTCAATTTTGTAAATGAAAAAAATGGCATTTTTGTTTATTTAAGGTAGATTTGCAGGTAGTTTCTTGTGAATTTCTATGTATGTACTTATAACTTAGCTAACTTCACTTAAGATGATGTTATCAATTTCATCCATTTACTTGTGAATGACAAAATCTCATTCTTCTTTGTGGCTGAATAAAATTCCATTGTATATAAATACCATATTTTCTTAATCTTAACCTTAATCAAGATGCCTGTAGTGAGGCATCTTGGCTAGTTCCATAGCTTAGCTCTTCTGAATAGTTCTGCAATAAACATGAGTGTTCAGATGACTTTGTTGTAACCTGACTTAAATTCTTTCAGGTGTATGCCCAGGAGTAGAATTTCTGGATCATTTTGTGTTTAGTTTTTCAAGGAACTTCCATACATAGTTGTTGTACTAATTTACACTCTTAACAATAGTGTATGAAGATTCATTTTTTACCCACATCCTTGCTAACATTTCATATTGTTTGTGTTCTTGATGGTAACCATTCTAACACAAGTGATGTGAAATCTTAATGTGGATTTGATTTGCATTTCCTGTAGGACCAAGGATGTTGAGCATTTCTTTGTTTTTTGGCCCTTTGTATGTCTTCCACTGAAAAGCTTCTGTTGATTCATTTGTCCATTTTTTTTCATTGTGTTATTGATTTCAGGGGAGTTTAGTTTTTTGAGTGCCTTGTATATTCTTGTTACCAATCCCTTGTCAGATGTATTGCTAGCAAAGATTTTCTCCCATTCTCTAGGTTTCCTCTTCAATCAGGTGACCATTTCTTTTGCTGTGCACAAAGAAGCTTTTGAAATTCATGTAGTCACATTTGTTAATGTGTTCTGTTAGTTGCTGAACCATTGGAATTCTATTTAGGAAGTCATTGCCTGTGTCTATAATTCCAATGTATTCCATGATCTTTCCTGCACTATCTTCAATGTTTCAGGTCTTGTATTAAGGCCCTTAATCCACTTTCAATTGATAGTTGTACAGGGTAAAAGACATGGATCTAGATTAAGTTTTCTACATACAGGTATCCAGTTTTCCCTGAAACATTTGTTGAAGAACCTGTCTTTTCTCCATGGCATGTTTTGTGGGCCTTTGTCAAAAATCAGTTAAGTGTAGATGTGTAGATTCATATTTGGCTCTTCTCTTATGTTCCACTGGTGTTCATATCTGTTTCTGTGCCAGTACCATGCTATTTTTATTGCTATGGCTCTGTAGTGTAGTTTGAATTTGGGTATTGTGATACCTCCAGGGTTGCCTTTTTCTCTATTCAGTCTTTTGTGCCCCAAATGAACTGTAGGTTTATTTTTCAATCTCTGTGATCAGTATCATTGGGATTTTGCAATGAACATGTAGATTGCTTTCTGTAATATAGCCATTTTCACAATACTGATTCTACCAGACCATGAGCATGGGAGATCTTTCCATTTTCTATAGTCTTCTTTAATTTCTTTCTTCAGTGATTTATATTTTTCCTTGTAGAGGTATTTCAAATCCTTTGTTAAGTTTATTCCTAGGTATTACTCACTTTTTATTTCCTTGTTCCAATGTATGAGACTGGTCCTTTAGATGCGTATCAAAGTAATATAATTTACATGCTTCCATAACTACCTATCCTGATTCATTTTCCCTTTTAATCTTAAAGGGATGCAAAGGGTGAATAGGATGTCTTCTATGGCTATTTCATAGAGATTGGTCACTGGTCCTTCCTAGAAGTGAACCAAGAAGTCTTTCAGGAATGTTAAATTTAAGTGGTGACTGGGGCAATTCAGTCAGAAGGAAATTCAGTTGATAGACTGCTAGGATCAAGATCATGAGGCACCAAGTTGTAGTTTTATGAAAAGAGAAATCAAAGAAAAATTAGCGCATACATCCTTTAAAGTTAAAAATGTTTGGAGGATCCAAGATGGCAACTAGAGGGAGGAGGTAGCTAGTGTGTGTTCCTTAAAGTAAAAATCTTGCTGAGATGCTGAAGACACACCAGGCAGGAAAAACCATCAAGAAGAGGCAAAACTCCAACACCTCCACACAACCAGTTCACACATAGCTTCCCCACACCACAATATACAGAGAAAACAGGAGGGCTCCTGAACTGCCAGGCACCAGCTCCTAACCTGCTTGGGAGAAACAGACCAACAAGTGAGCAAACAAGCAGCACATGGTACTCCCAAAGCCACCCCTGGGATAAAACTTCATAGCCCCCAGAACAGGCTGACCCCCACCCCGCCAAAAAAAAACTGAATAATAAATAAGCAACTGACAAAAGACATGTAGCAAAGAGGGTGGGGCTCCCTGAGCTCCAGAGAAAGGGTGAGGGGCACTTTCCCACAAAAACTGTAAATAAGCCTGCAGGAGAAGGCAGGTGTGGCGCCACCCCCCACAGTGAGCGTGGAGTGGGGAAGGCTTGTAACAGTGGCTGACATGTGGCATGCTCCACAAGAGAGAGGGAGAGGGGAAGTTCCCCACACTAACTGTAAATAAACAAGCCTGCTGGAGAAGAAGTGTTTAGCAGCCCCACCCTGAGAGGTTGGAGAGAGGAAGGCTTCCAACAGTGGTTGACCTGCAGCATGCTTCACAGGAGTGTGGGCGATAAGCACTTCCCCACATGAACTCTAAATAAACAGGTCTGCAAATGTAAATACACTAGCAGGACTTTTCACTGGAGAAAAGAGAAGGGGTAGGCATCTAGGAGAACTCTAAAAAAACAAATCTATGACTGCACATATTAAAAATATAGAAATATCTCAAATGAATGACATAATGTTACATCTCAAACTCCTAGAAAAACAAGAACAAGCAAATCCCAAGACAAACAGAAGGAGAGAAATAATAAAAATACAAGCTGAAATAAATGAAATAGAAACAAAAAATACAAAAAATTAATGAAATAAAAAGTTGGTTCTTTGAAAAAATAAACAAGATCGATAGACCCCTGGCAAACCTGACTAAAATGAGGAGAGGGAAAAACCAAAATCAGTAAAATAAGGAATGCAAAAGGGGAGATAACAAACACCATGGAAGTCCAGGAAATCATCAGAGACTACTTTGAGAACCTAGATTCTAATAAATTTGAAAATCTTGAAGAAATAGACAGGTATCTAAATACTTACAATCACCCAAAACTGAACCAAGAGGCTATTAATCACCTGAATAGATCTATAATACAAAATGAAATTGAAGCAGCAATAGAGTCTCCCAAAAAAGAAAAGTCCAGGACCTGATGGATTCTCTGCTGAATTCTATCAGACATTTAAGGAATAACTAATACCAACCCTCCTTAAACTGTTCCATGAAATAGAAAGGGAAGGAAAATTGTCTAACACATTTTATGAAGCCAGTATTATACTCATCCCAAAACAAGGCAAAGACACCTCCAAAAAGGAGAACTATAGGCCAATATCCTTAATGAACATTGATGCAAAAATACTCAATAAAATAATGGCAAACTGAATCCAACAATACATCAAAAAGATCATTCACTACAACCAAGTTGGCTTCATCCCAGGAATGCAGGGGTGGTTCAACATATGAAAATCAATACATGCAATACAGAACATTAACAGAAGCAAACACAAAACACACTTGATCATCTCAATAGATGCAGAAAAGCCTTTGATAAGATCCAACACAATTTCATGATAAAAGCTCTAAGAAAACTAGGTCTAGAAGAAAAGAACCTCAACATTATAAAAGCTATATATGACAAACCTACAGCCAGCATTATACTTAATGGAGAAAAAAATCAGGAACCAGACAAGGATGCCCACTGTCTCCACTCCTATTCAACATAGTACTGGAATTCCTAGCCAGAGCAATTAGGCAAGAAGAAGAAATGAAAGGAATACAAATAGGTAAAGAAACTGTCAAAATATCCCTATTTGCAGACGATATGATCCTATACCTTAAAGACCCAAAAAACTCTACTCAAAAGCTCCTAGACACCATCAATAGCTATAGCAAGGTAGCAGGATATAAAATCAGCATAGAAAAATCATTAGCTTTTCTATACACTACTAACAAATAAACTGAGAAAGAATATATGAAAACAATTCCATTCACAATAACCTCAAAAAAATCAAATACCTAGGAGCAAACTTAACAAAGGATGTGAATGGCCTCTACAAGGAAAACTATAAACCCCTGAAGAAAGAGATGGAGGAAGACTACAGAAGTTGGAGAGATCTCCCGTGCTCAAGGATTGGTAGAATCTTCAAAGTAAAAATGGCTATATTACCAAAAGCAATCTACATGTTCAATGTAATTCCCATCAAAATCCCAATGACATTCATAAAAGAGATTGAAAAATCTACCCTGAAATTCATTTGGAAACACAAGAGACCACAAATAGTCAAGGCAATACTCAGCAAAAAGAACAATGCTGGAGGTATCACAATACCAGACTTCAAACTATATTACAAAGAAATAGCGCTAAAAACAGCATGGGTACTGGCACAAAAACAGACATGAAGACCAGTGGAAAAGAATAGAGGACCCGGATATGAATCCACACAGCTATACTCACCTTATTTTTGACAAAAGTGCTAAAAATATACGATGGAGAAAAGACAGCCTCTTTAACAAAAACAGTTAGGAAAACTGGTTAGTAGTCTGCAAAAAACTGAAACTAGATCCATGTTTATCACCCTATACTAGTATTAACTCAAAATCGATCAATGACCTTAATATCAGACCCCAAACTCTAAAGTTGTTACAAGAAAGAGTAGGAAATACTTTGGAAGAAATAGGTATAGGCAAGGACTTCCTCAATGGAACCCCAGCAGCACAGCAACTAAGAGACAGCATAGACAAATGGGACTTCATAAAACTAAAAAGCTTCTGCTCAACAAAAGAAATGGTCTCTAAACTGAAGAGACCACCCACAGAGTGGGAGAAAATATTTGCCAGCTATACATCAGACAAAGGAATGATAACCAGAATGAATATACAAGGAACTTCAAAAACTAAACTTGCCCAAAATTAATGAACCAATAAAGAAATGGGCAAGCAAACTAAACAGAACTTTCTCAAAAGAATAAATTCAAATGGCCAAAAAACACATGAAAAAATGATCACCATCTCTAGCCATAAAGGAAATGCAAATCAAAATCACACTAAGATTCCACCTCACTCCTGTTAGAATAGCCATCATTACAACACCACCAACAACAGGTGTTGGAGAGGATGTGGGGAAAAAGGAACCCTTATACACTGCTGGTGGGAATGCAAACTAACACAATCACTCTGGAAAAATACTTGGAAGCTCCTTAAAAATCTAAACATAGATCTGCCATATGATCCAGCAGTATCACTCTTGGGGATATTTCCAAAGAATGTGACACAGCTTATTCTAGGGGCACTTGCACACCCATGTTTATTGCAGCACTATTCACAACAGCCAAGTTATGGAAACAGCCAGATGCCCCACTACTGATGAATGGATTAAGAAAATGTGGTATTTATACACATGGAATTTTACACAGCCATGAAGAATGACATCTTATAATTTGCAAGTAAATGTATGGAACTGGAGAACATCATTCTGAGTGAGGTCAGCCAGGCCCAAAAGACCCAAAATCATATGTTCTCCTTCATATGCAGACTTTAGATCAAAGGTAAACACAACAAGAGGACTGGACTTTGGTCACATGATAAGGCAAGAGCACACAAGGACAGTATGAGGATAGGTAAGAAACCCAAAAAACTAGATAGCATATGATGTCCTCAATGCAAAGGAACAAAGGCAGAAACTTTAAGATGACAGAGGCCAATAGGAGAAGGGGACTAGGTACTAGAGAAATGGTTAGTTTGAGAAGAATCAATTTAGAATGGAAAACATATGTACAGGAAAGCAATGTGAGGAACCTCCCTGTGTAGCTATCCTTATGTCAAGTAGCAAAAACCCTTGGTCCTCCTTATTAATGTTTATACTCTCTCTTCAACAAAATTAGAGATAAGGGCATAACAGTTCCTGCTCAGAAGCAAGGGGGTAGGGGGGGAGAGGAAGAGGGAAGGAGGAAAGGGAGGGGGTGGGGGAAAGGGGAGAGTAATGACCCAAACATTGTATACACATACAAATAAAAGAAAAAAAATATTAAAAAAAAAAGAACACTGCCACCAACAAACTTTGAGGATGCAGGAAAAAAGGAACCCTCATACACTGCTGGTAGGAATGTAAGCTACAACAACCTTTATGGAAAACAGTATGGATGCTCCCTAAAAATTTAGAAAGAGATCTACCATATGATCCAGCAATACTACTCCTAGGGATATACCCAAAGAATGTGAGTCAAGTTACAACAAAGGCACATTCATGCCCATGTTTATTGTAGCTCTATTCACAATAGCTAAGCAATGGAAACAGCCTAGATTCCTGCCTACTGACCAATGTATTAAGAAATGTGGTATTTATACATAGTGGAATTTTACTCAGCCACAAAGAATGAAATTTTGATTTGAAGATTATCATCTTAAGTGAAGTTACCCAGGTTCAGAATGCCATGTTCTCCCTAATCTGTAGATTGTGGACCTGAAGTAAATGCAGCAATATTATGGGACACTGGTCACATTAAGGAGAGGCCACACATGGGAAGGATAAGGCAAGGGAAAGAAACCAAAACCTTCAAAGAGTTTGGTATGCTCACTGTACAGAAATGAATATAGAAATTTTAAAATGGCTGGGGCCACCATGTGAAGCAGTCTAGGGAGTAGTGTACAGGACTGGCAGAGGCAAATCAATTGCAACTATAGTGCATATATGCATGGAAACAACACAAGTATAACTCCCTGTGTAGCTTTCTTTATCTCAAACTAGCAAAACGTCATGTTTCTCATTTTATCTTTTATGTTTTTTCTTCTACAAAGTAGGAGAAAAGGAGGACAGAACAGGTTCAGGAAGTAGGGGGAAGGTTGGCACTTGTAGGAAGGTAAGGTGGTGGGGAACGGGTTAAGAGGATGAATATGGTGCAAACATGATGCAAACCACTTATACACATGTATGTAAATGAAAAAATAATACCTGCTGAAACTGTTCCAGGAATCAGGGGATGGGAGAGATGTGGAGAGAGGGAATTAAAGTATGATATATTTAATACATTGTAAGAAACTTTGTAAATGCTACAATGTACCCACACCCAGCACAGCAATAAAATAAATAGATAAAGGAACTCTGTATGAAAATATATACACATGAATATAAATTTTTTTCAAAAAAACAGGTCATGTTAGGGTGAGAGTACTAGTAGGAAAGGGAGGGTAAATGAAGAGCATAAAGGGGAATGACTATGGTCAGTGAGCTTTCTATATGTGCATGAAAATGGTACATTGGAACCTATTGAAGTTATTTTAAGAAAGGAAAATGGAATGAGAAAAAATGATGGTGAGCATAAATCTAACCAGGATACTTTGTATGCATATATGGATGTGTCCCAATGAACCTTTATATTACTATATAAAGGATAGTACAGCTACTATCCTTTATATAGTAATAAACAGGCTAAGGAAAGAAATGTTTTATATATATATATATGTTTATATATGTGTCTCTATCTGTGTGTATATATGTATGTATGTGATGATTTTATGTATATATATACATATAATATATATATACATATAATATATATACATAATATATATATACATACATATATTCCTTTTGGCACAACGTAGACCTAGAACACAGTACATTAAATAAAATAAAATGCATGCATAAAGAAAAAGTTTGTAGGCTAGCAATGTGGAATCTATGAAAAGACGGGGTGAAATATATACAGACACAAAAAAAAGAATTGGTTCTCACCACCAGGGTGGCAGACAGGAAATTAAGAATTACAGGTCAATCAATGCAAGTAGTAAATATGTAGAATGAAAAATTGGAATGATATAATGTACAACATGAGGAATATAGAAAATAATAGTGTACATATTCAGGAATTTTGCTAAATTGGTTAGATTATATCTTCGCTTGCCACAGCAGGGACAATGGGTAACTTATGTGATATGATGGATATGTTAATTTGTTCTTCTGTGATAACCATTTCATTGCATACATTTGTGTGACATATAACATCATGCTGTTGCTTCTTAAATATACATCAAATATTCAGTTGTAAAAAGAACTGTCTGCTTTGTGGGATCCAAATTATAAACTTTTATCTTCCCTCACACAAAAACAAGTATCCCATAAGAGCATTCTCTCTCACCACATTTGCTGATCATCCATTGATCAGATGCCTATTGACCTGAGCAGATGGTAAGGCTGCAACACACAAGCCTGTAAATATCCAGTCATTTCTCTAATGGTAGGAACCAAATGGTTATTCAGTAGACCTAGTTTTGCCTCCTTTAACAAAGTATTCCATTTAGAAATTTCAATAGATTTTGTAGTACACTTCATAATGAATTGTACACTTAAATTAGGAAACTTCTATTGGAAGTTTATTTAGCAAGTTATATTCAGAAAGAACTAAATATACATTCACATTAATAAGAAAAAAACATAGGTATTTATGTATTTATATAATACATACAGATGAAAAACAAAATATTGTATTACTAAATATAGTCACCATGCTATACTTTCAATCTCCAGAATTTATTTTTGACTACCATATATAACATACATGTATCCTTTATACATAGACATGTGCAATAGAATAATATTTAACCTTTAAAAAGAAGCCTTCCCAACTTCTTAATTATAACAACATGGATGAACATTGTAGACTTCCACACTAAGAAATAATAATTACATGAATTTATCAGTTACAAATGATGTTTTGATATCACTATGTTAAGAGAACTATTTTGAATATAAATTTTTGCATTGGATTTCACCATATATAATTTTCTAATACGTGCAAGTAAGATTTTTGCTGGCTCATGAGTTATCACATGTATCAGTTTCTTCAACATTAAGTTCAAAATATATTCTGACTAAAACTCTGATTTATTTCCCTTACTGGTTGTTGAGAAATACATTACTTAATTGTCAAGGCTATAGGAATTTTCTGAGGACATCTATACCCTTAATATTCTAATGTATTTTATATCACAGAAGAAAATAAATCCAGATTATGTTGTAGGTCCCATCTGAGATAGCAAAGCAAGTTCTTTTACCTCATTCAGATAAGTGGAAAAATATGAGTCATTCTCTGAACTCAGATGGAAGGACACAGAGCATGGTACCTAAGCTTATAGAAATTATCTTTAAGTGATAGTGTAACCCACAGAATTTGATCACATTAGAAGTTTCTTCTAAATGAGAGACATATTTGTGCACATTTTGCCACTTGGCAATAAGAAAGACACAATGATTAGACATGCTCTTTATCTTAAAAGTAATGCATATTCCATTTGAAGTTGCTGAATTTAATACATTTCTTAGGTAAATTGAAAATTGCTGGCATTTAGTGAGCCCATCACATAATAAAGATCTTTAAGTGATGGAGATAGATAAGTCTGTGGCCCTGCATCAGAGACTTTGTAACATAGAAGATGAATGTGAATTTAAACATATGATGATGAGGCTCAATGGAGTCAATGACAAGCTGAGTTTAAGGAATAATACTGAAAGCCCTTAAGCACTGTTCACTCTTTGTAAAAATAACTGTCTTTTTCTTGTAGACAAGTATCATTTAACTAATATTGGGTTGATATTAATGGATTGAATAAACAAAATGAAGATCATTATAGTGCATATCACACAGATTCAAGTCTTGATTCAAAGCCTCCACTCATACTAAAGTGCAGAATTATGCCTTACTATCTTTTAAGAATTACATGAACTACAATAGCCACTCAAGTTCCAAGATCTCTGTCTCTGAGCCTCAGATCTTTTTAGACTGAGTTTTTCTCACACTTAAGCTATCTTTTGCTGTGGTCTGGTTAGGTAAGGGGCCTGGGACTACTTCCTCCCACAAGCTGATTTAAATATTGCTTGCCTTACCAAAATATTTACTAATATGCAGCAGTTTATTTATCATTTTTCTTTGAAAGTTAATACATTATAGTATTATATATCACTTGGTACTCAGCTACTCATTTTTGGCAAGATCCAAGTCTGTTATCTCTAGGGACTGTTCAAGATTCATTTGAATTTGTTCCAAACATTCTCACAAACTAATCTATTAAAATAGTGATGATGCAAAAAAGCCACAGACAACATCTGCATATAATATATATATATATGTATATATATGAATTATTGCCTGTTAAAAATGACCGAATTGGGTTTTGGATACTCAAATTCTTCCAAGCTGGAGTAGCTATTTACTGTTATTTAGTTCTCAAAGTATTACATTTTCTTATTGCATTCATCATTGTCTACAAGTGTTTGTGAAAAGTCTCCATTTCATGGAATAAGTTTGGAGGGGTAGCTTGAGATAGTTTTAAGTAGGAAGCAAGGGGTCTTGGGAAGATGCCATTTGAATGACTGAAAGAATGAAGAGTTCTGCTTCTACTTTTGAGAAACTCCATCACCAGCTTTTCCAGGAAGTTTAATTCTAGCCTTTTCTGGACAGGTACATGACTTACTATCTAGGCAAATGAAAGATAGTTCAGATCATTAAAGTGAAGCCCCTCTTCATTTGCTTCACCTCAATCCACTGGAAAGAGAAAAAAATCACATAACTAAGATTAGGATTAAGTTTTTGTTTATTTGTGTCACTAAATATTGGCTTTGCCAAATTTATTTCCATTAATTAGATCAATTCTGACATAGTTGTTCAACACAGCATGTTTGTTTTTCTATGAAGCCATCATACCAGCAGGTGAGAAAATTCAACTACCTTAGACAGTAGGTATTGACGTTGTATTTGAATGTCTTTATATTTTAGAACTTTACTTGGATACTTTACACATCTGTGAAAAATGGATATAATGACAAGCTGTGTGGAATTATGTTTATTGTAGCCACTTGCTAATGTTTCTAGATCCACCAAACATTATCATGCTTTCTTTGAGGCTCAGAGGTACATGAATTATCTGCAGTCACCCTCAGTAAGAGAATCTTTGGTTGTCTGTAACAAGAACAAGACTCTAAGCATTGAGTTTGTGAAACACTGACAATGGATAATAATTGAGTATTCTTGTGATATACTGAAATATAGCTAATGTTTTACACTATATAGTCTCATAGAAGGGATCTGAATTGGGAACATTAAGGTAGCAACACACAGACATTCATTAATCAGGATATAAACATCATACTATGTCATAATGTTACAGCCTAATCAGTGTTTGCTTTACATTTTGCAAAATAACAAGCAATACATGTAATATGTCTATACATATAATAAGACAATGGATTTATTACTTTAGCTTATAGAATATTATATTTTACATACTATGTTAACTAGGAAATATAATTATTTTAGATATATTTGAACTAGGGGATTTAAAACTTCATATCATTCCAAGTGTTTAGAGGATAAGGGAACAAATGTCTATTATTTTCTGAATGTTTGATATGGGATTTATGTGTGTACCATAAAATTATCTCAGGAAACATACTGGTATGTGTACATATAAAAAGTCTTGATCAGGGAAGTATTTCCTTTAGATTTATTAATTTGTTATTTTAAAGAACCATATAGGATTTTTTTTAATTATAGAAGTATCTTTTTAAAAAGCTATGCTCTTGCAAACTATTAAATTATACTTTCCTGGAAAAATATGAACATGATGATTTTAATTTGGAATAGTCATATTATTTTTCACTTTGTATGGTACCAAATTTTGATAAAACCTCATATACTTTACATAAGTTTAAATGTAATGTCCTTTAAGCATTCTGTTTTTATTCTATTATGCACATTATTAATATGTCTAATAGAATATTTCACCTGGTTCAATTCAGCAGTAACAACTAATGAGAATAAATGCACAAAAACAAAATGTGAAAGACATAGACCTGGAATGAACTACTTTATACATGTATTTTCTATGGCTGATATGCCTTTATTGGTCTGTAGCCTAAGAGTGACAAATTCAGATCTTTTGAATCAGATGGTATCAATTTTGTAAACAAGACCTGTTGGAGGCTCAATGCTGCCGGCTTCCAAAGAAACCTCACACTCTCCCTGAACCTAGCCTTCTCCACCACTAAATCCATGTTAATGGGATTTTCTTGTTTTCTTCTTGTTAAAATACAATCATTCACAGGTAAACATTGCTTGTGCTTTTATATAATAAAATAGGTAATTCCTAAGGCAGAAAACAAACATTACAAAGGATTCGGGTAAAGATATAGAATTCCTTATATCCTTGTCTAGGTCAACAATTCTTATTAAATTGACAAATATCCTCATGATTTCCTCTCACAATGAACACTGATAACAGCTATCATCATTCATATTTTACCAGGTGACAAGCAGTGCTCTAGGCACCTTGATGTAACAACAACAAAAACATAAACATAGATTCTATGGGTATCCCAGCTCCAATGACTGCAAGATCCACCACTATGCTACTCTTTTGCTCATATGATTTATTTGATCCTATGAAGGTCAAAACTGAATGACAAATTTAGACTCCTTACTTTGGTCACAGTAGTTATCACATATAGGTTTCCACTGATTAACATTTTAAGAAACAACGATAAGCTTGTTTGATTTTACAATTATGAAGAAAGAAAAAACATAAACATTAGATAAATGTGTGGCTGGTGAATAGCATTGCAGGTATTCATATTAGAAAAGATTATGAAATCAACTAGTTTAATGACTTTATTTTTCTAAGTACAAACTGAGACATATTTGTCACCAAATTTAGAAAATAACTCAAACCTATAACTTCTAAGCAAGTATGGACTTGATTTTGTGAATGTTTGGAATCTAGACACTGAAGTTCTATTTTTAGCACTCTCAGGACCTAGAAAGTATTATATCCCACTCTTCTTCACTTCTCTCATTAGATTCTATTATCTCCACTCTTCCTATTTAGGGTTTATTAGCCCACTGCATTACGGATTTCATAAAGGGAGAAATACTTTATGTCTTTCTGACATCTGTACCAAGAAATAAGCTATTTGAACTATGTCACTTTAAATCAGTTAATGAGTGTGTTATCTCTGTCTAGTCTTCTCTGTAGAGATTCGCTGACCTTGAGATGCACCCTTGTAATTGTAGCTTAACAAGACAATCTGAGAGGAAGTAGAATTACCCACAAAAGATCTATGGGATTATTGGAAAGGAACTAAATACAGGATAACTAAACGTTTGTTGTGAGTTTGCCATGCAGGAGACGTAATGAAGATGTGATTCATGATAGACAGGATACATGGTCCTGTTCAAAAATTAATAACTGATCCTGTCCTTCACTCTAATCTGGTAATCAAGTCTTCCAGAAGAGTTAATGGGATATAGTAACAATGTCACAGAATTTTTCCTCCTGGGCCTTACTCAGGATCCTGACGGGAAAAAAGCATTATTCATCCTGTTTTTACTCAGCTACATTGTGACGATGATGGGCAACCTGCTCATTGTGGTGACTGTCATTGCCAGCCCCTCTTTGGGCTCCCCAATGTACTTCTTCCTTGTCAATCTGTCACTCATGGATGCTGTGTATTCCACTGCCATTTCTCCCAAGGTGATCAGAGATTTACTCTATGAGAAAAACACTATTTCTTTTCCAGCCTGCATGGGCCAACTCTTCATGGAGCACTTTCTTGGTGGAGCTGAGGTGTTCCTTCTGGCGGTGATGGCCTATGATCGCTATGTGGCCATCTGTAAGCCACTGCACTATTTGACAATCATGAATCGACAGATTTCTATCCTTCTATTGGTGGTGGCCTGGGTTGGAGGTTTTGCCCACTCTGTTGTTCAACTTGTCTTTGTGTACAATCTCCCTTTCTGTGGCCCCAATGTTATTGACCACTTCATCTGTGATATGTACCCATTGTTGAAACTTTCATGCACTGACACCTACTTCATAGGCATCTCTGTGGTTGCCAATGGTGGAGCAATCTGTATGGTGGTCTTTATCCTTCTCCTAATCTCCTATGGAATCATCCTAAACTCTCTTAAGACTCAGAGTCAGGAAGGGAGATTCAAAGCCCTGTCAACCTGCAGCTCACACATCACAGTAGTTGTCCTATTTTTTGTTCCCTGTATTTTTATGTATGTTAGACCTGTTTCCAACTTTCCTATTGATAAATCTGTGACTGTTTTTTACACAGTTATTACTCCTATATTGAATCCTTTAATATACACCTTGAGAAGTTCAGAGATGAAAAATTGTATGGAAAAACTCTGGTGTAAAATATTACCCACAGATCGAATAAGAACGTCTTCATGTTGAACAAGATACTAATTGTAAGACAACAAAAAAGCAGTAATTGTAACAAAGTACAAAATAATCTATTCAATATATTCTGTAGAGAGTGATTCTCCTTTTTTGAAGACATCAAATAAGCAGAATAAATAATAATTTTGATTAGAATTAGATCAATAGAGAAATTCTGGACGATGAACAAAGGCACATAGAATTTTGTCTTATTGAAGGAGAAGCTAAAATTAAGCTCATCCTGTAAGTTTATCTTTCTCAGTTAAGATTGAGATGGGACTTTATCATATATGTCAATATTTAACATGTGCAATTTGTCCAGTTTCAAAGAATAGGTATTTCCAAATGTTTTTATTTTATGCTCAGTAAACCATTAAAGGAATGTCTTCATTTTTGGAAGCATCACGATCCCTAAGAATATATTTTGGTAAAATCCTTTTTAAATTTTATATAAACACCCAGGTTTTTCTCTATCTTGAAACATCCCAAACCAATAAGAAGATAGAATTGCTTTTACTACAGTGTGGTAACATCATCTATTCTCTGTAGGGTATCAGTTGGTTTTCTTTAGTTTTCTTTTTTTTGGTATCACTAGGTCTTGTACTCAGGTTCTCATGCTTGTTAGGAAAGCACTCTAATTCTTGAGACTTGGTCCCAGCCCTTTTGGCTTTAGTTGATTTTCAGATAAAGTCTGCTTTTGCCCAGACTGGGTTAAACCATAAACCTCACATTTCTTTCTCCTTCATTCCTGAGACTATGGGAGTGTAGCACCATACTTGTCTTGTTCTTCATATCAGTTCTCTCTAAGTTTCTTTTCCTGGGCTGGCCTTAGATTTCAATCCTCTAATCTCTGCCTCCCAGTACCTAGGATTGCATTTATGACAAACCATGTCTATCTCTTTTTTGTTCATTTTTTGAAATAAATCTTATTATTTACATTTAAGTACACAATCCTATGGTATGTGATTAGATGGATAGACAGATAAATAATAAAGGATTTACAAAGTGAAAAAATTGACATAGCCATCATATAACACAATTTTTTTGCTTTTGTGGTAAGAACATTGAAACCTTTTTCATTTACCATCAGTCTCCAATACAGTACATTTTATTACCTGAAGCCCTAATGTTGTCTGTTATTCAAAGGATACAAAGTAGTAGATGCCAATGTCAGTTGATCAAGTTTAGAGATCTAATGTACAGTAAGCTTACTTTTCTAAATAAAAATATATTTTAGATCTTTTGTTACATATAATGCTATGACTTTTATGCTTATCAGATAATAGATGCAATGTATTAAAAAATTTTGTAACATCTTACCTAAAATATTTTCAAAATAATTGAAATTACTTGTTTGTACCTTCCTGATACAAATACTGTATCTTTCCCCAAAGGTAAACCCCATACTAAACATTTTGTTGATCATAATTAAAAATAGTTTAACTCTATAGTTTAATTCTTAAAATATATCATCTAGATATCCTTATTACTTATCTTTCTTAAAATTATTCCATATAGTGATGATTTCTGAATTTTTAGTTTTCCCAAATTGTTAACTTGCTAAGATTTAATCCTTTCCCTGGATGACCTTCATAGTGTCATTATTTCCTGTGAGTGTATTATTTCCAATATGAGTATACCACGGATTTTCTATGCATTTAACCATTGGACACCTGGGGTTTCTTACTTTTTTTTTCTTTCCTGTAATCTTGCTGTGGACATCTTGAATATTTATTTTGTGTTAATTAGGATGTTTATACTTTCCCTTGTACAGATGATTGCATTTTCCCATAATGCTTTGTTGTAAGTTACACTCCCACCACAGTGAATAACAGCTCCATTGCTCTACTACCTTACCAGCACTTGATATTGTGAGATGTCTGCTTTTTGTGAATGTCATTGGTATTAGAATGTTAGTTTATAGTGTTTTTGATTTTTCCTTATTGCTACTGAAATTGAGCATATTCTCATGTTAACTGGACATCCAGTTTTTATAATTGTTTATGAATTGCCTATTCATTTCTTTTGCCAATTTTCCCATTATCACTGAATTACTGTAGTTCTTCAATCTATATACTAATTATTTATTCTTAAAGGTATTATACAGTCTTCTCTATATGTGTTCTTTGATATTATTGCAATTTATTTTGGTGAAAACAACTTCTAATTTAATTTTATTTTTTTTTCATTGATCAGTTGACCAAGACATTTGTATATCTATGATGTACATATGTTGCTTTAAAATACATATCATTATAGTGTGGTTAAATTGAGCTAATTTTCTTTTTTTTGTTGTTTTATTACTCATATGTGCATAGAAGGCTTGGGTCACTTCTCCCCCCTGCCTCCACTCCCTCCCTTACCACCCACTCTGCCCCCTACCTCTTGCCCCCACCCCCTAGCTCTCCCCCCAACCCCCTCAATACCTGGCAGAAACTATTTTGCCCTTACCTCTAATTTTGTTGAAGAGAGAGTATAAGCAATAATAGGAAGGAACAAGGGTTTTTGCTGGTTGAGATAAGGATAGCTATACAGGGCATTGACTCACATTAATTTCCTCTGCATGTATGTTACATTCTAGGTTAATTCTTTTTTGATCTAACTTTTTTTCTAGTTCCTGGTCCCCTTTTCCTATTAGCCTCAGTTGCTTTTAAGGTATCTGCTTTAGTTTCTCTGTGTTAAGGGCAACAAATGCTAGCTAATTTTTTAGGTGTCTTACCTATCCTCACCCCTCCCTTGTGTGCTCTTGCTCTTATCATGTGAAATTGAGCTAATTTTCAATGACATTACCTCTGTGTTCTTTTGTGGTGAGAACACTTCCATTCTGCTGTTTTAGCCATTTTTAATTGAATATTTGTTTCCTTCCTACTATAAAAATTGTTTTTTCTGTTGTCCTAAAAACATTTTTCAGCACATTTAAATAAATTCAACTTTCTTCCCTAATCTAGTATGCTATGTTCATTATATTTTCTATTCAAAATTAATGTATCTCTTTCTAAGATATCTTAACTTGATTAATTGAGTATTTCTAATTTAATATGCTATTAATAGTTTTAGGTCAGTTAAGTGCATTTTGATATATAATAAAAGACTTCTCATTCAATATTCTTTCTAAAAATACATTCTTCAACATTGGAATAATTTTAGAAGATTGCATAGATCTAGTAGAGAGGATTTTTGGTTGACAATGTATTAAATGTATGATTAATTTGGAAAAGAATCAGCATCTTCACCACATTGAACCATTCCATTGGGAAGTATGAAATATCTTTGTTTAGGTCTGTGTGATTTTTCACTAATTTTTTCTTGTTTTGTCTTCATCCTAACATATGTCTTACATTTTTGGTTTGAGTTTTATATTTTGTATTTTGGGTTACCTTAACTATGTAAATATAATTATATATAAAATAAACTATATTTTCCAAATTATTTAAGAAAATTTAACCTTGAATTCAGTCATTTCACTGGACTCCCACATTTAATATGAGAGATATCAAGTAACTTTTGGATTTGTAACTTCTTTGCTTAGTATTCTCTGTTAACTCTTCAGGGTCTGTTAAATGAATAATGATATCATCTGAAATAAGGATTTTTGTTTCCAATAATTTATTTCTAAAGTTTTATAATATATTCCCTAATTATATTATTGTACTAGTTAAAATTGGAAACATGGGCTCATGATTGGATAGAAAAAGTGCTGAGTTATTCTTAGCTTCTGTGGGGATGCCTACATTATTACCCTATAAATGTGTTCCTTTGAAATGGTTATCCTCACCTGTTTATCACCCTTGTGACAGAAGCTGATAGCACAATCAAAATAGCAATTAAAAACTACTTGCTAATTTTCCCCACTGACAATACAGTCACACTGCCACTAAGAACCACTTAATCTATACTCTGAGAAATATCCATATTCTGAGATGATAAAAGCCATGCAGAAGGTCTACCAAAGTTAAGCCAATCATTTGCCAAAAGAAGTGTATGTAAGTTGTTAGACACATATACTTAGGACCTAGAAGTCCTCTGAGGTTTTATGCTAACATCCTTTTTCTAAAGCACTCTGTATAAGTTTAATTTAGCAATAAATTACATGTCTGCACAATCATAGTTTCCCTTGTAAACATTTGCTCTATAACATATTATCAGTGCACCTGGGTAGGTATAATGCATGGGTGGTAGACAATCAATAAATAATGTGTGATGAATTTTAAGTGAAAATTTTCCACTTGTTTCAGAATATTTTTCTTTTTAAATTTTTACTTAAAATAATTAAACTAGAATTTAACTTTCATTAAATATATGTTGAATATTTTAAATCAATGCACTCATTTTATCATTGCAGTGTCTTGACTTTTTTAGATTACTGTCTTTCATTTTCACTCTTTTTAGCATACACATTAAATATGTAATACTGTGAAGACGATCTTCTTTATAATATTTTAGGTATACACATGACATTTTTAATATTAATGATTTTACTTTGTGAAATGTAAAATTATATTAAATATTGAAAATAAAACTCATACAAAATTATAAAAGTACAAAATAAATGTCTCCATTCCTACTAGTGTCTTCAATGTTACTGTCAGTTTTAGACACTATACTATTTTTAAAATACTTCATGTATTTCTTCCTTACAAATACATTCATATTTACACAAAAGCATGAGTGACTATTTTCTCTATAGGGAAGCTTGCATTTATTCCTCAGCATTCTGAAAAAAATCTACATATGATAGTTGTCTTGTATCTATCTCATTTTCAGTTTTCCTTTTACTGTTATACTCCCTTATTAAGATGTACTGAAATTGATATACTCCATGGTTTTCTACTTGTTCCCAGTCATTTTCTATGACATTGATTCCTGCAACAAACTCTTTGAATATGTCTAAATGTGAGTTCCTAGAAGCTATATTGTTTAGTCAATTCGTGTATAAACTTAAAATGTCTGTATTCATAATGGTTGCCAAAATGCCACCCATAAACTTTTGGGGAAATGCACTGCTTTCCACAGATCATGAGAATACCTGTTTGTCTGCATTCTTAAAAATCTTCCCTTGATGAGGATAATGTGATATATGAAAATTTGATTAATAATTTGTCTGCTTTAATTGAAATTCACTCAGTTTAACCTAATTTTAAACATTATTTCACATGTGTAAAACATTTGGATTCAATTAACATGATTTCATATTTGATGACTTCTACCTATTTTCTCCCCAAATTCATTTTTGTGACACATTATAAAGGAGTAAATTTATGTTTGCATTGTGCATGCAATCATGTTTACCCAGCTTGTGGCTTATTATTGATTTTCAATGGTCTGAAATAATTTTTGGCTGCCTAGCAATAATTCTGCCTTTCTATAGTCAAATCTGTAAATATTTTCTTTGATTTGTGTCTCTTTCCTGAAAGCATTAGAATCAATATTCCTACTGCTTCATCATCTGTAAATATTCCCTATACCCTGCTGTACTCAAATCTCCTTCCTCCAAGTTGTAGTAAACACTGTTCCATTTCTGTCCTAATTTTAGTTTTGCCATTGCCAGAACATCTTATAATAAACATTTGACACAAGACATACAGTAGTCTTTAAGAATCTGATTTCTTCCTCATGGTATAACACATTGAGACTGATACATGAGAGTGATCTACCAGTAGATCACTCATTTTTATTGCTGACTAGTGTTCCAATATTCTGGGTTTATAAGTTTGTTTATCCTTTCCCAGTAAGAGTAACTCAGGTTGTTTACACATACTTGAAAGTATGAATAAAACTTCTATAATATAATAATATGTGCATGTATATTAATGGATAGGTTTTCATTAGAATTCTCTAAATACCTGTGGTAGAAAAGCTAGGTTTGTGATAAGTACAGGTTTTATTTCATAAGAAACTGTTAAAGTGTTTTCCAAAATATAGACTTTTGCTTCACAGCTAGCAACAACTGATATTTTCAGACTTTGCATCCTTGTCAGAATTGGTATTGTGGAGTTTTTTCCTTTTATCTTTTAGCCATTCTAATTAGTATGGGGATATCTTGTTTTCATTTTCATTTTTGAATAATGAATAATTTTGAACAAATTTTTATCTGTTTTTCATTTATATAAGATATTTGGTTTGTTTTTGTTCATGTTATACTGAGTGACCCATTACTCTGAAAAATGACAGTTTATTATATTTTTGGAAATATTTGTAAATATTTTGTCCCCACCTTTCCTAAATGTGTCTGAATGGTTTAACTGTTCATTGTATTAGAGCACAACTCACCAATTTATTCTTTTATTGATTATGGTTTTGTGCCTATTTAGGAAAATTTTGACTAGCCCAAGGTCATAAAGGTTTTCTTTGATTTCGCCTTATGATGTTTTATCACTTAAAAAAATAAAACTGCCCTATGATCCAACAATTCCACTCCTAGAGATGTACTAGAAGGAATATAAGTCAGGTTACAATAAAGGCACCTACACACCCATGTTTATTGCAGCACTATTCAAAACAGCTAACCTGTGGAAACAGCCAAGATGTCCCATTACTGATGAATGGATTAAGAAAATGTGGTATTTATATACAGTGGAATTTTACTCAGCCACAATGAAGAATGAAATTTTATTGTTTGCAGGTAAATGAATGGAACTGGAGGACATCATCTTAAGTGAAATTAGCCAGGTTCAGAAAGCCAAAAGTCACATGTTTTCTCTCATATGTGGAATATAGATTTAATTCAAATATAGCAATACTATGAAAAATGGGTCAAGCTAAGGGGCATTCACATATGTGGGGGGAATAAAATAAGGAAGTTAAGAAGGTGAATATGGTTGATGTACTACCTATACAAGAATGAATATAGAAGTTTTAAACTGGTGAAACTGCAATAAGAAAGGGGCTAAGGTAGAAAGAAGAAAAATAGAAGCGATGAACCAAATAGGGCTGTCTTAAACAAGCAAAAATAACATTTTTTCTTCTTTTCTTCTTATATAAAATCAGAGAATAGAAGGGTGGAATAGGTTCTGCTGCCTGGAGGGGCTGGTACTGGCGGGAGGAGGGAGATTTGCACATGGTGAATGTGGGTTAATATGGTGCAAATACTGTGTACACACATAGGTAAATGGAGAAATTATATCTGTTGAAACTATTCCAGGAATAAGGGGGAAGGGGGATGAAGGAGAATGGCAGAGGGGCTGAGTTCAAATATGATATAATTGATACATTATAAAAAATTTTGTAAATGCCACAATGTTCTCTTTCCAAACACAACAATAAAAAAGATGTTTTATAGTTTTATGTTTAATATGTATGTTATAGCTGTTTAGTGCCAACTTTTATTTATTATGTGAGGGGCTGACCAATGTTCACATTTGCAATTGGATATGCAATTATCTCAGCATCATTTGTTCAAAACCTTATCATTTTTCTATTGAATGACTAATTTTAACAAAAACTGTGCACTATATGAGTGTATTTCTGTACTTCCTATTCTATCAAATTTATATATTTATTTTGTTATATATGTATACATACACAGAGAGAGATTCTTTTCTCTAATATGACACTTCCTGTTAGAATTGAGGTAATATGAATCCTTCAACTTTATTTCTTTCCAAATTAATTTGGCTATTCTTTTTTGTCTTTCCATACAAATTTCTGAAGCTGCTTGTCAAATTATGCAACAAAAACAAAGCCAAATGACATCATTGGTTGTATAGAATTGCACTGAATCTGTAGTTCAATTTGAGGAGAAAAGATTTTCAGGAATATGAATTTTCCTATTCATGTCTAATGAATTTTTTTCATATACTTACATTTCCTTTGATTTCTTTCATCAAAATTCCTACAAAATTGTAGGAATTGGTATTGTACTATCCAATTCATCACTAGATATCATATTGCATGACACATACTATGTGGTAGCCCACTTCCACTACGTTTTATCCATAGGAGCAGTGTTCGCAATCATAGGAGGGATTGTTCACTGATTTCTGCTATTCTCAGGCTATACACTAGATCAAACATCAGCAAAAATTCACCTCACCCATAACTATAAACAGCTGCAACACCTATAACATCCTTATAATATATTCACCTCCTCACCACCATAAATAACCCAATCACTTGTATTATAAATACCCCCTAATATCTCTACTTCATCATTCTTCACCAGCAAGACCAAAAAAATGAACTCTACAAGCAAACCTAATATTAAAGCACCCCAAATCACCACATTTGAACTCCACATCTCAAGATAGTCTTCAATAGCCATTGCCGTAGTATAACCAAATACTACTATTATTCCACCCAAATAAACCAAAAATACTATTAAACCTAAAAAAGAGCCACCAGAATTCAAAACCAACCCACAACTAACCCCTCCACTAACAATCAAATTCAAACCACCATAAATAGGAGAAGGCTTTGAAGAAAACCCTAGAAAACCTAACACAAACATAACACTCAACAAATACATAGAGTATGTCATAATTTCTACATGGACTCAAACTAAGACCAATGACATGAAAAATCATCATTGTAATTCAACTACAGAAACCCCTAATGACAAACATCCAAAAAACACACCCATTAATAAAAATTATTAACCACTCATTTATTGATCTTCCAACACCATCCAACATCTCAGCATGATGAAATTTTGGCTCCCTACTAGGAATCTGCTTGATCCTACAAATTACAACAGGACTATTTTTAGTGATACACCACTGCACATCAGACACCACAACAGCATTCTCATCAGTCACACATTTCTGTTGAGATGTAAACTACAGTTGAACTATCCGATATCTTCATGCCAATGGAGCATTCATATTTTTTATCAGCCTATTTATACACGTAGGGTGAGGAATCTACTATGGATCTTATACCTTCATAGAAACATGAAACACTGGTATCATATTACTTTTCACAGTCATAGCCACTACCTTTATAGGATACGTCCTCCCATGAGGACAAATATCATTTTGAGGCACTACAGTAATCACTGACTTACTCTCAGCAATCCCATACATTGGATCCAACTTAATAGAATGGATTTGAGGTGGATTCTCTGTAGACAAAGCCACCCTAACCCGCTTCTTCGCATTCCGCTTTATCTTACCCTTCATTATCGCAGCACTAGCAATAGTCCATCTCCTATTCCTACACCAAAGAGGATCAAATAGCCCATCTGGAATCAACTCAGACTCTGACAAAATCCCATTCCACCCCTATTTCACTATTAAAGACTCCCTTGGATTCTTACTTTTATTTATCTTCCTATTAGTCCTAGAACTAATCTCACCAGATTTATTGGGTGACCCAGACAATTGCACAGCAGCCAACCCCCTAAACACACCACCACATATTAAGCCAGAATGATACTTCTTATTTGCATACACAATCCTATGATCTATCCCCAACAAACTTGTCAGGGTCTTAGCCCTAGTATTATCTATCCTAATTTTAGCAGACTTCCCTCTTCTTCATACATCTAAACAAGGAAGCCTCATATTCCTCCCAATTAGCCAATGCTAATTCTGAAATAATAATTCCAGATGTAAATTTTAATGTTAGTCTAAAGAGGGACAGCCCTTTAGATATGGATACAACCTTATATGGAGAGTAAAATCCTTTACACCACCATAGTTGGCTTAAAAGCAGCCACCAATTAAGAAAGCATTCAATCTCAACCAAACCTACCCCTAAATAACAAGAATCAACATGATCTCCTATAACATAAACTGAGTCTACCTATTTCCCAATAGATGAGTTAATGTTAATATTAGTAACAAGAAAAAATTCTCCAAGCACAAACGTATATCAGACTGAATAAATCACTGATAGTTAACATATTTATAGTAAAAAATAAACACAAGTTGAACCTATAAAAACAAAATGTTAACCCAATACAGGAGTGCTATAAGGAAAGATTTAAAAAAGTAAAAGGAACTCAGCAAACAAAAACCCCGCCTGTTTGCCAAAAACATCACCTCTAGCATATCAACTATTAGAGGCACCGCCTGCCCAGGGACAAATGTTAAATGGCCGTGGTATCCTTGACCGTACAAAGGCAGCATAATCATTTGTTCCCTAAGTAGGGACTTGTATGAACAGCTTGACGAGGGTTTATATCTGTCTCTTACTTTTAATCATTGAAATTGACCTTCCCATGAAGAGGCGGGAATCAACAAATAAGACGAGAAGACCCTATGGAGCTTTAATTTTTCAACCACAATTATATAAATCTACCAATATGCCTAATGGCTTAACCTTGTAATTTCTGGCTAGATAATTTTGGGTGGGGTGACCTCGGAGCATAAACTAACCTCCAAATGACTTTAATTTAGACTGACAAGTAAAAATACCAAGAAATCATAAATTGACCTTTCACTTGAACAACAGACCAAGTTACCCTAGGGATAACAGCGCAATCCTATTCTAGAGTCCATATCAACAATAAAGTTTATGACCTCGATGTTGGATCAGGACATCCCAATGGTGCAACCACTATTAATGATTTGTTTGTTCAAAGATTAAAGTCCTACATGATCTGAGTTCAGACTAGAGCAATCCAGGTCGGTTTCTATCTATTTACAAGTTTCTCCCAGTAGGAAAGGACAAGAGAAATAAGGACAACTCTCCTCCAGAACCTTAAATCCAATAGATGAACTAATATCAATCTAGTAAATTATTTACCCCACCCACCCTAAAACAGGGCGAGTTAAGGTGGCAGAGCCTGGTAATTGCATAACTTAAAACTTTACCCTCAGAGGTTCAAGTCCTCTCCTTAACACTTCACATTCATTATAAACGTACTCACACTAACTATCCCTATTCTACTTGCAATAGCATTCTTAACCCTCATAGAACGAAAGCTCCTTGGATATATACAATTACAAAAAGGCCCAAATGTAGAAGGCCCCTATGGCATTCTCCAACCATTTGCCGATGCACTAAAACTATTTATTAAAGAGCCTATATGACCACTAGCCTCTTCTCCACTACTACTTTCCATTGCCCTAACCCTAGTACTCTCCCTACCTCTCAGTATATGAATCCCATTCCCAATACCACAACCCCTACTTAATATAAACTTCGGTATTCTATTTATTTTAGTAACCTCCAGCCTATCCGTCTACGCCATCCTATGATCAGGCTGATCATCGAATTCTAAATATGCCCTAATCGGAGCATTCCAAGCAGTCACACAGACAATCTCATATGAAGTTTCCCTTGCCATCATCATCCTATCAGTAATACTTATAAACGGATCACTCACCATATTCTCACTAATCGCGACACAAGAACATATCTGACTTCTTATCGCAACATGACCACTAGCTATGATAAGATTTATCTCAACATTAGCAGAAACAAACCAAGCCCCCTTCAACCTAACTGAAGGCAAATCCGAACTTGTATCCGGATTCAACATAGAATTTGCCACTGGACAATTCACCCTATTCTTTATAGCAGAATACATAAACATTATTATAATAAATGCTCTCACAAGAATCATATTTCTAGGAGCATTCCACAATCCCCTAACCCCAGAACTATATACAGTCAACTTCACCATCAAAACCCTTTGCCTCACAACATTATTCCTATGAATCCGAGCATCATACCCCCGATTCTGATATGATCAACTCACATACCTACTATGAAAAAATTTCCTTCCACTTACCTTGGCTGCCTGCATATTATATGTATCTCTCCCCATTGCTATATCAAGCATTCCCCCACAAATACAGAAATATGTCTGACAAAAGAATTAGTTTGATAGAGTAAAACACAGAGGTTTAAATCCTCTTATTTCTAGAGCTATAGGAATTGAACCTAATCCTAAGAATTTCAAATTCTTCGTGCTACCTTCTTACAACTAACTCTACAGTAAGGTCAGCTAAATAAGCTATTGGGCCTATACCCCGAAAATGTTGGTTTATACCTTCCCGTACTAATCAACCCCATTGCTAAATTAATTATTCTATTCACCATACTTATGGGAACAATAATTACAATAACAAGCTCCCACTGAGTACTAACATGAACAGTTCTAGAAATTAATATATTAGCATTCATCCCTCTACTAATTAACAAAGGAAACCCATGATCAACAGAAGCAGCAACCAAATGTTTTATAACACAAGCTACAGCATCTATACTACTCTTAATAGCAATCATAATCAAATTACTAGACTCAGGACAATTGTCCATCACCTACATACAAAACCCCATTATCTCCTTTATAACCCTAACAGCATTAACTATAAAACTCAGACTAGCTCCATTTCACCTATAAGTACAAGAAGTCACCCAAGGAACCACCCTTATATCCAGAATACTATTATTAACATGACAAAAACTAGCTCCAATCTCCATCTTATATCAACTACCAATTCATCATATCAATAGCCCTCCTATCAATTATGGTAGGAGGCTGAGGAGGCCTGAACCAGACACAACTATGCAAAATTATAGCCTACTCATCAATTGCCCACATAGGATGAATAATAGCTATCATCTCATACAACTAAACCTAATCATTTACATCCTACTATCACCTTATTCACAATAATTAACTATAACTCAAATACTAGTGCACTATTCCTAGCCCACTCTTGAAATATAACACCAGTAATAACTCTAATACTACTTATTTCAGTTTTATCACTTGGAGGACTCCCACCACTAAAAGGATTCCTACCAAAATGAATTATCATTAACGAAGTAACAAAAAACAACCTAATCTTAATACCCACAATCATAGCCACACTAGCCCTACTAAACCTCTACTTCTACATATGATTAATCTACTCAACAACCCTAACCCTATTCCCAACCACCAACACTATAAAAATAAAGTGGCATCATCCTAACAACAAATTCTCAATCCTTTTGCCCCCACTTTTTATTATCACAACTATAACCCTACCTCTAACACTTATTATATTTACCCTAAACTAGGAATTTAGTTTAAACAGACCAAGAGCCTTCAAAGCCCTAAGCAAGTTAAATAAACTTAATTCCTGGAATAAGGACTGCAAGACATCACCCTATATCTCATGAATGCAAATCAAATGCTTTTATTAAGCTAACTCCTCACTAGATTGATGGGATTCAAACCCACGAAATTTTAGTTAACAGCTAAATTCCCTAAACAATTGACTTCAGTCTACCTCTCCCACCGTCTAGGACAAAAAGGCGGGAGGGACCCCTGCAGAATTGAAGCTGCTCTTCTGAATTTGCAATTCAACGTGATTCATCACCTCAAAGCCTGATAAAAAGAGGACTTAACCCCTGTCTTTAGATTTACAGTCTAATGCTTGCTCAGCCATTTGACCTATGTTTGTCAACCATTGACTATTCTCAACAAACAATAAAGATATCGGCACCCTATACTTAATATTTGGAGCCTGAGCAGAAATAGTAGGAACTGCACTGAGTTTATTAATTCGTGTAGAAGTAGGACAACCAGGGACCCTATTAGGAGATGACCAAATCTATAATGTGATCATTATAGCCCACGCTTTTGTAATAATCTTTTTCATAGTAATATCAATTCTTTTTTTTTCTTATATTATTCATATGTGCATACAAGGCTTGGTTCATTTCTCCCCCCTGCCCCCACCCCCTCCCTTACCACCCACTCCGCCCCCTCCCTCTCCCTCCCACTCCCGCAATATCCAGCAGAAACTATTTTGCCCTTATCTCTAATTTTGTTGTAGAGAGAGTATAAGAAATAATAGGAAGGAACAAGGGTTTTTGCTGGTTGAGATAAGGATAGCTATACAGGGCATTGACTCACATTGATTTCCTGTGCGTGGGTGTTACCTTCTAGGTTAATTTTTTTTGATCTAACCTTTTCTCTACTTCCTGGTCCCCTTTTCCTATTGACCTCAGTTGCTTTTAAGGTATCTGCTTTAGTTTCTCTGCGTTAAGGGCAACAAATGCTAGCTAATTTTTTAGGTGTCTTACATATCCTCACCCCTCCCTTGTGTACTCTCACTTTTATCATGTGCTCGTAGTCCAATCCCATTGTTGTGTTTGCCCTTGATCTAATGTCCACATATGAGGGAGAACATATGATTTTTGGTCTTTTGGGCCAGGCTAACCTCACTCAGAATGATGTTCTCCAATTCCACCCATTTACCAGCGAATGATAACATTTCGTTCTTCTTTACGGCTGCATAAAATTCCATTGTGTAGAGATACCACATTTTCTTAATCCATTTGTCAGTGGTGGGGTCCATAACTTGGCTATTGTGAATAGTGCCGCAATAAACATAGGTGTGCAAGTACCTCTGGAGTAACCTGTGTCACAGTCTTTTGGGTATATCCCCAAGAGTGGTATTGCTGGATCAAATGGCAGATCGATGTCTAGCTTTTTAAGTAGCCTCCAAATTTTTTTCCAGAGTGGTTGTACTAGTTTACATTCCTACCAACAGTGTAAGAGGGTTCCTTTTTCCCCACATCCTCACGAACACCTGTTGTTGGTGGTGTTGTTGATGATGGCTATTCTAACAGGGGTGAGGTGGAAACTTAGCATGGTTTTAATTTGCATTTAATTTATTGCTAGAGATGGTGAGCATTTTTTCATGTGTTTTTTGGCCATTTGAATTTCTTCTTTTGAAAAGTTCTGTTTATTTCACTTGCCATTTCTTTATTGGTTCATTAGTTTTGGGAGAATTTAGTTTTTTAAGTTCCCTATATATTCTGGTTATCAGTCCTTTGTCTGATGTACAGTTGGCAAATATTTTCTCTCACTCTGTGGGTTTTCTCTTCAGTTTAGAGACCATTTCTTTTGATGAACAGAAGCTTTTTAGCTTTATGAGGTCCCATTTATCTATGCTATCTCTTAGTTGCTGTGCTGCTGGGGTTTCATTGAGAAAGTTCTTACCTATACCTACTCACTCCAGAGTATTTCCTACTCTTTCCTGTATCAACTTTAGAGTTTGTGGTCTGATATTAAGATCCTTGATCCATTTTGAATTAATCTTGGTATAGGATGATATACATGGGTCTAGTTTCAGTTTTTTGCAGACTGCTAACCAGTTTTCCCAGCAGTTTTTGTTGAAGAGGCGGCTATTTCAACATCGTGTATTTTTAGCTCCTTTGTCAAAGACAAGCTGGTTATAGTTGTGTGGCTTCATATCTGGGTCCTCTATTCTGTTCCACTGGTCTTCATGTCTGTTTTTGTGCTAGTACCATGCTGTTTTTATTGTTATTGCTTTGTAATATAGTTTGAAGTCAGGTTGTGATACCTCCTGCATTGTTCTTTTGACTGAGTATTGCCTTGGCTATTCATGGCCTCTTGTGTTTCCATATAAATTTCACAGTAGATTTTTCAATCTCTTTAATGAATATCATTGGAATTTTGATGGGAATTGCATTAAACATGTAGATTACTTTTGGGAGTATCGACATTTTTACTATGTTGATTCTACCAATCCATGAGCATGGGAGATCTCTCCACTTTCTATAGTCTTCCTCAATCTCTTTCTTCAGAAGTGTATAGTTTTCCTTGTAGAGGTCTTTCACATCTTTTGTTAGGTTTACACCTAGGTATTTGATTTTTTTTGAGGCTATTGTAAATGGAATTGTTTTCATACATTCTTTTTCAGTTTGCTCATTGTTAGTGTATAGAAATGCTAATGATTTTTTCTATGTTGATTTTATATCCTGCTACCTTGCTATAGCTATTGATAATGTTTACAAGCTTCTGAGTAGAGTTTTTTGGGTCTTTAAGATATAGGATCATGTCATCTGCAAATAGGGATATTTTGACAGTTTCTTTACCTATTTGTATTCCTTTTATTCCTTCTTCTTGCCTAATTGCTCTGGCTAGGAATTCCAGTACTATGTTGAACAGGAGTGGAGATAGTGGCATCTGGTTCCTGATTTTAGAGGGAGTGGTTTCAGTTTTTCTCCATTAAGTATAATGCTGGCTGTAGGTTTGTCATATATAGCTTTTATAATGTTGAGGAACTTTCCTTCTATTCCTAGTTTTCTTAGAGCTTTTATCATGAAATGATGTTGGATCTTATCAAAGGCTCTTTCTGCATCTATTGAGATGATCAAGTGGTTTTTGTCTTTGCTTCTGTTAATGTGGTTTATTACATTTATTGATTTTCGTATGTTGAACCACCCCTGCATCCCTGGGATGAAGCCTACTTGGTCGTGGTGAATAATCTTTTTTGTGTGTTGTTGAATTTGGTTTGCCATTATTTTGTTGAGGATTTTTGCATCAATGTTCATTAAGGAGATTGGCCTATACTTCTCCTTCTTGGAGGTGACTTTGCCTGGTTTTAGGATAAGTGTAATACTGGCTTCATAAAATGTGTTTGGCAGTTTTCCTTCCCTTTCTATTTCGTGGAACAGTTTAAGGAGGGTTGGTATCAGTTCTTCTTTAAAGGTCTGATAGAATTCAGCAGAGAATCCATCAGGTCCTGGACTTTTCTTTTTGGGGAGACTCTGGATTGCTGCTTCAATTTCATTTTGTATTATAGGTCTATTCAGGTGATTAATTTCCTCTTGGTTCAGTTTTGGATGATCGTGTGTATCTAGAAATCTGTCCATTTCTTTTAGATTTTCAAATTTCTTTGAATATAGGTTCTCAAAGTAGTCTCTGATGATTTCCTGGACTTCCATGGTGTTTGTTGTTATCTCCCCTTTGCTATTCCTGATTCTACTATTTTGGGTTTTTTCTCTCCTCATTTTAGTCAGGTTTGCCAGGGGTCTGTCGATCTTGTTTATTTTTTCAAAGAACCAACTTTTTGTTTCATTAATTCTTTGTATGGTTTTTTTTGTTTCTATTTCATTGATTTCAGCTCTTATTTTTATTATTTCTCTCCTTCTATTTGTTTTACGATTTGCTTGTTCTTGTTTTTCTAGGAGTTTGACATGTATCATTAGGTCATTGATTTGGGATTTTTCAGTCTTTTTAATATATGCACTCATGGCTATAAACTTTCCTCTCAAGACTGCCTTAGCTGTGTCCCATAGGTTCTGGTAGGTTGTGTTTTCATTTTCATTAACTTCCAGGAACTTTTTAATTTCCTCTTTTATTTCGTTGATGATCCATTCTTCATTAAGTAATGAGTTATTTAGTTTCCAGCTGTTTGCATGTTTTTTGTCTTTACTTTTGTTGTTGAGTTCTACTTTTACTGCATTGTGATCAGATAGTATGCACAGGATTATTTCTATTTTCTTATATTTGCTGAGGCTTGCTCTGTGCCCTAGGATATGATCTATTTTGGAGAAGGTTCCATGGGCTGCTGAGAAGAATGTATATTGTGTAGAGGTTGGATGAAATGTTCTGTAGACATCTACTAAGTCCATTTGATCTATTGCATATTTTAGATCTAGGATTTCTTTATTGATTTTTTGTTTGGATGACCTATCTATTGATGATAATGGAGTGTTAAAGTCTCCCACAACCACTGTGTTGGCGTTTACATATGCTTTTAGGTCTTTCAGGGTATGTTTGATGAAATTGGGTGCGTTGACATTGGGTGCATACAGATTGATGATTATTATTTCCTTTTGGTCTATTTCCCCTTTTATTAGTATGGAATGTTCTTCTTTATGTCATTTGACCAATGTAGGTTTGAAGTCTACTTTATCAGAGATAAGTATTGCTACTCCTGCCTGTTTTCGGGGGCCATTGGCTTGGTAAATCTTCTTCCAGCCTTTCATCCTAAGCATATGCTTATTTCTGTTGGTGAGATGAGTCTCCTGAAAGCAACAAATTGTTGGATCTTCTTTTTTAATGCATTTTGTCAAACAGTGCCTTTTGATGGGTGAATTAAGTCTATTAACATTAAGTGTCAGTACTGATAGGTATGTGGTGATTCCTGCCATTTAGTTGTCTTAGTTGTTTGAAGGTTTGATTGTGTGTACCTAAGTTGAGGTTACTCTCGACGTTTTTTGCTTTTTCTTTTCCTGCTGTTTGGTGCTGCCTGTCCTTTCATAGTTATGTTGTGTTTCACTTTCTGTGTGCAGAATCCCTTGAAGAATCTTTTGTAGTGGTGCCTTTGTGGTCACATATTGTTTTAGTTTCTGCTTATCATGGAAGACTTTTATTGCTGCATCTATTTTGAATGATAGCTTTGCTGGATAGAGTATCCTGTGGTTGAAGTTATTTTCATTCAATGCCCAGAAGTTCTCACCCCACGCTCTTCTTGCTTTTAATGTTTCTGTTGAGAAGTCTGCTGTGATTTTGATGGGTTTACCTTTGTATGTTACTTGTTTTTTCTCTCTTACAGCCTTCAATATTCTTTCCTTAGTTTCTGAACTTGTTGTTGTAATGATGATATGTCGTGGAGTAGTTCTATTTTGATCTGGTCTGTTTGGTGTCCTGGAGGCCTCTTGCATCTGTATGGGAATATCTTTCTCTAGATTTGGGAAATTTTCCGTTATTATTTTGTTGAATATATTACGCATTCCCTTTGCTTGCACCTCTTCTCCTTCTTCGATGCCCATGATTCTCAAGTTTGGTCTTTTGATGGAGTTGGTGAGTTCTTGCATTTTCTTTTCACAAGTATTGAGTTGTTTAATTAATAGTTCTTCAGTTTTTCCTTTAATTACCATTTCATCTTCAAGTTCTGAGATTCTGTCTTCTGTTTGTTCTATTCTGCTGGATTGGCCTTCTGTTTTGTTTTGCAGTTATGTTTCATTCTTTTTTCTGAGGTTTTCCATATCCTGGGTGGTTTCCTCTTTAATTTTGTCTATTTTTGTCCTGAGTTCATTTATCCATTTATTCATTGTGTTCTCTCTTTCACTTTGGTATTTATACAGTGCTTCTATGGTTTCCTTTATTTCTTCTTTTGCTTTTTTAAATTCTCTATTTTTATTGTCTTGGAATTTCTTGAGTGTCTCCTGTACATTTTGGTTGACCCTATCCAGTATCATCTCTATAAAATTCTCATTGAGTACTTGTAGTATGTCTTCTTTTAAATTATTCTTGTGGGCTTCATTGGGTCCTTTGGCATAGTTTATCTTCATTTTGTTGGAGTCTGGATCTGAGTTTCTGTTCTCTTCATTCCCCTCTGGTTCCTGTATTAATTTTTTGCTGTGGGGAAACTGGTTTCCCTGTTTTTCCTGTCTTCCCATCATTGTCTTTGGTGTTGTTACTGTCCCTGTACTGTGTGCAATTAAGTATTTCCTAGCTTGTAATAATAACAATGGTAATATTTAGAATGGAAGGGTGAGCTGAGATGGCAAGTAAGAAGTTAAAGAAAAGGGAAAAACAAATACACAGACAAGAGGGAGAAAGCAGAACAAGGTCAGATAAGAAAGTTTCAAAGGTATAAACAGGGAGTGTTAGCGTACTAATTGACAGTAAGCTGAACAGACATTAGAGAGACAGAGAGAGGATTGAAAATCAAAGATAAAAAAATTAAAAATAAGTAAATGAAAGAAATATGTATATATAAAAATGAATTAAAATAAAATGGAAAATAGAAAATTAAAAAAAAAAAACCAAAAAACCTACAAGTTTATATGCAATGCAGTTTCAATCTTAATAATTTGGGTGTCCGTCTCAGTCTCCAGTCCTGGAGATGGTGCCTCAGATGGTGTTCTGTAGTTGTCTCATCAAAGGGGATGCATAAAGTAGAAGAAAACTACACACACACAAACACACACACAAAAAAAAGCCCCACCAAGTGTCCCAAGTTCAAATGCAATACAGTTTCAGTAAGTTTTTCAGCTTGCAGGTGTAATTCGGTTGTTCTCTCATCAAAGGTAGGAAGAAAAAGAAAAAAAAAGAGTCTGGAGACAGTTCTGAGAGTGGTATCTCTGCAACTGTGGCTTGCCTGCCTGCTGCTCTCAGCCTGCTGTAGCTGGCGGCATTATTTATGCAGATCTCTGGTGTGAACTTAGCACTCACCTGGTCCCAAAGGCTTTGTTTGTTCAGATTTCTCCTGTGCGGGAGCCTCTGCTGCAGGCTTTCCCCTTTCCAAGCACTGGGAAAGGGGACACTGCCCCCGCGTTTTCAGGCCTGCATGCTTATTTACAGTTCATGTGAGAGGTGGGTCTTCCCCCCTCTCCTGTGCAGTTTTCCTCCCTCCGCCACTCTCACAAGCTTTCCTACTCCTGGTTGCTGGGTGTGCACCCCGCTCCCAGCAGAGGCTCTCTGGCCAGGCCGGCTTGTTTATTTACAGTCCCAGGAAGGATTCCCTTCCCCCAATCTTCGGTGCTCAGGGTGCCCCACCCTCTTTCCAGCATGTCTTAATTGTTCTTATTGCTTATTACTCAGTTTCTCTTTTTTTCCCCGGGTGGAGGTCAGTCTGTCCAGGGGGCTATGCTGCTCTGGCCCAGGATTGTCTGTGGGGGTACCGTGGTACCGCAAAGCTCACCTGGTCCACATCTTCCCAAGCTGTCTGGGCGCTGCCGGCCACTGGCAGCCCTGGGGCCCTCCTCGTTTCTCCGTTTAATGTGAGGTGGAGATTCTCTGCGCCGGCTGGAGGTGTGGAGGGGTCAAAGTTATGCCTTTTCTCAGTGATTATGCCTGCAAAGTGTGTCTCCAGCTTCTCTCCAAGATTTCACTATAGGAGGCTCGTTTTCTGCTTCCTACCTCTAGCCACCATCTTGGAATATCCCTAATATCAATTCTTATTGGCAGGTTTGGTAATTGGCTTGTACCACTAATAATTGGGGCTCCTGATATAGCATTTCCCCGAATAAACAATATAAGCTTCTGACTGCTCCCACCATCTTTCCTTCTTCTACTAGCTTCCTCAATAGTAGAATCTGGGGCAGGGACTGGATGGACTATTTACCCTCCATTAGCAGGTAATTTAGCCCATGCAAGAGCATCAGTTGATCTCACCATTTTCTCCCTTCACTTAGCTGGTGTATACTCAATTCTCAGTGCTATTAATTTCATTACAACAATTATTAATATAAATCCCCCTGCGATATCACAATATCAAACACCACTATTTGTATGATCAGTCCCAGATACTGCAGTTCTTCTACTTCTTTCTCTCCCTGTCCTAGCAGCTGGTATTACAATACTTTTAAATGACCATAACCTAAACACTACCTTTTTTGACCCTGCAGGAGGAGGAGACCCCATTCTTTACCAACACCTCTTCTGACTTTTTGGTCACCCTGAAGTGTACATCCTAATTCTCCCAGGCTTTGGCATAATCTCTCACATCATCACCTATTACTCTGGGAAAAAGGAGCCATTGGATACATAGGAATAGTATGAGCTATAATGTCCATTGGTTTTCTGGGATTCACTGTATGAGCTCATCACATGTTTACCATTGGAACAGACATTGATACCTGAGCCTACTTCACATCTGCCACTATAATTATTGCAATCCCTACAGGTGTAAAAGTTTTCAGCTGACTGGTTACGCTTCATGAGGGCAATATCAAATGATCACCAGCCCTACCTTGAGCCCTAGACTTCATCTTCCTTTTCACACTAGGTGGCCTCACAGGTCAGCACACTATAGCCTGTGGTTCTATAGCACATGTGATCCTAGGCTTTTCTTTTATGATATTTCTTTTTACCTTGAATCAGTATTTAGTATCTTATTTAATATTTGTCTGTTTAGGCCTTTCAATTTTCTTGACAGATTTGATGTCTTGGAAGGTATTATGGTTTTGATATAATGTTTTCTTATTTCATGTTATCCAATTTGTTGGTACATAATTGTTCAGAATTTTAGTAGTCTCATAATTGCTTTAATTATTATTTCTCTTACATCCATCATACTATCCATTCTTTCATTGCTAATTTTAGTTATTTCAGCTTTCTTTTGTAGTCTAGCTTCCATTTAGACAATTTATCTTCTCAAAAAACCAACTCTAGATTTTGTGACTTTTGTGATGTTTTTCTATGTTTTCTTTGTTTATTCAAATGTGCAATGTTTTTCTATTCAGATTTATTTATTACTGATCTAGTATTTTTCTTTTTCTGCCAAATGGTTTACTTTTTTTCTTCCTTTATATTGTGTACTTTCTTTGTTTGAGGTCATTCTTCTTTTTCAAGGTAGGTATTTATTGCAATAAACTTCTGTCTTAATACTATTTTGTTGAAAATAAGGAGTTTTTATATTTTAGCAAATAAGGGGGGAATATCTGAATAAACATTTCCAAAAGAGAGTATATAAATGCCCACAATCTATTTGAAAAAGTGCTCAATGTCACTAATCATCTGGAACATGCAAACCAGAGCAAGGATGCATAACCTCAAATCTGCTAGAATGTTTATTTTATCAAGAAAAAAAGGTATAGAGAAGATGAACCCTGTACTCTGTTTGTTTGTATTAAAATTAGCATAGTCATTATAGAAAACACTATGGAAATTACTCAAAATATTAAAAGTAGAAATGCAGTATAATTCAGCAATCCTAATACTGCATATTTATGTAAAGAAAATAAAATCAGGATTTCAAAGACATCTGCACCTCCATGTTTATTACAATATTACTTATAATAATCAATGTATAAAAGCAATGTAAGTGTCCATTGATATCTGCATGGATAACACAAATACCATTTTTTTATTGTTTTATTATTCATATGTGCATACAATGTTTGGGTCATTTGTCCCCCCTGCCCCCACCCCCTCCCTTACCAGCCACTCCACCCCCTCCCTCTTCCCCCCACCTTCTCCCCCTCAATACCCAGCCAAAACTATTTTGCCCTTATCTCTAATTTTGTTGAAGAGAGAGTATGAGCAATAATAGGAGGGAACAAGGGTTTTTGCTAGTTGAGATAAGGATAGCTATACAGGGAATTGCCTCACATTACTTTCCTGTGCATGTGTGTTACCTTCTAGGTTAATTCTTTTTGATCTAACCATTTTTACAAGGATAGAATAGAATAATGTTATTTAGGCATAAAAGAGAAATGAGTCTTATCATTTATGGAAGCAAGGATGAGCTTGGTGGATATTCTGCTAACAGATATAAGGCAGATACAGAAATACAAGTTCTACTTAATACAGTTTATAAATAGAATCCTAAATAATCACAGTCATAGAAACAGAGGGTAGAAATTTGGTTGTGCTGGGCTAGAGAACAGGGCAAATGATGTGAAATTTCATCACATCAGATCAAAGATTTATGGTATCTGATGTACCACAAGAGAGCTATAGTTGATAATACTATATTGCATACTTAGAATTTGTGAAGAGGATAGATCTTAAGTGCTTTACCAAAAAGTTAATGACAATTTTAACTACATGATGGACATGTTAATTAACTTAATAGTGGTGGACATTTCACAATATATACATATCATGTATAATCCTTATTAGACAATTACACAACAATATAGGTAATAAAATCAGCAAATCAAAAATGGAAAACAATACTAATGATACTGTGAAAATAATTATACAAAATGTAATTAATATTTACTTGTAGTCTTTTGTGCATTACTCCAGTAGGTACTTGCAGTTAAATTTTGTGTTTCAAATTTACATAGCTCTTCAATTTCTCTTTGTAGATATATTGTCAACTTTATAAGAGCTACATACATTTGGTGATTTTCTGTCAATATTAAGAATTTCTCTGGCTTTCTAGAAATGTAATTTTCCCTATGTTTTGTATTCCTTACTTTCCATATTCTAGTATTGCTAGCTTATTTCTCATTGAATTAGATAAGCTGATACATCCAGTGCAACATGAAGAATGGTGACAACAGCTGAGACTTATCTTTATTGTTGGTACTTGGGTTTGAACTCAGGGACACATGCTTGCTAGGCAGGTACTCAATTTGAGCCATGCCTCCAGCCATTTTTGCTGTGGTTATTTTGGAGATAGGTTTTGCCTTTTGCCCAGGCTGTCATGAACCTTGGACTTCCTATTTTAATCTTCTGGTCATCACTGGAATAATAGGCTTGTGCTACAATATTCCACCCATTAAGAAGGGGGTCTTGCAAACTTTTTTGCCTGGGTTGCCCCAGAATCACATCCTCCTGATCTCAGCCTCCCCAGTAGCTACAATTACAAGCAAAAGCCATTAGTGCCTGGCTTGAAATTTATCTTGTATTTTATTGAGTTTTTTTTAACAAAACCAAAAATAGTATAATTTCCCAAAATACATTTTATCAGTTATTTATATGATTAAACCATTCTTGGGAGTGTTATGAAATATCCAGATGTATGAAACTCAAAGGACTCCAACTAGAATCAACACATAGAAGGTCTCTCAATCTATGAAAATTAAAAGCAGTTATGAATGACATATTACAACTAATCTATGAAAATCAAAGAAAAGAAAAATTACAAAAGCAATAGAGAAATACATGAAGTCACATGTGTCTAGAGATACTAGCTAACATATTTACGAAAAGAGTCAGTAAAAAAAATTATACCAAAAAAAACCCTAGAAAAAAAACCCTTTAGAAAATAATTTAAGTCTTTCAAAGACAAAAAAAAGACCTAAGGGGATTCATTACCACTATTATGAAGTTAAAAGAAATGCTCAAGTGAGTCTTACATCTGTAAGTAAAACACTAGTTGACATCACAAAAACATATGTAATTATAAAACTTATTATAAAGGTAAACACAGAAATGAAAGGCAGCAAATAATCAAAAGCTTTTCACCACATAACACCATAAACTCCACAATAATTAACAGAAAAAAGGTAAGTAGCAAAGGTATTCAAAACACCCAGAGAAAAATTAACAAAACAATAAGAACAGCTTCTTAGCCTATCAATAACAACATTGAATACAAATGAATTAAATTGCCCAAATAAAGGATACAGACTGTCAATGGGAAAGGAGCAACACTCAACTATATGCTGCCTAGGAGAAAATCATTTCATTGGTATAGATACAGATAGATAACAAATGAAGATGAGGCTTTTGAAAGATGGTAGACTGGTGACATCCAACAATTAATATTATTTCTGCAAGGTAGAGCTGGTACAGCTCAAGAGAAGATACTCTGTGATGTGAGTAAAGGTGGAAAGGAAGTGAAGTTTCAATAGCAAACAGACAGTACCTTATAAAAAAATAGAACAATTAGACAGTAGAAAAGAGGGAAAGCAAGATCACTTCACTGTGCCATGTGTGAAGTCTGGAATATGCAGTTGCAGAGGGCAGGGACTGAGTGAATGAAGGAAAGGAGTGATAACCTCAGAAAGCAAGCACTGCGGTTATAGTTACAAAAACATAGAACTTATTTTTAAATTACAGAAAATCAGAGAGGAGAAAGAAAGTGTCAGTGTGTAGGAGTGACAGAAGCAGCGTTCAGAGAGAGAGGACTAAGATGAAAGAAAAAAACAACACAAGACCCAAGAAACACAATTAACAGTAGTCTCAGTGCAGAGGAAATTTGCAACCTAACTAGACAAGGATCCTGAAGTCAGCATAGCACATTGACACAGAGAAAATTCTAGGGTCTTCTCAGCATTTGTTTGCAGTGCAGTGCTGGGAGGCCATTTTGAGTGGCTCTTATCTGAGTCTGCAACATCAGACATCAAATTTCCCTGCATTGTGCTGTATCTGGAAATTCAGAGCAAGAATTAGGCATTGATCCACTGAGTGATAGCTTATAGAATTCGTTTACCTACAGGGAAAATACTTTGAGTCCAAACTGCAAAGAGATCTTGTGGTAAGAAACTGATTATAATCACAACAGGGAGAAGTTACTTCTCCTTTGGGCCATGAATTAGGGAAGTAGCAAGAAGGACTCTGGGAGGGGGGTTGAGAAATTGAAAATGATTATGTGTGGGAGCTGGACCACCGAAAGTGAGGGAACCAAAAGTTGGAGCACAGGAGCATTCCACCATACTGATGATCAATGTATTACCATAAGGATTCCTTAACCCACAACCAGATATTTGAAGGCACAAGACAGAAGGACCAGCCAACAAAAAGTGTGCAGTCTACCCATCTGGTTCTGAGTAAAAAGAGAGCCAAGACTAATCACAGCTAACTTTTCAGACACACTACACCTCCTGATTACAAAGCAATCATCACAAAGAAAAAAATACTGGAAGCCAAGTAGGACATTGACTGCTCTCATCACATGGTATGTAGCCAAATTGGACACAGAAAGAAGAACTCATCCCCATAGGTTGAAATCTTTCACTGCTAATGACTTGATTAACTTCCTTAGAATGGTAAAAATTTTTCACCTTTAAAAATATATTTTATTTCACCCCTAATTTTTGATATTGTATCTTCTACTTTTTTTTCTTGGCAGTACTGGGATTTGACTTAAGGGTTTTCTGCTCGCTAAGCTTACATTCTACCACTTGATCCAACCTCCAAACATTTGTCTTTGATTAATTTGGAGATAGGGTCCTGATTTTTATCCAGGCAAGATTGGATCATGGTTCTTCCATTTTGGCTTCCCTCTGTCACTGGGTGACAAGCATGGGCCACCACATCAAAGTTTTGTCCATTGAGATAGAGTCTAGCAAACTTCTTTCTTTCTCTTTTCTGCCCACACTGACTTGGAACCATGATACTACAGCATCTCAGCCTCCTATGATACTTGAGATAATAGGGATCTGCCAGCATGACCAGTTAGTTAGTGGTTGAGATGAGGTTTGCAGAGAGTTAGTCCATGATGTCCTTGAACCACAATCCTCCTAATCTCAGCCTCCCAAGTGCACAGGATTACAGGTGTGAGCCACTGACACTGGCTTGGTTTTGGCTGGTTTTTTTATTGTTTGTGTTCTATAAACTGTTAAATAAGACTGATTATTCACATATAAATTTTTATTGTATCTTAAAGATTATTTCTTTTTCTTTGTCTTTTATATTTCCTACTTATTTATTTTCCTTTTAATATCTAATTTCTTTTCTTATTTTGTCCTGCCTAACTTGTACTCTTTTTTTAAGAAGACTGTGACTTTTAGGGCCTAGGCTGGTCTCAGTCAGGCTGTGGTCTTCCTGCCTCAGACTGCCAAATGCGGGAATTGTAGAGGTGAACCACCTCACTCAGCTTTAACATTTAATCTTTAATGCTCTCTTCTCCCTCCCTCTGTTGAAAAAAACCTCATTCCATGTTCAATTACATATCAGTTTGTTTCTCTCTTGCTTCTACTTCCTTTACATCTTTTCCTTTTATAAAATTCTTCTCTATTTTCATCTCTTCCTTATTTTTCCCTTTCTTATTATATCTCTAGCTGGATCTTCTCTACTTTTCCCTTCTTATTTCTTCTTTACTTTTCTCTCCTCTACTCATATTTTTTCTCTTTTTTTCCTAATGCTGTATCTAGTATTATTTTCTTTTTGTTTTCTACTTCAATCATTATTAACCAGCAACTTCTTAGTCCATGCAATATTGTCTTTCTTCTTTTCTCCTTTGATGTTATTGAAGTTGTGGCAGTAATTACTTTTAATTGGTTATTGCTGTTTTTCCCTACCTGGTTGACCATTATTTGTGGTTACTATTGTAGTTAGTTTTCTTTAATTAGTGCAGGTTGAGTCCAGGAATTTGATCATGTTGAGTGTTTAGCTACTGAGCTAAATCACCAGGCCTGTTGTGAGAAACTGCATGTTACAACCAAGTCCCTCCTTAAAATTGGTGAATACTTCAACTGAAAGAATACAGAAGGTTAATACTTACATTCAATGAATAGGCCCCCAATTCACAAATGTTAATTCAGAAGATTAGGAAACATGAATAAATAAGGCATCATGTCTCCACCAGAAATTAACAATTCCACAGGAACTTACTCTAATGATAGTGAAGTGGAAGAACATCTGCACATAGAATTCAAAAGAACAATTATGAGAATGAATAATTCAAATTTGATATGAATAAATCCATAGAAAATAGAAAGAAATAGCTGAATTAAATAAGGAAAACAATGCATGATATGAAAGAGGAATTCAATAAAGAGAAAGAACTTCTGAAAAAAGTCCAATGGAAAATTTAAAAATAAAACTCAGTAGGTCAAATAAAAACTCAGTTGAGGCCTCACCAATAGACTTGAGTTAAGTAAGGCAGAATATCTGGTTGGTCATCATATTGAGTAAGATAGGCCAAATTCAGACAAATATTTCATATTTCTTCTGATATATAGAATGTTGGACTAAATATATATAATAAGTTCTATATAAGATCTCATATATACATATATATAATGACATGGTTGTGTAAGGGGAACTATTTACAGAAGAAAAAGGGAGTAGGATTAAGCTGAAATGAGAGGGTGATGGGAAGTGGCTATAAAATCATTGTACACTACAGATATATGTATATATGCACATATGTATATATATATATATATATATATAATGTGAAACACACTAAAACTTTTTAAAATTGGGAGGAATAAAAAGAATACAGTAATATAGCAATAGAGATGGTGAATTTGATCAAATATTTAAATACATGTATAGAAAAATCACAGTGAAACTACTTGTACAATTAATGATGCTGATTACTAAAAAATGAATTAGAATATTCACATAATAATAAAAATAAGATGTATGAAAGGAACATGAAAGACTCTATGTTATCATTGATACACCAAAGTTATGAGTCATGGGCACAAAAGAAGGAGAACAGGTATTAGGTACACATGTAGACAATATATTCAATGCAATAATACCAAAAATGTCTTAAATCTCAGAAACAGATGGACATACAAGGGTAGGAGACTTTTAGAACTCCAAAGAGATATATCCAGAACATAATCCCTTCATGTCATATTGTAGTTAAAATGTCAAGTGTGCATAAAAAATAAGAATATTTAAACCTACAAAAGAGAAGAGCTCAGTCACATATATAGTGAAACTTATCTGAATACCAACAGATTTCTCAACAGAAACAAGAAAATCAAGGAAAGTATGGGATGATGTCCTTTGTCCCATGAAAGAAAATAACTACCAAGCTAGATTACTAAATCCAACAAGGATGTCCTTCAAAATAGTAGGACAAAGAAGAGTCTTCCATGATAACCTCAAACTAAAAGAATTCATTACCACTAAGAAAACACTATAGATGGTATTTAAAGTTACACTACACAAAGAAGAGGTAGGTACAAACAACTGTGAGAACAGGAAAGAGAAAATTTCATTAGAAGAGTAGATAAGCAAATGAGAATTAGGATAGGATAAAACATTACTAAACAATAAAATGAAAGGAATCAGAAGGTACCATTCAATAAACTCTGAATGTTAATGGTCTCCATTCTCCAATGAAAAGGCACAGACTGGCTAGCATTTTAAAACATGAGCCAGAGAACTTTCTGGTCCCCCCAGGACACCACTGGATCTCATGATATGTGGTTAGAGAAGGAAAGGGAAGCCAAGATTGGAGGGTCTGGCATCTTCAGGGTCAGGAATCTTGCTGAGTCAGTACAGGGTTCTTTCCATTTGGCCACTGCAGGCAACACAACAAGTGGCACTGTGTGGATTGAAAGATTCTGAACACCAGGAATCCAGAAGCAGCTTATCTGAATTATTCTAGCTCAGGATCTCATGAAGTTGCAGTCACCTGAAGGCATGACTGGGGTGGGAGGTTCTATTTCTAAAATGACTGATGATGGATCATCCACTGAGATACCACAGCACATTCACCTATCAAATCTATTTAACATGTCCTGTTTGGAAAGTAAACCTTGTTTTAAGCTCAGAGATTACTTTTTCTTAATCCTGTGGTGATTACTAATAGCATAAATGTAATCCAGAGCACTACAGAATGAGTCCTCCAAACATCTGGGACACCCTGGATCTGCCATAACCTGGACACAGAACCTCAGACTCCTGCCTGCGAGCACCATCCAGAGGAGACCCTTTTCTGCCCAAGTGAATCTGCAACTGTGTCAGGTGAGCATGACACATCATCTGCTCTAGAGTGAACCACATAATCCAGCTCAGCTGGTAGGCAGACTGTAGCCCCCTGGATAAAAAATGGTAGCCAAGTAAAGAGAATATTTCACCTCTGTGTAGTAGGGGTGGGATGAAATTCTGAGCTGGTCCAGCCTGTGTTGGAGGAGGGCAGACCAGCTGCAGTCTGGTAAAAAAAATACCACATTGAACCACCATGGAGAAATTGGTAGTAAACTGAAACTGACAGACATTCCAGAGAAAAGTAATCAATCAAAAAGCTCACTACTAGCTCCCAGACATATCCTGTGGGTGAAAGAGATTAATGACTACTCACAAACCAGCTCCTCGCAGGACCACTTTGGAAAAACCCACCTGCACCAGACGATCCATCCCACCAAGGAAAGGCTAGGGTCAAACACCTTTAGCCAAACTCCACAAAGCTGTCTGATAAGGAGAGGCAACATCCATTGCCACACAGCCCAGCATACCAACCTTAAGAAGGGGCAGAAACCAGAGAAAGTCCCAGTCAAAAGTGTCAGCACCTGGATTTGAAATCAGAAGAAAGAGTCCAGAACACACATTGAACTGAATGTTTTTAATTTAGTACTTTTATATTTTGGCTTTTATTTTTATTTTTTCCAATTTATTGTTACCTATCACCATTTTCCATTCTCTCCAATTATCAATTTGCTCAGCGCTCTCTTGCTTAACTTTTCTTTCTCTTTCCCAACTTTTTCTTTTCTTTTCTTTTCTCTTTTCATTTTTTCTGCATACCTTCCTTTCCTCCTGCTCCCTATTCCCCCACTGTTCCAACCACTCTATAATAACCACTTAATAGTATGTCATATGAACTTTCCACATTTACCCCCATCCTTCCTATTGCTCTTTAATCCCTGACAATAGCTTCCTCTCCCACAATGAGTGAAATATATATATATACACTCGTTACACTCTAACTCCCACACCTCACACCTCTTTCCACCTCACCCCATTCTCCCTCCCTGTCCCTCTTCTAGCACTATCTTTTTAATTACCCATGTATCTATCTCTATCCAAACAACAGTTATGACTCAAACACCCACTGTTGATTGATAATGTCACTAAGAGATTTTATATCATTATGTAAATAACTTGTTTGGCATTGAAATTGTGAATTTGTTATAGCTAAATTATACTTGGAGGACATAGAGCAGAAATATTACAACAACCTAACAACTAAGCTAGTCAGAGCATTGAAATTAAATCAAGAGAAAGATAACAGGTGATTAAAAACCCCAACTAACAAATCAACAGCACATAACCAAAACACAAAACAGAAACTTGGGGAGAAAAAGAAGGCAGGAGAATACAACTCTGCAAAAGACTAATAATAACATAATAGAGGATTTGGTGGAAAGTGAGAGGATGAATCCCCAGTTGTTTTCCTCAGAAGACTGTTGACAAGAATGTTCAATGAACTTAAAGAGGCGCTTAAAGAGAACATACAAAAACAGCTCAATGAATGTGAGGAATTGAAAGATGGCAGCTAGGGTAGGGAATCATAAATCTTAAGCTCTGAGACTCCACAAACCACCTTGAGATGTCAGAGCTACACTTGGGTAATTCTGATTGCTTCTAGCCAAAATAAAAACCACCTTCACATCAGGTGCACATAAAATCCAAAGACTGACCCTTAAATCAGCCTTTAATTGCACCTCACAGCTGCAAAAATCCCACACAGCACCATCAACAAGGTGTGTCCAGAAATGGAAAAAAAGCCCCCTGGCCATTTCTCTCTCATTTTTTTATCTTTCTCCCAACAAGTAGAAGACAGAGCATCAATCAGAATCAAACTCTGTGACATCCTGGAACTCTAGCCTGTGGAAAGGCTCCTTATGCCAAACCACACTGAGAAAAGTGGCAGCATTTTTTCCCACCAGCTGGCTCCAAAACTGCTTGCATGAATCTGCAGAAGGAACAGGTAAGCATCACACACCACACACAACTTCCCTCCTCATGCCCCCCCACCAAGGAGAATAATCCAGTGCAGCCCCTGGGCAAATTGAACCACCCCCAAAAAACTGAACAATACAAACAGCAAACTAATCTAACACCAGCAGCAGAGGTGGTGGTTGAATGTTGAACCTGCCCTGGAGAATGGGGGTGGAGCAATTAGCTGAACTCTCAGTGCTGAACTTATAGTGAACAAATGCTGGTCAAGCAACAAAGGCTAAGAACAGGGGTGGGGTGACAAGTCAACCTCCAGGAGGAGGTGAACTAGCACCAATTGGGGGTCTGGAGAGGCACAAAGGCTGGCAGTTGGGGTAGGGCAACAGACAAACCACCCAAAGAGGAGCAAGTGGTGGATCACAGAAATGATCACATGGAACAGAAGGAAGCATTGAAAACTGAATTGCCCCACCTTGCTGGGGGTGGAGCTGAATAAACCAAATTGTAGCTGAAGGGCAACACAGCTGCCACCTGGTGAAAGCAACAATATCTCTGACTACCCTGCATGAACTGGCAGACTCAGGTCACCTCCCAGTTGCAACTAACCCTGTGGACAGAAGGAGCCAAATACTACTCACAAGTCAGTCACCAAGTGAGACCACATCAGAGTTCCTGCTTGTATGCAAATACCAAGATTGGATGCCTAAAGAATAACTCCAGAACTTTTACCAAAAATCAAATTTTTTGTTGTTCCTGTACCTGGTGTTTTTCTTGTATTTCTTGTGTGTGTGTGTGTGTGTGTGTGTGTCTGTGTGTCTCTGTGTTTTCTGTATTATTACTTCACCATCACTATTTTCTTATCACTACTCTTATCCCCTCATTTTCCTTCCTTTTCCTGTGCTACAATCCATTGTTCTCCCTCACAACTACTCTTTCTGCCCCTTCTTATCCACTTTCTTCCCCATCTTCACCTTCCCTTCCTGTCCCCCCAACCTGTCACCACACTATCCACCATCCTACATGTTCACCACCCACTGACTAACCTACTGTACTAACTATATACACCTCCAGACCCCTGCTATCCCTGGAATAAGCAACATCAAAAATGACAACAGAAATACACCCAAGCACACACAAGGGCCATGAAACCCAGCAGCTTCCATACTTTTTCACCCAACCACCACCCCTTTTAGTGACACCTTTACAAATTTCCCAAATCTATATATCTAGCCTAATAACCATTACATTCCCCCCATTCCCACTGTTTATAGATATTATCACCAAGGGGTTTTCTATATATTATGTAAACAACTGGTCTGGCATTGAACCTGTGAATTTGTTATTCCTAAATTACACCTCCAGGCCAGAGACAGAAAGAGCACATCAACATAACTAACAAACAAGTCAGTCACAACACAAGAAATAGATCAAGGGAACAAAAACAGGCAATTAAAACCACCAATTAGCTTATCAAGAACATAGTTGCAAAGCACCAAGTGGAGCAATGGGAAGAAGCAGAAGGGATGGAAACGACATTTCTCAAAAAAATAATTCAATACAGGATTCAGTAGGAAATGAAGAAAATGGATATCCTGTTCCTGACACCAACTAAACAATGATAAATATCACTAAGGAGCCAAGCGATGCCCACAAAGGGAAGAAATCTCTGAGAAATTCATGGAGAAGATACTACACATAGCCAACCATAATATACAAACTGCACTCAACAAATTTCAAGGCACCAAAAAAAGAACATAAGAAGACACTGAAACAAATAAATGAACTCATAGAGGACTTCAAGAAACACCAAAGTGAAACAAAGGACACAGTGAAAAAAGAGATATACAAATTAAAGATGACAACACAAAATATATAAGAGGAGTTAAACAAATATATGGAAAACCTCAGAAAAAAGAATTACACAGAAATCCTGGAAATAAAAGGTCCCTTTTCTCAAACAAAAAAACTCAGTGGAACATCACACCAACACACAAGAACAAGTGGGAGACAGAATTTAAGAGCTCAAAGGTAAAATAGAAATAAAAGGAAAAAAAAACAGAAGAAATCTTAGCCTAACAACTCAAGAGCTATGAAACAAATACAAAACTCAGTGACTCCATTGGAAGACCAAACCTAAGAATCATGGACATTGAAGAAGGAGAAGAGGTACAAGCCAAAGGGATATGTAACATAGTCAATAAAAAAATAGAATATTTCCCATATCTCCAGAAAGTTTTGGCAATACTAATATAGGATACCTTCAGAACATCAAACAGACTTGACCAAAATTGAACCTTCCCAAAACATATTATCATTAAAACAACAAGCACAGAGAAGAAGGAATGAATTGTGAAGGCTACAAGAGACAAAAACAAATAATAAATCTAAGGTGAGACCATAAAAATAATAGCAAACTTCTCAATGGAAACTTTAAAAGCAAGAAAGGTATGTAGTGAAGTATTTCAGGCACTGAATGAAAATACTTTCAGTCCTAGGATGCTCTACCAAGCAAAACTATCATTTAAAATTGACAGAGCTTTAAAATTATTCAATGTTAAACAGAAACAAAAGCAATATATGACCACCAAGCCACAACTACAGAAGATTCTACAAGGAATTCTGCACACAGAAGATGAAAGCAAACAAAACCACAAGAGGGCAGGAAGTTCCAGATGACAAAATAAACCACAAGTAATCAGAGAGCAGCATTGATTCGGCTGCACACAATCAAATCCTTAAACAACAAAAACAACTAAATAGCAGGAATCACCACTTACCCATCAATATCAATGGATTCATCTTCCCCATCAAAAGACACCATTTGGCAAACTGGATAAAAAAGGAAGATACAACACTCTGTAGTTTACAAGAGATCCATCTTATTGACAGAAATAAACATGGTTTAGAGTAAAAGGTTGGAAGAAGATTTACCAAGTCAATGGCCACCAAAAATGGGCAGGAGTAGCAATACTTATATCAGCTAAAGTAGATTTCAAACTTACATTGGCCAAATGAGATAAAGAAGGACACTAATACTAACAAAAGGGCAATCAAAACGAAATAAAAATTATCAACATATATGTACCCAATGTCAGTGCACCCAAATTTCATCAAACTCACACTAAAGGACTTATAAGCAACACGGTGGTAGTGGGAGACCTTAACACTCCTCTATCACCAACAGATTGGTCATCCAAACAAAAAATCAATAAAGAAATTCTAGAACTAACTTAGCTTCAAAAAAAAAAAAGAAGTCAGAATACATGTTTTATTGGTTTGTTATGTGTCCCCAAAACTTACTACCCCACTTAGTACATACTTGGCAATCAATAAATATGTGGTGAATAAATGGAAAAACAAAATCTTTATCTATTAAATAAATAAAATAAAAAACAACATAATGACACTAGTAGCAAAAAAAAAAAGAAATTCTAAAATTACATGACACCATAGATCAAATGGACCTAGCTGATGTCTACAGAATATTTCATTCACATCTTAGGGCAAAAAGCAACCCTCAAGAAATGTTAGAAAATAGAAATAACCCCCTTCCTCCTATCTGATCACATGCATTAAGAGTAGAACTCAACAACAAAAACAACAGCAGATAATATGCAAATAATTGGAGGCTGAATAACACATTGCTCAGTGATTAGTGGGTCATAGAAAAAATAACAGAGGAAATCAAAAGTTTCCTAGAAATTAATTAAAATGAAAACATGACTTACCAGAACCTGTGGGTCACAGCAAAGGCAGTCCTAAGATGAAATCTTATAGCCATGGGTGCATGTGTTAAAACAACAGAAAGATCTCAAATAAGTGACCTAATGATACATCTCAAACTCCTAGAAAAATAAAAACAAACAAAATCCAAAACAAGCAGGTGGAGAGAAATAATAAAAATAACGATCAAAATAGAGACCAAAAAACTATACAAAGAATTAGCGAAAGAAAAAGCTGGTTCTTTGAAAACATAAACAAGATTGACAAGCCCCTGGCAAATGTGACTAAAATGAGGAGTGAAAAGACCCAAATTAGAAATGAAAAAGAGAAGACAACAACAAACACCAAGGAAATCCAGGGAATCATAAAAGACTACTTTGAGAACCTATATTCCAATAAGTTGGAAAACCTTGGACAAATTTCAACATATATATGACCACCCATAATTGAAATAAAAGGATATTAAATCACCTAAACATATCTATAACACATAATGAAATTGAAGCACCAATAGTCTCCCCAAAAAGAAAAGACCAGGACCTGACAGATTCACTGCTGAATTCTTCCAGACCTTTAAAGAAGAACTGATACCAACACTCCTTAAAACAGAAAGGGGAGGAGCACTGCCAAACCCATTCGATAAAGCCAGTATTACTCTCATCCTAAAACAAAACAAGCACACCACTACTAAAAAATGAAAATTAAAGTTCAATCTCTTTAATTAACATGTTTGCAAAAGTCCTTAACAAAATTTTGGCAAAACAAATTCAATACAATGTAAGAAAGACCATAGAGCATGATCAAGTCAGTTTCTTCCTGGGACACAGGGATGTTTCAACATGTGAAAATCATCAAGTTTAATACAGCATATTCATAGAAGCAAATACAAAAACCACAGAATCAGTTCAATAGATGCAGAAAAAGCCTTCAATTCAAAATTTTTTTCATGATAAAAGCTCTAATGGGACCAGGAATAGAAGGTATGTAAATCAACATAATAAAGACTATATATGACAAACTATTAGCCAACATTATACTAAAAGGGGAAAATCTGAAACCATTTCCTCCAAAGTCAGGAAGGAGACAAGGGTATCCACTCTTATTCAACATGGTCTTGGAATTACTATCCAGAGCAGTAAGATGTAAATAAGAAATAAAAGAAATATAAATTGTATTGGAAGTAGACAAACTGTACTTACTAGCAGACAACAAAATCTTATACAGAAAAGACCCCAAAACTCCACCAAAACACTCATAGACAACATAATCAGCTTCAGCAAAATATCAGGATATAAAATCAATTGACAAAAATAAGTAGCTTTTCTATACTTAAACAATGAAGAAATTGAGGCAGAATAAAGGAAATAAATCCATTTACATTAGCCTCAAAAAAAAACTGTTTATAAACTTAACAAAGGATAAAGACCTCTACAAGGAAAACTATAAACCATTGAAGAAAGAAACCAAAGAAGAAGAAGGTAGAAGATGGAAAGATCTCTCATGCCCATGGATTGTTAGAAACAACCTAGTGAAAATGGCTATATTAACAAAAGCAATCTACATGTTCAATGCAATTCCCTTCAAAATTCCAATGACATTCCTAACAGATATTAAAAAAACAACCCTAAAGTTCATTTGGAAGCCAAGGCAATACTGAGAAAAAAGAGCAACACTGGAGATATCACAATACCTAACTTCAAAGTATATAGTACAGAGCCATAACAACAACAACAACAACAAAACACATGGTACTAGCAAAAAATACATATGAAGACCAATAGAAGAATAGAAGACCCAAATATGAATCCACATGGTTACACTCACTTTATTTTTTTACAAAGTTGCCAAAAAACATATGATGGAAAAAGAGCAGCCTTTTCAACAAATGTTGCAGGGAAAATTGGATATCTGCATACAGAAAACTGAAATTAAATCCATGTTTTTTACTCTGCACAAATATCAATGCAAAGTAAATTAAGGATCTTAATATAAGTCCTGCAACTGTAAGAAAGAGCAGAGAAACTGATATAAATTAGCATAGTCAGTGACTTCCATAATAGAATTCAAGTAGATCAAATAAAAGAAAGGACTGACAAATGTGACTACATGAAATTAAAAGGCTTCTGCACAACAAAAGAAATAGTCTCCAAATTGAAGAGGCTGCCCACAGAAAGGAAGAAAATCTTTGCTAGCTATACGTCTGACAAAGAACAGATAACCAGAATATACAGGGTGCTTAAAAACCCACACTCCCAAAACATCAATGACCCAATGAAGAAATGGGCAAAAGAATTAAACAGAGCTTTTTCAAAGGAAGAAGTCCAAATGTCTAAAAGACACAGGAGGAAGTGTTCAACATACCTGGCCATAAAGGAAATGCAAATCAAAACCATGTTAAAGATTCCAACTCACTGCTGTTTGAATAGCTACCACCAAGAACCCAAACAACAACAAATGTTGGCTAGTATGCAGGGGGAAAAGGAACCCTCATGCACTGCTGATGAAGAGTAAATTAGTACAACCACTATGGAAAACGTTATGGCGACTCCTCAAAAACTAAAAACAGATCTGCCCTATGATCCAGCAATTACTCTCCTTAAGATGGAATGTGAGTCAGGTTATAACAAAGGCACTTGCACACCCATGTTTTTTGTTGTTGTTTTTTTGTTATTTTGTTATTTTGTTTTATTGTTTTATTGTTCATATGTGCATACAAGGCTTGGGTCATTTCTCCCCCCTGCCTCCATCCCCTCCCTTACCACCCACTCTGCCCCCTCCCTCTTCCCCCTACCCCCTCAATACCTGGCAGAAACTATTTTGCCCTTATCTCTAATTTTGTTGTACAGAGAGTATAAGCAATAATAGGAAGGAACAAGGGTTTTTGCTGGTTGAGATAAGGATAACTACAGAGGAAGTTGACTCACATTAATATCCTGTGCGTGTGTATTACCTTCTAGGTTAATTCTTTTTGATCTAACCTTTTCTCTAGTTCCTGGTTCCCTTTTCCTATTGGCCTCAGTTGCTTTTAAGGTATCTGCTTTAGTTTCTCTGTGTTAAGGGCAACAAATGCTAGCTAATTTTTTAGGTGTCTTACCTATCCTCACCCCTCCCTTGTGTGCTCTCGCTTTTATCATGTGCTCAAAGTCCAATCCCCTTGTTGTGTTTGCCCTTGATCTAATGTCCACATATGAGGGACAACATATGATTTTTGGTTATTTTGGCCAGACTAACCTCACTCAGAATGATGTTCTCCAATTCCATCCATTTACCAGCGAATGATAACATTTCGTTCTTCTTTATGGCTGCGTAAAATTCCATTGTGTATAGATACCACATTTTCTTAATCCATTCTTCAGTAGTGGGGCATCTTGGCTGTTTCCATAACTTGGCTATTGTAAATAGTGCTGCAATAAGCATGGGTGTGCAGGTGCCTCTGGAGTAACCTGTGTCACAGGCTTTTGGGTATATTCCCAAGAGTGGTATTGCTGGATCACATGGTAGATCAATGTTTAGCTTTTTAAGTAGCCTCCAAATTTTTTTCCAGAATGGTTGTACTAGTTTACATTCCCAAAAACAGTGTAAGAGGGTTCCTTTTTCTTCACATCCTCACCAACACCTGTTGTTCATGGTGTTGTTAATGATGGCTAACCTAACAGGGGTGAGGTTAAATCTTAGTGTGGTTTTCATTTATGTTTCCTTTATTGCTAGAGAAGGTGAGCATTTTTCATGTGTTTTTTGGCCATTTGAATTTCTTCTTTTGAGAAAGTTCTGTTTAGTTCACTTGCCCATTTCTTAATTGGTTCATTAATTTTGGGAGAATTTAGTTTTTAAAATTCTGTGTATATTCTGGTTATCATTCCCTTGTCTGATGTATAGCTGGCAAATATTTTCTCCCACTCTGTGGGTGTTCTCTTCAGATTAGAGACCATTTCTTTTGATGAACAGAAGCTTTTTAGTTTTATGAGGTCCCATTTAGCTATGCTTTTTCTTAGTTGCTGTGCTGCTGGGGTTTTGTTGAGAAACTTCTTACCTATACCTACTAACGCCAGAGTATTTCCTACTCTTTCCTGTATCAACTTTAGAGTTTGTGCTCTGATATTAAGATCCTTGATCCATTTTGAGTTAATATTGGTATTGGGTGATATCCATGGATCTAGTTTCAGTTTTTTGCAGACTGCTAACCAGTTTTCCCAGCAGTTTTTGTTGAAGAGGCTGCTATTTCTCCATCGTATATTTTTAGCTCCTTTGTCAAAGACAAGTTGGTTATAGTTGTTGGGCATCATATCTGGGTCCTCTGTTCTGTTACACTGGTCTTCATGTCTGTTTTTGTGCCAGTACCATGCTGTTTTTATTGTTATTGCTTTGTAATATAGTTTGAAGTCAGGCATCATGATACATCCAGTATTGTTCTTTTGACTGAGTATTGCCTTGGCTATTCATGGCCTCTTTCATTTCTGTATAAATTTAATGGTAGATTTTCAATCTCTTTAATGAATGTCATTGGAATTTTGATGGGAATTGCATTAAATATGTAGATTACTTTTGGGAGTATAGACATTTTTACTATGTTGATTCTACCAATCCATGACCATTCTATAGCCTTCCTCAATCTCTTTCTTCAGAAGTTCATAGTTTTCCTTGCAGAGATCATTCACATCTTTTTTTAGGTTTACACCTAGGTATTTAATTTTTTTTGAGGGTCTTGTAAATGGAATTGTTTTCATATATTCTTTCTCAGTTTGTTCATTTTTACTGTATAGAAATGCTAGCGGTATTTCTATGTTGATTTCATATCCTTGCTATAGCTATTGATGGTGTCTAGGAGCTTCTGAGTAGAGTTTTTTGGATCTTTAAGGTATAGGATCATGTTGTCTGCAAATAGGGATATTTTGACAGTTTTTTACCAATTTGTGTTCCTTTTATTCCTTCTTCTTGCCTAATTGCTCTGGCTAGTAATTCTACTACTATGTTGAATAGGAGTGGAGATGGTGGGCATCCTTGTATGGTTCCTGATTTTAGAGGGAATGGTCTCAGTTTTTCTCCATTAAGTATAATGCTGGCTGTAGGTTTGTCATATATAGCTTTTATAATGTTGAGGTACTTTCCTTCTATTCTTAGTTTTCTTAGAGCTTTTATCATGAAATGGTGTTGGATCTTATCAAAGGCTTTTTCTGCATCTATGGAGATGATCAAATGGTTTTTGTCTTTGCTTCTGTTAATGTGGTTTATTATGTTTATTGATTTTCATATGTTGAACCACCCCTGCCTTCCTGGAATGAAGCCTACTTGGTCATGGTGAATAATCTTTTTGATGTGTTGTTGAATTCAGTTTACCATTATTTTGATGAGGATTTTTGCATCAATGTTCATTAAGGAGATTGGCCTATACTTCTCCATTTTGGAGGTGTGTTTACCTGGTTTTGGGATAAGTTTAATATTGGCTTCATAAAATGTGTTATGCAGTTTTCCTTCCCTTTCTATTTTGTGGAACAGTTTAAGGAGGGTTGGTATCAGTTCTTCTTTAAAGGTCTGATAGAATTCAGGAGAGAATCCATCAGGTCCTGGACTTTTCTTTTTGGGGAGACTCTTGATTGCTGCTTCAATTTCATTTTGTGTTATTAATCTATTCAGGTGATGAGTTTCCTCTTGATTCAGTTTTGGATGATCATATGTATATAGAAATCTGGCCATTTCTTTAAGATTTTCAAATTTCTTTGAATATAGGTTCTCAAAGTAGTCTCTGATGATTTCCTGCACTTCCATGGTATTTGTTGTTATCTCCCCTTTTGCATTCCTGATTCTACTAATTTGGGTTTTTTCTCTCCTCATTTTAGTCAGGTTTGCCAGGGATCTATCAATCTTGTTTATTTTTTCAAAAAACCAACTTTTTGTTTCATTAATTCTTAGTATGGTTTTTTGGTTTCTATTTCATTGATTTCAGCTCTTATTTTTATTATTTCTCTCCTTCTATTTGTTTTGTGATATGCTTGTTCTTGTTTTTCTAGGAGTTTGAGATGTATCATTAGGTCATTGATTTGGGATCTTTCAGTCTTTTTAATATATGCACTCATGGCTGTAAACTTTCCTCTCAGGACTGCCTTAGCTGTGTCCCATAGGTTCCAGTAGGTTGTGTTTTCATTTTCATTGAGTTCCAGGAACATTTTAATTTCCTCTTTTATTGCATCGATGATCCAGTCTTCATTAAGTAATGAGTTATTTAGTTTCCAGCTGTTTGCATGTTTTTTGTCTTTACTTTTCTTGTTGAGTTCTACTTTTACTGCATTGTGATCAGATAGTATGCATGGTATAATTTCTATTTTCTTATATTTGCTGAGACTTGCTTTGTGCCCTAGGATATGATCTATTTTGGAGAAGGTTCCATGGGCTGCTTAGAAGAATGCATATTGTGTAGATGTTGGATGAAATGTTCTGTAAACATTAAGTAGGTCCATTTGATCTATTGTATATTTTAGATCTAGGATTTCTTTATTGATTTTTTTGTTTGGATGACCTATCTATTGAGGAAAATGGGTGTTCAAGTCTCCCACAACCACTGTGTTGGAGTTAATATGTGCTTTTAGGTCTTTCAGGGTATGTTTGATGAAATTGGGTGCATTGACATTGGGTGTATGTAGGTTGATAAATGTTATTTCCTTTTGATCTATTTTCCCTTTTATTTGCTTGGAAAGACCTTCCTTATCTCATTTGATCAATGTATGTTTGAAGTCTACATTGTCAGAGATAAGTATTGCTACTCCTGCCTGTTTTTGGGGGCCACTGGCTTGGTAAATCTTCTTCCAGCCTTTCATCCTAAGCATATGCTTATTTCTGTCGGTGAGATGGGTCTCCTGTAAGCAACAAATTGTTGGATCTTCCTTTTTAATCCATTTCATCAAGTGATGCCTTTTGATAGGTGAATTAAGTCCATTAACATTAAGTGTTAGTACTGATAGGTATATGGTGATTCCTGTCATTTAGTTGTCTTAGTTGTTTGAAGGTTTGATTGTGTGTACCTAAGTTGAGGTTACTCTCTACTGTCTTGCTTTTTCTTTTCCTGTGGTTTGGTGCTGCCTGTCTATTCATGATTACGTTGTGTTTCACTTTCTGTGTGCAGAATCCCTTGAAGAATCTTTTGTAGTGGTGGCTTTGTGGTCACATATTGTTTTAGTATCTGCTTATCATGGAAGACTTTTATTGCTCCATCTACTTTGAATGATAGTTTTGCTGGGTAGAGTATCCTGGGGTTGAAGTTATTTTCATTCAGTGCCCGGAAGATCTCACCCCATTCTCTTCTTGCTTTTAATGTTTCTGTTGAGAAGTCTGCTGTGATTTTGATGGGTTTACCTTTGTATGTTACTTGTTTTTTCTCTCTTACAGCCTTCAATATTCTTTCCCTAGTTTCTGAACTTGTTGTTTTAATGATGATATGTCTTGTGTTAGTTCTATTTTGATCTGGTCTGTTTGGTGTCCTGGAGGCCTCTTGCATCTGTATGGGAGTATCTTTCTTTGGATTTGGGATATTTTCCATTATTATTTTGTTGAATATATTACGCATTCCCTTCACTTGCACCTCTTCTCCTTCTTCGATGCCCATGATTCTCAAGTTTGGTCTTTTGATGGATTCAGTGAGTTCTTGCATTTTCTTTTCACAGGTCTTGAGTTGTTTAATTAATAGTTCTTCAGTTTTTCCTTTAATTACCATTTCGTATTCAAGTTCTGAGATTCTGCCTTCTCTTTGTTCTATTCTGCTGGATTTGCCTTCCATTTTGTTTTGCAGTTCTGTTTCATTCTTTTTTCTGAGGTTTTCCATATCCTGGGTGGTTTCCTCTTTAATGTTGTCTGCTTTTTTCCTGAGTTCATTTGTCTGTTTATTAATTGTGTTCTCTGTTTCACTTTGGTGTTTATACAGTGCTTCTATGGTTTCCTTTATTTCTTCTTTTGCTGTTTCAAATTCTCTAATTTTATTGTCTTGGAATTTCTTGAGTGTCTCCTGTACACTTTGGTTGACCCTATCCAGTATCATCTCAATAAAATTCTCATTGAGTACCTGTAGTATATCTTCTTTTAAATTATTCTTGTGGGCTTCATTGGGTTCTTTGCCATAGTTTATCTTCATTTTGTTGGAGTCTGGATCTGGGTATCTGTTTTCTTCATTTCCCTCTGGTTCCTGTACTAATTTTTTGCTGTGGAGAAACTGATTTCCCTATTTTTTCTGTGTTCCCGTCATTGCCCTTGGTTTTCTTACTGTCCTTGTACTGTGTGCAATTTAGTATTTTCTAGCTTGTAATAATAACAATGGTGATATTTAGAATGGAAAGGTGTGAGGAGATTGAAAGCAAAGAAGTTAAAGAAAAAGGGAAAAACAGACAAGTAGAAAAAAGCAAAACAAAGAATCGAACAAAAAAGTTTCAAAGACATAAACAGGGAGCATTACTGTACTAAACGACAGTCAGCTGAGTAGGCATTAGAGAGACTGAGAGAGGATTGAAAATAAAAAATAAAAAGAATAAAGTTAAGAATAAAAATAAAAAATATGTAAATGAAAGTAATATGTATGTACAAATAAAATAAAACATAATGAAAAATAAAAAATAAAAAGAAAGCCTCCAAGTTCAAATGAAATGAAGTTTCAGTCTTAATAATTTTGGTGTCTGTCTCAACCTCCAATCCTGGAGATGGTGCCTCATATGTTGTTCTGTAGTTGTCTCATCAAAGGGGATGCATAAAGTAGAACACAGCTGCACAAAAAAAAAAAACCCACAGCATCCCAAGTTCAAATGCAATACAGTTTCATTAAGTTTTTCAGAATGCAGGTGTAGTTCAGTTGTTTTCTCATCAAAGGTAGGGAGAGAGAAAATAAAAACAGTCTGGAGCTGTGGCTTGCCTGCCTGCTGCTGTCAGCCTGTTGTTGCTGGAGGCATTATTTATGCAGATCTCTGGGGTAAGCTTAACACTCACCTGGCCCTGCAGGCTTTGTTTACTCAGAGTTCTCCTGTGCACGAGCCTCTGCTACAAGCTTTCCCCTTTCCAAGCACACTGGGGGAGGTGACACTGCACCTGCTTTTTCTAGCCTGCGTGTTTATTTACAGCTCACATGGGAAGTGGGTCTTCCCCTCCTTCCTGTGGAGTTTTCCTCCCTCTACCCCTCTCACAAGCTTTCCCACTCCTGGCTGCTGGGCGCATGCCCCAACTCCCACCGGAGCATCTCCGGCCAGGCCCAGCTTGTTTATTTACAATTCCAGGAACAATTCCCCTCCCCTACTCTTTGGAGCTCAGGGCACCCCACCCTCTTTGCAATGTGTGTTTATTGTTCTTATTGCTTATTACTCAGGTTTTTTTTTCCCCAGGGGGCTATGCTGTTCTGGCCCAGGGTTGTCTGTGGGATTACCGTGTACCGCTAAGCTCAACTTGTCTATGTCTTCCCAAACCATCTGGGCACAGGCGACTGGCAGCCTGGGGCCCTCCTGGATTCTCTGTTTAACATGAAGTGGAGATTCTCTGTGCTGGCTTGAGGTGTGGAGGGGTCAAAGTGTTGCTTTTTCTCAGTTGTTTTGCCTTCAAGATGTGTCTCCAGCGTCTCTCCAAGATTTCACTATAGAAGGCACACTTTCTGCTTCCTCCCTCTAGCTGCCATCTTGGAATTCTCCACACCCATGTTTATAGCAGCATTATTCACACAGCCAAGATGCCCAACTACTGATGAATGGATTATGAAAATGTGGTATTTATACACAATGAAATTTTATATAGCCACAAAGATGAAAGTTTGTCACTTTCAGGTAAATGGATAGAATTGGAGAACATCATTATAAGTGAAGTTAGCCAGGTTTGAAAGGCCAAAAGCCACATGTTTTCTCTCATACATTGAATATAGACCTAATACAAATACAGCAATATTATTTAAAAAAACAGGTAACACTAATGAGAGGTCATATGTGACAGGACAAGGGTTAAAGAAGGTAGTTAAGTTGCATATGGGTGATGAATAGGAATGCATATAGATTTTTTTTAGTTTGAGATAAAGATATTTACACAAGGAGCTTCCTTGTGATTTTTTTCCATGCATATATGTGTTATATCCCTACTTGGTTTAGCTCCTCTAATTATCTACATTCTATCTTAGTCCCTTTCTTAAATTGCATGAAACTACCAAAAGAAATGGACTAAGTTGGAAAGAAGAAAAAATAAAGGAGATGAATCAAATAAGATAATAATGCATATATACATGGAAGTGTGACATGGAAACTCCCTGTGTAGCTTTCTTAACCAACCATAAATGTCATTTTTTTCTTTTACAAAATCAGAAAATTAAGATCAGAACACTTCCTGCATGGTGGAATTGGTACCAGTAGAAGAGGGAAGGAGGTGGGGAAAGGATGTAGAAGGGTGAATATGAGGCAAATACTGTATACACGTTTATGTAAATGGACAAATGATATCTGTTGTAATCATTCCTAGAATTTGGGAAGAGGGGGACAAAGGAGAATGGTAGTGGAGGTGAACTCATGTATGATATATTTGGTATGCTGTAAGAACTTTTGCAAATGCCACAATGTACTCCCACCAAGAAAAAAAAGGAATTGTAACTCAAACTCTAAATGAACTACCACTTCATGTACACCAGCAAATTATGCTGACAAAATTATGCAGCATTATGGCTGACAAGACTGTAGAGAATTGAAATTCAAATACATTGCATATGGTTACGTATGATGGTGGGAACATTTAAAAAATACTTGATAGTTCTTCACAAAACAGCTACTATATAACTCAGCAAATACATTCCTTTGTATATACCCAAGAGAAATAGAAACCTGTCTATCTTGAAAAAAAACATATGACCCAATTTTTTGCTTCATAAAAGAAATGCACCTCACTGGCAAAGCCAGACACAGGCTTAAAATTAAAGGATGGAAATACATATTCTAAGCAAATGGATCCCAAAATCACACAAGAATAGCTACACTTTTATCCATCATAGCAGGCTTCAAGCCAAAATTTGTAAGAATACACAATGGAGATGACTTAATATTGTTAAAGGTAGTTGTCCATCAAAAAAATTTAACAACTGTAAACACATATGACTCAAACACCAGCACCATTAATTTCAGAAAAAAAACACTAATGTATTTAAAGGTACAGATAAACCCTAACATCTTGGTTACTTCAGTATCCTACTCTCACTAATAGTTAGGACATCCAGAGCCCCCCAAAATCACCAAAGAAACAACTCATCAGAGTTAAACAAACATACACATCAAATACACTTAAGAGATATCTACAGAATTTTCACCCAATGACTAGACAGCATACATTTTCCTCAGCAGGCCATGGAAATTTCTCTAAAATAGAACATATTTTAAAACATAAATCAAGTCTTAACAAGTATACAATAATTGAAAGCATTTCTTTTATTTTCTTAAATAACAATGGAATAAAATTAGAAATTAACAAGAGAGATATGGAAAATATGAAAACACATGGAGAGTGAACAATTTGCTTTTCAATGAGAAATGAGTAATCAAGGAAATCAGATGAAAATTTTTAACAAATCTTCAAACCAAATGAAAGTGAAAACAAAAACATTCCAGAACCTATGGGACACAGTAAAAGTAGTTCTAAGAGGGAAGTTTGATATGATTTCCTATAGTGAAGATTATAGAGCTCTATTAAAAACCATAATGATATACCTTATTTTCTTAGACAAACAAGGACAAGCCAATTCCATAATTAGTAGAAGGAAAAAAAATAAAAGTCAGAGCATAAATTAATGAAATGGAAAATAAAAGAGACAAATTGTCAATAATAAAAAGAATTGTTCATTGAAAAGATGAAGATGATTAATACACCCTTTACTAACCTAACCAAAGAGAGAGAAGATTTAATGAATAAAATTGGAGAGAATGTCTTACAAGGTGGCAGGGTATAACTTTTTTTCCTATGACTATATGGAGGCGAAGAATCAGGGTTGTACACATGTATTACATGCAAAAAGGATACTTGTTAAAACTACTCCAGGTATTGGAGGAGGAGGAATAAAGAGACCAGTAGAGAAGGTATATTCATTTATAATATATTTGATACATTGTAAGAAGTTGTGTAAATGTCACAATGTACCCCTACCCAACACAACAGTAAAGGAGAAAAGAAAATCAGCAGGGAGACTATATTCAGAAGAGAGAAAGAGTATGAAGACCCATGAAAGAAGGACAGGGTAGTTCAAAAGAACAGCAAATCCAAAAGGCAACAGAGTAAATTAGGAAACAGTTTTCAGCTATAGACCCATCTCCCTCAGTGATAGGAAACTGACATCTCCACTACAAGGAAAACTAGGCAGCCTTAGTGATAGACTGGCAGACCTAACTGTGTTTCAAACCTACACCTGCTGCAAACATCAAATCCAGTGCCATGATTTGGTAGAACATTGACTCCTCTGTTGTGATAGGCTAGCATCAGAAAAACAGTCTTTTTAGTTCCCCAGGAAGGCGCCACCTTTAGATACAGCCTACTGTTTGAGATAAAGTTTCTCACAGAACCTGACAAGGAATGATTGCAAAGAAGGGAGTCTTGAGACATCTGGTTACAGTACCTGTGAGGGAAACAGCCACTGGAGGTGGAAACAGAGAGGAAGAAGGTCAATACTGGAAAGGAGAGAAGTTCAGTCTGCAAGTAGCTTGGGAAGTGAAGCCATGTTGGTCATCAGCCCCACCCTTCCTGTCAAGAGCAAGTCCCAGTACCTCAGTTTTATTTCAGAAGCAGAGAACTGAACCCTTTATAATAAACTGGAAAATATAGAAAAAATAGAGTTCTAGATTCATATGACCTGACTAAATAGACCCAAAAGGATATTAACTTCTCAAACAGATCTTAAAGTAAAAACAAGATTGGGAAAGTAATTAAAAGTCTTCCAACATAGAAGTCTAGATGGATTCACTGCTGAATTCTACCAGAATTTTAAAGCATTCTCTACCAATGCTGCTCAAACAGGCAAGGAATAAACTCTACCAAATTCATTCTATAAAGTTAGTAATACCCTGATACTCAAACTGGATGAAGACTCACACAACAAAGAACATTATAGACAAATTTCTTGATGAGCAGCATTGAAAATTTTCTCAGTAAAATACTAGAAAACCAAATTAATACAACACATTAAAAAGATCATATACCATGATCAAGTATTTATTTCAAGCATGCAAAAATGAATCAGTTCATGTAAATCCGTAAACATAATACAACACACAAAAAGAATAATGTAAAAAATCACATGATGATCTCAGTAGATGATGAAGAAGGCTTTGACAAAATTCATCATTCCTTCCTGGTGAAATCTGTGTAGAAATTGGAATAGCAACATACATGAATGTAATAAAAGCTATGTATGAAAAACCTGTTTCCAAAATTATACTAAATGTGCAAAAACTGAAGCCATTTCCTCTAAAGTCAGGAATGAGAAAGAGGATTCACTCTCTCCATTCCAAACAATAAAGTGATTGAACTCCTAGCCAGAGTCATAAAATAAGAGAAAGAAATAAAAGTGATTCAAATAGGAAACAAAGAAGTCAAATTATCCATATTTGCGGGTGATATGATCCTATACTTAAAAGAGTCTAAACACTCAAAAAAAGTCTTAGATCTGATAGACACCTTTGGAAAACTAACATGATACAAAATCAATATATTCCAATCAGTAGCCAACAATGAATAGGCAGAGAAATAAATTACAAAACAATTTCATTTGCAATATCCTAATAAATACCCAGGATATGCTAGCTTAAGGAAGCAAAAGACCTCTACAATGAGCACTATAAAACATTGAAGAAAGAAACTGAAGAATGAACTAGAAATTGGAAAGATCCCTATTTTCCTAGCTTGGGAAAATTAATATTGTTAAAAATGGCTGTACTACCAAAAGCAATCTATATATTCAATGTAATTCCCTTGAATAACCAAAGCAATCCTGAGCAAAAAGAACTATATTGAAGGTATCACAATATCTAACTTCAAATTATATTAGAAAGATATAGGAACAAAAACAGCATGGTGCTGAACAATACAGACATGTAGTTCAATAAAATATAACAGAAAGGAAATACCCCCCCCCCACACACACACACACACCTATATCTACCTGATTTTGGCTAAGGAGTCAAAGATATATTGGATAAAAGACAGCCTCAGAGTTGTAAAAACTGAATATTTACATGGAGAAGACTGAAACTACATCCCTACCTCTCACCACATACAAAAATTAATTTGAAATGAACCAAAGGTCTAAATGTAAATCCTAAAATTTTGAAAGTACAAGAGGCAAACATAGGAATGACACTTGAAGATACAGGCAAAGGTAATGCCTTTCTAAACAGAACTTCAATTTCTCAGGAAATAAGATCAATAATTGACAACTGATATTTCATCAAATTAACAAGATTCTGCATAACAAAGAAACAATTACCAGAATCAAGAGACAACCTACAGAAGGGATAAAAATATTTTTCAGCTACTCATTTGATAATGGACTGATATTCAGAATACATTAGTGACTTCAAGTTGTAAACACAAAAAGAATAAATAATCCAATTTATAAATTGGCAGTTGAATTGAGTAAACTTTTCTTAAAACAATAAGTACAGACTGACAATAAATATATGAAGAAATGTTCAGCATCTTTACCATAAAGGAAATGTGATACAAAGCTACACTAATATTCTATCTTCATGATAAGTCGGAGTGACTACAACAACGAATGCTAGCAAGAGTTCAAAGAAAAGGGAATTCTTACAAACTGTTAGTAGGAATGTAAAGTAGTCCAGACACTGTGTAAATCAGCATGGAAGATCCTCAAGAAACTAAAAGTATAACTAACACATGATTCTGCTACACAAATACTGGGCATATACCTGAATGAATGTAAGAAACCATTCAATAAAGACACCTGCACACCTAAGTTTACAGCAGCATCATTTACAATAGCCAAGCTATTGAATCAACGTGGGTGAAAGTTAAGCTAATGATTGAATAAATAAAATGTACGTATATAAAATAGAGTATTAGTTAACAATAAAGAAAAATGAAATTAACTTATTTTCAGGAAAATGGATGGAAATGGATATCATGTTAAGAAAGAAAGCCAAGCTCAGAAACTTAAATATTGTATATTTTTATTAATTTGCTGAATGTGGCCTAAAAATTTTGCATGGTTAAAAAAAGGGGGGGACCATTTAAGGGACAAATCAGAAGGAGGTGAGTGGGAAAGAAGAGGGTGAATAGAATAGAGCAGAACAGAATACAATAGAGTAGAAGTATATTATATATATATAATATATATAGGATAATGAAACCAAGAAAACCTGTTATAAAGGAGAGGTTTGAAATTGAAATTTTGGTCCATAAAATTGAGAATGAGACATATTGCTCAACATTTATAACTCTTATTGATTATAGTACTTTTAATCTCATCCACAGCAACACAGCAAGACACTTAGATCTGATTTAAAAACCTTTCAGCAAAGTAGCAGGATACAAAATCAATGTACAAAATACAGAAGCTCTCCTATACACCAATAATGAATTAACTGAAATGTAATTCAGTGAAACAATTCCATTCACAATAGTGTCAAGAATGCCCAGACATAAGCTTAACCAATGGTGTTAATGACCTCTACATTGAAAACTATAAAGCACTGCAGAATAAAATTATATAAGATACAAAGAGATGGAAACACCTCTCATATTCATATTCAGTAGAATTAAAATTGCTAAAATGGCCATGTTATCAAAAGTGATATACAGATTCAGTGCAATCTCCATTGAATTTCCAATGCCATTTTTCACAGAAATAGAAAATCAAACCCAAATTCTTATAGAAGCATGGAAGATCCCAAATGGGCTATATATTCCTGAGCAAAAAAAGCAATGCTGTAAATATCATAGTACCAATTTCAAACTATACTACAGAGACATAGTAACAAAAGTAGCCTGGTACTGGCACAAGAACACTCATATAGACTAGTGTTATAGAATGGAAGATACAGAAATAAGACTAAAAAACTATATACATTTGATTCTTTACAATGTTCAAAAACATACATTGGAAAAAAATCCTGTGATGTTGGAAAACTGGGTATCTATTGTAGAAGACTTAAATTAGATCTCAATCTCTCACCCTGTATAAAAATCAACTCATGATACATCAAAGACCTTCATGAAAGATCAACTCTGTGATATTCCTAGAGGAAAACACCTGATGCTGTAGACATAGGCAATAACTATGAATAGAACTCCAGTATCTAAGAAAATAAGAACTTGAATCGACAAGTGAATTGCAGCAAATTACAAGTTTTTCATATCAAAAAACAATTAACATTGAAGAAATAACATGAGAAAATATTTTAATCTATCCATCTGACAGAATATTAATACCCAGAATATGTAAAGAGCTCCAAAAACTTAAGCAACTCAAAAACAAGTAATCAAATCAATAAATGGTCAAAAGAAGTGAATAGACACTTTTTAAATGAAGAAGCAAAAATGACCAATAAATGCATGAAAAAATGTTCAACATCTTTAGCTAGCAAGGGAATGAAAATCAAAAGTACATTGAGATTCCATCTCACCATTGTCAGAATGGCTACTATCACAAGGTTATAAATAACAAATGTTGGCAGCAATATCAGGAAGATGAGGCCCTTATACATTGCTTGAGGAAGTGAAATTAGTGCGCCCAATATGGAAATCAACATGGAGGTTCTTCAGAAAGCTGAAAATGGTATTACCATATGATCAGCTATACCATTTCTGAATATGTACCCCAAAGAGTAAAAGTTAACTTACTATATGTATATCTGTGTGCCTAGATTTATTGTGGCACTATTCACAACAGCCAAGTTATGGGATTAGCCAAGGTGCCCCTCAATGGATGAACTGATAAATAGAATTGGATGAATATACACAATGGAGTATTCTTCAGCAATAAAGAATGAAAATATGTAATTTTTAGGAAAATAAATGGAACTGGAAATTATAATGGTAAGCAAGATAAGTCAAGCTCAAAAAGGCAAATATAAGAATATTTTTTCTCATATGAAGACTTTAATCCTAAACTAATAACAATAATAATAATAATAGTATAATATTATAAAAGGAGAACTTTTGGAAGGGGCTTCAGAAGGTGAAAGAGAAAGGAAAGTCAAAAAAGTAAAAAATAATAGAGAACAAGAAAAAAATTCACACAAATAGAAACCAAAGGTGATAAGGATTAGCTATGCACATTTTAAGCTAAAGACTGTAAAATGAGAAAAAGAAGGTAACTACATAATAATAAAAGAATCAAATAAGCATGAGTATATAGCAATTACAAATACATATACTCCTAACCCCTTAATACCCACATATATATATATATGTATAATGAGAGCTAAACTCTAATATTATAATGGACAAAACCTGCAAACACCAATGGATAGATCATGTCAACCGTGAATCAACAAAGAAACATCAGAGTTAAAGACACTAAGTACACCTGATAGACCTTTCTGGAGCATTTTTCCCAAGAACTGAAGAACAGACATTTTTCTCACTAACATATATAACATTTTCCAGGGTAGACCGTAAGTTAGGTAACAAACAAGTGTCAAATCATTGTGCAGGTTTCTGTGGGCATACATTTTTAGCACATATGATAAACAGCAAGGAGCTCAATTTCTTGATTTTATGATAAGGGTAAATATTTCTTGGTGCTTCTTGTGTTTGAAATTGGGGCTTTGTCCTTACTAGGCAGGGCATCTACCACTTGAGCCACACCTCCAGCCCTTACATTCCTATTTTACTGAGAAATTTTATAATGAAGGGTACTAACTTCCATTACTTGACTTTTTCAACTATTGATATAAATATGTGATTTTTCATATTAAACCTTTGGCTTAAATTTAAAACTTTGATTGAAATTACATTTATTTATATGTGAATGTTGAGCCAGTCTTGCATATCTGTGATACGTCTCAGCTGTACAATTCTTTTTATGCGAATAATTTGTGGAGAATTTTTGCTGGATCAGTAACTTGAAGTCCTCCTTTCTCTCATTTGAGAACTTTAAATGAAATCCAAATTCCTTACTAAAATTTGTAATTCCTGGCATGGATAAGTTCTGTTCCACCTCTTCAACTTCACTCTGTTCTAACTACTCCCTTTCTATTTCACTTCAGGTACAATGACCTTGTAGTGTCTTGAACTTGCCTATCCGTGATGGATAAGGCAGTGTTTCACACAAGAACAACTTACCACCTCCGGATTTTAGCATAACTAAAACTTTTACAAAAGGTTTTAAAAAGCTTTCTATAGTTACCTTAGTCACAGATTATCTTACCCATATTTTTTTAGCATAATGCCCTCAATGAACACTTATCAATGCTGACTATGATTTTTAATGACTTTTAAAATTATTCCCATTTTATTTCGAGTCTCTATTATAAGATATAAAGACAATGCAGGTAAGACTAAATCCTTATTTTTCTGTATTAATAAACTTTTGTTTCTCCATCTAATAACACAGAGCCTGAAACAAAATAAATCCTCTAGCATTTTTTTAAAAAATATTTATTTAGTTTCTACAGCTAAAAAAAAATCTTTACCAATATATCCAAATGGCAAAAGTAAAAAAAAATGCTCATGCAAAATGGGAAAATAAGCTATAAATTCATCAGCATTGAACAAAATACCTAAAATAATGTTTAATTCTTAACCACCAATTTTTCCATGTTTCTGAAATTATTTTCCCTATATCATTTTTGTAACCTTAGCTATGTGATTGATCTAATGGTATCTATACATATAGACAATCTTTTTTAAATTATTGGGAAGTCCCAGTGAATTTAATTAAGTAAGAATCATTCTTGGACACATGCCAGTTGCAGGGTTCTATTAGTAATATGTTTAAAAAGTATAAAAGCTTCAGTGACCTTTACCATTGTTTGGTAGCAGATCCTGTCCACTTTATAAGTGATATAATTATTATAACGGGTACTTTCTTAGGTTTGCAGAGTGATCTAAAAGCAGTGCAAGGATGGTCTGTCCAAGTGTCAAGTACAAGTAGTTGGCCATATCAACAAAACACAACAGATGAGCTGAACAGATAGATAGTAGTTATTCTTATTGACGTTCCTACTGTGAGAGAAAACCTTTCCTGTTAAAAAGGCTAGTTTCTATCTGGTTTAGTGGACACAGAATTTGTTTGCATTTTAAATAATTATCTTAATATAAAATATTATAAAAGTTCCGTTTCCACTACTGCATTCCTTGTAAATAATTCTACACTGCAGTCAATAACTTCCTGAAATACTTACAAGACTCCATAGAAAATGGACTGATATACTCATATGATTTCAAATTTATCCTCAAGTAAGAATACCATTTTTTGCCTTCTGTGTTCATACTAGATGGAAGGGGGGTTTCCAGAACTTTAAAAGTGAGGTGAAAAGTTCTTCAAACTATAAACAAACTTCCAAAAGGAAAATGTTTAATAGTTGTTGTAGAAAATAGGTTTGCTATTGGGTGGATTTGTTATTATGTAGTAAATTTTATTACTTGAGTTCCTAAGAACATTTAAAAATGTTGAAAAAAGCTTCTGTGGGCAAAATGTTGCTGATTGGGTTCTATATCATGTGTGTCATAAATACATAAAATCAAAGGAAATTAAGTTAGCAACCATGATATATGATTAAGAAATATACTTCTATCTGGAAAAGCAGAAGACTCACGGTGAAAACATGATTCCTCAGATGACAGTGTAGACTCTGAGCCTATATGAGATAGTAGACACTCTATGATACCTGGAAGTCTATTTGACTGACATGACACAATGTATGTATTCTAGAACCTCTTCTTTGTTGAATAAATTGACATTGTTTGACTGTGCAATTTACCTTTGTACAATATTTATTATTATTAATATGTATTATTCATTCTGGTCTCTTAAATTAGCATCTACAAAAACATGTAAAAGCATTTTGGATATTTAAGTATCATAAAATAGCTGGAGTAGATGTAAAGATTTGCAAGAGGTGAAATAGGAAAGGTTGCCTGGATCTCAGTTAGCTGGTCTTGTAGAATAATATAGGGAAAGTAATTTTTATTATGCTAACAATAAGATATTAAATGTATGAATAGGTGACATCAGCAGAATGAAAAAGTGAAAAACACTGTTAGAATTTGTCCTGGGAAATAACGTATAAAAAGGTACTATTTCATTAGATAGATAACCTTGGAAATCATAGATTTATTGTGAAAAATTAAACATTTACTCAATGAATACCTAACTGGAGGTAGTAATTAAACAGGTGCAGGTATCAGTTGGAAAATTAGTGAAGAGACTGTAGCAAAGACTAACATTTTCAGAAAGCTTTAAGCATTTATAGGTTAGGGAAAGAAGGAATATTCAACTAAAGACAGTGGGTTTGATATCTGAGATGTAATAGCTCTTAGTCAGACATTGTCACATTGTGTCACATGAAACAATTATGGTTTTATTGTCTCTCATCTGAATTTATGTGGTACAATCCTAATCTCTAGTATCTCAGAATGTAACTTTATTTGGGGATGGGGTCTTTGCAGAGGTAATTAAGTTAAAATAACATCATTAAGATGGGCACCACCAATATGACTGATGTCTTTCTAACAAGTGGGAATTTGGATAAAGAGAGAATGTCATCTACAAGCCAGGGAGATAGGCCTGGAACAGCTGCTTCCCACATAGTCTTCTGAAGGTATCAATGATGTCTATACATTTATTTTGAACTTTTTTCTTACAGAATCCTGAGAAAATACATTTTTGTTGTTTAAAACCCCCAGTTTATTCCACTTTGCTACAGAGGTTCTAGCAATAAAATACAGGTTTTTGGAATGGGAATTGAGGGTGCTGCTGATAATCTCCAAAAATGTGGAAATAGTTCTGGCATTGAATAACAAGCAGATGTTTGAATAGTTTGGGGATTCTGGATAAGCATAACCTAGATTGCCTTGAAGAAAGATACTCTTGGTATAAATACATATATTGAAAGGTGATTAGGTGAGGGCTCAGAAAGAAAGAAGAGAGGTACAAACAAGGCATCTATTGTCTTAAAGAGTACATAGATCATCATGAGAAATGAGATGCTAGAAATGTGCATAGTAGGATGTTTGTGGTCTCAAATGTTAATGGACAGTAGAGGAAAAACAATCTCTGTTCTAAAGTAGCTGCACTACCAACTAATATAGTGACTTTTTGTCTATAGTTTCATATTCAGATTTATTCTACCCATTTCAAATATGCAAATTACCTGAAAAAGTTTTCATTCTTACATCTTTATGAATTTCTATTTGATGTATCTTTTCAGGGAGTTTCTTTTTGCTCTTTTCATCTAACTTCTTTTTATCTGCTCTGAAGTATTGGCTCTTTAGAGAAGATTTTCTAGATCCCAGGTGATTTAGAAACACCATCCCTGCAAAACCATAATATGGAATAAAGAAATATATTTATATTATCACTTGTCAAATTGGTCTTAATTGTATGGCCTCTTTTATTATGTATTTATTACTTAGGGGATGCAATCCTGTTTTACCTAACACTCCAGATATCTACAAAAGGCTGTTTATCACATGTAGATGCTTCATGTACATTTTACTGTATGAATGTAGATTAATAATATAATACTTCTAAGGATATTTTATTATATTGTAGGTAAACTGCTTTTAATGTCTGAAATCAGCACCAAAAACAGAATAGATGGAAACAAGGACCAATGTCAGCTACTTTGTCCTCTTGGGCCTCACCCAGAATCCAAAGAAGCAGAAAGTACTTTGTGTTTTGTTCTTGCTCTTCTACATTTTGACTATTCTGGGAAATATGTTCATTGTCATAACTGTGAATATCAGTAAGACTTTGGACTCACCCATGTATTTCTTCTTTGGAGTTTATTATTCATGGATATTATTTATTCATTAACAATTTTTCCCAAATTGATTTTAGACTTGTTTTTTGGGGAGAATACCATATCCTTCAAATTTTACATGATTCAGTTCTCTACAGAACACCTTTTTGATGGATCAAAGGTCTCTCTTCTGTTTTTAATGGCCCTTGACTGCTACTTGGCTATTTGCAAACCCTTGCGTTATTTGATTATCATGAGGAAATGGATGTGTGTTATGTCTATGATAGTAGCTTAGTGTGGAGGGTTTTTGCACTCAATAATTCAACTCACCACTATTTATGGGTTTGCATTTTGTGGCCTAAATGCCATTGATCATTTTATGTGTGACATGTACCCTTTATTAGAACTTGTCTATTCTGACACCTATGCAATTGGCACCTTAGTGGTAGCCAATGGAGGACTGATGTGTGTGATTATAATTCTGTTCTTATTCAGCTCTTATGCTGCAATCTTGCACTCCCTAAAGAACCTTAGTCAAGAAGGAAGGCAGAAAGCTCTCTCGACCTGTGGCTCCCACATCACTGTGGCTTTCTGCTTCTTTGTTCCCTATATTTTCATATATGTGAGAGCTACTAAGACTTTTCCCATTGACAAATTATTGAGCATGTTTTATACAGTCATAACTTCCATGCTGAACTCACTAATCTACACTCTGAGAAACTCATAGATGACAAATGCTATGAAGAGGCTCTGGAGAAGAAAAGTTATGCAACCTCCCGAATGACTGGGTCATAAACCACAATAACATTTATATGATTATAATACTGTCTCCTTAGGATTTATAATTCTTCTAAATCTGATGCTAAGTTCTCTTCATTGCAAAGAATTTCTGATACATACAATTAATCAATGAAGTAAATGTTCATTCTGTTAATATATTCTCCTGTTATGAAGTAAGTTCTGTAATTATTTGTTTATCACTATACCAGGAAAGGTGCAACTGATATCTTTCTAATTTTATTAGAATTATATTAATTTTTATTTAATTTCTGCCTCATTATTGCTTACTTTGCCATTTATTGTTTTAAGATTTTCTTTCATGTTGCTTCTTTCTACTCTAATAATTATATTGAATGCTATATATCCTTTCATATTTACCTGATTTTATTTTCATTATACATGAAATTTTAGAGCAATAGATTACTTTTTACAATAAAATGTAAAACACCCTAGATAATATTAATAGTGGAACCCATGCAAAATTATAAAACTGTAGAATGAATCTCTCTACCCTTCCTCAGCAGTTTTTCAGTATTATTCCCCAATGCAGACACTTTATTGTGTTTCTGCAATTCATATAGGATCACAAAGATGAATTTGGAAGTCATTATGCTGACACATGCAAGACATAGAAAGACAAATACTGCATGATATCATTTATATGTGGAATCTAAAATAGTCACAATCATAGGACTTGTGATCCCTGTGGTTTGTCAGGTGGGGAAAAGCTGGATATACCAGGAAAATAGAATGTCATTTTATGTTTGATATAATTACATTACCAAATAAAAGTTGTAAGAATTCTTGCATACCTTTCACCCCATTCCTCATATATTCACATTTTTCTACATTTCCTTTTGGATTTCTTCTGGTTTTGTGTATTTGCACATATGAATTTATCTATACCTCATCATATACTTATGCAAAAATTATATCCATATCTCATTCTCTTTTATATGATCTAAATACACTCATATGTCTATTTATGTAGACTTATTTACATTTTTCTGAATGGCTTAGGACTGCCTACCCAATATGATGATACTTTAGCCATAAAATTCTAAGCATTTCTGAATGACAAGAACATTTATTGCAGAAGAATAAAATGATCAAAATCACTTTGCCATAACTGAGACATTCTGTGAAGCTTATTGCTTTTTTACTAATTGTTACAATAATGTCAACTTTGTAGCAAAAGAGAATACAGAAACCACATTGTATTTTGTTATATGTATAACATGGAGTCCTTTGTTGTGCAACTATCCCTAAATCTTTGTGTGTATTTTTAGATATTAATATCTAAAATCATATTTTATTATGATTGCCTACTGCTCCTTTGGGTTCAGATTCAGATTTTAGCAGCAATATCTCAAAAGTGATGCTGAGTTCTTCTCAGATACTGTATCAAAAGAAACTGGCTGCTGATTAGCCCATTATGTTTTTTAAATTGAGCCATATCAGTGAATGATATCCACTTGTCTTTTGTGTTTCTAGGGGCTTCAGTGTTGAGTTTTATTAGCTCTACCATTGAGCTAAAACACCAGCTTAAGTTAACTACTTATGGTCTTAAGTTTAATCATTTGGTTTTAGTGGTGCTTCCCTCTTCTCTTCATTGTGCCACTAATAGTTTTTGTCTTAGTGATGAAAACATGGTTGGGGATCACTTTTTGAGATCTGGTACCACTGAACTCTGCCATCCCTTTTGTTCTCTCTTATTTAATGTGCATTATTTATGAAAATTCAAATGATCCTGGCAACTATTTCAAAATATTTTTACTTGCTATATTGTTTGTTGGCAAAGAATTTCTTTTTGTTTGTGGATAATTTTCCAGAAGAGAAGGACAGAATAGTAAATTTATGTTTATTCCAAAATTTTGAACAATAAAGTATTAAGGGATATGAAGCTACTATGTTTTAGTAACCTAAGTTTTATCTTTCTCTTTACTTTAAACTGATGTTTGGGCCCCAAATTTCAAATGACCTCCTCTAACAGGAAATAACAGGACACGCAGTTTGTATTTAGTAAGGATCTTATATTTCTTGGAGTATTTAATACAAATGCTGGCTTGATTGGAAGAGGTGGGAGGCTTGAATACATTCATGTAGGAACCCCATTTCCTCACATTACACAAAGCTAACCTGTACACTTCTTTTGCTGCTGATTCGTAGGATTGTGGGAGGCATACCTGAACATTAGAATTTTAATTCTTCATCATGTAGTCCTGTTGCTACATAAAGGGTCACATAAGAAAGAGGAACATTCTATTTTTTAAGTGAGTCTGGAAAAAAGGATAGAATTCAATGTTCACTCTTAAGCATGATATTGATTTGGTTTTAGGATTTATACTTTCACATTATGTTAAGAAAAATGCATCCATTCTAATAAAGCTATGTTGCTGTCAAAAAATTTGTTAACTATGTATGAGAACCTATAAATATTATCCTGCTACTTTTCATTTTGACCTAATTGATAGGCTATAAATAAATGTTCTGTTATTCATCTTGTCTTCAAACTCTTTTTATTCAAGATCTGGAAATGCAGGTAGACTTTACCTCCTTTCTAAAGCAAACATGTATGTCAAAAAAGACACAAACAATGCTTTTCAACACATTGGATATTAGACAATAACTAATGGGGGTCACTGAGGTAGAAGAAAAATAAGTTTATCCTTAAGACCATCCCAACTTATGCTTATCACCCTAACAGTGTTTCCAAGTTATTCATATAGAGGTAGAGGGACGTCCGGGAGCATCATAGAATGTTCTGGGTGGAGGAGAGGAAAATGTGCATGTCCTCAGGAGACCAAATTTGCTGGAATTTGAAGGATAGAAGACTGGAGAAGCAGTACTGGAGAAAGGGAGAGAGAGAAGAGAGAGAGGAGTGGACAGACCCTGGAGAACTTCAAAAAATGCACTAATTATTGAGTAACATGCATGCATTTGAGGAAACTATTTGAGGTTGTGGAATATCTATCCAGATAGAGAGGAGAATGCCTAGCATGTGTGGAATAGTGCCTTATTTTCACCAATCTGATTAGAAAAATTTATAGTTCAGTGAGTTTGGGCTCAGTATTTAGAAAGATCTTGCTTCAATAGGGGCTATAAGTAACCTTAGAGTGAGTACTGTTTTAGATCATTTTGGTAAAATATAGTAGAATAATATTTATATAAATGAAAACTAAAAATATAAAATTTTTAGTTTCAGCAATGGAACTTGCATTAGGAAAGGACAATCTATTAAACAAGTGGTACAGGAAAATTGGATATTCATAAAAGGAAGAATAAACTTGGACTTGATATATCTCATCATACACATTAACCAACTCAAAGTGAACCAAAAATTTAAGTATGATAGAGGAAACTGTGAACATAATGAAATGAAATATGAGGGAAAATTAGAACGGGCAAGACAAAGGGCAAAAATATTTGGATGAACCATAAACAATAGGGAGTGTGAATACAGTGCAAATACTGTGTACACATGCATGTAAATGAAAAATGATACCTGTTGAACCTATTCCAGGAATAGTGGAGGTGGCAATAAAGAACAATGGAGGGGGTAAATTCAAGTATTATATATTTAATATATTGTTAAAACATTTGTAAATGCCCCAATGTACCACCATCTAGCACAGTAATAAAAGAAGAAAAAATTGACAAAAGGAATTATTTCAAATTAAAAAGCTTTAATGGACAGATGAAACAATCAATGAAGTGAATAAACATCCTATAGAATTGGAGAAAATATTTGTGAACTACAAAGTTAAAATTCAGGCTTCTGTGGTACCTGACCAGAGGCCCACTGCTTCCCTTGTAGTGCTTCGTTCTTTTCTTTCAATAATTTTTTCCTAATCAATGCTTCTTTGCCATCATGCAGGGGCCCACTGCTTTTCCAACTGCTTTTTTTTCTTTTTCCTTACTATTTCTTTCTTTTTCTTCCAATGAAGTTTTGTCTCTGTTTTGAAAAAAGTTAAAATTCAGAATATCTAAGGAATTTTAACAACTCAATATCAAGTAAACCACCCTTAGAAACAATCTATAGATAGGTAATTGACCCCTTGAGACATTTCTCAATAGATGATATAACAACTATATATATATATATATAATTTATAAATATGTGTATATCAAATATATGTATATCAGTATCTTCAGGAATATTCAAATCAAAACAAAAAGTGGAATATCATCACAAACTTTATAAAATGGCTATTATCAAAAAGACAACAAATGTTGATGGTGCTGGAATATTGAGAAACTGTAAAACAATGCAAGCATGGCTACCTTCAATAAAAGAGCCAGAGAAAAACAATAGGTATGGCTGGATGCCCAGTCCCAGTGGCCTTCCTGATAATGTCCAGCACCTTCCCCATTCCACCTTTACAGTCATTTTTTTCCAATTCCCAGGCCCTCCAACCTCCCTTTTCCCACCACAGGATGCTTAAAAACCCCAGCATGTAAGAGAAGCATGCCCTTGCCCCTCTCAGAGTGCTACTCTGATGGCCAAAGGTCCCTCTCAGGTCTCCTCTACCTAATAAAGACCTGCTGCTTGCAAAGGTCGCAGATTCTTTCTCATTCTGTCTCTCTCTCTCCCTCCCTCCCTCCCTCCCTCTCTCTCTTTCTCTTGCTTCTTCATTTTCTTTTCATTTGGTGCTGAAACCCAGGAGAGAGTTTTGGGTGGGAGGAACACCTTTCTCAGACCACTGCGATTTTGTGGCAATCCTCAAATGGTCAATGGTGCACCTCCACGGGGTAACCAATCTGCGGCTTATAAGGATGTACTAGGGCCAAGAGGTGCCTAAGTTCCTGAGAGGGACATGGCAGGTGCCCAACTCCATCCCCAAACCACCCAACCTCTCTCCCAAACTCTTTCTCTACCTTCTTTCCCTCTTCATTGCCTTTTATATGACTCTATCACTATTATTCTGTCTGCTAAGCCTCCCCATCATACTGACAGTTCCTTTGAGCATACGGTTGGGACAACAGCCCCTTCTGATTTGACTTGAGCCCAAAAGTTATTGTTAGTTGGCCTTTTCTACCTAATAGCCACACTGCTCTGAGGCTTGACCTTTTGGTCATACATAAGTCCCTAACTTCCCATTCTTCTATGACCTCCTGCAGGGCTCTTCGCTGATTCTACTCTCCACATGCAACACCAACTGCATTTTCTACAGGGACAGGTAAGATCTGGCCTCTCACAGGAAATCAATGTGAGTCAACTTCCTGTATAGCTATCCTTATCTCCACTAACAAAAACCCTTGGTCCTTCCTATTATTGCTCATACTCTCTCATCAACAAAATTAGAGGTAAGGGCAGAATAGTTTCTGCTGGGTAGCGAGGAGGTAGGGGGGTTGAGGGAGGGGATGAGAGGGTAAGGGAAGTGGCTGGAGGAAGGGGGGAGAAATGACTCAAACACTGTATGCATATATGAATAAAATAAAAATTAAAAAATAAATAAATAAATAATAAAGCAAAGCCTGATTGGGGCATTCAGCATCTTAAAAAAAAATCTACAGTAAAGTGATTAATTTCTAGAAAAAAAAAAAAAGACCTGGCCTCTCCATCTGGCACTCCATGAGGCCTTGGTGTGTCCAACTCCAGCTATTCGCACCTTCGCTTTTTCTATCTTTCTCCTTCCCTCTCACCCTCCGGCCATTTGGCACCCAGAGAGTCTGGCCCTTTGCTATGTAGGTTAGAGATGTCTACCTACTGCCCCAAGTTTGTTTTTCCTGATTTTATAAGCTTTCTCCGGGGACAATCCAACAAGGTACCATAAGGATTTCCTCCACCTTACTCAGGCCTATGCCCTCACGTGGAGTGACATTTATAACATTATTAATGACACCCTCACAGAAAATGAAAAGGAGAGATTATGGAAGGCAACAGAACTACATGCTTACTAATAGACATCCTGATAGACATCCCCCCGCCACTGAGGCAGTACCTAAGACTGAGCCACAGTGGAGCTACCAAGATGAAAACCCTGCCTCCCAAGAAAGCCATATTTTCTTACATCTCCACTTTATCAGTCAGTCAGCTCCAGACATCTGAAGAAATCTCCAAAAACTTGAAGACAGCCCTCAGAACCCCCAACAAATATTAATAAACACAGCCTTTAAGGTTTTTATCAGTAGGGACAAGGAAGCCAAACAATTAAGGGACAAAAATACTTACAAAAAATACCAAATGCTGGCCTCCATCCTCCAAAACCAGACAGCCCATGCCACCCAAAAAACCCACCCAATGGACCTGACAAACAGCCCTCCAAGGCCTGCTTCTGATATGGAAACAAAGGACACTGTGCAAAGACAAAAGGGACAGATTTGTAGGAAGTAGCATTTCTCAAACTTGGCTCATCTCTGAACCTTTTATTCCCAAAGCCTATCATGACACCACGGTTCCACAGACCACACTCTAGAAAACTTTCCCAAAGGACAGGTCACATACCGGCCCCTGCTGGTTCTTGCCCTAATCTACATCCACCAAAAAGGCTTTACCCACAGTGTGGACAATGGGGACACTGGAGAATGGACTGTCCACAAGGAAAACAACTTTTTCCTCGCATACAGCCTCAAATTTCTAATAGCTCCCCAACCAAGGATCCAATACCAATGTTTCCACTACAAGACTGACAAGACGGGATCATAAAGCCCCCACCACTGGTGAGTCCACTGATCCATGGGTGACTGGGACTGTATCTGGAAAACATATTTCTTTCTTCCTTTATGCTGGGGCATCCAGATCAGTTTTAATGGAATATGTGGGTATCTTTAAAAAGGCCTCTAGAAGGTAACACACATGTACAGGAAATCAATGCGAGTCAACTCCCTGTATAGCTATCCTTATCTCAACTAGGAAAAACCCTTGGTCCTTCCTATTATTGCTTATCTCTCTTCAACAAAAATAGAGATAAGGGCAAAATAGTTTCTGCCTGTTAGCGAGGGGTAAGGGGGGGTAAGGGAGGGGGCAGGGGGAAGGGGGGAAAATGATCCAAACATTGTATGCACATTTATATATATGTATTTATATATACATATATATAAATAAATAAATATATTTTTTTTAAAAGCCTCCTTCCCTATTGTTGGAGTGGATGGCATACTAAACATGCCCAACATAACAGCCCCTCTCTACTGTACTTTTGAATCTAAGTCCTTTACATACCCCTTCCTGGTTATTCGAGCTTGTCCCTTTCCAATATTAAAACTAGATATACTCCACATACTCAAAACAACCATTTTTATCCCACCCATTAATTCTGGCCAGCCCATACAATTTATTTTTCTATACAGGACCTTTTACAGCCCAAAACCTCTCCCCACCTCTTACAGGAAATTAATCCCCAAATTTGGGACATATCCTACCCCTCCATAGCTTCACATCATACTCCCATTAAGATTACTCTTAAAGACCCCTCCACTCCCGTCGTCGTCCCACAATGTCCCTTGGGCAGGAAGAGACATGTGGGATTAAAATTATAGATCAACTAAAAACATCTCATCTCATAATCTCTGTTAACTCCCCTTACAACACTCCCATCCTCCCAGTTAAAAACACCCAATGGCTCTTTTAGACTAGTCCAATACCTCAAAAAAAATCAATGCTGCCATTAACCCTATTCATCCTGTGGATCCTAATCCTTTATACTCTTTTCTCCCAGATTCCTCCCCAAACCTTTTGGTTTTCAGTACTGAATCTCAAGGATACCTTCTTACGATTGCCTTACATCCCTCTTCCCAACTCTTATTTGCCTTCACATAGACAGATCCCATTACCCATCACACCCAACAATTAACATGGACAGTCCTTCCCCAGTAATTCAGAGACTCCCTCCACCTTTTTGGCCAAGCCCTACAGCAGGGTCTCAATTCCCTCAATCTTTTCCCAAGCAAGCTTATCCAATATATAGATGATATTAGAACCCTGAAAATCCTTATATAAAACCCACACCACTGTGGTCCTTAATTTGTTAACACACTGGGGATATTGGGTATCAAAAAATAAGGCCCAACTTATCTCAACTTCAGTTTCATTCATGGGACTTTATTAACTCTGGGATATCACCAAATACCTCAAAACAAAAAAAAGCACAATACTCAAAATTCCTTCCCCTAAGACAAAAAGAGGCATCCTTTCTTTTCTAGAACTAACTGGGTATTTTAGAATCTGTATTCCTAATTATTCAATAATAGCCAAACCACCATATAAAGTTGCTAGAGGGAAACCAGATGAGAATTTACCTTGCCCCAAGGACCTTCTGACCCTTTTTAATCTACTCAAACAAGCTTGATCAAGGGCATCTGCACTCTCTATTCCAAACCCTAACAAAATTATTCATCTATATCTACTCTCAGACAAAGGCCAAGCTTTGGGCCTGATGTCCCAAAGTGCAGGAGATTCAATAGCTCCAATAGCCTACATCTTAAAATAACTAGACCCCACGTACGGGGCTGGCCAGCCTGCCTAAAAGTTTTGTCCACAGCAGCTCTCTTAATACCAGAAGCTCAAAAAGTAAGTTTCAATTTATCTATGATAGTCTGGTCATCTTACAACATTCAAGATTTAATTACCCACAAAGCTCTTAACCCCATCTCCCCATCTCATGCTCAGATCTTACACTCTTTTCTCTTACAACCTGATCTAACTTTCTGGCAATGTGAGCAACTAAACCCTGCTACACTCTTGCCCTCAAACATCTCACCTAACCCAAAGCCCCAGCTTATGACTGTGTTGAGATACTTGATAACTCACAGTTTTTCATCACATCCTAGACACCCCCATACCTGATTTATAGATGACAGCTCTACACAGGCCACCACTACTTCTACAGCTAGAGCAGGATATGTAATAGCTGAGAGAAACCCAAGTAATAATACATATACCATAATAGAAACAAATAGCCTTCCTCCTACAACTACCTCCTAACAGGAAGAACTGTATGCTTTTACAGGAGCATTACCAAAGGCAAAAGACAAGACAGTTAACATTTAAACAGATTCAAACTACACATACAATATCATCCATTCTAATAGCCAAATATAGAAAACATGGGTTTTCTTAACAACTAAGGGATCCCCAATTACCAATATAAAACATATTATGGCCTTTATACAAGCAGCCACTCTCCCTCACAAAGCTGCCATCCTTCACTGGAAGGGACAGCAAAAGGATAACAACTTAGTATCTCTTAGCCATAATTTGGCACACACCACAGCTTAACAGGCAACCCAACAAATGCCCCCCAAGGTTATTCTACCAATTCATTATAGTTACACAGCAAAAGAGATAGAACTATTAAACTCAGGGGGCTAGCCAGCACAAAGGATATTGATTTCTTAATAATACTATTATTCTACCAGAACAACAAATTAAACCCATACTAACTGCTCTCCATCAACTCTTCCACTCTAACCCTCTGTCTTTACTCCATATTATTAAAACTGATATTGCTCCTAATCCTAACTTCCACAAAAAACTAAAGAAAATCTCATCCTCTTGCAACATATGCTCCAAAATTTACCCCCTATCAAATATTCACCCTCCTTTTCCCACCCATCAAGCAAGAGGTCACTTACCTGGGTTAGACCCCCAATTAAGCACATCAGATATCTTCTAGTTTTCACTGACACATTAAAAGGACAGATCAAAGCTTTCCCCACTACCAACAAGAGAACTAGAACCCACTGCCACACAAAGGCTTGGGCTAAATATAGGGGGCTAATAAAAAAGATACCTAAAATGTCATAAAAAATACTGTTGCTGAGCAACTAAGAAAGATAAGTTGTAGTTAGGTTACTGTCTGCTCAACTATCCTTGGCACCCATCTGGGGAGATAAAGGTTAACAACTATCCCTTTATTAGTCTTTGGGGTCAGGTGGGGAGTTTCCAGTAAGTCACCTACAAGGGGGATGTTGTCTGGTCCTAACATAGCTGTCCTCACTATTAACCCCAACATTCCTTCCTTTTGATAAATGAGTAGATAGGAAAAGGACAATAAAATTTCATTTAACTACTAGGAAAAAATAAAATTTCATTTAACTACTTCTCACCCCCTCCTCCCAGGGAAACTTCACTGCAGCCATGTCAGACTTTTGTAATGGGAGACTCCACCTCAATGCTACTCTAATCTTTAACATACCAGGACTCAGCCCAAATACCTTCTCCAAAACTGGCTACAAACTGTTATTCACACCACACTCCCGGCTTTTCCTCTATCCACCAACCCACTGACTTATCATGGAATCCCCCACACCCACTAGTGCTTCTTCCCCTCTCTTGCAATCCCTTTTTAATGGCCTCCCTCTCTATCTCCTTTTGCTGATATGAAAAAGAACAAAATGCAGACCAACTACAGCCTATCCCCTTCCACAGGAGTCTTCTGTACATGTCTACCTATTAACTGGACAGGAGTTTGTACCCTTGTTTTTCTGATTTCCCCTGTCTCCTACACTATTGACTCAGAAATCATTCCTGTCCCCGTTGTCAGCTTTATACACAAAAAAGTAGATATCAGCCTCATCCCCTAGAAGTGGGACTGGGCCTCTTAACTGGGATTGGAACCTGATCGGCTAGATTAGGGGTGTCAATCAGCAAATTCCAAAACTATCCACAGCTCTAAAGGAAAGCCTTAATAACATTGCCTTGCAGATTTCTGCAATCCAGGATCAGATTGACTTGTTAGCCACAGTGATCCTACAAAACAGAAGGGGATTAGATCTCCTCATAGTTGAAAAAGGTGGTCTATGCCTCTTGTTAGGTGAAGATTGTTGTTTCTTTACCAATAAATCTGACATAGCTAGAGACAGAGTAAAAAACTTAAAGATAGGGCACAGCAGCTAACATCCTCACAGCCTACTGGTATCCTTTCATCTTTGTAACACATGGCTCATTCTATTGGCAGTTCCTCTCATCCTTGTTTGTCTGATTTTAATGTCTCTACCATGTCTTATTAGGAGCCTCCAAAGATTTTTAGAGGAGAGTAGAACTGCCATTTCTTGGGCTACCTCAGGGAAGCCTGGAATGCTGGAACATTGAGAAACACCAAAACAATGCAAACATGGCTACCTTTAATAAAAGAGCTAGAGAAACACAACATGTGTGGCTGGCTGCCTAGCCCCAATGACCTTCCCAATAATGTCTAGCACCTTCCCACGTTCCACCTTCACAGTTGTTTTTTCTAGTGCCCAGCCCCCTCCAACTTCCCTTTTCCCACCCCAGGATGCTTAAAAATCCTAACATGTAAGAGAGGTGTGCCCTTGCCCCTCTCAGAGTGTTACTCTGATGGCCAAGTGTGCCCCTCAAGTCTCCTCTCCCTAATAAAGACCTGTTGCTCACAAAGTTCGCAGATTCTTTCTCAGTCTCTCTCTCTCTCTCTTGCTTCTTCATTTTCCTTTCAGATGGTATAGGCAAAGGTGAATTCCAATACCCTGCTAGTGGGAATGCAGGTTACTACAATGGAAAATATAGGTGGTTCCTCGGAAAGCTAGAAATAGATCTACCACATGATCTGGGTGTCCATTGCTGGCTATATATCCAAAAGAAATGAAATCAGAATGTTAAATGGACATCTCCACTCACACGTTTATTGCATCACTTTTCACAATAGCTAAGACATGGAATATACCTAGAGTCCATAGGCAGACCCTGGAGAAAGAATATGTGGTATAAACATACAAGGAACTAGAATTCATCCACAGAAGAATGAATTCTGTCATTTGCAGCAATAAATGGAATATAAATAGAGTTGATGGACATTATATTAAGTAAAATACATCAGGTACAGTAAATCCAGTACTGCATATTCTTCTTTATATGTGGAAGGTACATAAGTTGATCTCAGATAAATAGAAAGTAGAATAGTAGTTGCCATTATCTTGGGAGGGTGTGGAGAACAGAAGGTTGAAGAGAGAATACTTAATGGAAACAAAAATTACATTAGATAGGAGGAATGACTTCAAAGTTGGTGAAACATAGCAATGTAACTAATATTTCCAAAAAGTAGTTGTAAATTTCAAAAGAGCTGTTAGAGTGCATTTTGAATGCTCCCAATGCAGAGAAACGATACTTGTTTGAGGTGATGGGAAAAACAGTTATAATGACCTGACCATTCCACATTGTACTTGAAGTCACACCATACTTCATAAATATGTACAATTATATGCCAAATAATATTAAAGCTTTTTACAATTTTTATGTTATTTATTGATATTTCCTCTATTTTACATGAGTCACACCCCCATGTTTTTATTTTTTTATTTTACCTTTTTATTATTGTTGTGCTAGGAGGGGGTACATTGTAGCATCTACAAAATTTCTTACAATGTATCAAAAATATCATACTTGAATTCACCCCCCCCCCTCCACTTTAATATGGCCTTTTTCAAGCTTAGGCTCAACATCTGTGTGCTACAGGATAATACACAATAAGGTTCTTAAAATACTTGTATCTGCTTGTGTGAGCTTGTAAGACACACTATTTAATATCTCTGAAAGAATAACAGTGTATTTTACATCCACACATTGAGATGTTTATTTGAATTATACACCTTACTTTGAGAGGCTTTTGCTGGAGGTGCTAGATATGAGAACCACTTTTATTTATTTTTTTAATTTTATTCACATGTGCATACATTGTTTGGGTCATTTCAAAAGCCAGGAAATGTTGGCTCTGTATTTTCTTCTATGTTTACTTGAAAACTTTAAGGTAAATCTTTTCCATTTTCTTTCTTTATCCCTGTCTATGATGCCTTACATTTATAACCATTGGAAATCTTAGCAGAATCTACAAGTTAATTTAAGTACATTTTCTATTTTTATGTTACCATAGATGACAGTTTGCTAAACTTTTCCAGAACTGAATACATTAGTTATTTTTTCAAACTCCAAGTGCTGTTCCCTCACATATTTTTAGCGTTTACCTACAGCTGCCCTCTTCATTCTGAATAGATGTAGCAATAAAACCACTGCCACTTGCTATAAATTTTTGTTATTGAAATACCATACTTTGATGTTCCAAACTTATCTCTTGCCGTATACGTGGTGTAACTCTACGTGTGTGTGTGTGTGACAGTCATTTTATTTTACTTCATAACTTTTTGTGATGGGAATTAAGGAAGGAGTTGGTTGGGTTATTTGTTTCTGAGTTATGTGGCATAGTCTAAACATGCTCTGTGTAATTCTTTAGGCTCTATGACAGCTTACTTCACATTTATGCGATGCTTAAATTGATGAATGAAAGGATTCGCTCATCTTCCCCTCTGACGTTTTAGTCACAGGAAGAGTTCTCTTCAGAGGGACAAATTGACAGGATGCTCAGTGTCTCCAGTGGTACAAAGTAGTGGTCAGTTCAGTGAATTGCTATACCCTGAACTGACAGTGTCACATCCACAATCATTTCTTAGTTAAAGAAGTCATAAAAAAATGCTCTAATTTTCCCTCAGTATTGTTTAAGTGGCTGCCTACACATTTTAATATTTTAAAGATTTTTATTTAAATATAACTTATTTCTGTTATGATGTATTCTCTGACTCATGATGCATTGAAATATTTGTTGCTGTTTGCCAAGATTTTGTAAGTTTTCTAGAAATCTGTATTATATATGAGAAATTATTCTAAAATTTAATTGCTTGGCATTATATGCAACATTACCTCATAATTTCTGTTGGTCCAAAATCAGGGTATGGCTTGAGTAGTTCCTCTGCTCCCAGGGCTCTCACAAAGATACAATCAAGGTGTTGATTGAAACTACAGTGTGGTAATAGATTCATTTCTCACCTGATGGTTGTTAGGATTCAGTTAATTGATATGTAATTAAAATCTTTCAAATTTAATTGCAATTATATCCCCAGCAAAAATGTTTCACATATTTTACTATTACATATGTTATAACTCCTCAAATATATTGTCATTAATTTTGCCTTCAACAGTTTTTTAAAAGTGTTTAAGAAAAAAATCTCATTTCTACGTTCTTATTTCTTTTCTATGAATCCTGATTTCCATGTAATATTGTCTTCTTCAGCCTGAAGAACTTTTGTACATTCCTTATGATAGACATATACTGAAAGAAAGAAAGAAAGAAAGAAAGAAAGAAAGAAAGAAAGAAAGAAAGAAAGAAAGAAAGAAAGATGAAAATCACAACAGGGTGAATAGAAATTTCATTAGCTTCTCAATTCAAAGGAGTAAATTTTTGAATTTGTTGTTTAACAGGCTAACAAGGCTTACTAATGAATGCTTCAAGCTTCTACTGAAACTCAAGAAGATCCATGTGTTAACGCAACATTTATATCCTAGAATTGAGGAATATAATGTAATATTTTTCACCATTTCTTTATAATTCAACTTCTCCTTCCCTTCTTAGCTATTATCAAACCTACATTTTATAGACATAATGTGTTTTCAAATGGGTCAAAAAAGTAATTGTGACATGTCTTTTTTTAAGCCCCACCCTGCATCCTGTCCTTACTACTATCTTTAATTTCTAGAAGAGCAGTAAACGTCAGTCATGTTATCCTGTGAAAGTAAAATGGACTCACTGGTTTTCCTTACATTAACTGACTTCCTGTCATGTGTGAGTGAAATACTTCAGTATTTGTTAAGAGATCAAAAGTGCTCTTCCTAAGGGTTGTCACCCATCATTGTGCTCCCATCCCATGTGTCATGATTTCCCCATTTATGTATTTAATACCTATTTGTATTTTGGGAGAGGAATAATGCCTTATGTGACTTACTTTTTAGCCCAGTGACTAAATTCCAGTACTGCTTGATAGCAAGCACGCTACCACTTGAGACAGATACCGCTAAACCATTTTTATGTGATTATTTAGAAAATAGATATGGTCTTTCTTTCTGCCCACATTGGCCTGGACCATGATCCTCCTATTTTTATGATGCCAGTTATCATTGCAATGAGAGTCATGTGCCACCATGCCAACAATGGGTTGAGATGGTGTCTTGTGAACTTTTTGCTCAGGCAGGATATAAACTGTAATTATCTTAATCCCAGGCTCCGAAGTAGCTAAGATTACAGGCATCAGTCATTGGCACCTGGCTCTGATAGAAATAACTACTTGAAAAGACATTGATTGACTTCACTTTTCAATATTTATAATTTTCTAATGTATGCAAGTTAGATTATAGCTGAGTCATAAGCTATCATATGTTGTAGTTCAATCATTGTTAAACTCAAAATATTTCTAGCTTTCCTTCTGTGGATAAATTTCTTACTTGATAATGATTCTTATAGGAATTTTTGTGCAACATTTATATGTTAATATTTTAATGCATTTTTATTACAGGAGCAAATAAATTCAGATTTGAGGTTTTGCACACACTGTTACATATAACAAGATCTTTTACCTCATTCTGATAAGCATAAAGCATTAGTAGTTCTCTGATCCAGATGGAAAACATACAGAGAGAGGTGCCTTAGCATATATAAATGGAAAAATTAGACCTGTTGAAACTGTTCTAGGAATGGGGGGAGGGGGGCTAAGGGGAGTGATGGAAAGGTGAATTCAACTGATATATTGTAAGAAATTTGGAACTGTTACAATGTACTCTCAGTATAAAAATAATAAAAATGAAGTAGAAAAATTAAAAAATAGAAAACAATTCCCTATGTGAGTGATAATTTAACTCACAAAAATTTGATCATATTAGATGACTCTTCAAATTTAAGGACTTGTATGTGCATGTGCATCATTTACCACTTACCAATATGACAGACATTGTGATAAGACATGTTCTTTATCTTTGAAGTAATATATATTTACAAATTACATTTGATGTTGCTGGACTTAATTCACTATGTAAATTGAAAACTGCCAAAGTTCAGGGAAACCCATAGCTTAATAAAGATTATTTTGATTATTCAGATAGGCATGTATATGATCTTGCATCTAACTCATTTGTGACACAGAAGATTCATAGTGTTGATATTTGCTCAGCAGAGCCAATGCAATCTGAGTTAAGGGAGTAACAGTTGAAGACCATAGATAGCACCATTTATTTCACTCAAAAATAACTATTTCTTTCATGTAGAACCAAATATTCAAGTAATATTGGATAGAAATTAAGTGGTTGAATGAACACAATGAATATTACTATTGTTCTACCTCATACAGATTTAGACCTTGAATCAAAGTCTCCACTCCTACTAAAATACAAAACTGTGATGCCCAGCCATTTCAAAAATTAGAATATCAACTACAATAACCACTCCAGTCCAAGGTCTCTCCCTCTGAGCCTCAGGAGCTTCCTGATTCAAGTCCCTGGCACAATGAAAGTCAAGCAGCCTTGGTACAGGGACTGGGACAGCTTCCTCCTTATGGCTGGTTTAAATGTTACTTTATTTACCTAAATACTTCATAATTCACAAGTTGAAGTATATTAATCATCATGGTTTGGTACTTTTCATTTCACATTATAGGTTGTCCTTATCACTTGGCACCCAACTGCTCATTCTTGGCAAGATCAAAGTCTTTTGCCACTAGAGACTGTTCAAGGAAGTAAACTTGTTCAAAAAAAGTTTTCTTCATTTGAATTTGTTCCAAATAGTCTAACAAACAAATGTATTCAAAATAGCAATGATGCAAAAATGTCACAGGGTATATCTGCACATACAAATAGAAGAATTATTTTCCTGGTAGAATGACCCAAGAGGTTTCTGAAAATTCAAATTCTGCCCAAGCTGTAGCAGCTCTTCAGCTGGTATTTTTTCCTCAAGGCGGCAAGTTTTCTTGCTGCATTCATTATTGCTTATCAGAATTTGTAGAAGGTCTCAATTTCATCAGATAAGATTGGGAAATTGGGAGACATGATTTTAATTAGGAAAAAAGATGATTAGAAAGATGTTTCGTTGACTGGACACTTAGAGGAGTCCTACTTCTACTTGTGAGAAACATCTACTATTGGTTTTTCCATGAAATGAAACCTCAGTCTTGTCTGGATATGTACATGACTTATTATTTAGGCAGATGAATGCTATTAAAGCAAAGTCTCTCTTGGCTACTTTATCTAAACTGAATGAAAAGAAGAAAAGATCTCAAAACAACTGTTAACATTGTTAACATTTTATTTGTTCCACTAATTAATGTGTTGGTCCAAATTAGTTTTCACTACCTTGGTCATTTTTTACATAGCAATGTCCACATCGCATCTTTTCTTTTCAGTGAAGATATTTTCCTGGCAGGTGAGAATATTCGACTACCTTGTACAGTATGTACTACCATTATATTTAAATGCTTTTATATTTTAGGTTTTAACTTGGATTCTCTTATACCTCTCCATAGGTGTGAGATAATGGGAAGCCTGTGTGAAAATATGTTTTCTGTAGCCACTTGGTGCTCTTCCTACGTCCACTGATTGGCCATAGCTTATCATGTGTTCCAGGGACACTAAATAGGTACATAAGGTATGTGAAGTCACCCTCAATAACAAAACCTTTTTCTCAAAGTGTGAATTAATGAAACAAGTGACAAGTGATACTGGCTGAACATTCCTGTGAAATACTGAAATTCACCTAACATATCAAAGGTCATATTTTCCCACAAGAGTATCTGAATTGGGAAAATTAAATTTCTGTGTTAAAACACACAGAATTAATCAGAAAATATAAATCTTATTTTGTTTAAGTGTTATAGCCTAAACAGTGTTTATTATCTATTTTTCAAACAGCAAGTGATACATGTAATATGAATAACAAATTAGGTAATACGTTTATTACTTTACATCATGGAATATTTTATCTGATAAGTTAATCTAGAAATATAGTTATTTTATATATGTTTTGAACTAGAGAATTTAAAATCACATATCTTCCCAAGTGTTTAGAGTGTAAGGGAACAAATGTCAACTATGTTCTCAAATCCTGATATGGACATTTATGTGAGAATATTAAAATTACTCCAGAAAATATTTTAGTATATATACATGAAACAAACTTCATCAGGGAAGTAGTTAATATTTTGTCAATAAGATTTGATAATTATTATAAAGTACTTTAAAGTATTTTTTAAATTAAAACACTATCTTTTTTAAAAGTCATGTTCTTTAAAACTGGATTAAATTAGATTTTATAGAAAAGTGGTAAATGAATGAATTAGTTGAAAATATCATATTATTTTTGGTTTCTACAGTACAAAATCTTTAATACACTTTCATGTAATTCATGCAGGTTTAAGTATTGGGTCGTTTAGGTAGGGTGTTTTTACTCTACTATGTAAATAATTTTAAATGTCCTATGCAAGATTTGTCCTGGTGCAATCTTGCATTGAAAATTGATGAAAATAAACATACCAAAACATGCAGAAAGTAAGATGTGAAAGAGACAGAATTGGACCTAAACTACTTCATACCCTCATGTTCTATAAACATTGTGCTTTACTCAGTGCATTGCTTTAAAAATGACAACTACAGATCTCCATGATCATATGGAATCAATATTGTGAATGAGACATGCAGAAGACTCCTAACAGTGGGCTCCTAAAGAAAGATCAGACTCCCTCTGCCCATGTTCTTCTCCACCATGAAGTCCATATGAATGGACTATTCTTGCTTCCTTCTAGCCAAAATGCATTCCATTGCAGTTAAGTATTGCTTATACTTATATATAATAAAATAATTTCTATGATATCCAATTTTACTTCATGTTCAAAAATGAGCTCATGGGTTATATATGTACTATTTTTCTATCCTAGAGATCCTGATTTACTCTGGATCCAGTGCTCAAAGTTAGGACAGTCTTAAGCTGAAACACTTAGGATTATTGATAACAGATATAGTGGCCATGCACTAATAAGTGAAAGTACTTTTTATTTAACAACATAATAACCTTAGGAGGTAGACTCCATGCTAGTCACCATGCAAAATAATGATATGGAGGCAGAGGTGATTTTATGAATTTGCCTAAGCCCACACAAAGAGAAAGTGAACAAATGTATGATTGCAACACAAGTCATATGATTCTAGTATCACATTATTCACCACTGTGCCATATGGTTTCTATTCAAAAATTTCTTGAATCTTGGTATACATTGAATGAAAAACTTAGAGGCATTATTTGTTCATAGCAGTTTTTATATCCCCTTTAGCACTGGCTAGCATGTTCAAGAAACAGTAATAAGCTTGAAAACTGTTTTTCATTAAATAAAAGTTTCAACAGAATATACTAAGATAGGTCTGTAAGAATCATGTTGGGCTGGAAAATATTATGATATCCATTTTGCATCCTAAATTTACAAAGTGAAAATGACATATATATATATATTTGTTTATTATATATATAATTACATTTAGAAAATGACTCAAACCCATGCCTTTTCACAGTGACTATGGAATTTTCCCTGAATACACTGTTTTTGGAATCCACACACGGAATTTTTATTTTGAACACTCTCTGTACCTAGGAAAGCCTATATATAAAACAAAGTTATTCTGTTCTCTATTTCTCTTGTCAATTTCTATTTACCTTCATTACCACATGGATGCTACAACAATTCTAAAATGATTACAATCTACTGATGAGTAGTAGATGGGAGGTCAGTTTAAAATATTTGCAAAAATCATGATAGTAAATATAAATGTATTATGAATTGGTGTAGGCTCCAAACAAATGGATAGAATTATAGCTGCTGAAAAAGCTATGAGTGAAAGTTAGATGAAGTCATCACAAAAGGCAAAAATGGGCTACATAATATCAAAGTTATTTGATACAATTCAATATCTCAATTTGAGATTTCATAAGAGACATATGAAGACTGAATTTTCACAGATACATCCAGGGTAGAACTCTGAAATTATAAGGCATAGGATTGAGAGAGGTGGCCAGGAAAGGTGCCATTTTTGGTATTACAGACATTATAAATTTACTCTATGCAAATGCAGCAACTACAAGGACTGAGTCAATAATGGTTTGTATATTTAAGGTTTATTGGCAAAGCAACATAATATATTCAATAAAAAGACAAATATTTTCCCTATGTGTTTTCTGACATTTGTGTGAAAAAGTAACCGTTTAAGTAAGTAGTTTTAAAGTATGAATCATTGAAATACCTTTGTCTATTTTTCTCTACGGAGAACGACTGAGATCTTGAGGAAAAAAAAACATGTACCTGTAGATTAACTAGAAAATCCAGGAGAATGTAAGCATTCACAAAAACATCACTTGTGTTCATTGGAAGAGGAAGTCAATAGACGTTAATTAAATATTTTCTGTGTGTTCACCATGTAGATTATACAATAACAATGTGATCCATGACATGAGGTACCATAGTCTTGTTCAAAATTTCATTGCAGATCCTCCTCCTGAGTTCTAATCTGTGAAGTAAGCATAACAGTAAATGGGACAGAGAAACAATGTCACAGAATTTGTCTTCCTGGGCCTCATTCAGGATCCTGATGGGCAAAAAGCACTATTTGTCATGTTTTTGCTCAGCTACATTGTGACAATGGTGGGCAACCTGCTCATTGTGGTGACTGTTATTGCCAGCCCCTCTTTGGGCTCCCCAATGTATTTCTTCCTTGCCTATCTGTCGCTCATGGATGCTGTTTATTCCACTTCAATTTCTCCCAAGTTGATTATAGATTTACTCTCTAAGAAAAAGATCATTTCCTTTTCAGCTTGCATGGGCCAGCTCTTCATAGGGCATTTATTTGGTGGTGCTGAGGTGTTCCTTCTGGTGGCAATGGCCTATGATCGTTACGTAGCCATTTGTAAACCATTGCACTATTTGACCATCATGAATAGAAAGGTTTGTATCCTCCTATTAGTGGTAGCATGGACTGGAGGCTTTGCACATTCTGTGTCTCAATTTGCCTTTGTTTACAGGCTTCCTTTCTGTGGTCCCAATGTCATTGACCACTTCATCTGTGACATGTACCCATTATTGAAACTTGCATGCACTGACACCTATTTCATTGGCCTCACGGTGGTTGCTAATGGTGGGGCAATCTGTATGGTGGTCTTTATCCTTCTCCTAATCTCCTATGGGATCATCTTAAATTCTCTTAAGACTCACAGTCAGGAAGGGAGGCACAAAGCCTTGTCAACCTGCAGCTCACACATCACTGTTGTTGTGTTCTTTTTTGTTCCCTGTATTTTCATGTATGTTAGACCTGTTTCCAACTTTCCCATTGATAAATCTGTGACTGTTTTTTATACAGTTGTCACTCCCATGTTGAATCCTTTAATATACACCTTGAGAAATTCAGAGATGAAAAATTGTATGAAAACACTCTGGTGTAAAATGTTAGCTATGGATAGAATAAGAATGTCTTCATACTGAAAAGGTGAAAAGGTTTCCAACTTTAACACAAAGACCAGAGAGCAAATTTTAGGAAAGGATGATGTAATCTAGTCAATGAATTCTTAAGGAAACATCTCCTTATTCAAAGAATCAAAATAAATGATCTCTTGAGATTAGAATCAATGTCATGCATAACTTCTGGTAGAAGAATAAAAGGCATAAGGTTTTGTCCATCATAAGTAAAAATGGAGCTGAGTTCACCTAGTAACTTTATCTTTCTCAGTTAAGATTGATATGAGTTAGAAATAAAAAGTTGTCTACTCTGTTCAACCAAAGAGAAAAAAATAATTTTGGAAATTTCTGATCCACAATATTTGCAAAAATGGATATGGCTAGTAGGCAATTTTCTGGGATTAGAAGGGAGATTTTAAATTGTAATTCTCAGTACAACAAATTTAGATACCTGCATTATTACATTATTTAAGTTACTTCTATTTCTCTGCATAATATCAAAACATTCAGTATACTTGGATGGCATATGATATTGTGTTTAGCTAACAACACTATCACAGAACAGTTTTATTAGATGTGATGTGGTGAACATTGAAACCAGATTCTATATCTTGATGGCAGGATAGATACTTGTTTCCAGAATGCCATTCTAAGATAGGCTGTAAACATATATTATGCTACTTCTCAGTAGTTAAAATGTGCAGATTTGCATTTTCAAAGATTAAGTATTTCAGCCTCATGATGCTGAAAACATAGCTAAAGTGTTGTTTTACCTAAGCTGCATGTTCCCTAAAAGTTGTATTTAACTTTTTGTTGTTTGATTTTATGTAAAATAGCAAGTTTTCTCAGTCTTCAGCCATCTTGGAACATCCCAGTTCAGGAATAACATAGAACTGCTTTCATTGCTGTATGGAAACAGTACCTATGCTTTGTAGTTGTTTGCTTTGTACTATTTTTCTTTTAAATAAATTTTATCATGAATATTTAAGGTTACATATCACTATGGTGAAACACAAAATTTTTGCCTAGGTAAGCACATAGTTATACATATTTTTTCCTTGTTGTGAGAGCAGCTAAAACATGTTTATCATCAGTTCCCAATACACTGGAATGTTCATGCTTGTAAGTGCTAATGTTGTCTGTTATCCAGAGGATATAAAGTAGCAAATGCTGATGTGTCAGATGAGTAAGTCTAGAGATCTCATATACAATAAGTTTACTTTTCTGATTAAACATATATTTTATATATATATTGTAGCAGCACTGTTCACAACAGCAAAACTGGAATCTGCCTAGGTGTTCATCAACTGATGAAGAAAATGTGGTACATATACAGAATGGGTTATTATTCATCTTTAAAGAAGAATGAAATTATGTGGTTTACAGGAAAATGAATGGAAGTAGAAACCATGTGTTAAAAGAAATAAGCCAGACTGGAAAAGACAAATATTACATGTTTTCTCTCCCATGTGGAATCTAGACCCAAAAATGACATGAGTATAAACCAGGAGAATTCTTCAGGGTGGAAAAAGTATTGAGGGAAGGAGGATGAATGGAGAAGGTGTAGGAGGAGTTAATATGATTGATTTACTTCATACACATGCATTAAAAAACATGAAATTAAAGTTGTTTAAAAAGTAGGGGCGGAAAAATGAGACAGAGCATTAAGATGGAGTGAATTTGATCAAATTGCATACATGTAAAGAAATGTCATAAAAGACCATTTTGTACTATTAATATATACTAATTAAAAAAGAAAGTAAAATACTATTTCAAGGAAGGTTGAAAGGAGGATGGGAGGAAGAAAAGAGCAATAGAGGGTGAATATGATCAAAGCATATTATATGCATGTGTATATGCATGTAATATCACAATGATATTTCCACAATTATTTTTCCACAATTGGATATTGTAGAAATATTCAATATATAATCAATATGTTCTGAAAATATGTGGGGTAAAGGCAAAGATAATACTAAAAGCAGCAAGGGAAAAATGTTTTGCCACATCTAAGGAACACTCACTGGACTAACAGCAGATTTCAGGAGAGAAACATATAGGCCTACATACAATTTTAAAATGTATTTTAAAAAATACTGCCTTTCAGTAATACTACATAAAAAATAAATCTCTTTCAGAAACAAAAGACAAATAGTCATTTTCAAACAAGTGACATTAAGAAAATTCATTAATACTAATAATTGGTGAAGCAATTATTTTATCCAGAAGTAAATGACAACCACTATCATAAAAATGAATGAAAGTATAAACCTCACCAGCAAATGAGATACAAATAGAAAATAGTAAATAATCTTATGTTTTCTGTATAAAAAGCCACCAAAATATAATACTTTAATAAGAGGGAAAAGAAGGAAAGGAGGATATATTAAACAAGTAGAAAATAATCAACAAAATGATAATTAAAAGATATGGACTAGGTGAGTGGAAAAAAAATTTAAATCATATTGTGTATCATCTTTGACCATAACTGATTAATATTACAACTCAAACACAGTGGAAGAGTGAAAATTAAACAAACACATGGAAATTCAGCAAACATGTTCTGGAATAAACAATTGATAAATTCAGAAATTAATTGAGAATTTAACAACTTTCTTACAAATTTAAAACTGAAACACAGCAAACTAAAGATTATAGGATAGAGGGAAAGCTGCACTAAGAACATGTAATCCAAATTATTCAGAAGGCAGATGTAGGAGAATCTCAGACTCTACAGCATGAGACTCAATCTGAAAACAAACTAAAACAGAAAGTCTGGGACATGGCTTAAGTGGTAGTCTGCTTGCCTAGCAAGTTCAAGTCCCTGAGTTTAATTATAATTACAAAATTGTAACAAAATAAAATATTGTTTTTTTCAAAAGGACAACCAAAAGTGATAAATTACAAAGAAAAAAAAGCAAAGAAGACCTAAAAAATAATATTCAAGGTGAAAAAGAATTTACTACAGCTAGCACCACAGGAAAACAAAGAATCATAAAGTATTCTTATGAACAGGTACACGCTAACATGTTGCAAACCTAAAATAAATAGATGAATTCATGCACATATATAGCTTTATAAGATTGAGATGTGTAGAGATACTACCTTAAATAAACAAATGATAAGAAACCTGAATCAGTAAATAAATATTTCCTAAGAAAAAAATCCCAGTTCTGCAATGCTTTAATAGAATTCTAACAAAATTTTAAAGGAGAACTAATGCCCATTTTTCTCTGTTCCAAAAATTAAGAGGTTGGTAATTCTGAACTAATTCCATGAGACCACCTATACCCTGATTCCAAAGCCACACAAAGACATGACTGCTGACAAGTATCCCTTTTGGACACAAATATAAAAGTTCTCAATAAAATACTACAGATCAAACCCAATATCTCAAAAATATATAACATGACTAAATGGAATTTGTTCCATTGATATAAAGATGATTTAATATACACCAATTAGCAAATGAGGTACATCATAGCAACTGAATGAGCCTTTCAAAAAAAATCCCCCATATGATCATATGAAAAGATCCAGTGAAAGTATTCAAAAATTCACTGTTATTACTAAACATCTCAACATGAAAAAGACACATTCCTCAACACAATTAAGGTTATAAGGACAGACTCAAAGCTGACATTACACTGAATGAGGAAATATTGAAAGCCCTTTCTTCTAAAGTTTGTAATATCTTCTTCCAGCCTTTCACACTAAGCCAGTGCTTGTTTCTATTGATGAGGTGGGTCTCCTGTAAGCAACAGATTGTTGGATCTTCTTTAATCCAGTTTGCCAAACAGTGTTTTTTAATGGGTGAATTAAGTCCATTAACCTTAAGTGTTAGTATTGATAGGTATGTGGTGACTCCTGTCATTTAGTTGTTTTGTTGTTTAAGGGTTTAATTGTGTGCAGCTGAATCAATGTTACTCTCTACTTTCTTGCCTTTTCTTCTCCTGTGGTTTGGTACTGCCTGCCCTTTCATGGTTTTGTGTGCTTTCATGTGCTGTGTGCAGAATTACTTGAAGAATCTTTTGTAGTGGTGGCTTGGTGATCATATATTGTTTTAGTTTCTGCTTATCATGGAAAACTTTTATTGCTTCATCTATTTTGAATGATAGCTTTGCTGGGTAGAGGAAACTACAGTTGAAATTATCATTCAGTACCCAGAATACCTCACTCCATACTCTTCTTGCTTTTA